>NW_022103928.1:10496265-10522120 GCF_000313985.2 Echinops telfairi
ATTGTGTTAGGCTGGGTTCTCTAGAGAAGGAAAACCAGATATGGATGGATGGATGGATAGATCCAAGTATAAGTAAATATATATCTCTATTTCTATATCAAATATCTCTCTATTTCTATATCAGATACCCCTAGGAAGCATCATCAGGGCTACGATCTGAGAAGGGGTTGTCCTCCATCTTACCCTTCCCACAACTACTTGACTGCTCATAGTAGATTCCATCATAGAGTTGATTACATTACATTAGATCACAACATAGGGGAGGTCTCAACTGAGAAACTAGTGATAACCCTAACTCAGCCAACTTGACCCAAAATCTAACTTTCACAATAATCAAAGATAGGGAACTTGTCAGGGATGTCATTTTGCTTAGCTCTACAATCAACGCTCATGGATGCAGCAGTCAATATTGCACTGGGTAGATCTGCTATAAAAGACCTCTTTAAAATGTTAAACAATGAAGCTATCACTCTGAGGACTAAGGTGTGTCTGATCCAAGCCGTGGTATTTTCAATGAGTTCAAGCATGAGAAACTTGGACAATGAATAAGAGAGACTAGAGGAGAATTAACGCATATAGTTTACCGTGTTGGTAAAGCATAATGACAGCCAGAAGAATGAACAGATGTGTCTGGGAAGAAGTACAACCAGAATGCTCCTTAGAAGGTGTGTTAGTCTGGGAAACAAATCCACAGAAACTCATATATGTATAAGAGAGACTCATCCCAACCCTGTCCAGTCCAAGCCCATAAGTCCAACTTAGCCCATCTACAAAGTCCTCCTCAAACTCACAAAACACACACAATGATGCCAAATGCAGGAGGATCACAGCCCAGTGGGTAGAAAGTCTTTGAATTCAGAGGCGGTGTAAACATCTCAGAGCTGGCAGGGGTCTCCACGCAGCTTCTCCAGCACACAGGGCTGCATCGGGGTAGGTCCATGTGGCTTCTTCTCAGGGATGTCTCACAGGAAGTGAACCTTACCAGCTGAGACAGAGAACTAGTTAAGGCAGCCACATACTGGTCCCATCATCAGAGAGCAAGAGACAAGAGAACTAGAAAGGCGAGGCTCACTGAGCCATGTATCTCACTGCCCTTCAATTGATCCCACATGTGTTTATCGGCCAGGTTGGTACAATAAACCTTAACTATCACAGAAGGGGAGACAGCAAGACTTTGTCTCATCAACTAAGGACATTCACGTTAGCCGGAGGGACCAGTCCCTGGAGAAGGACTTCATGCTTAGTCAGCAAAAGAGATGACTTGACACAGCTGCCAACAATGGGCACAAACATAGCAGAGATTGTGAGGATGGTGCAGGAGCGGGCAATGACTCATTCTGTTGTACGTGGGCAGCTGGGAATTGAAACCTAAAGACAACAGCTTCTCAGAGTGTGATTTTGTGGGTAAAATGATACAGTGCCTGCTAAGAAAATAGTTTGTGTACTGCCAGGATTGCTGTAAAGGCATTTTAGAAAGAAAACTGCCGTGAATATTGTTGTCATTACTAACAGTTATCGCATGCTGGTGGAGATGGGGCTGTCAATAGTGTGCTTTGATCAGATTTTTTTTTAAATGTCCTTTTAGACTTAAAAATCTCAACGCTTACAAGAGTGGCAGCTCCTGGGCTCTGCATTTCCTCGTGAAAGAAACATATGATCCATGACAGACTCCCCACCATGCCTAACAGAGAGTTCCCACACCAAAACTTAAACTCCTACTCTGTCACCCCCCAGAGCCGTGAGCCAGTGACTCCCCCAGCAGGTGGGGAACCCCAGCTGGGGCCCCGCTGGCACACAGCCATCTGTGTACAGCCAGGACTGAAGGAAAGGAGACCCTGTTGGCCTTTGTGACAGGCTCCCTGTGTTGTGGTGCTCAGGTGCAGGAAGGGCAGCCAGGCAGAAAGGAAGCAATTAAGACAGAGGAAACCTACCAGAGCAAGAACTATGGGCAAGATCAACTTCACGGGCATTTGCACAGAGCCTCGTGCTCGCAGGGGCCCGGGGCTTCCTTGGGTGCTCTGAGGTGTCCATATTGAAATTCCACAGAATTGCTGAACCCTTGGCTCTGTATCTTCATGAAGACCAGCAATGCTTGTGAACCCTTTAGAATGTGGGTGGGATGTTAAAGGCAAAACCAAACCAGAATCTACCTCTTAGAGCCCCAGTTGAACAGATTGCTGCGTCCGGCTCCTGAGTGAGGTTGGGGCATTCGTACTGGTGACCCTAGCTGTCAAGCTCTTTATTCATTATGCTACCAGGGCCCCGTGTCGTTATTGTTAGGTGCCATGGAGTTGGTTCTGACCCATAGCAGCCCTGTGTCCAACAGAACAAAATACTGCCTAGTCCTTCACCAACCCCACCATTGTTGTTACGTGTGAGCCCATTCTTGTGACCACTCTGGACCATGTTCCAGTGCTGCCCATCAGGCTGTCCGTGGCTAATTCCAATGAAGTGGATGGCCTGTTCCTTCTTAGTCTGGAAGCTCTGCTGAAACCTGTTCACCTTGGGTGACCCTGCTGGTGTTTGAAACACCAGGGACATAGCTGGCAGCAACACACAAACCACCAGGACAACAACGTGATAGACAAGGAGCAGAACGGGGCTCCTGGAAGGACTTCATTTCTAAGTGTGTCAGTCACTTCATTCTTTCCTTTTTCTAACGGTTTTATTGGCATATGATTCACATACCATGCAATCCAATGGTTTAAATATATGGAGAAAAGTTGGACAATCATCCCCCCATTCAATTTTAAAACGTTTTCTTCATTCTTGTACCCATTATTATCTTCCCGGCACCTCACAAACTCCCCAGCCATAAGCCTAAGGAATTATTAATCTAGCTACTGCCTCTGTGGATCAGCCACTTACTTATTGTTTCAGTTCTCTGCTGTTGGTAGTCATTTCACAGGTGAAGAAGCAGACTCAGAGAAGTGGAGTCCTGGCTGGTAAGAAGCCAGGAACCAGGAGCAAGATCCAGGCCATCTGGCCACAGCCTACGCTCTCACTTGTTCTAGGGGAGGAAACCATTCCGACTCGTAGCCACTCAAACCTATGACTCCCGAGGCCGTATATCTTTACGGGAGCAGCTTGGCCTCATCCATCTCCCTCAGGGAGACTCGTCAGTTTGAACCACCAACCTTGCAGTTGGTATTCTAATGCTTACCTTGCATTAGTAGACCAAAGTTTACCACCAGAGGAGAAGAGAGACCCCCACATTCAATTATAATTTATAGAGACCCATTTATTAAATCTTGCACAGGACGAAAACAAATCATCCAATGAGGGAGCCCAACAGCAGGATACATTACGGTCTCCGAGGATTCGCCGAAAGCCAGCCACTTAGACTGGACCTGGAAAACAAAGGAAACTCACAAAACTGTGATTGGCATCAGATCAATGCATCACAGTGGCAGGAGGGCTGCAGAATGTGGAAAGGCAGCAATTGAGACACGTCCACTACTGCAGATGTAGAAAACTGGGAGTTCAGTGCCCTCTGACCTAGGCAGCCAGGGTGTGACCCATGGCAGTCCAACCCTGCAAAAGAAAAAAAGCAAACTCACAATCATCAGTGATTTCGACTCATACTCCGCTATACCACCAGGGCTTCTGATGCAGCCTAACCTCCCATTGCCCATCCAGGACTGCTCCCAGCAAACACGCGCATCTTGAGCGCAAAGCTTTGCACCTTGCTGGCCCACGGTCACAAGGAACTCTGGAGGTGAATCTATGCGGAGACTCAAAGGTGACAAGCGCTCTCACTGTGAAGAGTAGCCTTCTTACTGCTCAGAATTTTAAGTACTAATACACTCTCAACCACTAAGCATATACGGCCTCCACCCTTACCCACCCTCTTACATGCGCCATCCTTTTGTCCTTCAAGGGTGGTTGTTGGGATCTCTGATCTGCATCTGTGGAGACTGAGACCCAGAGACCAAGGGCACACATGTAGCCGGGGAACTTTGAGTTGAGCCGTCATCCTCTGACTTGCCATTTGATAATTCCTCAAGCATGAATCAGACACATGCTTAAAGGGTTCTATGGGCCTGGCTGATAAATAAAGTGAATGTTGCTAGACTTCGGGGCTAGACTCTCAGGCGGCCCTGGAATGGAGTCTGGAATAGCCCAGACCCTGGAGCCACACTGAGTTCCAGTCCCAGCTCACCTCCAGTGACCTGCCCCGTGCCCTCCTTAGTCTCAGTAGAACAGGCGTGACACAGTGCTGGAGGCAAAGGATGGTAATTCAGATTACATAAAGTCACTAAAGCCAAACTCAAAGCCCAACCCCACTCTAAACCTTAAGCTATTTTGCTCTTGAACTTCTAGAAAACAAAGCTTTGACTTGAATTTGAATAGAAGAAAGTGCTCCTGGTTGTGTTAGAAATTCAAAGTAGTTTACAAAGTATATTTTAAAGAGAGCTTCTCCTTTAGGCTAAAATGACCCTGTAAGGAACTGGGGTATCTTTAAAGGAAAGAAGGAACCCTGATGGCATAGGGGTTTACATGTTGGACTGCTAACCACAAAGGTCATCAGTTCGAAACCACCAGCTGCTCCGCAGAAGAAATGTGAGACTGTCTATCCCTGTAAAGACTTAAAAGTCTTGGAAACCCCCAGGGCAGTTCGATACTGTCCTATAAGGTCACTATGAGTCAGAATTGATTCGATGGCAGTGAGTTTGGTTTTTTGGTTTTATAGGGGAGAAAACTGAGGCTTAGAACAACCAGGTACGGGCAATGTCAAGGTAGGATATGAGACATTGCATTTCACAGAGCGTATATTGTCCATTCAAAGCACTTGGCATTTCAGCTTAAATATTGTCTGCAAGTAAACAAGGGTTCAATCTGCTGAAGAAGGTGGCTCTGGAGTCCCATTAGGGCCCGCAGTCTCTCTCTGCATGTGCACCCCAGGCCATTACAAGCTTCACAGCTACCTGGGAGTAAAATGAAATCTGCCTACTTGGGCCGACCTACTTGTTTTGTAATTAGCGTGGCATGTGATGTCATGAGGTATGTGTGAACCTTCCCCGTCCTGGAAGTGCCCACCACCTATGCTGCCTAAGCTGTCATGGGGGACTAATTCTCCATGCCCACAGATAAGCAGACCAGGTCATTTGGGTGCAGTTCCAGACACTTGCAAGTTGAACGTCTTCCGTCTTTTTATCTCTGCTCAAATGGCCCGTTGGTGGTCACTGGGAGAGATCCATGTTGGTACTCGTTCCAAGGAAAGGTGACCCAATAGAATGCACAGATTAGAGAACAATGTCATTAATAGCACACACACTTTGTAAAATGCTGCTAAAGCTCATCCAACGCTGGTTGCCACAGTTCATTGACAGGGAGCCCCAGAGGTTCGAGCCAGATTCAGAGGAGGACTTGGAACACGGGAGGTCATTGCTGATGTCAGATGGACCTTGTCTCGAAGCGGAGAATACCAGAAAGATGTTTACTTACGTTTTACTGAGTATGCAAAGGTACTTGACTGTGTGGATCATAACAAACTATGGATAGTGTTGGATAAGGGGAATTCCAAAACACTTCATTGTGCTCGTGCAGAGTTTGCACGTGGGTCCAGAGGCAGTTGTATGAACAGAACTAGAGGAAACTGCACAGTTTAAAATCAGCAACGGTGTGAAACAGGGTTATATTCTCTCATCCTACTTATTCAGTATGTATGCCGAGCAGCTAATCAGAGAAGCTGGATCATATGGGGAATGCTGTAAAAGGATTGGCGGAAGGCTTATGAGCACTCTGATATGCGGATGACACAACCTTGCTGCAAGTGAAGAGAACTTGAAGCACTTGCTGATGAGGCTCAATGGTTGAAACCTTCAGTGTGGATCACAAATACATGTAAAGAAGACCAAATCCCTCCCCTGAACCAGCAGATAACACGATAAATGGAGAAAAGATCGACATTGTCAAGAATTACATCTTGCTTGGACCCACAATCAGTGCTCATGGAAGCAGCAGTGAAAAGATAAAATGACACATTGCGCTGGGTAAATCTGCTGCACAAGACCCCTTTACAGTGCTCGAAAGCAAGCGTGTTGCTTTGAGCACTAAGGTGTGCCTGACGCAAGCCATGGTATTTTCAATCACATATGCACGTGTGAAGGAGGCCTATTGGTGTAATGGTTATGTATTGGGCTGCTAACCTTGAGGTCAACAGTTCAAAATCGCTTGCTACTCCATGGAAGAAAGATGAGACTTTCTATCCCTGTAGAGTTATGGTCTCAGAAACCCACAGGGACAGTTTTGCCCGGCTCTGTAGGGTCGCCATGAGTCAGAATTGACTTGATGGCAGTGAATTTAGTTTTATTGGGTGTTTTTTTTTAAGAGTTTATGCATGTGAAATTTTGACATCGAATAAGGAAGACCTCAAAAAGAGTGGATGCATCTGAATTATGGTGCCGTCGAAGAATATTCAAAGTACCACGGAATACCAAAAGAACAAACAAGTCTGTCTTAAAAGAAGTACAGCCTGAATTCTCCTTCGAGGCAAGAATGGTGAAACTGTGTCTCCTGTGCTTTGGCTAGGTTATCAGGAGAGCAGCATGTTTAGTAAAATAGATCAGCAGTGGAACAGAAGAAGACCCCCAACAAGAGGGATGGACACAGTGAGTGGCTGCCCACAGTGGGCTCAAACAGAACAATTGTGGGGGTGATGCAGGCCCGGGCGGTGTGTCATTCTGTTGTACCTAGGGTTGCTGTGGGTTGGAACGGACTCCACAGCACCTAACACCTCCACCAGCAGCAGCAAGGTGCCTTGGAAGCAGATCACCGCATCTTTTTCCTGCAGAGCCGCTGGGTGGGTGCAACCACCAGCCTGTCAGTTAGAAGCCAAGCTTTCTATGGTTTACCCAGCAGGTCTCCTTCACGGGAGAAAAAGAGCAGCTCCCACCAGAACAGCTTGTCACTTTTCACATAGACACAACCTCAGGGGCCCGAGTTGTGATCAAGAAATTCTAAGAATGGAAAAGACCCTGTGGCTTGGGTGGGGAAGAGGGCGTGGTTTGAGTCAGCCAGTCCTGGCATTTCCCCGGCATCTCCCCCTCCTTCTCCTCTTCCAGTTTTCCAACCCTTCCTCCTCTTCCTCCTTTCCTTGCTTGAAGGGCATCCTGAGTCGCCAGCGCCTGTCTCTCGCTCTCTGTCTGCAGGCCGACGGGTAAGTCACAGCACGTGGGGCCACGGGCTCTACCTTTTCTCCCTCTGTGAGCGCAGGGGCTGGACTTGACGGACTCGGTCACCGGCAGCTGGTCTAAGAGAAACTCACTGTCAGGGCGTCCATGCCGACTCACCGAAGCCCTGTGGGTTTCCGAGACTGTAACTCTTTACCGTCTTTCTCCCTCAGGCGGAGCTGCTGGTGGTTTTGAACTGCCGGCTCTGTGAGTCGCAAGCAGTCCAGCAGCCCAACATGTAGCCACTATGCCACCAGGGCTCCTAACAAGAGCTAGTCTTTTTTTTTTTTTTTCCAGTACCGTAAAGGAGCAGGGCATTTCAATCTTAGCCATTCTGGCATTAGGAGCTCGGTTGGCATTGGTTACATGTTGGGATCCTCAAGGTCCCTAGTTGGAAACCTCCAGCTGCTCTGAGGGAGGGAAACAGGGCTTTCTACTCCTGTAAGGCGTTACAGTGAGTTTGGTTTGGGTTTTTATTCGGTTGCAGTGGTTCTATAACTGGTAAATCCAGATGGCTGAGCCCACCCTCAGAGTGTGTCTGAGCTGAAGCCTGGGGAGTTGCATTTCTAACCTATTCTCAGCCAGTGCTGATGCTCCTGGCTAGGGACTGAGAGAGAGAGTGACCGTTCCTGCTTTCTTTATCACCTGCAATATCCTTTTGGCTGGAAATTAGTAAGGAGAAATTTGATGTTAGAAATCCTAGTCAAGTAAACCGTGAGCCAAAATCTAGCCAAATCTAGATTGATCATTGACGACCTAGTTCCCTGGGTTACTGAGAGAAATGTAATTTTTTTTTTTAGTACGTTTTTGGTGGCGATGTACAAAACCAAACATCCCTCCATCTACTGTTATCACAGAACAGTTCTGTTCCCCACTTCACGCTGTGTGCTCATCGTATCGCTGCCCCCACTGTTTCATCACTGTGAGTTTAGGCTCAGTGGTTAAGCATGGGGCTGCTAACTGAAGGGTTGGTAGTTCAAACCCACCAGCCCCTGCCCAAGAGAAAGTTGTGGCTGTCTATTTCCATAAAGACCTGCAGTTAGGAAACTGGAGCAGTTTCACTGTGTCTGGTAGGGTCTCCCCGAGTGGAAATGGACGTGATGGGGCAGAGCGTTTATGTGTTCGTTTGGTTTGGGTTTTGTCCAGTAAAGTGATTTCGGTTCCCTGTTGGCAGTGTATTCGTATATGGGTCATTCCTTATAAGAATGCAATGCTGGGAGCAAACCGTTTTGATTAAGCTGAAATGAGTGTTCAGCTGAGAGATGGGTTCTTGAATGATTTTCCCCTTTTTCTGAAGGGAGATTTTTAAGGCCACCTGTCCAGTGGAAAAGCTGCTTTTCCTAAATGGATAATTGAGTACACACTGCTTGCTAATCACAGGTCTTGATCAATGGCTATTAGTGAATTGAGGAAATGGGTGTTTACATACAGTAACCACGATGTTTTTTTACTAATTACACTTTTAAGCAAGTTGTCATTCATGCTTAAAAGAATGACAGATCCAGATCCAATGGTGAAGTAATTCAGTAGGTATTAAGTCCACCTATTTAATCGCAGACATTAAATTCACCTTTTTAACGGAAATCATTAAGGAGCCCTGGTGGTGCTGTCGGGTAAGTGTTGGACTGCTAACTGCAAGGTCAGATGTTCAAATTCACCAGACTGCGTAAGCAATGAGGCTGGTTGTTCCAACCGCTGGAGTCTAAATCAGCTCACAGGCAGGGGACTGGGTTAACGTCATTGTGTCCCACCAGCCACCAGTGTATTTCAGACAGCTTGTCAGTCCCACGTAGATAGGAAGCAGCGTCATCAAGCGAGGACAGCAGAAAACTGGCACATGGTTCCAATTAGCTCAATCCCTAATGACAGTAAATCTTCGCTTTGCAAGGAAAACAGTATTGGATAGAGTTCCCAACTGTGAGATCTTGCCCAAGCCCTCTGTGGCCCCTTTTCACAGCCTGTTAGTTTATGTCTGATGACATTTAGGCTGCATGGCACATTTATACTTATTTTTAACGGGCCTAGGATTTTATTGGGCGTGGGGGGTGGGGTCTTGGACAATCAATCAATAGTGGCTTTATAGCTACAGCCACATTCTTCTTTTCTAAAAAAAAAAAAAATGTGTATTGTGAATTAGGTGGGGGCATCCACGTTTTCCAGAGCTACAGGCTTTGAATGATGATGATGTCCGCGTGAACCAATACATCAGTCCAAACGCTCCTTTTCCTGTGTTGAGAGCAAAGGGGTAAATATACACCAAACATCACACTGGATAAGTCAACACTGTCCGCATGTCCAGGACACTGTTCACCTCTTCCATCTTCACCACTCTCCGTTTCCAAATGTGTCTCTCTCCCGTGACAGAAGCTCAGAGTCCCTGAGCAGTGAGCCCCCTCCCCTCCTCTCTAACACCCACCTGTGGGAAACACCAGTGAGCTGTTGTCTGTATGCATCTGCCTGCTCTACGTATCTCATGTACGTGAGATCTTGGATATTTCTCCTTTTGTGGCTCACTTCTTTTGTTTTAAAGGCTCCTCGTGTTGTGGCATGTATCTTAACTCTGTGTCTTTTTATGGTTGGTGATACTCCATTGTAGGCACGAGGGTTCATCCATTTCTCTGCTGATGGGCATGTAGGGTGTTTCCCTCTTTCGGCTGGTCTAAAGTGGGCTGCACTGGGCATCAGTAGGCATGGTATGTGTGTTCCTCTTGCTGTAAACCTAGTTATTGCTGGGTGATGTCATTCTGTGTCAACGTCTTTAGGAACCCCCCACTGATTGCCACAGTGGCCCACGTTCCTATTGAAGCAGAGCCATTCACGTCTTTGTGCACTGAAGACTTTGTAGACACGGCATTTTAGGCATGGTGGTTAGCGTAGGATTCTGATGCCTCTTCACTTTGGGATTCCGGTCGAACATGACTTTGGCATCAAGAAGGAAAGTGAAGCTTGGGGTGTGAACAGTTTAAAATATTTTTCTTTTCTTGAAATCCTAGTGAATATGCTCCCAGCGAGCAGACAGCCACAGTCTTAAGGGAAACTTACTGAATCCATTTCTCCCAGAAATGCTGGCACCCACGGTTTGCTAATTGCCTGCACACCCTTCCTCTGGAGCCTCCTCTGAAGGGCAGGTGGCTGATTGTTGCCTTGAGCAAGCTCGCAATTAGCCACAAGCAGGTGCACACATTTGCTGGGGGTGGCTTTCTCCACGCAAGCATGCCAGCACACACAGTTTTGCCAACCATGTGGCTTTCTCAAAAATGAGTGGGGTTGGCACATTCCAACAGGGCTCTTGGGGTCAGCAGGGGGAAGCAACTGCTCACAAAAGGAGTGGGCTTGAAAAGGGCCCGGAATCATCTCCTGCAGAAGAGTCGTGGTGGGGGAGGGTGGTGGGCTATGGGCTGTTTCCTTCAGGAAGGCTGCTACCGTGGGTGTCTGGAATACCTGCGGGAAGGGAATCCCCTCAGATGACCAGATCAAATGCAGGAATACTCTGCACTGTGACATCTGAATTCCTGCTGAGATAAAAGAGAAAAACCAGTGAGAGGTAGCAAGCCCTGTCGATTTATGAGCCTTCTCGCTGGGCAGAAGCCAGAGAAACCGGTCCCTCGTGGCAATGCCAGTCAAGTGCATCTTAGAATAGCACTTCCATTGCCAGCAGGGTCAGGAATGTCCAGGTGGGGGAGTGCACTTCCTACTGGTGGAACCTGGAGCCGTCCCTGCGGAGGTCTGCTCACCTCCCCCACAGCTTCGGCTCGCCTGTTGGACTTTGAAGTTGATTCTTACCCCTCCTATGAACCTGGCCACCTGCCCTCAGCTCGGCAGGGGCCTCCAGTGTTGAAGCCAGGTCAGGCTAGCCCTGCAAGTTTATGGATCCATGAGGTCTCAGACTGGCAGACTCTTTCTCCAGGCCTGACTGCTTCTAGATGGTGCAAACACCAGCTAACCGGCTAACCAGACAGTGATCAGTTCAAGTCCACCCAGAGGCACCTCAGAAAAAATGCCTGGCCGGCTACTACTGAAAAATCAGCCGCTGAAACCCGGGGAACATAGTTCTACCGTGGCATCCATGGGCCACCCTGGGTTGGAATTGCCCTGACAGCAACGGGTTGCTATTAAGAGGCATTTGGGTGGTTCTTTGACTATGGAAAACCTTCCTGTGAACATGACGAACACATGGGTTCAGGCTGGGGCTATACCTAAGGAAGAAGTGGCTAGGGCCTAGTGGACCTGCCAATTTCCTAGATGGGTATACCCACACAATTCCGACATCCTCTTTGAAAAATTGCCAGAATGTTTAGAATTTGACAGTCTAATGTGTGATGATATTAATTGTGGATTTGATTTGTGTTTCTCTGAATGTGTTGAAGTCACACACTCTTTGTTCTGGCCACCGACCGTTTGGAAATTCCCTTACATGTATGCTACTGTGAAAGGGCATAGCCGACGATCCGAGCCATCTGTCTGAGTCAGCTTTCCATCCGTCTGGTGCTCTCTCCTTTACTGTTGCAGCCAGGTCCCGGACAGCGTTGCCTTACTGTTGGTGTGACTGGCTAGACCGTCCGTGTAGTCATTAAATTCTTACAGGACAGTGGCATTACAGGCTCACGGGGAAAGGGTGCTTTGCACTGGCACCAATGACCAGAGCTGGAGGACAGTAGGAACAAGAGATAAGGCTGCATCTTTCTCAAGAGTGTAATACTCAGGATGATCCAGGTTCCAAATTTGGAGAAAGGGAGAGGAAAAACCCTCTGTGTCACCTTTCTTTAGGTACTACTGGCAGTGGGCACTGTTAAAACAAGACACCAGGTTGAGACACCGAGAAGGCACCTTCCTACCCGTCCTTTCCTGGTCACTTATGGCAGAAACTGTAAAGGGGAGGCATGTTTGACCGAGCCTGAATGGTGTTTCAGGGAGGCCGGATGGCGGAGTGGTTACATATTTGGCTGCTAACTACAATGTGAGCAATTTGAAACCACCAGCCACTCTGTGGGAGAGAGACGAGGCTGTCTACTCCCATAGAGAGACCCACAGCGGCGGTGCTACACTGTCCTGTAGCATCGGAAGTGGCTTGATGGCCGTGAATTTGGTTTACGTTTCGTAGCACAGTGTTTCGGGTCTCTTCCGTGGTCCCTCTGCCCGCGTCCCCACCATTTCCCACTGTGTCCCTGCGTTCGATGTGGAACTTGGCCTTCCGGTCTTCTCTCTCTTACCCAGTTGGTTCTCGGATGCTCTATTTACTTGGCTCCCATTAGACAAAGAAACATGGGAGATCCCAGATATTTCTATTGGAAGAGTGGTACATAGGAAAAGTTCTTCAGTTTAAGGGTTGAGCGCTTAGGATTGTTGTAATTAGTGAATGTGTTATCATTTCTCAAACCTGGAACTACTGACGTTTTGGATTGGAGAATTCTTCGTGACGAGGGTCCCTCCTGTGCATTTACCACCAGCACCCTCGGTTTCTACCCACTAGTGCCAGTAACACCCCCTCCCCGCTTTGTGGTCAAGGGTCACTAAACCAGTGTTGGCCAATGTCCCTAGAACAAAGCTCCCTGCCGTGGAGTTGATTACTGATCAGAAGGCTTCTGTGAGACAGAGTGAGCTGCTCCATAAGATTTCTAAGACAGTAAATCTTTGTAGAAGCAGACTGCTCCATCTTTCTCCTGTGAACTGGCTGGTGAGTTTGAACCCCAGCCATTGGTTGCAGCCTGATGTTCACTTGCAATGCCACCAGAGTCCCTAAATGGCCATCAGGGTCAAAAGTCCCCTTGATTTTGAGCCAAATAGTCTAAACTCTGCTTTAAAAGGTCTGTAAGCCACTCCTTTATCAGTGGACATTTTAGTTGCTTCCCATTGTGGTTGGTTAGTACACACAAATAAGCAACAATTCTTTTTTTTTTTTAATTCTTAATGAATCGATATTCTTATACATATTTATAACCATGACACCAAATGGATTATTTAAGCTGTTGATACCTGCCTATCATTTGGTGATTTATTCAGCCAGCATTCCAGGTAAATAACATTTTATCCCATCAACTAACTGGAGGGAGCTCCAATGCATATACTTAGAAACCAGTCTTGACAGTTCTTTAAGAAGAGGGCATGGTGAAGGCTAATGCTCATCTCTCAGCAGATTCAACATGAGTAGTGTACGAAGGGGCTTTACGAAGTTCTTGGGGAAATATGAAGTGAAAAGGTAATGGAATTTCTCCATGAAAAATTTGAAGCCCATCTCTATTTCTCTGGCTGAGCATTAAATGCAGAAGTGGCCTACATTTAGCAAAAAAAAAAAAATTTAATTAGCTATTTAAATGCTAGAAAAACCTCAATGCTGTAAGATACTTATATTTCAGGGGTATGAGGCCTGAACCCATCAAAGAGAGCAGGAGTTGCTGCAAGCCTGGCTTCCACTGATTCTCAACCATGGAGTTTCTGGCTAGAATGAGGGATAAACGTTCTCTCCCCTCCCCTCCCTCAAAATGCTCTTGCATAAATTAAAAGCAACTCTGTGGTGTCACACATACTTGTTCACCCTAAGCAGTTTTCTTAAAAGAATAGACAGACTTATGATGAATAAGCTTTCCATCTACTGGGGCCTTGATTACCACAAAATTAACTCTCTTCTAAATAAGTGAAGGCTGGCTGGCCTCATCCGACACGGCAGATGGTGCTCCTGGCCCCACAGGGTAATATCTGAGACTGATGGTGATGCTTAATTACAGAAAGTGTTCCCTTAGTTTATCATTGCAGAATGTGTACATGTATTTGCTTTTTGTTTTTTTAAAAAAACCTCACAAGCCAACTTCTTTTTCTTTTTAAATAATATTTTCTGTTTTCTGTGAACGTTTGCACAGCAAATTGTGCCTATTTGGCCATTTCTATACAGATGGCTCAGTAACGCCGGTACATTGGTTACAAGAAGTCACCATTCTCTTCCATTCCGTTCTGTCCCTTTCATTTCAAATAGTGGATTTTTTTTTTGGACATACGCAGCAGAAAGACATGAATTCGGCGGGTTGGACGTGTACATTTCCCCAAGTTGATTGTACTCTTCAAGTTGTACAACAACCTGATCCTCCTTTTCCCAGTCCTGCCTCACTGTTAACAAACTCACCGCCCCCCTATGGTTCTTATCTAATCTGTCGAGTTGCTACACAAGCCACCTCCTGTGAAAAGAAAAAGGAATTTGATGGGCAGGACATGAAAGATATTATTAAGAAAAACAAATATTACTGAGACTCCACAGGTGACCTTTAAATATGAATAAATTGGATTGTGCTATATTTTGATTTTCAGGAAGCAAAACCAGTTTCCCAAGATTGTCGGTGTGGGTAAGCCACGCCGCTGAGACTTCTCATGAATAGAGAGGTTTATCCTTATGTAAGACCGGCAGCCAAGTGACTTTTTACTTCCTGTAGTGATTTGGAAAACTGGATCTTTCACCTTTAGGAAGGGCCGCAAAGCTGGCTTTGAAATGTAATGTTGACACGTTGAATCCGAGTGTCCCCACACATGGTAGCACTCACCCTAATGCTCTATTGTCACTGAAGCAAGGACAGGCCTCTCAACTCCTGTAAAGAGTTGCAGTTTCGGGAACCCACAGGGACAGTTCTGCTCTGTGCCATAGGGTTCCCATGGGCCGCAATCGACTCCGTGGCAGTGAGTTTGGTTTTCATTGTACTGGAAAATAGTACATCAGTCTGCGAACTGTTTGCTCCGGGAGCGATTTGGTGGCGTGGCCAGTCGGGAGACTTGATGATAGATCCAGAAGACCAAGTTTCTGTAGACCTTGAATGAGAACCACTTAAACCCAACTTGATTAAAGGGTAAGAGTGAGCATTATCAAGTACCTCACGGTACAACGCAGACAAAATGAAACCGGTCTGGAGTCATGTATGGTCTTCCCATTTGAACTATAACCACTGATCTGGACATTCTAAATGAAGAATGCTGTGGAAGTGTTTGGTCTTTTTAAAACATATTTTCCTAGTTAAGGTAAGCTACTGTTTAGTTTTAAGAAGACTTCAAGAGATATTTTGGGGGTTACAGTTTAAAGATTATCTCAGGCAATAGTTTTAAGGGTCCACCCACTATTCTCCAGAAAGTCTAGCGTCTATGAGAATTTAGAATTCTCTTATTCATTTTCCTCCTTTTGATCATGATTCTTCCATGACACCTTATATCAGATATTCAATAATGGTAGCGGGGCACCACCCAGTTCTGGTCTCAGAGCAAAGGAGGCAGTTGTGAATGAAAGCCTTTAGCCAAACAGCCATTGTCTCATCTTGTTCCTGACTCTTCCTCCTCTGTTGCTCAGGTGAATAGAGATGTGTTTTCAACCACCATGCCTTGCATGACTGCTTGCAACCACCATTTGGGGGAGGGGGTGTGTTAATGGCTTTGAACTTACTATTTTTCAAATTGTGAATTAGGTGGTTTACAGAGCAGATCATCAGTTTCACCTTCAACAATTCACGTACATATATGATCTTTTTCAAAGCACTTGGTAGTTCTTTTGGAGACAGATGTTTGTGTGGCCCATTAATCCATTGAACTAAGTATTTTTTATATGCCTCATCTCTTTCCCTCAGAGCGGCTGGTAGTTTCGAACTGCTGACATTGTGGTTAGCAGACCAGTGGGTAACCACTAAGCTACCAGGGCTCCTTTTATTGTTGTTAGGTACCATCAAGTCAGGCCAACTCATAGTGACCCTCTTCAGCAGAGTGAAACACTGCTTGGTCCTGCATCGTCCTTACACTTGTTATGTTTGAGCCTATTGTTACAGCCACCGTGTCAATCTAACTCGGTAGTCTTCCTCTTCTTCACTGCCCACTTGTCATCTGTTCTCTCTTGACAGCATGACCAGAGTATGTGAGATGAAGTCTTGCCATCCTCATCTAAGGAGCATTCTGACTATATGTCTTCCGAGACAGATTTGTTTGTCTTTTTGGCAGTCTAGGGGTACTTTCAAGGTTCTTCACCAGCACCATAATTCGAATGTATAATGTCTTTTTTGGTCTTCCTTATTCAATGTCCAACTCTCACGTGCATATGAAACAATTGAAAATACCATGGGTTGGGTGAGGTGCTACTTAGTCCTTAAAGTGACATCCTTGCTCTTCGTGATAGTTACATAATCTGGTGTCAATTTGGAACTTGAGAGGATTAAGAGTCGAGGGGTGGAGTCTAGTCTGTCAATCAGATCACAGCCAATGAGGCCTCAGGAGAAGCCAATGGCCTTCTCCTGAGAATTCTGGGAAATCCTATATTCCTTCTTGGAGGCGGGAGACACTATCTATTGCCCAGAGAGACTCTCTACTGACAAGACACACAGAGCTACACCAGTGCCCTGAGCTGCAACAGCCACGTGGAGATGCCTGCCAGCGCTGAGATGTTTACAACACCACTGAATCCAAAGACTTTCTACCCACTGGCCTGTGGTCCTCCTGCATTCGGCAGCATTGCATGTGTTTTGTGAGTCTGAAGAGGACTTTATAGATTGATATCAGACGTATGGGCTAATGTCGGACTTATGGAGTTGATCTGGGCTGGGCTGGGATGTTTTCTCAATATTCGATTGCTATTGTCTATAAACTTCTTTTTTATACACATATGAGTATCTATGGATTTATTTCTCTAGTTCACCCGGACTAACACACTCTTCAGCACCCTAAGCAGGTCTTGTGCAGATTTATCAATGTAATGTGTGTTGTTTGATTTTTTGACTGTTCCATCAGCATTGCTCGTGCTTCCATCAGGTCCCATCAGCATTGATTATGGATCCAAAGAAGATGCAATGCTCAACTTTTTATTCACTGAAAATCGTATGAATATAAAGCTAAGGATTAATTTTTATATTTCATGCTAAAATAGCTGTTGGATTTTTTATTGGTATTGCATTTAAAATAGAGATTACTTTGGGTAGTATCGACACCTTAAAAATATTAAATCTTCTCTCCAATTCATGAGCATGGAACATCTTTACATTTATTTAAGTCTTCTTTAATCTCCTTCAGCAGCATGTTTTAGTTTTCATTGCATGAATCCTTCATGTTCTTGGTTATATTTATTCATAGATAATATGTTCTTTTATATCCCTGGCATTTTATGTACATAGATCATATGATCCATGCATAGAAATAGTTTTACATCTTTGCCATCACCCACTGTTTTATTGCTCCAGTTAGAACTTTTAATAACTATTAAATAACAGTGGTTAGAGTAGGTGACCTTGTCTTCTATCTGATTTCAAGGGTAAGGGACTTTATGCATTAAGTATAATGTTGACTATTGACTTTTCATATATGCCCTGAATCTCACTAGATATTTCTCTTCCATTCAAATTTTTTAAAATGTTTTCATCAAGAAAGGATTTGGTCAAGTGTTTTTATAAAGATGATCATGTGATTCTTTTCATTTTTCTGTTGATGTGGTGTATTAAATTGGTGGATTTTCTGATGCTGACCCATCTTTGCATTCCTGGAATAAATCTCACTTGGTCATTGTAATAGTTACATAATCTGTTGTCAATTTGAGACTTAAGATTGAAGGGGTGGAGGTTAGCCTGTCAATCAGATAGCACCTTGATGACCTCATTTGGAGCTGCTGAGGCTATAAATAGCTCGCTGGAGGTGAGACACAGAAACACTCCCTGCAAGACATTCCACTTGTGAAGACACATGGAGCTATGCCAGAGCCCTGGAGCCAAAGGAGCCATGTGAAGACGCTTGTACCACCACTGGATCCACAAGACTTTCCACCCACTGGCCTGTGATCTTCCTGCATTCGGCGTCATTGCATGTGTTTCATGAGTCTGAAGAGGACTTTAGTGATTGTTATCAGACATATGGGCTAATATCAGACTTATGGACTTGATGTGGGCTGAGATGTTTTTTCAATATTCAATTGCTCTTGTATATAAACCCCTTTCTTATACACATGAGTGTCTCTATGAATTTTGTTTCTCTCGCTCACCTAGACTAACACAGTCATGGTGTATGACTCTTAATATGCTGTTGAATCTGTTTACTAGTATTATGCTTAGGATTTCTGCATCTATGTTAATAAGATACAGTGGCATATAGTTTTCTTTCTTAAGATGCTTTTGGTCTGTTTGGGGTGTCCGGGTTATGCTGTGTCATAGAAGGAATCAGGGACTATTATTTCCTTCTCTGTCTTTTTAGAAGAGTTGAAAGAGCATTAGTGTGGATTCTTTTCTAAAGATTTGGTAACTTTCCTAGTGAAACCAGGACTTGGTTTTGTTGTGAGGTTTTGTGTGACTCATTTGTCCTCTTCGCTTGTTATGGGTTTGTTGAGATTTTCTATTTCCGCTTGAGTTTGTATGGCTTTGCTATGTGCTTCGAAGAATTGCTGTATTTCATCGAAGCTCTTCCATTTGCTACTATGTAGTCATTCATAACATTGTTTCATAACTCTTTATTTCTGTCAGGTCAGTTGTAATGTCTCTTCTCTCTCACTTTTTAAAATTTTGATTATTTTCATTTTTTCTTATGTCAGTCTAAATTTTGTCAATTTTATTGATCTTTTTGAAGAACCAATTTCTGGTTTTCTTGATTCTATTGTGTTTATGTTTGTGTGTGTTTATTATTTATTAGTAATATGCTGCTTGATAACTACTGGTTTGATCAGGAGTGAGTGCGTATGTGTGTGTGTATGCATGTGTGCTGTTGTAAAATACATATAATAAAGCTTTTATATTTCAACATTTTTATATGTACAGCTCAATGACGTTCATCAGGATTTAGAATAATTCTTACATGAGCTTCTCCCAGAATCTAAGTCTAATAGACCTACAGAAATCATGATAGTTTCCTCACAGGCTACCTTCTTAAATAGTTAAGGTAATTAGAACGTATTAGAAAGGACAAGTGATGACTGGTTCATATGACCCATTCTCCTTTCTCTTAAGTTCTACAAAGGCCACACCTTTCTCAAAATACAATCAGAACTTTGCCTTTTTATAATTAATTAGATAACAACTGGCCTTAGATGACATACATTTTAGTGTATGTGGTGCTATTTGAGAGATACTTAGGTTTCATGAGAAATATATGTTCAAGTCATTGTCTATTCCAGTGATTTCTGAATATCATGGATTTGCCCTATTTTTATTTCAGAGGCTGGTACAGAAATTACAGCAAAGAGTAGCAAAAATTTCTACCTACGTACACTTGTTTGTTGGGTGGAGTGAAGACCTGAAGCCCATGTATAGACATTTGGACAGCCCCTCACAGAAGGGTCACGAGGAAGAGATGAGCCAGTCAGGGTGCAGTATGGCACCGATGAGCACACATCTTTCCTCTAGTTCCTTAATGCTTTCTTCCCCCCACTATCAGGACCTCAATTCTACCTTACAAATCAGATTAGACCAGAAAATGCACACTGCTACAGATAAGAGCCCTCTACACAGGGAATCCAGATAGATAAACCCCTCAGGGCCAACAATGAGAGTAGAGATACCAGGAGGATTAGGGGAAGATGGGGGAGAAACAGAGAACCGATCAGAAGGATCAAGATATACCCCCCTCCCAGGGAGACAAACAAGAGAAAAGTGGGTGAAGGGCGACAGAGGATGATGTAAGATATGAAAATAATAATCTATAACTTATCAAGGGTTCATGAGAGAGGGTGGGCGGGGAACGGAGGGGGAAAAATGAGGAGCTGATACAAAGGGCTCAAATGGAAAGAAAATGGTTTGAAAATGATGATGGCAACATATGTACAAATGTGCTTGACACGATGGATGATTGTATGGATTGTGATAAGAGATGTAAGAGCCCCCAATAAAAGTATTTAATGAATAAATAAATAATTTTAAAAACACTCTTATTGCAATGAAATCTATTTTGAAAAATTAGCAACATTATGTGCATGGTTTTATGATTACTGATACTGTCACCAGAAAACTGTAAACCAATATATGTTATGAATATAGATGCAAAAATCCTGAACATAATACTAGTAAACAGAGTTCAACAGCATATTAATAATCATACATGGTAGAATATTATGTTGCCTCTAAACATGATTATGGGGATGCTATATGATCATGAATATTTTTGATGAAATGCAAAGAATTAGTTCAAACAGTTGAAATGTGTTCAGTTATCATAATTGTGTAATAATAGAAATATACAGTATAAATGTACAATGAAAACAGCTGTGAGTTTATGAGTACAGTAACAAAAATGGCATTGTGGTTTAGTACTGTACTGTTGTTTTCAAAGATTCAAAATATCCTTTGGCTTGGTTATCAAACTTGGGGGCTGTCTCTCATCAGTGTTGATAACAGAGTTTCTGTTTTGTTTTGTTTTTAAATTATTTTATTGGGGGCTCTTACAGCTCTTATCACAATCCATCCATCTATCCATTGTGTCAAGCACATTTATACATATGTTGCCATCATCATTTTCAAAACATATTCTTTCTACATGAGCCCTTGGTATAAGCTCATTCCCCATTCCTCCCTCCCTCATGAACCCTTGATAATTTTTTTTCCATGACTTACACCAACCACTGTCTCCCTTCACCCACTTTTATGTTGTCTGTCCCCCTGGGAGGGGGCTATATGTAAATCATTGTGATCAGTTCCCCCTTGTCCCCCTACCTACCCCTTCCCCTCCTGGTATCGCTACTCTCATTATTGGTCCTGAGGGGTTTATCTGTCCAGGATTCCCTGTGTTTCCAGCTCTTATCTGTACCTGTGTACATGCTCTGGTCGAGCCGGATGTGTAAGGTAGAATTGGAGTCGTGCTAGTGGGGCGAGGAATGGGAAGCATTAAAGAACTAGAGGAAAGTTGTGTGTTTCATCAGTGCTATACTGCACCCTGACTGGTTCGTCTCCTCCCGTGACCCTTCTTTAAGGGGATGTCCAGTTGCCTACAGATGGGTCTTGGGTCTCCACTCTGCACTCCCCCTTATTCACATTGATATGATTTTTGTTGATTACAAAGTTTTGACAGAACCCAACATCCTATATTGCAGCGGTTCTCAACCTGGGGGTTGCAACCCCTTTGGCAGTCGAACAACCCTTTTACAGGGGTCGCCTGACTCATAACAGTAACAAAATGACAGTGATGAAGTAGCAACGGAAATAATTTTATGGTTGGGGGGTCACCACAACATGAGGAACCGTATTAAAGTGTCAGGGCATTAGGAAGGTTGAGAACCACTGCTGTATAACCTCTCAGATTTCATTCACTTGGTGACTGAGTTAGTTAATTGTGCCAGCCTGGCCGATAATCACATGTGGGGCTGGTTGAAAGGCGGAGGGATAAATGGGTGGTGAAGCCTCGCCTTTCTCGTTCTCGGGTCTCTTGTGATGGTTGCACCGGGTGCAGCTGCCTTAGCAGTTCCCTGCTTCAGCTTGCAAGATTGACTTCCTACAAGATATCCCCAAGGAGAAGCTACATGGACCTATCCCAATGCAGTCCTGGGTGCTGGAGCCGCCGTGTGGAGACCCCTGCTAGTGCTGAGATGCTTGTTCCTTCACGGACTCAGCTTTCCTCCTGCAGTCGGCATCATTGCCTCTGTTTTGTGAGGTGGAGGACTTTGTGGACTGGTGTTGGGTTAATGGGTTAATGTTGGACATGTGGGCTTGGGCAGCATTGGGTTGGGATGTTTTCGTGATGCACCTTTTCTTTACATAAAACTCTCTCTTATACATGAGTCGCTGTGGATTTGTTTCTCCAAAGTACCTAGACTAATACAGTGACAACATGGATTTTTTTTTTAGGTGACAGTAACTGACATTTCTGTATTGCTTTTCTTGACAGTGATGAAAACGCAAGGAGAGATTTAAAGACACTACCAGCCTTTCCAACCAAAACTCTTCAGGAGCACCCATCCCTTGCTTACTGGTAAGTCAAGTCAAGATAGCAAATGTATGCTACCCAGGGACCCCACTGTCTTCACCTCCATTAGAAACCAAATGCTTCCTAGGAAATTAAAACAAATAGAGGTGAATAAAACATCAGGAGAAGTATGGCGCTAATAAAAATGAGTACAAGAAAGAAGGAAATGCCCCCAAATGTGGTGATTATACAACTCCTTTTAATGTGATTGCACTGTTGAATTGTATTCCGTTAAAACTGTTAAAAAAGAAGAAGTTGATGTCACTCACTCAGACCTACTAGTTTCAGGCAGGAAACCAAATGGGAAACGTCAGCCAGGTGTGGGGCAGTAGGGCGCAGTAGGGACTGTGGTGAGCGAAAGGACCTTCACCCCGGAGCAGAGACTCAGCTATAGAATGCAGGCACTGTAAAGGCTCTGCGTGTGCTTTATGTGAACATAGCCCTGTCTGTGTAGTCCCTGTGTAATGTAGCCTTAATCTAGCAGAGTGCAGACTTCCTTGACTAGAGGTTTCCTTCATGATTAAAAATTACTTTAATGACCAGAGGTTTCCACTGTGTCCAGAAATTGTTATCTATATTGAGTTGTTTTATTTATTTGCATCTTAATGAATCCATAGTGCCTATTTCCCATACCTCATCTTCCCTAGAAAATGACTTTGAATTTGACTTTGAATTACTTAGCATCCTTTTAAGTATATATTCCTTGCTTTGAGTCTCTGAACTGGAAAGATAGGTTTCTTTTCCACTAAAAAGCAGGTACAAATTGTGTATTCAGCATGGCCAACTTTCCTATGAAAGCTGGGCTATGTTTCGCAGGCACGCAGTAAAAATGAGTGATGAGATCTTCGTTACATCTTGATTCTGGAGTCTTCTTAAGAAATTAAGTGGTAGTTTCTAAGAGCCAAATTCAGGCCAATCACCACTGATTACTGGTCTTTCTTTGGAAACTCTAGACCTGGAAAAGCTCATGGTTAAAATCTCACAGTTATCACAGAGACAAAGATAAAAATATTTACTCGTCTAGGTTACACTTGAGGTAGGACTAAAGAAGTGTCTTGTCTGAAAGAGGATAAATAACTGAATGAATTCAAGGGTTACCAGACTTCAGCCTGGCTCTCTTCTTTCCAGTCAACAAGATTTATCCCAGGACAGTAATGAAGGGGGTTGTCTCCTAAAACCCTGGGTCGTTAAGAGGTAACAATCCAGTCACCACTTTCAGATTCAGAGACATTTTCAATATTTTTTAAACCTTTCTGAATAATTCAAGGAGACACTTAAACATCTAACACTCAATTATTGGTCCTTTTTAACCAAAGAGAAGGTGGGTCTTGTGTTCAAAACTTCCCCTGCTATATTCTCTAACTTGCATTTAATACGCATATTTGTTTTTATTGTCTCTCATTAAACTATAACAAACGATAACACTTTTGCATCGGAGAAATTGATGTTATGTTTCCTTTAAATACCTAAAGTTTCGTTGTTCATTTATGTGACAAAAATCATAAGGAGATAGGCAAAAATGTCTGTTGTTCAGGGAAGCTTGTCCTACAGAAACAAAAATCGAGTTGATGTAGACCTTCCCTCTCACATGTTCAAGAACCACCTAAGAATCTTGATTGAGTCTGGATCTCCTATAGCCACGCATTGACACACACTGCTTATTTTTCCTTGTTTTACAGTGAGGACAGGGCAATTGAGCATTATGTGAAATTCAAAGGTCTGACTCGAGGCCAAGCTGTGGTTCAGTAAGTATCTTTATTTCCTTTGGCTTAAATAGAATCTTAATATTCTCAGTTTCAAGAAGTCATCTGAAATGGTCTCTGCCAATTGTGGAATTGATACCCATGCATAGAGACCCTGGAGTACAGAGAACTGCCCCCGTGGGATTCCCACGCTGTAAATTGCTAAAGAAACAGATGCCCATCAGCTTTCAAGGAGCAGCTAATACAGTCAACCCACCAGCCTGTAGGGTAACCGCTGAATGCTAAGCCGCTGCACCTCCAGGGCCCCTTCCTATTCCCTGAACATCTTTTTACTCAGAACAGCCCACTTTCAGGAAGCCGATTGTGAAAGGGCAATTAACATGGTCCATCCACTTGTATAAAATAAACAGGAAAATGTATAAAGACCAGAGTTTCAGTGGTCCCACGTTTAGGCAGGCTCGAGTATCTGTTACGGTGATGGGACACTTGGCCACAGACCCTCGTTGTGATTGTTCGGTGACCACTTGCCCCCACCCGCACTTCGGAAGGAAGTTTGTCTGTGTTCACTGTTGTCTTTCTTATCTTCTTCCCCTTCAAATTTTATTCAGTGACATTTTGTTGTTGTAAAGAACATACAGAGCAAAACATGCACTAGGACAATCATTCCCTCAAGTGACATTGATTACATTCTTCAAGTTGTGGAACTGTTTTCAACCTCCTTTTCGGACTTGCTCCTTCCTCCTTAGCACAAACCCATTGCTCGCCGCCCCACCACCCAGTCCCACCCCCTCCCAGCCCAGGCTCCTAGCTACACCTTTGGGGTTGTTTTTGTCCCTTTGATCCTAGATAAATAGTTCTTAAAAGAGTACACTACTCAGGACAGATCTTTTTCTCTGGTTAAGCAAAACTATTGTTTGGTTTTAAATAAAGGGGATATTTCTGGTTTGAGGCTTAGAGATTCGTTTCAGGGATTCATCCAGCAAGCCTTGAGTCCGTGGTGATTTGAAATTCGATCCTCTGCTTTTTCCCTTTGGACCAGGATTCTTCTTTGAAATCTTTGATGGAAATATTCAGCACTGGTCCCCGGGCACCATCCGGTTTCATGCCAAAGGAGACAGTTGTTCAGGGAGGCAGTTACCCACACAATCCATTTCCCTACAAGTAACCACACGCTCCTGAATCTCTGTCCTCCTCCATGGCTCCAGGCAAATAGAAACCAGTCTCTCGGCCTGGTATGGCTGCTTGCAGACGCCAGAGACAACACAACAAACTAGAAGTGCAGAAGTGCAGAAGCACTAAGCACATTCTTAGGCCAATGAACTACGATGGCCCATGAAAACCTGGTCCCAAACCTCCCAATCAGGGAACCAATTCCCATGGGGTATTTGGTTGTACCGCCAACCAGCAACACCTCTGTTGCTATTATAGATCTATCACACCATTGTTGCCAATTCAGGTTTTTAGAGGTGTACAACTTAGTGACAGCAATGACAGTAATCAGCAATGTAATCTCATTTTTTTTAATCATAGCATCTGCCATCTTCAAAGGAAAAAGCAGAAGTTAGTGGTCCTTCAGTGGAGCCCTTGACATTTGTTAACTCACTGTTTCCTCAACTGGGGCCATGGAGTGGAACACCATTGCCCTGCAGGACTCTAGTCTAGGTTTGATGAGCACATTCCAAAGTATCCTTGTTTAAAGATAAACCCTTTCGTTATGCCTTGATCATTATCTTTGTGGTTCAAATATGAGTGAAGAATCTGATGTGGGAGTTAAGGCTCTGGAAAGTAGAGATAGGCTGACTCTGTGTGAATCCTGCTTGTGTAATTTAATTGGTACATGGCCTTAATAGGTTTATTTAAACACATATTCATTCACGTGTAGGCCAAAGGCTTAAAAATGATCAGTTTATTGATTGCAAAGTCCAGATAAGTTTATCTTTACCAACCAAACCCAATTGCCTTTGGGTCAATTTTGATTCACAGCAAGCCTATATAGGGTTTTGAGGCTATTAATCTGGTAGAAGCCGATAACCTCAACTTTCTCCCTCCAACCAGCTGGTGAGTTTAAACCGATGACCTTGCAGTTAGCAGACTAAGGCTTAC
>NW_022103928.1:10523438-10576334 GCF_000313985.2 Echinops telfairi
GTTATGTATAGCAGTCCTTGTTGAGTGAAGATTCCACTATAACTTGTTGAATGAAGATTCCACTATAAGTCAGAATTGATTTGATTTACTTCATGGCAGTGGCTTTGGGTTATTGTTTTTAAAAATAATTTTTATGCCAAGTAATATTAACATCGCTTTGGTGTTTTGAAAGTCAGGTATACTTTTGAAGGCACATTTATTGAGGTTTCTGTGCTAAGCCAAGTTTACCTACAAGAAAATTTGCCCTTTATGTATGCAGTTCAAAGAACATTGACAGACATTTACAGTACCACAATCAATATACAGATTGTAACCTGTACCACAATCAATATACAGATTTTTTGTTATTGTGAGAAAATTCACCAAAGTAAATTCTCATTGCTTACATTAAAAAATAATTGTATTTTGAGATTCTAATATACTATCATATGATATGTTTCTTAATACCTATAGTTGGAAGATAATATTTCCTAGAGCTTTTTGATTCAAAGTCTGCTAACAACCTTCCATACTTTGAATAAAAGCTCAAATCAAAGCCTCTGCGCTGAAGGTGATTCTGGCTCATAGTGACCCTGTAGGACAGGGTAGAACTGCCCTTTGGGGTTTCTGAGACTGTGAATCTTAGTAGGCGTAGACCGTCTCATCTTTCTCCCGAGGAGCACCTAGCAGGTTCCAACCTCAGACCTTGTGGTAGCGGCACAGTGTACAGCCCACTACGCCACCAGAGCTTCTGCACACCTTGGATAGAGTGACATATCTTACTCTCCAGAAAGTTTCCCGTGATTTCTGCTAGAGTATATCATTAGTCGTGGTGATATGAGGACAGTCGATACAAATGTTGTTTCTTTAATTGTTTTTCCCATCAGGGCTCTCTGCATATTTCAATCAAAGATTGTGATATGTATTCATTATCTATAGGTATATGAAAATAGTAGAAGCGCTACCAACGTATGGAGTCCATTACTACGCAGTGAAGGTAAGGAGTCATGCTCAGTAATGGTAGATGGGAGCCCTCAGACTCAGGGTGGTCTTTCTTTCACCTTCCCTCCAGCCACCAAAGTCAGTTCTTTTGGTAGGAAAGCTTTCAACTCGATTGCTGTTGTTTAATATAAAAAAGGCGTCTTACACAATATTGGTCCTGTTGAAGAACTTCCCTTAGTCTATTGCCTTCCAGTTTCTTCAGCAATTATGACGTCTGGTGAGTGTGACTGAACCGCACTAGCATTCTAAAACCATAGAAACCCGAACGAGTGGGCATGTAAACTGTCTCTAGAAAGTGCAGCATTAAGAGTAGGGCTGAGTTTTGTTCAAAATAACAGCATGTCTACGGCCATACCACCCTGAACACACCCAATGTCGTCTGATCTCGGAAGCTAAGCAGGGTTGGGCCTGGTTAGTACTTGGATGGGAGACCTCCTGGGAATACCGGGTGCTGTAGGCTTAAAAGAAAAGAAAAAAGAAAGAAGGAAAGAAAAGGGGGGGGGTGGGGAGGAAAAAATAATAACAGCACAGTTACGTCTTATCATTTTTAGCCAATCATGGGCATATTATTTTTGCAAAATATTTTATCTATACACAAATTTCTCCCCCAAAACAAATGAAGCCCACTACCATTCAGTCCATTCTGAGTCATAGTAACCCTACAGGGCAGACGAGACCTGCCCGTGGAGTTCCCAGGACTGGACATCATTAGAAGCCCAGAGCAGCTGGTGAGTTTGAACAGCCAGCAGCCAGAGCTTAACCACACTGCAGTATCGGAAGGGTATATTTTCCTAACACTTACTGCAATGGGCTTGGTTCATAGTGGCCCTATGGGCTGGGCAGAAACGTCCCTGTGGGTTTCCGAGGCTGTCACTATTGACAGGAGCAGACAGCCTCCTCTTTCACCGAGGAGTGGGGCTGTGAGTATGAACTGCTGGACTGGTGGTTAGCGGCCCAATGCCCAGCCCATTACGTCACCCAGGCTCCATGTTCTCCCAACATGACAAGTAATGCTAAAATATTCAGATTCTCCTCTTTGGGGCCCCTCCTCCTGTTGCTGTCTTGGCTGGCTTTTCTCTTTTTCCACTTGTTCTCCTGTCCAACTGTTCCAGTCTTCTGTGCAAGACTCATGCCTGTTCACTTCAGCAACCTCACAGGATGCTGAGATGGTGCAGGATTTTCAGTTTGCTTTGATCAATATGATTCATGCTGCATAGTTTTTTCAGATGTCTATAAGCAAAAGAAGATGGATAAATATTTTATGATGCACAAAGATAAAACTTAATGTTAAGAATAGAGGGTTTTTTTTTAAGGGAATGTTTTTCATTTTGAAAACCCTAGATAGGGTTGCTGAGCATTGAAATCCACTTAATGGCAGGATTTGTTTGTTTGTTTGTTTGGGGGGAGTTGGTTAGGCGCTAAATAAATGAGCTAATTCAACTCTGAATGTCTACTGATTTTTCATTGTATGTATCTGTCTAAGCTTAAGGTTTTCTTTCTTTTTTGTGAACACACTCTTTCCACTGGCAAAATGAAAGAGACAAATGTATACAGAAAAATCCAGAATATAACTTACTCCTATGTACTCCAACTGCTTATTCAAACATTCTGTCATTTAACTATACAATTCTTCAAAAGGATTTTTCAATGTTCCCATATTCATTGTAAGTTACCACCAGGATTTGTAACTACTTTTCCTATCTCCATGATTCTTAGAAAACTTCCTTTTGTCTTCATAGATAGTTAATAATTGAGAGAATCTCAAAGGAATTTTTTTTAATGACTAACTGGCATTGTACTCTGAATTCATTCTTAGCTGAATTTGTTGTACTTTTTTCTTTTTTCCAGGTATTATTTTAAAATAGTAATGTTCTGTTCTTTTTGACAATATGAACTGTTTGGGTCTGTTTTGCATTCTGGGCCCTCTTTGAAGGAACTCTGAGAAGGCATGACTAGCAATTTCGGTTTTTAAGTGATGTGTTTATTTACCAAGTCAGCTAGCTTTATTTTGACTTGCTGACACTTGTTAGGGATGACATTGTTAAATATTGCCTTACCTCTGGAAGAGTGAACAATTAGGTCTTCCTTCTTATGCTTTTCCATCTTTTAGGATAAACAAGGAATTCCTTGGTGGCTTGGTATCAGTTATAAGGGAATCGGCCAATATGATTTACAAGATAAAGTGAAGCCTCGGAAAGTAAGTACGAATCGTTTCAAAAATTTAAAAGGAAAGGTTATTAACCAACCTTGAACTGTTCTACAGCTGACAATGTAACCTCAAAAGGCCCTGAGCACGCTTGGCCAAAGAACTTTAATGCATGAAGCTATGAGTTCAGAAGAGATTCAAATTAAGTATCAATATTTTTTTAGACATCGTTGATATGCCATTACAAAGCAGTTCGACTTCTGGTCATTTATTCCAAGGAAATCATCAAAATGATGTGCAGAGAATCAACAAGGATGTTGATCTGAGCAAAGTTTCCAAGTACATACAAGTTGGTTTCTATTTTAAGATCTTATGAACAGTATGATGCCACTTGCTTTATAAAGTGTGTGTGTGTATGTGTGTTCATTGGATGGATAGGAAGATGGACAAATGATAAAAGCATAAGCCAAAATTCTTGTCTCCTGGTTACCTGCTTGGATAGTTATAAGTAGTCGTTGACATCTTTTGTTTACTGGGGCTTCATTTTTTGTAGTTAATCATGTCTGAATTTTATAATGAAAGTTACCTTTTTATTTTAATAGTTTCATTGATAGTAACTCACATATCTTACAATTCAGTGGTTTAAACCTATTAGAAAGAGTTGTGCATTCATCACCACAATCAAATTTGGAACTTTTCTTAAAGCAAAAAACAAAAATTCCAACAATATCAAACAGAAAAACATCAATTGACAGGATAACAGAAAATAATAAAAACCAGAACAAACTTAAAATGGGTCAAAAGGGAGAACAAATGATAAGTGGTTAAATGTTAACCTAACGATATCAGCGTTAGTCTGCTTCTCAGTGCCCTCTGCCTGACAGCAAGGCCATTCACATCCCTGGTCAGTGATCAGAGGGGATTCACCAGAGGCTTAATCTATGTAAGGACCCTGCTAAGGGATTTTGGACTTTCATTGTCATCCGTAATCTGCTGTAAACCGTGTGCTCAGAACTTAAGCTCTAATACCAGTCCCTTCTCCGGTCTTGCATTTTATTATTTATGATCCTTAGATCACATAGGCTGGTGTGCTTCTTCAGATGGACTTAGTTGATACTTCACTTAGATGGCTGCTTGTTTTAGACGAGCCTTTAAGATCTCTGACTTTCTAAACAAAGTTGCTTCTGTCTACTATAAGGCCTGAGTAAGTTGCATTTGACTTGAAAATTGTTGCTAAACTAATATATACAGCCCACCATTTGCCAATTCAAATAGTTCAGGTATTACGCTTTTATTTTGACCCTGAAAGTACAAATACCTATTGCCTCTGCAAGAAAGGAATCATAAATATAGAGCATCATTATGCCTACTTTATGCCCTTGGCCTACTCAGTCAGCATCATAATGTCTTAAAGGCTTACTAATGCTGCCCTGGTTTGTGCCCTCCCTGTTGCTTGCTGCCATCACAAGGAGGGAAACAATTGCCTATAATAACAGACTGTGGTCAGTCTCCCTGTGCTATCACGACCCGACATCACAGCCCGTAACTATCACCCAATACGGCTGCCTGTCTCTTGCTTTAATGTGTACTGGAAAAGCAGCCATATTCTCCAGACAGCGGCTGGTAATCACACCCCAGCTCTGTTCATGGCCCTGCAGTCAAACGCTCACAATCTTCCTTGAGTGCGGAAAGTAGATGTCACTCTGCATTTTGTGGCTGTGAGCTGACAGACAGACAGTCCCCGAGGGCTGCACAGACCTCTTCCAAGCTGGAGCTCTGCTTTCTTCAGGGAGTCTGTCAGTGGTTCTCAACATGTGGGTCCTGACCCCACCCCTTTGGAGGTCGAACGACCCTTTCACAGGGGTCGCCCAATTCATAACAGTGGCAAAATGACAATGATGAAGTAGCAACAAAAATAATTTTATGGTTGGGGTCACCATCACATGAGGAACTGCATGAAGGGTAGCAGACTTAGGAAGGTGGCGAACCACTGGTCTAAGTGGACATGGAGGCTCGTTGCTGAAACGTCCCGTGGAATCGTGAAAAAGCAATCTAACACTCACCATCCATCTTGAGAGACACTCAATGTCTTTATAAGTTTTGAGACCAAGATTGGTATAAATAAGAAGGAATTTTTTCATTCCCAGAACTTCCTGGACTCATATGAGTCTTACCATTCCTACTTAAGGTCTGTTTTCAAACCAAATTTAAATGAGTTCTATAATGTTCATAGTAAACTATACTCCAATTTTTCAAATATTTAAAAGAATCCCTTTTATTTATATTTTGGGTTTTTTTTTTTCTCCCCAAAAACCAACACATTTTATTGTAAAACACAATTTGTCCTTGTGAACATAGCGCTGATGGTGTTTAATAGATAAATCTGGTCAGGCAGCCCTCCTGCTACCCCTATGTTAACCACTATGAGAGAATGATATGGACTCATTTAGACTTTGTGTCTAAGTTAAGACTTTTAAAGGAGAGAAAAATCATACATACTTTCACATGCCTTGCCTAATTGTTCCAGATTACTTAAAACTATAGTCCTCTTTTTATTCTTTTAAGAAGCCGCCTCGTATTCTGCTATATACAGAGAAGTAGTCTATTTAACCACTTCCCTTTGGTGGGCAGTATGTTGTTTTGTTTTGTCGGGGGTTGGGGGGGTGGGCATTGGGGGTTCCGTGGTAGAATTCTCACCTTCGTGCAGGGAGCACAGGTCTGATTGGCAGCCAGGGCCCTCTAGCACAGCCACGACCCCTGGCTGTCAGGAGACTTCAAATGTTACTGTGATGCTGCTGACCGGGTTCTAGCAGAGGTTCTAGACTGACCGAGACAGACTAAGAAGACCGTCCTGGCAATGTCCTTCTGAAAAGCAGCAGTGAAGCCGCTGTGGATGGCAGCGGACCAATCTGCACCCAACCTAGGGGGTGGCACGAGGACAGGCAGTTTCCTGCCATGGTGCCTGGAGTCGAGAACCATGACAATCGTTATTTCCGTTATAGAGTGTTGAGAATAGCAAAGAATCCCAACCAAACCCAAACCCACTGACATTGAGTCCCTTCTGACTCATTGAGTTTCTGGGGCTGTAAATCTTCACAGGAGCAGATAACCTCAGCTTTCCCTCTAGGAGCAGCTGGTGGGTTTGAACCACCACCCTTGAGGTAAGCAGGCCATGTTCACCTTACAGCCCGTTAAAACTCCTAAAGCAAATAAACAAATTTAACTTATTCCTTCTATAAGACCAATATTGCCAATCATGAGTTCTTAAAACAGGTCTCACTTATGTTATATTTTTTACTAATTTCTCCTCGATTTTTTACTTTAAGCAATAGTATTTAAATCTCTTCTTGGTTTTTTGTTTTTGTTTTTTTGTTTTGTTTTTAACTGAACCTTTTGTTTGAGATTGTAATTTAAATTGACTCACAAGGAATTTCTTAGCTAGTGTAGCTGGCTAAGATGTGGATTTTCACCGAATGTACATGCATCCTCTAAAAAGGTCTCGGCTCTCTCCCACAATAATGGTGAATCAGAGGCTGTACAGTAAATACTGCAATTAGCCCCCTCTCTGTTGCTTGTGACTCATGGTTGTTTTTTTATTATTCACAGTTTCATAGAAATTGGCAAATGCTCTTTTTTAGTTATTAAAAGATTATTTTATTGGGAGCTCTTACAACTCTTACAATACATACATCAATTGTATCAAGCATATTTGTATATACGTTGCCATCATTATTGTCTAAACATTTACTTTCTATTGAGCCCATGGTATCAGCTCCTCTTTTTTTCCTGACCCCTTGATAAATTATTATTATTTTCATATCTTACACCAACTGCTGCCTCCCTTCCCCTGTGGTTTCTGTTGTTCATCCCCCTGGGGGAAGGGGGATGGGTATGTGTCAATCATTGCAATCAGTGGTTCCCCCTTCCTCCCCACCTCCCCCTACCCTCCAGGTATCAATACTCCCATTCGTTTCTAGATTCCGTGTGTTGTGAGCTCTTATCTCTTAGCTGTACCTGTGCACATGCTCTGTTCTAGCCTGCACTGAAAGGCAGGACGGGAGTCATGATAGTGGGGGGTGAGGAAGCCTCAAGGAACCAGAGGAACTGTGTGTGTTTCCTTGGTGCTCTACTGTGCCCCGGCTGGCTCATCTGTCTTTGTGACCCTTCTGTGAGGGGATGTCCAACTGTCTACACATGGGTTTTGGATCTCTGATCCGATCCCCCTTGTTCTCAATAATATGGTTTTGTTTGCTTATTTATTTGTTTTTTTGTGTGTCTTCTGATACCTGTTATACAATCCCATCGACACCTCATGATTGCACAGGCTGGTGTGCTTCCTCCATGTGGGTTTGTTGCTTCTCTGCTAGATGGCTGCTTGTTTAACTTCAGGCCTTTAAGACGCCAGACACTGTATCTTTTGATAGCCGGGCACCATCCGCTTTCTTCACCGCGTTTGCTTATGCACTGGTTTGTCTCCAGCCACCGTGCCAGGAGGCTGAGCATGACAGAATGCCAGGTGTTAGAACAAAGTGTCCTTGCATTGAGGGAGGGCTTGAGCAGAGGCCCAAGTCTGTCCACTACCTCTGTGTATTGCCATATAGATATATGTACATAGGCCAATGCCTCTATTTTTATGATTTAATGTATATACATATGTACACACCTATGCTTATACCTCTATCCATATCTTTGCTTCCTAGACCTGGCCTCTGTTTCCTTTCACCTTCCTCCTACCCCACCTTCACACTTGCCCTTCTTCTACCTCTTAACACTGATCATAATCGAGTTTGTTTATTCCACCATTTAGACAAAGCTCAGAAGACACTTGCTTCCCCACCACCACCCCAATTAGCTGAATTTTTCTCTTTTCAAGACATGCCATTTAATTCAAAAAGGGCCATAGGACAGGCCATCATGTGCCAGCTTTCTGGCCTCCTCACACTCCATTGTTTCAGGATGTCTTCATCTTGTACCAGTCACTGGCTACCTCCTCGCTGCCGTTAAAACCCAACACTAGGTTTTATCTTTACATATTCATTTTGTATGTCAAGTTTAAATGAGGGAGGATGTCCCACCGCCCCCCTCTCCCAGCTCAGTGTGCACTAATAGAAGACTGCATAATTGAAAGGGTGGTGGGTGCTGATTTTGAAAAGGAGGATCCTGCTGCAGCTGTTTACATGGACCTGTGCTCCTAATGAGCAGGCAGCAATGTGGGTTAGATTGGCAAACTCTAATGGAACACAGGCTGCCCGGGGAGGGCCCTGGTGGCACCTGTTCCCCTGGTAACCAAAAGGTTGGAAGCTCAGACCCACCAGAGTCTGTCAGGCAAAGATATGGCAATCTGGTTCTATAAGGATTTACAGCCTTGGGAACCGAACAGGGCAGTTCGGCTCTGCGGTACAGGTTTGCGCTGAGTCGGACTTGACTTAGCAGCAGTGATTGATAGAGGCCAAAGCCATATGCCTGTGTTGTTAAGATGGCATGGCTTCAAAGCAGGCCAGAAGGAGGAGATTTACCAAGAGTAAGAGAGCCTGACACCAGCAGACTGAATTCTTCGGCATACCATCAGTTACAGCCTTAGCATGTTGGGGCTGTCTTTTTTTGTAGCTCCCAGAGTGCTCTTCATGTCTCTCAGTTTATAATCGATTTTACTGTTGGTTGTTCATAGCTACCCTAGAACATACACCCCGTCAGCAGGGTCTCTATGCATTATTTAGAGACACTGATGACATGCTGTGAGCTGTGCAGCCATTTCCGCAACTCCTCTGATAAGTTCCTCCTCGTTAACATCAACTCCCTAGCCTCGGCATTCCTGTCTAATCTTTTGATTTGATTATAGTCCATGTGATCCCACATAGCTATGTCTTTCAAAAGCACAATGTTCAAGGAAGACCTTTTTAACTAGTTCAGCTAAACTCTGCTCTTTGTTGTTGGCTAGTTTGATTTTTTAATTGTGCTTTGGGTAAAGCTTTACCAAGCAGATCAGTTTTCCATTCAGCAATTCGTACACATCTTCTTTTGTCCTGTGGATTACAATCTCCACAATGTCACACAAAGCACCCCATGTCCTCCGTGCCTTCCCTGTTTTCTATGCCTCCTTCTTTCCTAGCCCTTCTGAACCTTGCCCTTGAGTGAGTGCTGCCCTTTGATCTTACAGATAATTATATGGTTTGATTTAAAGATTACATAAGGTGACATTTTGGGTTTAGGATTTAAAAATTTTTCTCAGGGCAATACTTTCAGACGTTCATCCACCCTTCATCGCTCTAGAAAATCTACAGTCCATGAACATTGGAAATTCTCTTCTGTATTATCCCATCCCTGTTTTGATCAGGATATTTAGATGAGTTCTTTGATCCAAGTATTCAGACGTGGTAGCCAATCTCCATTCCGTTCTTCTGATCACATGGCAAAGGAGGCAGTTGTTCATGGAGGCAGTTAGCGTCTGCTCCCTTCTCTTTATGCCTTATACTTCTATTGCTCCAGGTGAAGAAGACCCATTATTATGCCTTGGGCGGCTCCTTGCAAGCTTTTAAGACCCCAGGTACTACATAGCAGGCCAGGGTTTCATATAATCACTCTTCGTGGATTTTGACTGTAAAGCTTTTGCCAGTCTTGTAGCCAATAAGTGACTTCAACTCGTGTTGTCAAGTGATGTAGGGCAAGAGTCTTGGAGGCACCAGAGTGCCTAAGGTGTGATGCAAATTAGTAGGAAAAAAGTTCAATTCTGGACTTAAGCCACAAAACATGCATGCCATTAAAAATTCAGATCATGAGCAGTTTCCCCATTTAATCCTCTCTTTGAACCTGAATGTGCCACTGCACTGTGAAAACACACCAGGTGCAACTTAATTTCAAACCAAAGACCATTTGGACTTACAATCTAGTGAAGCTTTACTTTAAACAAATAACAACAACAGCAACAACTAAACTCACTGCCATCCAGTCAAGGCTGACTCACTCCATAGAAAGGATAGAACTGCTCCTGTGGGTTTCCGAGACTGTAAGTCAGTGGTTCTCAACCTTCCTGATGCCGCGGCCCTTTCATACAGTTCCTCATGTTGTGGTGACCCCCCAAACATAACATTATTTTTGTTGCTACTTCATAACTGTAATTTTGCTACTGTTATGTTATGAATCGGGCGACCCCTGTGAAAGAGTCCTTTGACCCCCAAAGGAGTCGAGACCCACAGGTTGAGGACCGCTGCTGTAAGTCCTTATGAAAGTGAAGAAAAGCCTCCTCTTACTCACTTAGAGCAACTGGTAGTTTTGAACTGCTGACCTTGTGGTTAGAAGCCCAACATGCACACACAAACTTGTACATTCCTTCTTCTAGGTTTTTCTTTCGATCATTATATCAAGGGAAAATGTCTGTTCTCTATAAACATGTAGTGAGTCAGTGGCTGAGTAACTATCAGTGCAGGTCATGACTGATTTTTCTCCACTGACGAGGAGCCGTGATTGAACTGTGGGTTACTAGTTGGGCTGATAAGTACCAGGTCAGTGCTTCAAACCCACCGGCCACTCTAGGAAAGAAAGAGGAGGCTATTTGCTCCAGTCAAGATTCACTCTCTTGAAACCTATGGAACAGTTCTTCGTGGCCTATCAGGGTCTATGAATTGGAACTAACTCTGGTGTGGGTTTCATGTTGTCGTCATTGTTATTTGGGGCAAGTCTTAAGGAGCCACGGTGGCGCGATGGCTAAGCGTTAGCCTACCAACTAATGGATCTGCCTATCGAACCCGCCTGGCCCGCTGTGGGGAAATGCTGCGGCCATCTGCTTCTGGCAAGACTACAGCCTTAGAAACCCTGCGGGGCCGCTGGACTCCTGGGGCCGATGGCAATGAGTTCTCTCAAGTTCTTTAAGCTGAGAGACCTGGAGCCTGTCAGCAATGGGTATCGTGAAATGGCAAGTGTACTAGTCAAAGTGCCCAGGGTGGACCTTCCTGGGATGAAATGTCTTTCAAGATCGTATCTTTCCTCGTTATTCTCACACACTAAGAAACACTTGATCACCCAAAGGCATTTTTAACTTTCGCTGAACTGAGTTTTTGTTGACTTTTTTTAATTATTGGATTTTCCAAATGCCTGAAGCCAGATGAAATTAAGTTACAAGCGCTTGAAGCCTTCCTATTTCCTTGTCCTGAAAATGCAGAGTTCATTTCATTTGAAGACAGTGACTTGCTTATTTTTCTAAACATGGCCACCGTGACCACAGCTAAGCCCCACACCCCCTTAGCTCTTCAACTACCACCACTCCATCGTGGACCCCAATCCAGATGCTGCTCAAACTCCGGCTGAAGTGACATGTATGGAGAGAAGAGAAGACCCGTGTTGTCGAGTCTTAAGGGCCACGTGAACACAAAATGAAGTGTGGTGTGGAAGGAAAAGAAAAAAATGGGATTACAAAATGTCAGCCGGAGACCGGTCCATCCTGTTTGAAAAGTGTCTCACGAAGCTGCAGCCACACCAGTCATCAATCTGATTGCTCAGGCCTTCAGCAGAGGCCGTGGGAGGAGAGCTCGCGTCCTGTAGCATGGACTTAAAGTCAGAAGTCACCCTGGACTTTACTGGCAGGCCAACTCGGAGCTTTCGCTCGCCCTTTTTGGGCCTTCGTTGTTTCAGCCATTGAATTAAAATAATAAATAATTCTCTGTCATCTATCTACGCACAGATCACTGGGAGGTCCCAATGAGGGAGTGGCTCTTTTTTTCTACTAAGTAGCCATGGTTCCCTCCACACCCTACTCTACTTTACCCTTAATTAATATGGAGAGTCTGCTGGGCAGTGCAGGTTTTCTCTTCTGCTCCTGTTGTCACTGGCCTGAGCTGGAGACTCGTGGCAAACCCGTGCACAACGAAATGAAGCGCTGCTCGGCATCATCCCTTGGGAACCACAGGGCTGTCACTGGTGGATGTTCAAAAGCAGACTGCCAGCCTTTCTTCCTAGTCTGGCTTGGTCTGGAAGCTCCACTCAGTATCATAGCAACATGCAAAGCTCCCCTAAAGAGGTGATGGTGGTGGTGGCTGTACATGAGGTGTGTCGGCTGGGAATCAAACCTAAGTTTCCTGCATGCAAGTGAGAATTCTACCACTGGACACCTGTTCTTTTAAGACAAGGAAATAGGTAGGTGATCAAATGCCTCTTCCCTTTCCGATAATTCCCAGGCCTCAGTTAGTCAGCCTTCTTTTTGCATCCACCAGCCAAGGAAAAAGAGAGTCTGAACATCCAGAAAGCAAACCCGGGTGGGCACTTGTCATTTTCACCCACAATCCTTTGGCCAGGACTCAGTAGATCATACGACCAAGCCTAGCTGCAAAGGAGACTGGGATGTATAGATAGGTAATCAAGTGCAATATCTCAAGGTGATTATTATTAAAAGCCAAACCCGCTGCCATTGAATCGATTCTGCCTCGTATATAGGGTGTCTGAGCCTGGGGATCTTTATAGGAACAAAAATGTTATCTTTCTTCCACAGAGTGGATGGTGGATTTGAACTGCTGTCCTTGGGGTTTGCAGCCTAGCATGTCGCCCCTTGGGGACATAAGTAGCCTCTGCCACTCACAGCTTGTTTTCTTTTTGGTCTGTGAGGCGGTTGGTCGGTGAGAAGCAGTAAGCGAGTTAGCAAAGAAATAGAGTGCCAGTTGTTGATGAGATGGAGGGACACCACCCTGGGGGCAGGTGGGAGAACTTGTGTGATGTGTTTTGGGAAGGCCTCCCTGAGGAGGCCACACTTTGGCTGAGTCCTGCAGGGAGAGAAGGAATGTGGTCCTGAAGGGCCGGGCAGCCTGGGGCGGGAAGAAGACTGGCCTGTGAGTCCAGCCGAGAGGATACGACCTCACAGAACCAGGGCTTCCTGTGGAAAACGACGAGCATTTGTGCTGAAGGACGGGAAGGGAATGCTGGTGGGCGGCAACGCCGTCAGACTGTCATTACTCAGTCTGTGCTCATTTCTAGGCATGCACCAAAAAGCTGGATAGGTGATGCATCTAGAATAAGGGAAGAGAGCTTTGGCAGCATCAGCTGCTCTGAAGCACACACCACTGGGGAACGTCGAACATCTCCATGAAGGGCATAAACAGGAGTGATGTCTTCAGTGAATGAAGATTGGTGGCTTGAGTGTTTGGGGTTTTAAGTGGCTTTTACTTAGAGCAGAATTTGGGTGATAAAATTAAGAGATCAAATGCATCCATCCTTCAGGAATAAATTTCTCACAACAGACTGTCACCTTCTTCAAAATACTTATTTAGTCCATTCTGTTTGCAAGGGCACTGAGGCAGTGCTTTATACACGGTATCCCATTTGTGGGGAAAAAAACCACACTTCCTGCATCAAGAATTTCCAATCCAGCTGGCAAGACAGAATGATATTCAAAATCTGGATTGTATTTAAATGCTTGGTCCCCAGCCTAGGCACTGACCAGAAGTACAGCCCAGCCAAGGCATCTCCTACACGGCCAGCACCCATCTGTCAGGGAAGGTGTGCAGGCTCCTGAGAAGCTCAACAGCCTTGAAGGGGAGCTGCCAGCATAAGACAGACCAGGATGCAAGGTTCATCCATCTAGTTCTGAAAATCAGCCGGTGAAAGCCTTATGGTTCCCAGCAGAGTCTGGTCCAGTCCTCAGACAATCATGAGATGACACAGGATCGAGCACCGTTTCATATGACTCCGTAAGAAGGGATAGCCGCTGTGAAAGTAGAACACAGTCCTTCCGGTGCCTGTGAGCCCAGGTCAGCGGTGACTGTACCACATGCCTGCAGGGAGTGCCTGAAAGCAAGTATTGACAGGAGCCCTTAGACCAGCCTGGGGACAGATTCAGCCACACAGGAAGTTTGAGCGAGGTGACATCTTCTTAGACAGTCAGATTTAAAAGTTATATGCTTCCTGGTATGAACAACCTCATCTATTCTTTTTTCCAAAATTCTCAGCACTCCTTGCATTTAAGGTGTGATATAGTTGGTTGGCTTTTTCTTTTCTTTTTAATCATTTTACTGGAGGCTCATACAACTCTTATCACAATACATCCATTGTGCCAAGCACATTTGTATAATTGTGGTCATCATCATTTTCAAAATATTTTCTTTCTACTTGAGCCCTTGGTATCAGCTCCTCATTTCCCCACTTCTCACCCGCACCCACCCTCCCTTATGAACCCTTGATAATTTATAAATTATTATTACTTTATGTCTTATACTGACCGATGTCTCCCTTCACCCACTTTTCTGTTGTCCATCCCCCAGGGAGAGGGTTATATGTAGATAACTGTGATTGGTTCCCCCTTTCTCCTCCCACCTTCCCCTTACCCTCCTGATATCACTACTCTCATCATTGGTCCTGAGGGGGTTACCTGTCTTGGATTCCCTGTGTTTCCAGCACTTATCTGTACCTGTGTGTACATCCTCTGGTCTAGCTGGATTTGTAAGGTCGAATTGGGGTCATGACAGTGAAGGGCGGGGATGAAGCATTAAAGAACTAGAGGAAATTTGTATGTGTCATCAGTGCTACCCTGCACCCTAACTGGCTCGTCTCCTCCCTTAGACCCATCTGTAAGGGGATGTCCAGTTGCCTACAGGTGGGCTTTGGGTCTTCACTGTTGGTTTTTTAATGTCGGTAAGGTTCTGATAGCGCATCCGAAAAAGTAATTTCCTCCTTTCCTGAGTAAAATATTGCATAATGTTTTACAGTTTGACTTATGTATACTTGACACTGTTATCAAGGCCGCCTCTAGTGTGTTCACATGTAAGCTTCAGGTAAGTGACATTCATTTGCCTTTAGAAAACGACCTGAGCCCTACCTGTTACAATTACAAACAGAAAGGAGAAGGAAAAAAAGAAAGAAAGAAAGCGGTTGGAATAAGCATTCGTTCTTGAATTTATTACGCAGTTGAAAGAATTGTTGTTGTTGCTGTTGTTGTTGTTGGATGCCATCGAGTCAACTCTGACCCACAGCCACACTGTGAGCGACCAAACCAAACCGTGCCCAGTTCGCGCCAGCCTCACCATCGTTCCTGTGCTGAACCCAGGGATGCAGCCAGCGGGTCAGTCCACCTCCTTGAGGGCCCTCCACTTTGTCACAGCCCCTCCACTTTACCAAACACAATGTCCTTCTACACGGACTGGTTTCTGGTGGTGTGGTGGAGCGGGTTACTTGTTGGGCTGCTAACTGCAAGGTCAGCAGTTCAAAACCACCAGCTGCTCCGATGGAGAAAAGCAAGGCTTTTCTGCCAACTTCTGTTGACAGAACTAGAACTCAAAGACAAATTATTTTTAAATAAAAATGTTATTCCATTATCACATTGTTCTCACTGCCATCGAGTCAATTCTGATTCATCGTGGCCCTGCAGGGCAGAATAGCGCTCCCCTTTTGGACTTCCAAGACTGTAACTCTTTCCAGGAGTAGAACCCCTCATCTTTCTCGCTGTGGTTTCAAACTGCTCACCTAGCAGGAGACAGCCCCACCAGTAACCCACCGAGACACCGGGGCTCCCTTTCTGCCGATCAGAGCCCACGGACATCACCCGATATTGTTTTGGAAGGCAAGATTCCTCAGTCCTGGCACCCTTGACATTTTGGGCCAGATAATTCTTTACTGTGGGGCTGTGCTGTGCATTCTCATAGTTATCTATCAACTTCCTTGACCTACACCCACTAGATGCCAACACCGCCTCCCCCACACACAGTGAGACAACCCAAATGTCCCCACACATTGCCGAGTGTGTGACCTGCGCCATCGAGCTTTCTAGGATGTCACTTTCCCAGAGCAGATCCCCAGGTAGTCAGAGCTGCGGGTGGGTTCACAGGACAGACTCCAGGGATAGCAGCCAAACGTGTGTATTCACTGCACCTCCGCGTCTCAACCCGTACGAACATGTGCTGGGAGGGAAGTAGCCTTCATCCGCTAGACCAAGTGGTCTTCTCGGTTATGAATTATCCAAGACTTGTGCCCAACGAAAGAAACAGGACAAACTCTTTGTGCATAAACTTCTAACATCTTCAATCAAAGACAAAATAATCCGATTCTCCTACAAAATTCTGTTTTGTGAGACTCCAGCAGGCAACCCAGATCCACTTCCTCCAACTTGAGTCCTCACCGTGTGCTCCCTCGAGAACAACTGTTTCAAAAGAAACAAGGGAGAAGAAAAAAGGGTAAACGATCCATTTTGTTTTGCCTCCGGAGATTCCAGGGGATTACCCAGGGTGAATCATTGATGTACAATCCCACCCGCAAGCCGGGATGATCCCAAATGTAATCATTTCCAGGTGAATTCACTGTTAAATGATTAACTGATATCATAAGTACTATTAAAAAGCCAAGCCTCTGCAGACGTCTTCTCCATCCTCCTCGAGTTTGGTGTTAAACCTGTGACTAGGACACACTTTCAGTTGGTCAAGACTAAGGACAGTTTGGTCTTTGATGCCCCCTGAGAAGTCCCGCTTGCCCTGGACAGGTGTCAGGACACATTCCGTCTTTCCTCTATGCCCCAGGCAGGAGGAAGATTGCCACCCAACCTCTGTTGGGTGTGTCCCTGAGCTGCCCCCCCACCCCTCACCTGTAACTTGGTCAACACCGGAGCAGCCAGCAGATTTCCTCTCTCGGGGCGTATCAGGAAGCCAATGGTGGAGTCAACAGAAAGGCTGTTTTGAGTCGGACAGAAACTCACACAATGGGAAGCCTAGATATGTCAGCAGAACAACTCAGCCGCTGCTCTCTCCGGTGGGAAGACAGATGCGGCACTAGACAGCGGTTACTGGTTCAGTTCTGGGCTATTAAGCGACCATCCCATGGCCAGTCAAATTAGAAGAGGAGTGAACGTTCTTCATAACAAATAACAACTAACGTCCTCACTTGCAGAATGTCTAGTGTGAGCCAGAAACTGCTAAATGCTTCACAAGCAGCTTGTGGAAATTTTCAACAATGCTGTGTGGCAGGCACTGTTGGTCCCATTTTACCGCTAAGGAGTCAGACTCAAAGAAGGTGAAGCAACTTGCCCCACATAACACCCTGCAGGGGGTGGAAGCAGGGCCAGAGGAGCGCCACCGCTCTGAGTGCAGCTCATCTAAGCACTGCAGGGAGAGGGGCCTATCAATCATTCACTGGCAAGACCCAGGACCTCGCACACAGAAGGTGCACACCAAACCCTTGCTGATCAATGGATACCCGTTGGTTGCAAGTGCTCCGGAGGGACACATTGTCCTGTTTCCCAAACTCCCTCTGCTCTTCTTACATGAAGGTGCTTCAGAAAAGTCTGTGGAGAACTTTGTGTCCATCTAAGGATCAGAAGTTTCTTATTACATTATCTATTCTTAGTATATTATTTATGTATTCTCATGATCTTGAGCAAGTTTATTATTACATTTATTTTTATAAGAAGTTCACGTCTTTATTATTATAACATTTATTCTTTTTTTAAAAATACTTTTATTAGGGGCTCTAACATATCTTATCACAATACATACATTCCTCCAGTGTGTCAAGCACATTTGCACACATGCTGCCATCATCATTTTCAAAGCATTCCCTTCCCACTTGAGCCCCTGATATCAGCCCCCCATTTCTTCCCCCTTCCTCTCCCGCCCGCCCTCCCTCATGAACCCTTGATAAGGTATAGATTATTGTTTCCATATTTATTCTTATATTTTTATAACAAGCAATTTATTATATTATTTTACACAAGTTCACTTTTAAAAGTAGGGTTTGATTCTTGGCAGCAAGGTTTTCTGCATTAGCTATTACATTTTGAATGCTTTTTTTTTAAAATACTGTCTTTTTTTTTTGACATGTCCTCTTTCCCTTAGAATGTCTTGATTACCATTGTTAATCTTCTGTCTAGATTGTCCCTCTTACTTTTTTCTCTCTTATCTATTTATCTACCTAACTGATTTTGTGATCTCTAAATTAACCCCCAGCTTTGTCCTCTATTGCTTTCTGCTTCCTTCTTTTGACCCCAGAGGTCACAAATATCCATCCTGTGCCAAGAGATGAAAACAAAGCCAAGGCCATTGCCATTGGGTCAACTCTGACCTCTAACTTTCAAGCGGTCACCTTCTTAAAGGTATTTCTTTTTCTATCATGAGCACCTATATTCTAAAGCAAAAGAATTTCAAATTCAGCAGCTGCTAGTAAATGCTACATAAATAACCAAGCCAAACCCACTGTGGGTGGGTTGATTCCAACTCATATGCTCTTGTATAGCCTCCAAAATCCTACGAAGGGTCACCGTGAGGTATAAGCAAATAGATGGCAGTGGAGGTTTTGTTGTTGTTTTCTTGTCTTTTTTTATATCATTTTATTGGGGGTTCGTACAGCTCTTATCATAATCCATACATCCATCCGTTGTGTCAAGCACATTTGTACATTTGTTGCCATCATCATTCTCAAAACATTTTCTTTCTACTTGAACCCTTGGTATCAGCTCCTCATTTTTCCCCTCGCCCCCACCCTCCCTTCCTCATGAACCCTTGATAATTTATATATCATTATTTTTTCATGTCTTACACTGACTGATGTCTCCCTTCACCCACTTTTCTGTTGTCTGTTCCCCTGTGAGGGGGTTATATGTAGATCATTGAGATCAATTCCCCTTTCTCCCCCCACCTTCCCCTTACCCTCCTGGGATCACTGCTCTCATTATTGGACCTGATGGGTTTATCTGTCCTGGATTCCCTGTGTTTCCAGCTCTTATCTGTACCTGTGTACATGCTCTGGTCTAGCCGGATTTGTGAGGTAGAATTGGGATCGTGATAGTGGGTGGAAAGAAGCATTATAGAGCTAGAGGAAAATTGTATGTTGTTTTCTGGAAGGTGCTCACCCTGTACGAGTCTTCTATGTGATAGAGACACCAGTGTCCTCCAAATAATAGGAAAGGTGAAGCATGCCTTGCTCTTTTCAATCTTCTTGTGAACTTTCATCTCTGCCCTCAAATCTCTCGCTTTCTCTACAGCCGTTCTTCATCTTTCAAGTCAGTCAGGTTAGTCCTTCTTGCAGGACGGACTATTTCTATAACGTAGAGGCACCAGCAAGTCTGTCAGCCTGGTGGGTGTATTTTTTATCAGTTTGCACTTGTCTGAAGTTTCCCCTGGATTTTGGCCCGAGGGAATGTGTTGCTAATCCTGTCAGGAAAACACCGGCACAGAGCAAAGGAAAGGAAAGGCGCATTGCTTGCTTGCCTGCAGTGTGCCAGGCTCTGCCCAAGGCACCTTACCAGAGGGCCCTTCGTTGTGTCTAGGTTTTGAAATTTGTATTGTGAATTGGGTGAATTACAGAGCAGATGATCAGTTTTGCATTCAACAATTCGTGCCATGTTGTTTGAATTCACCTGCACGCCTTTCAATGCCCCATAGCTGAATGCACCTCCTCCCTGTGTTTGCTGTACTCCAGCTCTGTGCGGTGTCCTGGAATAAGTACTGCCCTCTTGATTGTAAATGGTTGAGTAGTCTAACACAAGGGTGAGTTCAGTTCCAGGCCTGAAGGGTAACTACCAGTCACAGTCTTGGGGGTTCATCTAGTCTCTATCCAACCAATAAGCCCGGTCTCTTTTATTGCTTTGAGTTCTCCTCCACATTTCCCCACTCCCATAAAGAGTTTGTTTTAGAAACCAACAGGGACAGTTCTACCCTGCCTGTGTCGGGTGGCTACGAGGCAGAATCAACTCGATGGCAGTGAGTTTGTTTTTGTTTTTTGAGATCCAGAACCTTCTAAAGTGATCCTTTGCAGAGCAGTTTGCAGTGATAGCTGGGCACCATCTAAATCTTCTGGTCTCAGCGTTGTGCAGACTGATGTTTGCATGGTCCATTCAGCCATTGGAATAATCGTTTCCAGGTGTCTTTCACTTTTTGCCCTTCACTTTTCCCCTGGATGAAAGAGACCAATAGTTGTTTTCTATTTTTTTTTTGGCAAACAATCCTTTCTTTTGCTTTTTTTAAAATTATTTTGTGTGTTTGTGTGTGTGTGTGAATTAACTGGGAGGGGGACAACATTTCAGGCCATCAATTCTGCATTCAGCAGTTCAAACTAATCATCAGTGCCCTGCCCCCGACCCCTCTTTTCTCTCCAACCCCCTGTCCCCGGATTTCCTTTCTCCCTCTCATGGGTCTCTAGCCTCCTATTCATGAGCCGTTGCTTCGTCTTGCCACCCTGGCCGTAGGCAAGTCTTTACCCTCTCGGTAGTGGTCTCAGGCATTATTTGTCCCTTTGGGGTTGACTAACTGCACTCAGCATAATGCTCTGTGCCACGGGGTGCTTTGTGGCTTCACCAGTGTTTTCTGGTGATGCGTAATATTCCACTGAGAGTGTGTACTGAAGTGTCTTTGTCCATTCTTCTACTGATGAGCGCGTGGGCTGTTTCCAGCTTCTTGCTGTTGTGAATAGTATAGTGCTGTGATAAACACAGGAGTGCACATGTCTGGTCGTGTTAGGGCTCTTACTTCTTTAGGATATATACCTGGTGCAGATAGTGCTGGCTCCTATTGAATGTCGATTCCCTGTTGGTTGAGGTAGAGCCATATCGCAATGGTTGTACATGCCTATAAGCTTTCAAGACCCTAGTCACTACTCACTTAAGTAGGATACAGAACGTTGTGTTTATGAGCTATGTTATGCCAATTGACCTTGATGTTCCCTAAGACTGTGTGTGGTCCTGAGCCCCAAGGCCTAACAGCTCTTTGTATTACAAATATTAATAAAGTTATTAAAACTTTACCCCTTGCATGCTCCACACATTTATAGATATATTTGCAAGCAGAGGTAAAAACATATATAAAAAACCCTCTGCCATCCTGTGCAGACTCGTGGATATAAACCCGTCTCTCTCCCACATCTGTTCAGCCTTCATGCCTATGTAAGCATATACTCACCATGTTGCAGGACTGTGTATTGGACAGCGTTGGCCTCTGTTGCCTTTAACCCTTACAAACCTTCCAGTGCCTTCCCCTGCTTCCAACATTTTTGTCAACCTCCCTCTCATTTTGTATTTCTTTCCCCTTCACCAAAGTTAAAACTTATCTACCTTCTAGCCCCTAACTTCCCCTACCTCTCTGTCTCTCTCCCCGCACCCCCCTATAACCATCAAGGAATGTTTCTTCCTAGTGTGAAAATCTTTTCCTGACTTTTTACAGTAATAGTTTTATTTATCGTTGTATGTGTGCGAATGAGGAGTTTCACTGAAGAGACCATCCTCCAGGTTCAGCCATGTATGAAGGGCTTCATAGGTTCATCATTGCGCTGGAAGGTTGTGTCCTCTTCCATTGTGTGTCTGTCCCAATGTTTAGGGATGCATTCTTCCACTGACGACTGTTTGAGCTGTGTCTATCCATTTGCTGTTGGGAGCAGTGCTGCAGGGAGCATGGCTGTGCACATGTCTGCTGGTGTCACAGCTTTTACTTCTCTGGGACAGACACCAAGTAGAAGGGGTGCTGGGCCCCATGCTATGGCTATTCCCAACTCTTGAGGGACACATGCCGCTTTCCACACAGACTGTACCATTGTGCAGCCCTCAAAAACAACCCTCACTGCCACCGAGTTGATTTCAACTCATCGTGACCCTCTAGGACAGAGTCGCTCTGTCCCTGTGGTTTCCAAGACTGTAACTCTTTGCACGAGTAGAAAGGCTTGTCTTCCTCCTGAGGTGTGGCTGGGTTTCCAACTATTGGCCTTAGAGTGAGCAGCCCACTACAGAATCACTAGGCCACCAGGGCTCCTCTTTCAGCCCTACGGCAGTGGATTAGAGTTCCAGTCTTTCCACACCCTTGTCATCATTTGCTGTTTTATGTATTTTTGAACTTTGCTACTGATGCTGAAGTAAGATGATATCTCATTGTCACTTTGATTTGATTTGTACTAGCATCTCTCGAGTTGCTGATGATCAAACTCATCCCGTCCTATGTGTGTTGGCTGCCTGAGTGTCTTCTTTCGTGATGTCTGTTCATGTCCATAAGTGTTGTCCAACTAAACGAATTCACCTCACTTCCATGCCTTTGCCATTGCACAGCTTTCCCTTGTTCCCTTAGACCTAGAACGCCAACATAAGCACACTGGAAGAAAGGGGTCAGACATTCAGAAAGAAAAATTCATCCTTCCCTGCCCCCGGCTGTATTGGTACCATGGCGGTTAGCAGTGTTTCCCATGTGGCCTCACGCATTGAGAAGCATCACAGCGGTGATGATGAAACAGGTGCCTCTCAAATGGCAAACTCACTGCCATCAAGTCGATTCCAACTCAGGCTGGAAGCTGGGCATCTCACGCTCATACAAAATAGAATGATCTGTGTACTATAAAGTTTTATTGCTATTTTTATTTGGGGAAATTAAAGAATACAGAATAAAGGCTTGGTTAACGCACCAACAGCTGATTGAAAAGTCACTGGCCAAACCCACCAGCTGCTCCAAGAGCAAAAGATGTGGCCATCTGTCTCCCTAAGGATTACTGTCTGGGAAACCCTCTGGGGCAGTACTGCTCCGTCCTACAGGATGATTAGTCTGAAGTGACACAAGAACAACAGATATAGGAAGAATAGAAGAGGGTACCCCCCCAAAAAATATCTATTTCCCCCCAAAACTATGTTTTTACATATTTTTTACAAAACAACCTTATCACCTTCAAAGTACTCTCCACTACACTTAATACATCTGTCAAATCTGCGCTTCCATTCTCAGAAATTTTTCTAACTCCTCTGATTGGATGGCTGACAGCACCTCCCTCATTTTTTTCTTCACCTCTTCTACTTCATCAAATCGCTGTCATTTCATGCCCCTCTTCATTCATGGAACCGAAAAGAAGTTGCACAGTGAGGTCAGATGAGTCGGATGCATGGAGCAAGAGAGGCATGCTGTATTTTGCCAAAAACTGGTGCGCTGAGATGGCTGCGTGAGCAGGCGCATTGTCGTGGTGGCAAAAGCAGTCCCCCATGTGCCACAAATCAGGCCTTTTTTGTGGCACACTGTTACACGATCTTTTCAGAACCTCTAAATAGAAAGCTTGATTAGCAGTCCGACCTGGTAGAATGAACTCCAAATGCATAAGTTGGCATTTTCATACATTCAGGAAGTTGATGGACATCCAAAATGAGGTTTGTCATCAATCAACATTGCACCTTTTTGCAAGGAAAAACCACTCGTACACTTAAGTTTTTCCCATAGTGCTGTCCTTGTAAGCTGTGCTCAACTTCACAACAGTTTCTGCATTATTCTTACTGAGCAAGAAACGGAATTTCACAGCTGAATACTGTTCTCTTAAATTGGCCATCACAAAAAACGAGGTTTGAGCAAAACTGCTTTTATGAAAAAATTCACTGTGACCAGAGAGAACCTTCCCAGGTGACACACTGGGTGCACTAACTCAGAGCGAGTTGCTTGATGCTTGTCTAGCGGGAAAAATAAGTACTATGAAAGCTCCACTCCTCCCAGTGCAATTCTGGCTTTTTTTTGGGGGGGGGTACCCCCCTCATACAATAACACTTGTCCACCCACCTGAACTGATTATTGTCACATTGGCTTCATCTTAATTTCATTTAACAAAAAGGAGCATCAATGATGGTATTGAAGTGTTCTGTGTTACATCCTCTTTGTCTCTTTGGTTTCTCCTGCCCAGAGGCAGGAATTAAGTTTGTGCCATTCCCATCCACTGTTGTACTGTCGTAAGCACATAAAGGAAATCCCATTTTGCCCAGACTTTTAACGAGTTCAGGTGGGGAAATGGCTTTACCTTTCCAACTTAATGACCCAGCTAATGATTTGCATTCAACGACTAACCAAGAAATGTTGGCAGTTCCACCCCTTACTCAAACCCACCTACTCACCCACCCACCCCACTCTCACTCCCAGCCCCAGCCACACTCCTACCAGTGATGCCTGGGGAAAAGGACCTGGTGATATGTTTCTGAACCAGGACACCTGTGGACACCTAGTGCAGCCGTTCTACTCTATAGGGCTCTGTTTTGAACCAGGACACCTGTGGACACCTAGTGCAGCCGTTCTACTCCATAAGGCTGCTGTGAGTTGAAATCAATTCAATGGCAACACGTTTGGCTTTGTAGTTTCAAACACAAAAATTCTCTACCCATAATATTCTCTGTAAACCCACTTGGCATCTAATTATTTAAAATTCTCTGAGTAAATCAAGGCCCCTCACTTTTTAAGCCAAATTTGGGCTCACGGGAAGGCATCCTGGTGGCACGGCGTTCAAGCACAGGGCTGCGAAGCGGAAGTGTAGTTGTTTAACCCCAGCAGCCACTCCACAGGGGAAAATGTGGCAGTCTGCTTCCATAGAGATTTAAAAATACATTTTTAAAACCCTCTCTGCCATTCAGATGCCAACTTATAGCAGACTTATAGGGCACGTTAGAACTGCCCCTGTGGGGTTCCAAACGGTAACTCTGTCTGAGAGTAGAAAGCCTTGTCTGTCCTCTCAGGGCAGCTGGTGGTTTCAAACTGCTGACCTTGCCATTCGTAGCCCAACCTGTAACCACTCTGCCACCACAGCCCCTTCCATAGAGCGCACAGCCTGAAGGAGCCTGCAGGGACTGTTCTCCGCAGGGTCTGCTTAGGTGTCTGTAATTCAGATCAACTGCTGCCATGTTTGGGCCCGGGGTCTTCATCCACAGAGGGCCGGGTGCCCTCCCTGCAGGCCTGTGCTGAGTGCTGTCGAAGGGGTGGCCTTTCACATTTGCGAGCGCTAAGGGGGAGGTGATAGCTCTCAGGGATCAGGTTTCAAGTCCAGCCCCAGTTTTCATGTGTGTGGGAACGGACAAAAAGGAAAACACAGCTGAGCAGCATTGTAGCTCTTCCTGTTGAACCTGTTCACGTCCAGGGCTGAGGAAGGCTGGGTCGAAGCTCCCCCAGCAACAGCCTCCCGTGAACTCTATGCCTGAATTCAAAGCCTTGCTCTTCCCAGGAAGCCTCCTCGGAGCCCAGACTGCACCCAGTGGAAAATGGCTCTGGTTTCTGGGGAAACCTGTGAGTGAGAACTTTGCTCTCTGCTCTCCCGCCGACCTGGAGCAGGGCTGGGAGGTGCCACCAGCCGGCTGGGCTGCTGATGTCAGCCGCGTGTCAGCTGTGGGAGGCTTGGTTTGTGAAACCGAGTTACACCTAAGTGTCTTATGAAACTCCTGCTCAGAATTCACCAGAGCAGCCACCGGGCGGGGGGCAGTGGAAGGCACCCAGGGGGTTCCCCTCGCATTTCAGTTCCCACTTGGGAACCTGTGGATTTAAAGGAATGGAAGCCTGAAGACCGTGGACATTTTGGGAAATCGGTATGTAGCTGTGTGCTTTCACTCACTCCTCTTTGAACTTGTGTGAATGTTGCAGCCACAGACAGCTGCGGGTCAGGCCCGCGGGGGCTGTGTTCTGAGCACGGCTCGTTTATTTTACTCGGTTTGGCTTGGGGGCTCTGTCCGAGCAGTTTTTGTTCATGGCATGCACACAGGAACCTGCAGTGCCTTCAGCTCCCGTACAGGTACGGGCCGTCTCCACGTTTGTGAAAAGTCTTGGTGTCCGGACTCCAGGAAATGGCTTTGCTGATAGTGCTTGCAGGAGGGTTCTTTAGTCTCGTCCAAGCTGCTGGGAAATCATTCCTATTTCGATGACAAGCATGCTCCTTTAGGAGTCTTTGCGTCCAGCCAGTGTCTGGGAGTGCAGGGAAGTGGCTGAGCAGTGATTCCCTCATCCTCAGGGCTGGGACAAGAGGAATTCAACTCTCAAGTCCAAGTTGAGAAGAACAAGTTGAGGCTTAGGCTAACACAAGATCTAACATGAGGGATTGAGAAAGACCCTTGAAGTCCTGCACTGCTTATTCAGTTCTGTGAATGAGCTGTCAGCCTTTCAGATGCATGTTGCTCATAAGCCCGGTTTCTCCCCGACCAAGTGGCAAAAACCACTGAGCATAGCGCTGGAATGTACAACAATGGATTCTATTTGGGAATGCCAGGGCTCTAGCTTAGAATGGAAGTGGGCACCACCAACCTGGCCCCCCCGCCCCTGTCTTTCCCCCATTTCCTATTCCTGGGTTCTTGTGGCTAGAAGGGAAGCTGGTGTAGGTGGGGAAACCGAGAAGCACCTCCAAACTTGGGCTTCCTTTTTACTTTCACTTTATTATTTTTTTAAACCTTATCTCTGGCTTTACTGAAACACCTCTTTGAATATTTTTCCATTTAAATGTGAAACCAACCGATCGGAGGAGAAGACATGCGTTTACGGGAATCTGCTAGCATTTTGCTGCTCACTCTTTTCCTGAGTTGAGTCAAAGGAAAATAGTCTGTATGTTCCACTATACGGTGCAAGGAAGATGGACTGGTGAGAGAAAGCGTAATAGTTACGGTCAGGGGGGAGAAAAAAGAACGAACATGTTTCCGGTTGTAGTTAATGTGTAAAAAGACTGAGTCACGTATTTGTGCTTGGAATCTTATTGGCACAAGCCTTCCTGGGAACTTAAAAGCATTTGGCAATGAAGTCGATCCATCCGTTTAGAAAATGAAGCATAATTAAAGCTCAGTGGCATTTCTGTCTTCTTCCCTTTTTTAGTTATTCCAATGGAAACAGCTGGAGAACTTATATTTCCGTGAGAAGAAATTTGCCGTTGAAGTTCACGATCCACGAAGGTGAGGGGCACAGCGTTTGCTCGGTGTGGTCCCGGGGCATGGTGGAGAGCGCTGCTAAGCACGTGTGTGCTCAGGTGTCTGCGCGCGTATGCATTCGCTTCTCGTGGCCAGCTGCCCAGGAGCAGACTTGCTGGGCCGTGTGGTCACTCTCAGGGTAGCCTTTGAGAAGCGCTCGTATTGCTTTCCAGAGTGGCTCCCCCATTCTGCTTTCCCCCAGCTCTGTCTGAGGCGCTCAAGTTCTCCACACCCCACAGTCAATTATAGCTTTTGGAGTAAGTGTGCAGTGGAATCTCAGTGGTTTTCATTTGCATTTCCCTCCCAACTAATGATGCTGAACCTCTTTTTGTGTCCTCGTTGGCCCTTTGGGTATATATCTTCTTTAGGGAGATGTCTATTCAGAGCCTTATTTTAAAGTTCAGTCGTTTTGGTCACTGTAAAGAGTTCCTGGGTAGTGTAAACAGTTAACTTACTCAGCTGCTAGCCAAAGGTTAGAGGTTCGAATCCACCCAGAGGTACCTCAGAAGAAAGTTCTAGTGACCTACTTCTGAAAAATCAGCCATCGGAAACCCTACGGAGCACGGTTCTACTCTGACACGCAGGGTGGTCGTGAGCCACATTCAATTCGGCAGTCAGTGATTTCACGACTAGTAACCAATTTGGGTCACTTTGAAAAAAGTAGTGGCCAGTTTATGAATGCAAATTGAGGTCTAGGTTCTCACAAGAAATTCTTTTTCAACCTGAGTGCTTGTTTTTGATCCAAAGATATACTTAACAATATTTGGAGATCACAGCTATGTCAAAAGGAGGCTCAATGAGACAAGGAAGTTCTAACAAAATACATTAGTTCTCTTCAACACACACACACCTGCCCCTTGTCTATCTGCCCCTGACTCTACACTTCCCTGTCCCCTCCAAATCCCCTCTCCCAGTCTCCTGTCTCTTCTTCTCCTCTGGGTGCAAGCAACACTTTGGACCAATTGTGGACTTGTGTATTTTCAGATAGCATTACTCCGTTCATGCTCTGATCTTGTCAGTCCTTCAAATGCACCTAGATCAAAAATGCCGTGAAAAACCTGTCAGTCCCACGGGTCTTGACTGTGCTGTCTGTAAAACACCTTCAGCTTTATTCCTTACAACTGTGCGTCTTTTGGTTTCTTTTTTTTTTTCAGAGAGCAGCAATTTTTTATTTTATTTTATTTTTTTAACATTTTATTAGGGGCTCATACAACTGTTATCCCAATCCATACACACATCAATTGTGTAAAGCGCATTTGTACATCGTTTCTCAACGTCTTTTGGTTTCTAACTCAATCACTTTTAGTACGACGTCTCATTTGGCAACTTCCTTACCTGCTTTGCGGGGAGAGGGAAAGTGGATATTTTATATCCCAGCTTCTACAGAAAGACAGCTTCGGGGTTATGACTGAGGCTGTCATAAGTGGAGAAAAGGAGAAGCTTGGGTCTTGCCAGCTTGAGACGGAATGCAGCAGGAAGACAAAGAAGAAGACGATGCTTTGTTCCACCTTATGCCCTGGGTCCGTTTTGTTTTGTATGGGGCCAGAGGCAAATAATTTGAGTGCTTTTCTTAATCTTTCAGGATTTCAGTGTCAAGAAGGACTTTTGGGCAAAGTGGCCTCTTTGTGCAAACATGGTATGCAAACTCCTCTCTCATCAAGTCCATCTGGGTAATGGCCATTAGTCAGCATCAGTTTTACTTGGACCGGAAGCAAAGCAAAGTAAGTGACCAAACGCAGTAACTGCAAGGACAAATTCATTTGCTTTCTCTTTGGAAGATAAGCTTTCTAAAAAAAACACAAAAACAGATGCTAACACTTGGATATTTGTTGTGTGTCTGTGTGTGTGTTTCATTCTGCCACCAAATGTGTTCCTGTTCTGTACATTTAAAGGGTGGGCTCTGTGAGCTGGGTCGGCTTGTGGGTATATGTGTGTAAGCTGGTGGTATTACTGGCGACATTTAAAGTCAGTGACAAAAGCATGCCGTGAGAGAAATCATGCATAGCTATTAAGAATGTTTTAGCTGCGTGAATGACAGTGAGAACCCAAAATCCGTGTGCAGAGTCATAAGTCTGCATGATCTCGTCTCTGGTGAATCTCCTCTGACCACGGACCAGGGTTGTGGACGGCCTTGCTGTCCCCAGAGAACACTGGAAAGTCCATCTTACAGATGCAGTTAGGTTAAACTTTAACCCCTGATCCTTTGTTCTCCCTTTTGACCCATTTTAAGTGTGTTCTAGTTTTTATGCTTTTGTGGTGGTGGGGGGGGGATGGGGGGATAAGAATATTTCAGCTGTAAACTTTAAGTCTTGTGGGATTTCCCCACCTCCTAAACCTTAATGTATAAAAACTTACATTATCACCCTGGCCAATATTTTAATTCTATATTAGCTATACTCTTTTGTTTGGGATAATTTGAAGAGTTCATTTTGTTTTTCTGTTTCAATGTTTGCCTTTTAGGCCAAAATTCCCTCCGCCCGGAGTTTAGACGATATTGCCATGGATTTGACGGCGACGGGGACACCAAGGGGCTCCAAATTGGTGACCCTGGAGGGGAAGGGTCAGTTCATCATGGCCAGCAATGGCAGTTTAATCTCCTCAGGTAAGACTGGGTGGGAAGGAGGTGGGGGCATTAAAAAGAAGTACAAGACATCTTTATTTTGCTTTTTTAAATGTTTTTTTTTTTTTGTCATAAGATTCCTACTCCACCCCCCTTATTTTTAAGTTGCAGTACATATACAAGTGGGCATCCAGAAGTTTGTGGAATTAGAAGATAATGGGGTTTTCTAATGTTTGCCATTTCTCCTTCCTCCTATGGACAATGCTAGGACCTTAGTTGTGTTCGCCGTGTTGCACAGCTATTACACATAAACCACTTTTTATCTTTTAGTCCATTGCTTAGGAATTAGTAAGTATATTAAAACCTATCGGGTGCTGTAGTTTTGAACAATTTTATAAAGAGTGAAAAGAAAGCTGAATTAGACGTAGTCAGAATGTAGAAGTAGCATTAGATGCAATGATGCGTATATTTTTTGAGCAAGCAAAATACTGATTTACTTCCACAAGCTTTGAGTTTTCTAGAGCATGTTTGTTTGTTTGTTTGTTTTCACTGTTTTATTGGCACAGGATTTATATATCATACAATTCGAGGGTTGAATCATTCAACCGGATCAAGGAGAATTGTCCAATAATCACCACATCAACTTTAAAACCCCTCCCCGCACGATTGAAATGCCCCTAAAATGAGTTGTGCAACCACAGCCCATTCTAGTGCTCTCTACCTAGATGCAGTGATATTGAATGTCCAGGGGTGGCTCTGACAGGGACACTGGTTCCATGCCCTCTCCCAATAAGTTCCATCAACTTCCCCCATCTGTGTCCTTGTTGGGTTGTTGTTGCTTGGGGGGGCGTCTCATTATACATTTAGTATAATACACTATGCATACATGATGGAAAGCTTCCCTCCCCTCAAGATGTGATTGCTGCCATCCAAGTACTCCCCTCAAGAGCTTCTAGAATCCTTCTTCACGATGAATATTTCACTTTACTCAAATGAAGTTTCCCATCTACCTCTCATTGTCCATTTATGAATCTGCTGTATAGCTTTCCGTTGTACAGAACGGACCATTGCCTTGCTTGGCTGCTTTCTAAAAGCATTTTTAACAATTATCTCAAGGAAATCATACTCTTTTTCCTGCTCAGAAAGAAAGGGGAAAAAAATTCCTGGTCTATCTGAAGCAGTATTTTATCGCACTGCTTCCAAAAGAGACGGAGCCCAAAAGGCAAATGGCACATTTTATTACCAGGCTCTGTTTGATGCCCAGAAGTATGAGAAAATGTTCTCCAGTTTCCTTTGATTATGTTCAGAAACAAGAAGAGAAGAAGTAGTAAACTACCATTGAATAGCTGGTTTTGCCCTAAAGGCCCTTTGTCTTGAGAAAAGGAAGGAAACGTGCCTTGTATAGCCCTGCCCTGTTCACCCGCCCCTCCCCCAGGTTCCCAAGACTCCGAGGTCAGTGAGGAGCAGAAGAGAGAGAAAATCCTGGAACTGAAGAAGAAGGAAAAGCTGCTGCAGGAGAAGCTCCTACAGAAGGTGGAGGAGCTCAAGAAGATCTGTCTGCGGGAGGCGGTGAGTGTGGCCCTCGTGCGCCTCTTCGGCTTCTTCCAACTGGGTGTCAGCCGGCTGGCCGGGGACATGGATCCCTCTCAACGCGGCCCTGTTTTACAGGAGCTCACTGGCAAAATGCCGAAGGAGTACCCTCTGAATGTTGGGGAGAAGCCGCCGCAGGTCAGAAGGCGGATAGGCACCGCGTTCAAGTTGGACGACAACTTGCTGCCGAGTGAAGAGGTGGGCGAGCTGCCGGTTGAGTGGGGCTGATGGCCGAGGGGTCAAGGGGTCTTTTGGGTGTTTGAGCCATTGCTGTATATTTTGTATCCTCCCAGTCAAAATAGTGAGTTAGACCAGAGTGATGCCTCTCTTGTGTGTGTGCGCACCCACTGCCTCTGCCCCCACCCCACCCCAACACATGGAGAACGTTACCCAACCACGGGACCTCCACAGAGGGAAAGCTGTATTCTTGGGCTTTTACATGGAAAACTAAGTAGCCTTTGGCAAGTCGCGTACATCTCCAACGCTTTCTCTCACTTAGTCTTCCCTCCGCTGAAAAATGAAGGCCGGGACTCTTATTTCCCTGTAAGGGATGTCATCCGCATTCAATGAGATAATGCGTGTACAGCAAGCAGCTCTGAATGATGCCGAAAGATTTGGTAGCCCATATTCTACTCTGAGGTCATGAAACGATGGGACTTCTCCCTGGGTTCTTTCGGGAAAGTTAACAATCTTAGTTGTAGAAAAACAAAAGCTGTTCATTGAGTGCTTGCTAGATTGCAAGATAGAGCTAAGCCATGCACATCTGCTAGCTCATTTAACTTTCAGCGCTTTTACGAAGTGGGTATTATTTTTCTTTTTAAAATGGGGTGGGGAGGAAAACCCCACCCCGGAGGCACTAAGCAATTACGCAGGGTGCCCTAGCCCACACAACCAGGAACCGCCAGGGAGACAGAGCAGGCCAAATGTGTTTGTCTCAAAAGAGCTCCGTATGAACATAACATCTGAGTATAACCGTCCACATTTACGAGCCTTGAGTCTTGAATCTCTTCTTGGAAAATAAATAGGATGGTCACCTAGCCTGCTGAAGGAAGGCAAAGCCATCCCATTCCTTGAAAAGAGAAGACCCCAAACACCCACTCTCACTGCCATCCAGTCGAGTCGGACTCACAGCGGCCCGTAGGACAGGGTGGAACTTCCCCTGTGAGACTCCGATACTGTGCTCTTGACGGGAGTCCAAAGCCTCGTCTTTCTCCCAAGGATCAGCTAGCTGGTGGTTTCAAGCTGCCGACCTTGAGATTAGCAGCCCTCCGCACGACTGACATGCCAACAGGACTCTGAAAAGAGAAAAGGCATGGCCTAATGAAAAGTTCAAATAAGGTGGACAAGGCAGGTCTTATGTTCTAGAAAATGTGTAAGAATACCTTTGTGGAGAAATTTGGATTTTATTTTCAAAGACTATCTGATTCAAGAATGTACTAGAAATGATGTTTATTTACCAATGCCTAGGAGCGTGATAATATATATGTTCACAAAACTACAACAACACGATTAATCATGTATACGCAGGATCCTGCTTTGCAAGAACTGGAGAGCAACTTCCTAATACAACAAAAGCTAGTGGAGGCTGCAAAGAAACTTGCCAGTGAGGCAGACCTGTGTAAAACGGTGAAGAAAAAGCGAAAGCAAGACTACACGGAAGCCGTGAGAAAGCTTCAGGAGATTGAGAGCGCCATAAATGAATACCGGATTCGCTGTGGAAAGAAGCCCAGCCAGAAGGCAACAGTTCTCCTCCCGGGTGCGTAACATGTCATGTTTTTGAGTAAAGTAGTCAGTGCTCCGGAGGGCGGTGCACTACCAAGCCTCTTCATTTGGTGAGGGATGAGGTGGGAGACGGGACGGGGAAAGCTTCAGAGGATAGCCATGGTTTGGGATTCGGGTCTGAGATGTTTTCAAATTTCATTTCTAGTGAGAGGCTCCCCATGAAAGTATCATATGAGAGCCATTGTATTACTTTCTTTTTCAGGAGGAAAGCGTATACACAGATACCTTGGTTCATAAGATAGACAAACCCTGAACTGGCCTGATGGCTTTGCATGAAATGCCTTTGTCAACACAGTCTATTAGAGAGGGGGTTTCTGAAAGGTGTTTAGGTTTTTAATGCGGCAGATCATGCATTTTTTCTTAAGGGCCTCACAACAAATAAGTGTGTAGAGAAGTTCTCTCAGAATTATTATCATTATTGGAGACTATATAAAGATGATACTGTCCACTGTTCAGGATGCAAAGTAGTACCCACCACCTGATCCTAACTTTGTGGAACATGCACGCATTAAGCCTGCTTAGGAAATACGTAAAATATTAGTAATGGTAGAAATTCACATCTTAAAGTTTTCTTCTCATGTTATTTAAATTTTAATTGAATCATTTGATTTTCTTCTTAGTCCTCCTATGTTTGCTTCATTCTCAGCACTATGCATCTATTACTTTCATATTCAGAGAAGAGGCAATCTTAGAAGCATCACTTAGATAACCTCAAGTCCGATAGACCTTATACACCATTGAAAACACCATGTAGATGGATTCCAGGGCCCCTTGGCCCTGCACCGTTAATGGCACCATGTTTAGCCGTGACCTTTGACTGAAATGTGGTTGTCTTTTCTTGATTTCATAACTATTCTTTCATATTTTAACATCTGGGAAACTGAGATATTTCTTATACTGGGAGGTATCTTACAACTATAATAGAGACTTTTCTTGTTTTACTGGGACCTGAAACATTGAACATTTTCTAGCAATGGCATGAAATGTCACTGGGTTTAAAGTACACTGAAGTCTTAGACATGATTTACAAAGCAGAGATAGAGCACTGGACTTGTAAATGTGCTCCTGAACCTCCCTGCAGGTCTGGAGCTGAGCTCACCCTGTGGCTTCCTTATCGGCCAAATGGGTCTCTACGGGAACAATAGCACCTCAGAACAATCAGCCATTTGAGACCAAGGAGACGAAGTTCACAAGGGTTGGGAGAGGAGGGGAGGAGGCAGAAAGTACAAGGAGGAAGCAGGAGGAGTGACGTTTCTTTGCAGGAACTGCAATGAAGGAGATGAAGCAAAATGTGTATGAACTTTTGAATGTCAAACGGACAAGCTGCGCTGTAAACCTTCACAATAACAAATTTTTAATTAAAAAAAGGGTAAAATAAATGCACAGATGTAGAAAAAAAGGGGGGGGGTAAAATAAATGAGCCAGAAGTAGTAGCCAACTATAATTGGAGAATTCAGAGTGGCTTTGGCCCCCAATGAGAGCTCCAGTTGGCCTTGGCGGTGGTCACCTACAAAAGTGGGTGATTAATCATACACTTGACTTTCATGGTCAGTTGTTATGGCCCATTCATCCCCAAACGGTGCAGGACTCAAGTGTTCTCCTTCCCGGTGGCTGACATTTGAGCAGCAGACGGCGTCAATGACTGAGCATATATTGGAAAGATAATATGCTTGACGGCTGAATGGACCGGCACCTTGCCTCCCAAGTTCCACCAGGTGCCTAAATGAAGAGGGTCTTCCAGCTCCAGCAAGCATTTTAAGGTTTAAAATGGATGGAGAGTCCCCTTCCTAATGACTGAGAAGCTATATTGAGGGTTCCTGTTTGCTTCTAGCACTGCGCTTGCCCCGGACCCTGAGTATGGACTGATTTGCCAAAGCCGATCAGCACATCTGGGATGTGTCTTTTTATGAGTTACCATTTGATGGATACCAGTATTATTTACTGGATAGGGGTAATAAAAGTCAGTAGTGTAGCTCGCACATATGGAGCATTCTTCCTGTGCCGGGAGCTGGGCTGAGGGAGATCATGCATTATTTCATCGACTACTCACCTCAGTGACATGCACTTCAGGGTTACATTTCTCCCTGTGTTAGAGTTGAGCCAAATGATGGGTAGGAGGTTGATGCCGATTCCTAGTCGGTGGCGGCTGGAGATGGTGCTGAACCACTTAGTATGTTCAGGATACCAGCCCCAACTGACCCCAGTCTAGATGGCAAAAGTGCCACTACTGACTACAATTGGAAGTTAACCTTTTTTTTTAATGCCACAATTGAGGAACTCTAATCTAATTCAAAAAGTCCATCGGCCACAAAAGTCCCCACACTCTTAAGAGGAAAAGGCCTTTCTTTACTTCAGGGAGGGGTCAAAAATAAGTGTAGTCCCAGTAAATTCTCACAAAGTCTCAATGTGTGTAGCATAATCGTTAGCCTTTATGACACAACCGCATTTCTCATTCCATATTGTGGGTTATGAGCACTCATGAGAAGAGGGTAGATCACTGTCCAGTGGAGAAGCCAGGCAGAAAACGGATTTAATTTAAAACTCCCTTGGTGCTGATTCCATGGTAGGAAAATAAGCCCAATGTAAAACTTGGACAATATAGAAAATGCGCGTATCTTCAATAACGTGAATAAATTTCTTCTAATCGCTAATCATGCTTAATGTACTATAAATAATTGCATCGTCTCTGGTTCAAAACCAACTCCGCTCCATTGAGAATTGCTCCATACATTACACTCACTGTGGGGCGCAGTGGTTCTGAGATGGTTCTTTTCGTTCACAGAAGACATCATCCCGTCCGAGAGTAGCTCCCTGTCTGACACCACCACCTATGATGATCGTAAGTGGCTCCCCTTGTCATTGGGAACGTGTTAGATGTTCTGAAATCGAAAGGATTTTTATTACGCAAAACCTACATCTGCTTTTTCTGAAAAGCGGAACCCTCTAGCTTCTCTTTATGAAAAACAATAGAGGCATTATCCTTGCCATCTATTCAGGTTAACTCGGCACTAACCTACCAAACCTCAAAAGCCACTGCCAGGGAGTCAGTGCCGAGCTAGAGCACCTCTATGGAGCAGAGTGCGACTGCCCTCTGAGTTCCCTAGATGACATCTGTACGGGACCAACAGCCTTTCTCCCCAGAGTGCTGGGTCCAAACCGCTGCCTTGTCCTTAGCAGCTCAGTGCCTACCCGCCAGGCCAGCAGGCTCCCCACATTCACAGACTGAACCATAGAAAACACATGATTTTAAGGAATGAGAATACGAATATGAGGAAATCAGTCTCTCTACAGGGATACCAGCCCCGACCCGAACCCAGCAAAGAATTTATAAGACTTCTCTGCCTTTCAAGTAAGGGGATATCTATAAAATGTGATCGTTTTTTTGTTTTAAGAGCTCAAAAAAGGCCACTGACCCCATCCAACTATCCCAGTCCCCTCCTCCATTAAGTTTTATGGTACCCCAAAGTCCACCATTCTTCTTTTGAGCCAAGGTTTGGTCATGCTTGCCATTCCCCTTTGAAAAGGAGAGTAAGAAGACGCTAATGACTTGGCATTCCTTTCTAGCTTCAGCATGTTCAGTGACAGAATAAGCCTTTGAGGAGCCGGAGAGGCCGACAGGGAGCAAAACTAACCCAGGCAGGGCACACATTCGGGCCAACCTTCACAAGGCCCATAATACATTAGGAAAATTTTTTAAATAGAACTTTGTAAAAAATACTTTATCATCACTTCCATGAGAGTGGTTTCTTAGCTCAGGTTGACACCTCTTGAATTGGCAACGGTTGAATCATATCCTTTTTTCTAACATATAAAACTTAAAAATTAATCTCCTCAAGGTTATGTACTTCTAAATGCATTATCTTTGGAAGAACCCTTTGTTGACCAGGTCTTCTCGTTTCATTTTTTGAGGTATTAGCAAGATACTTATTTATGCCTTTGGTTACCTACTTACTGATTTATACTCATGCATTCATTTGCTTATTACAGCCAACGACTCCTTTACTCTGGCTGGCCAGCGATCAAGTTCAGTCCCTCATTCTCCAAGGATTCTTCCCCCCAAGTCTCTCGGCATTGAGCGAATCCATTTCAGAAAACCGTCCATCAATGAACAGTTTGTGGACACCAGGCAGTCCAGGTAAGAGGTTACACTGTCAGCCAGGCCCATGACTGGACAGTCTTAACACTTGTCTCCAAAAGAGGTGACCACATTCTAGAAATATTTTCCTTATCTTTACAGAAGGTGTTATCTTGCTCATTCTACTTAGGAACAAGTTGAAGCTTAAAAACTCAAGCCACTTGTTGACAGCAAGTGGAGGTGTTTTTAAGAAATCTTTTTAAAATAAACATTTGGGTGTTTCCTTGTTTCTAAAGTCCATTTGGTGTGTGTGAGAATTCAGTGTGAGGACCTTCATTATAATCAAGATTTGAGTTCAGTGTCCAGAATTCATTTCCTGAACCACGCTTTAACGAGAGTCTTTAAGTATTGCTCTGCTAAATCTAGTGACAGGACTAACATCTGATCCGACACATGAACATGGATGAAATCCTTAAAAGCGTTTTTCCCTCTCCCTTCCTATTTATGCTCAGAGAGTCAGACTACACACAGGCATATTTCATGGAATTACGTGTAGCCCACAGCTTTTTTGACAAATTGAACAGGTTTGGGCAGCCCTGGGGGAGCGAGTCCGTTGGCATCATTTTCCCAACAGCATGTGTTCCTTTCCTGTCTTTTGGTCACATTTTGATAATTCTCACAATATTTCAAACCTTCTCATAATGCAGTTGCGTACCTCATAGCCTATAAACCAAGCCAAACCCACCGCCATCAAGTTGATTCCAACATGGTGACCCTACCGAGGTTTTCTGATCTGGTAGCTCTTGGCAGGAGCAGGTAGCTTCCTCTTGATCCCACCGAACAGCTGGTGAACTTGAACCCCTGGGTAGCAGTCCAGTGCTTAGCAGCCTCGCGTCTGTGTGCGCTGGGAAACCGAAAAAGTCTACCTGGTGGTTTTATCTCCATGTCTGCTTTATTGTGGTGACCTGGAGCCCAGCCCTCAGTATCTCGGAGGACTGTCTGTGCGTTTCTCTTAAAACTCGTCTAGGACCCACCCAGATGGGAAACCACAAAGACACCCTGCCCTTCTCTCTCTCTCTCTGCTCCCTGTCCTTCAGGTCCCCGTAAATGGCCTACTCTCTTATGACAAGTGTGCCAGAGATGTTGGGAAGCTTATTATATCCTGAATTCCTCTTTTTTATCTCCGCAGAGAAATGCTGTCGACCCACAGTAGCCCTTACAGAACTCTGGAGAGGCGGCCGCAGGGCGGACGAAGCATGCCCACCACGCCGGTCCTCACCCGCAACGCCTACAGCAGCAGCCACTTAGAGTAAGGACGCTTCGTTCCGTTGCTTTGGTGCTCCTGACTGCGGGGTGGAGGTTCTGTCTTATTCTTGCTGTGTTTTCCAATCATGTTAAGTGACTGCTCTGCGTCTGACTCTATTTGGTGGATCTACATTTTGGGCCAGTTTAGTTTCAAATAGTAGCAGCCGAGAAAATGTAGAGTTACCTGTTGGATATCTTGGCTTTCATCCCCCTAACCGGAGACCACGATTCCCTTCTCGGGAAAAGGTGAAATTCATTGTTCTAGGGTAATGATGAGGATACTGATGACAGCAGCCTTTTGAATTGTCTAGTGAGGTTGGTGGCACAGTGGGTTACACATTGAACTGGTAACCACAAGGTCAGTGGTTTGAACCACTCCACAAGAGAGAGATGAGACTGTCTACTCCTATGAAGATATAACGGCTTGGAAACCCAAAGGAGCAGTTCTACTCTGTCCTAGAAGGTCGCTATGAGCTGGAATTGATTCGATGGAGCCTGGTGCCATAGGTGGTTATAAGTTTGGCAATTCAAACCTGCCAGCCACCCTGAGGGAGAAAGAGGAGGCTGTCTGCTCCCATAAAGACTTACTATCTCAGAAACCCAGAGGGGCAGTTCTCCTCTGTCCTGTAGGGTCCCTGGGAGTGAGCATCCACTCTCGTTGTCTAAGTGAGAGCTGGCCCTGCACTCAATCTTTAGAGGTACTGCATTACTGAGTTCAGCCACAAACCTGTTATGAGGCAGATATTAAATACTATGGTCATCCTCATGTTACAAGGATGGTTAAGCACCTTGCCAGAGCTCAGAGAGCTGGTAAATGAGCCATGACTCAGCTCAGAGATTTCTGGCATCAGAGTCCAGGCCCGCTCCACTGTGCAGGGCTGCCTCCACCCTGTTCTGGTGTGTCCCAACATCCTATTCACCCCGAAGGCCCTCCACAGGGAGTGGATTTTGTTCAGCCCTTGATACAAGTTGTACATCATCAGTTTATCACCTCTACCCTCAAGAAAGACTGCTCTGTTCGGGTTGCCCTGTTTGCAGAACGAGGCTCCTCTCTCCTTTTGATGGGGATCCTTAGGGATCCCCAAGGGTGCAAACTGTTAAGCAATTGATGACTCCCTCCCCAAAAGGTTGGCGATTCCAAGCCTCTGGTGGGTTGAAACACAGCCCAGTGATCTTGAAAGCCCAGTGGAGCGGGTCTGCACTGCACAGGCAGGGCCTCCAGGAGGCCGAATCCCCTGGACCTGACAGCAGCACCGACCTCCGGCATTGACCTACCCAGAGTCGGTCCTGTTGTACTCGGGACATTGGAAAGGCGGTATTGTCTTTCCAAAGCTGTCAAGGCCCCGCGGGTGGCGTTCATTCTCCTTGGGTCCGCTGGCTTACCAGTCTGCCTCCCCCCTCTTTGCAGGCCCGCCTCGCCTTCTCAGCACTGCCGCCAGCGGAGTGGAAGCCTCGAGTCCCAGTCCCACCTGCTCGCCGAGCTAGACAGCGATCAGCCATTCTTCTCCCTCTCGAAATCCCAAAGAAGCAGCAGCACCGAGGTCCTGGACGATGGGTCTTCCTACACCAGCCAGTCGAGCACCGAGTACTACTGCGTGACCCCGGTCGCCGGCCCCTACTACACCACCCAGACGCTGGACACGCGGGCCCGGGGCCGCCGGAGGTCCAAGAAGCAGCACGCGTCCACTTCCAGCGCGGGCAGCATGCCCAACCTGGCACAGAAGGACGGCCTGCGCAACGGCGTCTGCGCCCCGGGCCTGGAGCAGCCCTGCGCCGGTTACTACATCGCGGGGTACCAGCCCTACGCCGAGGGGGACCTCTACTACAGCGGCGGCGGCTATGTCTACGAGAACGACACCGAGGGCCAGTACAGCGTCAACCCGTCCGCCCGCGCCTCGGCCCACTGCGGGTACGACCGCCCGCGGGACTACAGCAGGTCCTTCCATGAAGACGAGGTGGACCGGGCACCCCACAACCCGTATGCAACTCTCCGGCTGCCGCGGAAGGCGACCGTCAAATCGGAGCACATCACCAAAAACATCCATAAAGCCTTAGTGGCGGAGCACCTGCGTGGCTGGTACCAGCGGGCCTCCGGGCAAAAGGATCCGGGCCACAGCCCGCAGGCCAGCTTTGACTTGGACAGGGCATCACAGAGATGCCTGGGCTTTGCCGGGCTGCACGTACCCTGCTCACCCAGCAGCCGGGCACCGTCCTACTCTTCAGGTAAACAAACAGAATGGAGGCGTCTGACGCCCAAACTGGCATGACCAGTGGGGTCATGTCTGCGCCCAGCTGTGGTGATCCGATGGGGGCCAGAGGAGAACTGTGCCCACGGGGTTTTCAATGACTGATTTTTGAAAGTAGATCTCCAGGCCTTTCTTCCCAGTTGCTTCTGGGTGGACTTGAACTTCCAACCTTTTAATTAACAGCAAAGCTCATGAACATCTGCTCTGAGTCCCTCTCCTCCACTGTTCTCTTTAACCTATGAAAGGGCTCCTGTAGTTGTTTCTGATTAGTTATCTATGGCTCAGCTCTACCTCGCACTATAAATGTGTCCAGTGAAGCAAGTTTTAGATTCAAAACCAACAAAGATTTATTTAGCACCTACTTCATTGGCTGCTCTCATGGGAGCCTTCATATAGTTTCTCTTTTCTGGGCTTTGTCTTCTAAACGTATGCAGGTCACTGAGATGGGTTATTTCAAAGGAGTACAGGAAGCCCTCCAGGCAAGCAGAACACGTTAGAATGATACATCATCTCTGCTTACTACCAAGCATGCAGTTTGTTTGAGTACTCGTAGGCCTATAAAGGCTTATAATAATTCTGAGAGGAGCTGGTATTGATTAAGCATTGTTCCTGGTACTGTTTCAAGCACTTTGCATGTCTTAATTCAGTGATCAGATGGTAGGCAGGGTGGGGTTTTAAAAGCTCATTCATGGGAAAAAATTCCATGATCTTTTCATTCCATTTTCCCATGGGCCTGTGGGACCCCCACAGATCTCTACTCTGTGGCTGATTTAAGGCGTTTTAAAGTCGCGTGTAGCAGAGATGTCGTCTTTAGGCATTGAGTTAGGCTTCAGATTCTACAAGTGTGTGTGGAAGCGTCCCTGTGCCCCCCAGGTGGGCTGAGTACTATAAGGAGAGAAGCGGGGGGGTAGGGAGGACCTACCCACTTAAATCGTTCAGCAAGCAAGCAGGCACTTCCATCGTGTTGAGGAGCCAGTGTCAACCCGGTCCCTGTCTTCCGTGAGCATACAGTCTAATTAGAAGCTGAGAGAAATGTGTGAAAAGTTAGTAATTGTCAAACTTGGTGATAAAAATGGAGTCCCTGGGTGTTGCAAACAGTCAACTTTCTAGACAGCTAACCCAAGGGTTGGAGCTTCAAGGCTACCCATAGGTATTTCTGAAGAAAGGCCTGGTGATCAACTGTAGAAAAATCACCCCTTGAAAACCCCATGCAGCACAGTTGAACTCTGATACAAATCAAGTCACCATGAGTCCGAAGGTTGAAGAGAAGAATGGATAAAAACTTGATGGTAATGAGTCTTGGCCCCTCTCTTCAATATGGCACCCTAGTAAGACCTGGAGCTCTGGTGGCACAGTAGGTTATACATTGAGCTGCAAACCTCAAGGTCAGCAGTTCAAGCCCACCAGCCACTCCATGGGATATAGATGAGGCCGCCTACTTCTATAAAGATACAGAGTCTCAGAAACTGAAAGGGGCAGTTCTACTCTGTCATCAAAGTTCGCTGTCAGTCACAAGCAACTCAAGGGCAGTGAGTTGAGTCAGACTTGGTCATCATCCGTGAAAATGGCCCCTTTAAAAGTTTCATAAGCTTGTTGACAAGAGGAATTTCCATGGAGATTTCTATTTAGGTTCAAGTACTCTTCTGTTTGTGCGGGACTTTGAACTTCCGCTCTCTCACCCCTAATCGTAGCTAACCTATGAAAAGACTCCTGTAGTTATTTCTTATTATTTCCTCCCTCTAAACTTCAGGGCGTTGCATGAGAAACTTTCAGAAGCCAAACCTAAGCAGGATAGGGCTGGTTTCAAGGGGACGGTCAGGAGGACACAGGGCTGGGGCAGTGTCTCTTTCAACAGGGAGAAGCAAGTCTCCCTCAGGAGCCTCAGCATTCCTGGCAACTTCCTTAGTATCTGGGGCAAAGGTAGAAATGACCTTCTACTTCCTGGCTCAGACCTGGCAGGAGCTTTGCTAACACCAGCAGGATCCGCTCCCACGAATGAAAAGAAATGACTTTTGGAAAAAGGGATTTTGAGGGAGAAAGATGGAATCACTGGGACCAAAATTCTCTCTGAAATTTTCCTTATTTCTGTCTACATTTTAGAGCTATAGAAATGTCTCACAACCGACATACATCATCCCATGGGCGGGGAAGATACGTTTTCAGTCACTTGCCAAATTAGTCAGGTATTTTCAGTCCCTGCCAGCCTCCTTGGTGACTCAATTTTTGTTGTAATGAGAGCAGCCACTGACTGGCAGCAGACTGTGGGTCGCATGGCACCCTCAGCACTTCGGGTGCAGTATCCCACTTGATCTTCAAGGCAGGTCCATGTGGCAGCGGCTTCCTAGTCTCCTGACCCTGAGGCACAGGAGTAGTGATGGCTCCTTGGGAGAAAGCTCCCTTTCCCGGTGGAAGAGCGAGGCTCCAATCCTGGCCAGCATGTCATGCCCAGCCACCGCCTGTCTGACAGTCATGGCTGGTGTGTCACTGTGAGGTGGAGCAGCTTCCAGCAGCGCTAGAGATGGGCTCAGAGGGAAAGCTGGACTATGTAATTGCAAAAGTCGGCCAGTGAAAACTTCATGGATCACAATGTTTGGATCCTGGGTACACAGGTTCGAGGGCTGGTCCAACTGGAACGACCAACAACATCATATGTTAGAGCCCCGGCTACTTGCGCTTAGGGTATTTATTTAGCCCTGCCCAAGCCCCACAGCTGGCAAGGGGTGAGGTGGTAGAATTCTCACTCTCGGACTTCTTCATGACCAAACCCCACAGCCTATGACTTAGAATTGGGGAGGTTCTTGGGAACTCAAAATGAGAGCATTACATCTCTTAATTAAACCTTCTTGGCACCCAGGGCCACAGAAGAGTTTTGAAATATGTTTGTCCCACTCTGGTCCCCCGTGCTTTTGTGGGTGAGGAAGAGAAGGGCGGGGGAGCCAGTCCGGGGCTGGGAGCAGGAAGTGGAGACGAACAGGAAGGTTTCAAGAGCAGTGCTGGAGTTGTGAGTCTCGCACGACCATGGCATTGTGGTCAGCTGATACACCCCAGGCATGGAGCAGAACTGGTTTTATGAAGAGGGCAGCAGACACCAAGTGAGGAGGCGTTCACTGGGCTTTGCCCCCAAATTATACCCTTGCCTTGTAGTTCAGTCCCTCTGTACTCCAGAGTCTCCTCTCCGCCCTCCTTTCCTTACCCATCCCTGCCCACTTTCCCCCTTTGGGTGGGGAGGCAAAGATTAAGTCTTGATCCTGTGGTGGCTTCTGCTGAGGTTAATTGAGCAACATTCAAGGAGCAACACTCACATTATCGAATGATCCCCCTGCAAAGGTCTCCAAGCTCGTCGCCATAGCTGGGAAGGTTTTCTCAGCTATACAAGGGCTTTCACCTGTTTGTTTTTCTTGGTTGTCTTTTTTATTTTAATAGCCTTATTGAGCTATACTACACGTTGGTTTGTCTCTTGAATTATTTTCATCCTTCCCGTTTACTGGGTGTTTACTTTGTACCAGCTACAGACAGTGCTGAAGATTTCTATCCACTGCTTGTCCTTCCTGCCTGTGAGCCTCGCTGCTGCGGTGTACTGTCGATTCGGTTCGGCCTCACGGTGACCGTACAGGACAGAGGGGAACTGCCCCGCAGGGTTTCTTAGGCTGTCGCTCTCAGGGGAGCAGATCTCTAGGGCTTCTCTTCTGAGGAGCTCCTGGTGGGCTCACCCTGGCAGCCATTGAGGGCCTAGCCCTGGAGCCACAAGGGCTCTTTAGAGCCGCTCGAGTTAGAGTGTATTGATATGATTCTCCTCACTTTACAGGTAACAGAACGGTGGCTTTAAAGCGCACAAGCTGTCTGCCCCAGGTCACCCAGCTCACCCTGCCAATTGGAATAGAAGCCCTGCTCATTTAAATCCCTGGCTCTTAATTGCTAATTTGCCCATAGCTGATTAGAATGCACCTCTAAATAGACTAATGTTTTTGTTGTTTTCACTCTGATTATTTCTAATGATTCTCTCTCCCTCTTCATCTTCATTTTTAGTGTCTTCTACAAATGCTTCTGGGAACTGGAGGACCCAGATGACCATAGGGCTTTCGGACTACGAGACACCAGCGCACTCTCCCTACTCCAGCTGCTACAGCACCGTGTGCAATCCTCTGCCCTCTCCCAGCAGGTGAGGAAGCGGCGCTCCCACATTCTAGCAGCCTGTCCTCGCTCACAAGAATTCAAGGGTCCAATGTTATCTTATGTACACAGAATCTGTCTAGTTTATGAATTGGCAAGCTACAGGCCACCTGTTTTTATAAATAAATTTTTGTTGGAAAATGGCCATGCTAAGTTATTTATACATTATTGATGGCTGCTTGTGCATTACAAGAGCAGAGCTGAGGAGTTGTGACTGAAGCCAGATGGCCTGTGAAGCCCAAAGTACTCTCAGGCCAGCTTGTTCGCTGGCTCCCGAACTAGCTCGTTTGGGTCTTAGAGTTTCATGTTCATATCTGAACCTGAAACATGCGTATGGTATTATTTTCCCTGTAACACTTGAAGTCGCGTTGTTGATTATGACCATTTTAGACCCTTTTGGAACCTGATAGAAAAAAAAATCCTTTGGCCAAAAATCAATGTCAACGATCTCTGCTTCAGAAGAGGCTGTTGATACCAAGATTCCTAGCGGACAGTTGCTGTCCTTGATTCCAAACATTTGCTGTCTTTTTTGTGTATGACCCTGAATTAAGAAGCAACAGATGCACCCAGCTGTCCTGTTTGTCTGTAAAATCGGTTTTTTTTTTGTAAACATTTAGAGGAAATATTCAAGAGCCGTTTCTTACCATAGGATTAAAAAATTCTTTTTTGTATTTTGAAGAGGTCCTTGCCCCCACCATTGGGTAACAAATTAAGGGCCACGCCTATGGTGCCAAGAAGCGCAGCGTTTTCTACGTGTTTGCTGTTTTCTCACGTCAGGCTGTTTCCGTCCTTTGAGACTTACACAGGCTGTCACTCTAAAGGCCCATTTACTGGTGTGAACAGTTTTAAGCACTCAGTGTTTTAAGCAAGTTGGAATACTCTAAAACCCCGAAAGCCTCCTTTTTTTATCCCCTTCACATTCAGCAGACGTTTTTCTTGGCTTGAATTATTAGGCCAATTGTCTCAACTCAACAAAGGGAGTACCCAAAATAGACTTTTAATGACAATATCCCTCAGAAGACATCAAGAGGCGTAGACTTCTGTAGATAATGCTTGAAAATGAGTTAGGAGTAAACACCAAACTAACTTTGACCCCAGAGCTGAACAGGATCTTTTTAATTCTGTTCCTATATAGACTTGCAAATGATTTTCAAATTTGCATAATGTCAACAATTGCATAGATTAACACAGTCATGATATAAAATATTCAGTGTGTGAGACGGTTCTAATACCTTTTACATCCGTTTTACTGGGTTCAGGAAGTGCTAAACACGTTTAGAGAAAATCTGTTTTGCTAGAGTGTACCCATCTATCTCAGCCCACCCGAGAAGGCTTGACCGGGGAGCCCAAGGTCAAGGGGGCACAGCGTACAGGAAATGAGAAGCTATTTAAAGATCCCTATTGTGTGTGTGGGTGTGTTTGTATGCCCAATATGAACTCATTGTGTGGAAATGTTGGAAAATACAGAGTTAAATAAGTAGAAAATCATTTATCCATAAAGCCTTCAGTTCTCAGTATCCATTTTTAACATCGGCATAATGATATTGCACATATAATTCTGCATCTTATTATGTTGTGGAAACCCAACATCTGAGGTTTTTAACTCAACACTATACTATAAGTATATAAATGAAAAATTCTGACCAACAAATCCGTTGCTATTTAATCAGCTCTGACTTGACCGTTTCCTATTTTTGAACATCTGAGTGCTTTTCAGGCCTTTGTAACTCTTCTCCCCTTTTTTGTTCCCCTTTCCCCCTACATTTTTTTGCTATGTTTTGTTTCTATTAACACCTTTGTATAAAATATTTGTCTGAATTGCAGATTATTTCCATAAGATAAATTCCTATAAATATAATTAGTGTGTTTAATTGAAAAATGTATTTTTAAGCTCATATGTTCCACAAAGATTTGCCAGTTTACCCTCCTAACTACAGGGTTATAGGTGTGCTTATTTCTACTCATTTACTGAAGATTTTATTTTTATTATTGTGCAGTCTGATTAATTTAATTTAACATATCAACTCACCCAGTAATAGTAGCCATTTATAAGCTTTATCAATTTGTTCTAAAATAACATACCATACTTTTTTAAATAAGACATGATTTTTAAAATAAGAGAGAAATTGGATTTCAGAAATAAAACCTCAGAACTGCCCTTGGCTTCAAAATGCTAAGCAACAACAGATCAGTGCTCTTTAAAAATAAATGAAATTCATATTGTGTAAATAACCTTTTCCTCAGAGCATCCAGGTATGTAAATATTGTAGAAAAGCTACAAATATTTACCCAGAATTTTCCCCCTAATGTGATTTGGAGGGGAGCCCTCGTAGTACTGTTGGTAAATATTGGACCACTAACCACAAAGTCGGTGGTTCAAACCCACCAGCCACACTGTGCGAGAACAATGAGGCTATCTGCTCTACTCACAATTTACAGCCTGGAAACCCTCTGTAGGGTCACTGTGAGGCAGAGCCCACAGAGTGGCAGAGGGCCTTGGCAGGGAAATACGTGTATCTGTCAGGGGTGTAGACGTGCCCAAAATAAAATGTTGCCTTTTCTGATGCTGTGTCGTATATCCTACAGTCAAATTCTTGGCTTCATGGCTACCGATTGTGTTTTCAAATAACTTTTTCTTTCACTTCCTGTTTTCCATTTCCCTTCCTCTTCTTTCGTCTAACTCTCCCCACTCCTAGGCGAGACGCAGGGCTTCTGTCCCGGAGAACGGTTATGTCTCCAGAGATGAGATCAGTTTTAAATTCTCTTTTGCTCAGGGTAGCCACCTGCAGTAAGTACGGTCACCCGAATGGGGGTGTGGCTTCTCGCATCGCAGGAGTTTGGCTTGCACTGGCTGCTGTGTGAAGTCGTGAAATCCGATTGGTGTTTCTGTTAGACAAAATTACTAAATAGCCAGAGTTGCATAATGTTTATTTCCCATTCCTTTCCAAAAGGCTTTTTTATCATCTTTACTAAAAAGTTTGAGCTAAAAGAGATGGAAATATCAGATCTATATAAAAAACGTTACTAACTCCTTAACCGGTTTCAATCTCGTGTGATACGTTCTGCTTATTGGAATGGTGTGTGAGAGGTGCTTTCATTGGGGATGTACCATTCAAATATGCTTGTGGGAAAAAATCTGTCTATATATGCTCGTGGTTTGAAATGTGATGCTGCTTGCTCAGTTATTCCCAGTGAGGCATACACCCTAGAGATGAAATGCAACCCAAGGGGCTCCTGTCCCCCTCTAAGAGCATCCTCTTGCCCCTGAGGTAAGCATCTGATAAAGTCTTTTAATTTGAAGAATCGATGAAAAGTACAGCCAAAGGAATCTTATTAAAAAGTTAAAGAATCTGATTCACACGAATAGAAAAGGGGCGTCTGCCGGAGATTTATTTGGTCAGGGAGAGAGGAACCTGCCCCAAGGGTGCTGTTGATTCAAGGAGAATGCACAAAACTGAATTAGGCCCAAACCGGAGGACTGAATTAGGTAGGGAACTGGTCACCTCTCCGACAGCACTAAACCGATAGACGCTGTGTCAGCTTTTTTCTGTCAGAGAGAAGATACTTGCATTTCTTCCACACCCCCCAAATCGGCGAATTAATCTTGTAGTTTCACACAAAGTGGATTCTGATCAATGGTCAATGGTACGTGGACAAAGGCATATCTCCCCAGAAAGTTAAATAGTCCTCCCGTGACTCTGTGAGACAGTGATCCCAGGTGATGTTGAAAGGGCAACCGCCATCCGGTGGCTTGAGTTCCAGACTCTTGCTAGTTTTTCTTAACAGTGCTTTCTACTAACATAATAGTCTTTGTACTGGGGGACCACAGTGACCACCGTAGTAACATTTCTGGTTGCCTTCACAGGCAGTATACGGAGCCCAGTCAACTGGACGGCGCGGACGGACACCGGCTGTCGGACAGCCTGGGCAGTGCTGAGCAGAGGCTCTTTTGGCATGAAGATTCCAAGCCCGGAACATTAGTCTGAAGTGCAGGCGGGCCTCTTGACCAAGCACTGCGTTCTCACACGAGTGTGCCTTGCAAAATGTGTACGTCTTCCCAGAAGGCTCTTGGCATCGAAGGTTGAAGAGAAGTCTGCGGCTGCCCTGGAAGTGAGTTCCACACCTCGCAGGACGAAACCCCCAAAGACCATGGGCCTTTCGCAGTCCGGGCACACGAACCCCCCAGAGCTGAGTCTGACCACACCTGGCACCAGTGCCACGAGAGGACTTAGCTTGAAGCCTTTATCAATAGCAAGCACTTTTTAAGGGAATCAAAATTGTTGACGGCACACCTCAAGTGGCCAAGGTCTCCACGAGGAAAGGACGGAAGGGGCGATTTCAGAGCACAATGCAGAATGGTGGGGGGAGGGAGACCAGAAGCTGCGAAGTCATTGCTCACGATCACAAGGGTGTGTTCGTGAGCTGACAGAGAAGAGTGTGCTACTTCTACGTGAACACAGACACTTTCGACAGTATTGGAAAATTACTTGAAGAGAGGCTGGATTTTCATGAAGTCCTGAATGAGTGTAAATGTTGTTAGGCTGTTATAAAGAGTAATGTTTTTCATAAGCACCGTAAAATGGGTTCTGGAAAGACTTATTGCTGTAGCATCTTGTAATATAACTTTTGTGATAGCAGATTGGGGGAAATGAATGAATAATTGACAAACCTCGCTTGGAGAATTCCCTAAGGTACAAGATCCCTGAACCCCCCCCCCCCAGCTGATTGCATATCAACTGTTATTATTCAAGCTGGTAACTCTCCCACTTGGCTGTGGCTTGAAATGGCAGATTTGATGTGGATAATTTTTTTATAATCAGAAGTTTGGAAAGTTCTTTTAAGGTGATAGAGTCAGAACCCGAAACAAACACAAGCAAAAAAGTACATTCGTTTAAATGAACTGCGTGCCTTAAAATGGTGAACATTAGAACATGAAACATATTGTTTGGGTACCACTTGTAGTTCTGTCACAAAAAGATTAGTCAGAAAAAATTGTAAAGTGCTACAAGCTGCGATAGAATTCATTCTGAGGCTCAAACTACCTCGTGCTTTCTTTAGAGGAACTAATTAGCTATGGTTCACTATAGGACTTTTTAAAAATTATTTCCATATTCCAAATTGATTATTTTTTGTTACCTTTACTCTGCTTCAGAATTCCATTGAAGGTGCTCATTTTTCCCTCCTTTGATACAGATTTCTTGTTCATGTTGTGAATAGAAATGTTTCTGAACTGCTTTTTTGGAACATTTTCTATCTAGATTCCAAAGCATGTAATATATACATAAAGATGATTTTTGTTAAACTGGTCCTTAGTCATTTGTATCATTAGAAAGGAAGTTTGAGGCAAAAACTTGGCGGGTGGAGGAAGACATGCAACAAAATAATAACTTGTTCCCTTTTGCATATTTGCATAGCCTTCTAGAAACAGAAATGGCCCTTTGCATACTCTTTGACTGTTCTGACTTTTTAAGACCTGGTTTTTGGGTTGTTTTTTTTTTACATAGGTCAGTAAACTAAAGGTGTGCTACTGAAAGCAGTTATGTATCCTTCCACTTCTATGCTGAGCTCGTACGAGGCAGCTGAAAGGGCTCGCTTTCAACAGTAATCACGTTTGGGCAAGACTTCATCTTTTTAGTTACAGTATTACTATATTTTATTGATTCCAAGATGCACATTTTCATCTATTTACATCTCTGACATTGGAATCTATCTTTTGATTGATGGTGTGTCCTAGCCGAATTGGCAGAGTGGTTTTTGTTGTGTGTTTTTTTTTTTTCCTTTCCTTAGCAATACATGAAAGAATGCTGTGTCTTGCAATAAAGTTGTCTTGGAATTGATGAAATATGGTAGTTGGTTGCCTTGTTGAGGATGACTGATGTGAGCTTTCAGGCTTCCTGATCATGAGAACGTAGTTTGCTTGTACCCCAGAAACCACAGGAGTTCCGCTGACTGTCAAACACGGTCTTTAAAACCCAGGAACACAGTTCACCTGCCATTTTTATCCTGAGCAATGGGGAGGCAGGGAAGGAATGTGAAAAACGGAAAGACATTAGTATTAATATTTCATTGCATGTAACTTGCATGAAGATATATTTTCCTGTTTGAGAAATGGCATGCTCAGAATTGCCAGCATACTTCTAAAGGACAAATAGAATTTGACTCCCGGAGAGGAAAATGGATGTACAACAGCCCCATGAATGATCCGTCCCCTCCCATCTCAAGGATACACTTTCAGTACTGTCATGTTTTCCATGAAGGTACACCACTCAGGCTGGGCTCCACGCAGCAACGCCTACACACCCTGTCTGCGGCATGGATTCCTTTGTTCATAACGAGTGAACCTTCTCATCATTTCCATTCGGGTTATTTCATTTCCTCTCCGTTATGTTTTGAAAAACATCTCTCAACCACATTACTGATTAGTGTGCCTCTTCAAAACCACAAGTGGAAAGGTTACATTTTTCAACCTGTAGACTTCCTTTTTTTTAATTACAAAATGTATGCCATATTTTTACATGAATGCCTTCTGCATTCTGTGTTTGTTTGCTATCCATGCCCCCGCTTCCAATGAGTGCTTTTCATAAGTTCCCGTGCATAGCATGTTTATGAAAATATCTCATTGGCCAGGAGGACGTGGTTGACAAGGATACATACAATGTTGTGTTATTTGTGTGAAATACTCATCAAAAAATTTATATTCAAACATAAAACAAATATATAACAAAAACCATCAAAACCTGTAAGTCTAATCTTTTCTAATATAACACATTCTTTACTGTATATTCAGATTTTTTTCTCTACATATAGTAATTAATTTTTTAAAAGCACAACATTGCACTTCAAAGACGGTTTTACAGCTATTTTTTATTCACCTAACCACTTTAGTCCAACTTGTTTTAATATATCTTGATCTACCTTATAGAGATGTATGTTTTACATGGTGGAGTTTAAAAACATGTATTTGAGACAATTCTTCAAAATTCTTCCATGGACCCATGAAAGTTTGACTGTCATCACCAATAAAGATACCAGAAGTGTCTGGAATCTATTAGCTTGGCCTGTTCTTAGGAACAATGGTTCAGACTAAAGAGTTTCCCTAAATGTCCGTCTTCAAGAGGCTTCGGAATCCGAGTGGCTCCCTTTGTTCCACAAAGCAGAGACGTTTGGATTATTCTCTAGACCTGAGAGAGTTCACCTCAGTGGTAAAGGACCAATTTGAGGTTTGGGCTTGTTTTCATTCAAACAAAAAACCCACGGATAACCTTGAGAAGAATGGAAATTCCAGAACGTGTGCTCATTTGGAACTTATATGTGGATCCAGAGCAAGGGACTACTGCATGGTTGAAAATCAGGAAAGGTGTGTGTCAAGGTGATTGCCTCACACCACACTTATTCAGTCTGTATGCTGAGCGAATAATCAGAGTAGCTGGCCTATATGAAGAAGAATGTGTTGTCAGGATTGGAAGAAGGCTTATTAACAACCTGCAATATTCAGATGACCCAGACTTCCTTGCTAAAAGTGAGAACTTGAGGCATTTGCTGATGGAGATCAAGGATTGCACCCGTCAGGATGGATTACAACTTGGTACCAAGAAGACCAAAATCCTCACAGCTGGACCAAATGGAGACAAGGTTGACATTGTCCAGGATTGTGTCTTGCTTGGATCCACAACCAATGCTCAGGGAAGCAGCAGTCAAGAGATCAAAGACAAGTTGCGTTGGGTAAATCTGCTGCACAAGACCTCTCTAGAGTATTGAAAAGCAAAGATGTTACTTTGAGCACTAAGGCGCACCTGACCCAAGCCACGGTATTTTCCATTCCCTCATATGCATATGGTAGTTGGACACTGAATAAGGAAGACTGTAGAAGAATTGATGCATTTTCATTCTGATGCGGAAGAAGAATATAGAAAGTATCATGGGGCGCTGAAAGGTCAAACCAATCTGTCTTAGAAGAAGTACAACCAGCATCCTTTTTAGAGGCAAGGATGGCAAGACTTCATTTCACATCGTTTGGACATGTTGTCAGGAAAGACCAGTTCCTGGAGAAGGACATCATGCTTGATAAAGTGGAGGGGGCGTTAAAAGAAGGACCGTAAGGAGGCGGATTGACACCGTGGCTGCAACAACGGGCTCACGCACGGGCCCCATTGCGAAGGTGCTGACAGTGGGCTGTGTTCCCTTCTGTTGTGCACGGGCTGTTGTGGATCAAAAGGGACTCCATGGCAGCGAAAAACTACAGGAGGACTCCATTGTGGGCCGAGAATTTTGGAAAGTAATATAAAAACAAGTGAATCACAAGAAACACTGCGGTAAAACTTACAAAAATGGAACTTAAACATGCTCTCAAGTTGAATTAAAATTTCTCCAAACACCAGCTCTCACTTTGTGTATATAAACCTTGCCCGAAGGCTCAGCAATGCAGACCACCTTTACATA
>NW_022103928.1:10577272-10579464 GCF_000313985.2 Echinops telfairi
GAGGATGGCAAGATTTGGTCTCACATACCTCAACATGTGATAAGGAGAAAGCGGTCCCGAGAGAGAGACATCATGCTTGGTAACATAGAAGGGCATCGAAAAAGAGGACCGGCCTCGACGAGATGGACTGAGAGAGAGGCTACCACATGATTTCAACCATGACAGCAGGTGGGAAGTGTTTGCTTCTGTTGTACATAGGATCGCTGGGAGTTGGAAGCAACTGGATGGCTCCTAACAGCAAGTCCCGTACAGGCGGCCAAGATTCTAGCACTGCCCCTTGATCCTTCTCGATTGTCCCGCCCCCACCCTCTGAAGTCCCTGTTTCTTTTCTACCGCTCTGCCGCCCTCCACCCCAACCTCGAGCCACACTGGAAGCAGCCTTGCTGCAAAAATAAGTTATCATTTGCTAGATTCTAATTTCGCATGTGCCAGGCCATTGTGCTAAAATATTTTGTGTGCATTTGCTCGTCTTATTCTGAAAACAACACAATGAGATAGGATAGGTATTACTATTAGCCCATTTTAGTGATAAAGAACCCAAAAATTAGGGGGGGAAATCCAGGCATTTGCCCAAGATCATGCAGGTAAGAGCAAAGCCAGAATGAATCCAGACAGGTCACACAAATTTCTACTGCCTGGTCTGATGGGTACTTTCCATGGACAGGTCTCTGAACAACAAGTAGTAAATCGTTTTCTTTTTTATCATTAAAAATTCAATGGATTCATGTTAAGTCTCGTAGAACTTGTTTAGTGCCTTTTCTTAAAGATAATTAATATAATCTTTGATTTGCCAGCAGTGGTTGACCCAAGAATCAAGTCCAAGTCCAATCACAGGTCAATATAATCCTTACGGTCACAGAACCCACAGGGATAAATCTGCCCTGTCCTACAAGGTGGCTCTGAGCTGGAATTGACTGGGTGGCAGCAAGTTTGTGTTTTTTTAGTCCTTTCCCATTGGCCCGCTAGAGGGGGCGTGGCTGCATTGTGGATGCTTCCAATCAAACACTGGAAGGACTGCTGAAGGTCAAGAGTTCCTGGGGGAGGTCAGCAGTTCAGCACTAACTACTAGCACTCAGCTGTGTTTGACGACTCAATGGCTGGCAATGTGAGCCCACCCGGAGACCCATCAGAAGACAGGCCTGGAAATCATCTTTCAAGGGAGCAGCCACTGGAAAGCCCATGGGGCAGCGTTCTCCTTTGACAGACGGGGCATTGGAACCCACGACAAGTGCTCTTTACTGGCACCGCTAGCTCTACAGCCAAGCTGGTAGAAGGAGCATGCCCACATCCTTGGGGACGTGGCCACACAGGAGGAGGAAAGGCTAACATCAGACCGATGTCCGACTCTACACCTCATGCTCTTCCTGAACCCAGGCCGTGTGAGAGAGCATTTACTCAAACAAGCTCCCCTTCAGTGGAGACCAATGAAAATGAGGAAATAAGGGACTGAACCAACAAAAAGCTGGTCTGGGGAGGAAGGCCAAGGAAGCTTCAAAGGAAAGGCTGCAAATCAGACCAGCCAGGTGGGTTTTTAAGACCTGCAATTCAGACATTTCTGGTGTGGCTTAACGATATTGCTAATAAAGGGCTAGTTAGCAGCCAGCTGAACTAGAATGGCCTTTGTAGACAAGGGTCGAAGACAAGGAGCAGTCACACTTGAAGAATACACTGGGAAGGCTTGAATTACTTGTGAATCACACTGACAAATGATTACTCATTAGGCTGTGATCCTCAAGGTCAGCTGTTCAAAACCACCAGCTGCTTCTAAGGAGAAGGATGGGGCTTCCTACTCCTGTACAGAGAGTTACAGTCTCGGAAACCCACACGGGCAGTTCTATCTTGTCCTGTAGGGTCGCTGTGAGTCAGCATTGACTTGATGGTGAGTGAGCATCCCAGCAAAGGAGTCTTGGTGGTGCTGTGGGCTGGACGCTACTAACCACAAGTTTGGTGGTTCAATCCCACAAGCCATCTTTCTCAACAGGAAAAAGATAGACCTATCTGCATTCATAAAGTTGTACATTCTCACTAGGAGTGAGATCAATTGAATGGCAGTGTGTTTGGCTTGGCTTAGCATCCCAACAAGGAGCCCTGGTGTCACAACATTTAACTGCCCCCAAGGTTGGGAGTTAGAATCCACCCCGCAACTCCCTGGGAGAAAGATCTATCTGCTCCAGTAAGATTATCATCCAAGA
>NW_022103928.1:10580106-10600339 GCF_000313985.2 Echinops telfairi
AAAGGAGATCGCGAGCAAAAACAGCTCGGCCAGTCTTGTCCCTCACAGCTGTTGCCTGTTGTAGAGTATTGCCTGGGAGAAGGGGCTGAAGTGAGCTTTGGCCCTGCATGGCCTCTGCTTAGGCACAGAAATGACAGCTCTGACCTCATTTATCATCAACTTAGCAGCATTTGATTGGCATATTATGCCTCAGTCACTGTCAGGGGTATTTGAAAGATCACACTCGGCACAGCGTGATATTTAGTCGGGACAGGAAATGTTCATCCTACACATAAGCTCAGAGACGGTAAGTCACTTGCCCATGTTACAGGTCTAGAAGTACCTAGGTCTGTGTTCCAACTCACCGGTGCATGAGCAAGGCGCTTTGTAAGGTGTGTACCTGTGCCTTTCTGGGCTCTACTGGGGTGGGGTGGGGACTTCTAGGAAAGTGTAACCCAAGAGTCAAGCTGATGTGGGTGTTTTCCTGGCCCTTCAAGGAGTCCCGATGGTTGGATAAGCACTCCCCTACTAACCCAAAGGTCTGCAGTTTGAATCTACTATCAGCAGCTCTGAGGGGGATAAACCTGGCCAAGGACACCCTAGGGCACCATTCTTCTCTGTCCTTTGGAGGGCGATGAGTCATAACCAACTCAACAGCACCCCACAGCCACCCTCTCACCCTTTATCAGAGCTCCCGACAAGATCAGGTCTAAGGCAAGGCACTGGAAAGATGCTGCAGGAACTGCATCTTGAAATGGTGTGTCCTGGTGCCTCCCTTGTTCCACCCTGGTCCTGGTCCAGCTGCTGGCTCAAATACCATTCCCCTTTTCTGTGCCTACACACGTGAACAAGTCTGCTAGTAGGGATCTGAGTCAGCAAATAAAACCGCATCATGCCCAGTAAAATTTCTTTTTTTTAAAGTGTGGCCTATTTTGATATACATTTTAATAAATCATTTTATTGGGGCTCTTACAGCTTTTATAACAATCCATACATCAATTGTATCAAGCACACTTGTACATATGTTGCCATCAACATTTCCAAAACATTTTCTTTCTACTTGAGCCTTTGGTATAAGCTCTTTTTTTCCCCCTCTCTTCCCCACCCTCCCTCCCTCATGAATCCTTGATCAATTATATATTATTAGTGTTGTTTCATGTCTTACACTGTCCGTTGTCTCCCTTCACCCACATTTCTATTATTCATCCCCCTGGGGGGTGGGCTATATATCCAACCTTTTGATGGGTTCCCCCTCCCTTTCTTCCACTCCATCCTTCCCCCTGCCATCCCCCTACCTTCATGATATTGCTATTCCCACTACTGTACCTGAAGGTGTTATCTGTTCTGAATTCCATGTGTCGAGAGCTTTTATCTGTACCAAGGTCTAGCCAGGTTTGTAAGGTAGAACTGGGTCATGGTAGTGGGGTGGGGAAGCATTCAGGAACTAGAGGAATGATGTGTGTTTTGTCGGCACTATACTGCACCCAGGTTGAATCATCCCTTCCTTGTAACCCTTCTGTGGGGGGACTTCCAGTTGCCTACAGGTGGGCTTTGGGTCGCCATTCCAACGCCCCTCATTCACATCAATATAATTGTTTCTTTTGGTTCTTTTGATACTTGATACCTGATCCTATCGACACCTCTTGATCACACAGGCTGGTGTGCTTCTTCCATGTGGGCTAATTTGCTTCCCTGTTAGGTGGCTGCTTGATTAACTTCAAACCTTTAAAACCCCAGATGCTACATCCTTTGATAACTGGGTACAATCCACTTTCTTCATCACATATGTTTATGCATGCATTTTGTCTTCGGTGATCGTGTTGGGAAGGTGAGCATCAAGGAGTGCCAGCTTATTCGGACAAAGTGTTCTTGTGTGTAGGGGGGCCCTTGAGTAGAGGCCCAAAGTCCATCTGTTATCTTAATACTTAACATATAAATATTTGTACATTGGCCACCATCTCTTTCATTATAAATTAATATAGTTGCATATGCACATGCCTATAGCTATACCTCTATAAATAGCTTTTGCTTCCTACTTTCCTCTAATTCCTTTCACCTTCCTCCTGTCCCACTATCATGCTCACCCTCCACTCAGCTCAGTAATTCCTCTTGGATACATTGCCCTTGATCAAACCCTACCAGGCCTCCTTGCCATCATTTTTAGATCTCTTGTTAGTCCCTCATCCCTGTTTTTGCTGGCTCTCTGGCCCCCCCTCCCAGCCCCATCCTCTCCCATGTTCCCCCAGAACCACCAGTCCTATTGTTTTCTCCTTGATTGTTTGTCGGCCTATCTTATATAATAGACACAGGGCAGAAGAGAAAAAAAGATAGATAGTTCCTGGTATGTCTCCTGACCTGTATGAGTGTTTTCCAACCAATGCCCAGTAAAATTTCAAATTTCAATTCTTCACAGCTGAATTTTTGTGACTTATTGCAAAAAAACCCCAAAACACCTGTGTTAGTCGGTACTTTAGAGAAACAAATCCACAGAAACTCATGTATAATAGAGAGTTTTATATAAAGGTTAAATGCACATCAAGAAAACATCCCAACCCAGTGCTGCCCAAGCCCACAAGCCCAACATTAACCCATTAACCCATATGTCCAACACCAATCCACAAAGTCCTCCTCCATCTCACAAAACACACACTATGATGCCGACTGCAGGAGGAAAGCTGAATCAGTGAATGTGTAAACATCTCAGCACTGGCAGGTCTCCACACAGGTGCTCCAGCACCCAGGGCTGCATCGGGGTAGGTCCATGTGGCTTTTCCTCAGGGGTGTCTTGTAGGAAGTGAGCCTTGTCAGCTGAAGCAGGGAACTGGCTAAGGCAGCTGCACCCTGGTCCAACCATCACAAAGCAAGAGACCCGAGAACTAGAGAGACATTTATCTCTCTGCCCTTTAATTAACCTCACATGTGTTTACCGGCCAGGTTGACAAAATAAACTTTAACTAACTCAACACTCCAAACTGAATACAGTTCTCCAGGCAAAACCATTGTAGAACACTGGCAAAGAGCATGAAGGAGAGGGCATGGCCAGTAGATACAAGAAGTCTGGCAACCCTACTTGGCAAGCTCCTGCCTACGGGCAGGTGGGACAATAATGTATGCTTGGGAGCTGTTAGGAGCACTGGTGGTGGTGTGGGTTAAGCATTGGGTTGTTACCTACAAGGTCAGCTGTTCAAACCCACCAGCCCCTCTGAGGGGGGAATGTTGAGGTTGTGTGCTCCTGTGAAGATTTACGTTCTCAGAAACCCTAAGAAGCAGTTGCCGTAAATCAGAATTGATATGTTGCTAAGAGTCAGGATCGATTTGATGGTGGTGCGTTAGGTTTGGCTTGGTTTCCGAGCCTCTGGACGTCATACGGATGGTTTGCACTAGACTTCTAACGAAAAGGTTGGCCATTCCGACCCACTCCACAGTGCCACAGAAGAAAGCCCTCATGGCCTCTTTCCTAAAACGCAGCTATTGGCAAGCCCATGGAGAAGTCTGAGAGGATGCTAGCACAGATGGTTGTTCTAACTCTCCCCACAACTCTGACCAGAAATACAAGCAGAAAATATCAGTTGGTTTTGAGGGATTCTAATTCAGGGAAGCCAGGAAGCAGTGGGGACCTGCAGACCGGCGACAATCACCATGCGGTGGGGAAAACTCTTCTGCCACCCTCCTTAGCTCCACTTGACTGCCGTGAAAAAAAGAGAGACTGTGTCCCTAATCATCACACCCCTGTCTGGACAATGACACCCACACAGCAGACCTTCCCAGGGGTCTGTTTGAAGTATGACCGCCCCTCCCCACCTGGACACTGCTGGCTGCAAACCTACTGGGAATCGTTGGAGAAGGTGGTCTACAGTGGACTCTGCTCTCAAAGTCAGCACTCTAGCTGCCTCCCTGCACAGCCCACACACAGCTCAGGCCTTTGAAACCTATAGTCATACCTCCCAGGGAGGCTGTATGGGGCTGTTTGCCCCCCTTTCTGGTCAGCGCTGAGGACTGCAGACTGGGGCTGCCGGGTACTAAGAGGCAAGCACGTTGCATGGTGGCCATGCCCACAGCCAATATACTACAAGGGAAGCTCTGATAGCACCAAGGTGGGCCTGGCTGGGGGTCTGTTAGGAGTGTTGCAACCCCTCCCACACCTAGACACTGTCCCTGCAAGCCTGCAGTGAATCACCCCAGGTGGCACCCAGAGTGGAGTCTGCTCCCAGGGCACTCACTCTGCCTTTCTGGGCGACTCAGAAGGCAGGTCTCCAAAACCAAGAGGATACACACTCCTGGGGCACTGAAGACGGCCATCTAAGGGTGCTGATTGCTGAGAAGCACGGGTCAGGAGTGAGTGCTATACTTCCCGCCAACAACCAGCCAGGCAGCACTGCTAGCAACAAAGCAGAGTTCCGTGAGCACCTGACCGGAATGGGACACCTCCTCCCTCACCTGGTACTTATTGGCTGCCAGAGTGTTGCAAACTACTGCAGACGGCCACTGTGCTGGGGTGACTCCTCCAGCCAACACTCTACCTCCTGCCCTGGGCACCCCAGCACTCAGAGCTCTGGAACCAACAGAAGAGGCCTCTGTGGGCATCAACTTGGGTCTGTCCTCTTCCGGTTAGAAGAGCATTACAGGCTCATATGAAGGTTACCTGCAATGGAATTAGGTGGTGAATCACCTAAGTAGAGACTGCTTCCCCAAGCAGCCCAGCAGCACTGGGGCCCTGAAGTCAATATAAGAGAGAGAGATCTCCTGGGGGTTCTTTCTGGGAAGTTCCAGTGCCTCATCCTCCTGAAACAGGAAGATTGAGTTGTGATTCCCTGAAATCCAGCACAGAGAGAAGCAGTCCCACTGAGTAGGGAAAGGAGCCATGGGCAAAGCCAGAGTGTGAATTGTCTGACAGTGCAGAAACCGAGAACGGGAGGAAGTGGTCCCCAAAGAGCCCCGAGGCTCCTTGTTGGCTGACGGAGGAGGACACAACAGCTCAACTGAGTGGCAGTGCTGGCTGGTGGACAGATTGATGTCTGGTGTTCGGGGGGGAGAGACTGGAAGTTAAAAATCAAGATCTGGTACTTCTAAATTCTAATTCAACTCAGGAGGGAAAAGCAGCTGGCACAGAGAGCGGTAATAAACAGCAAGCAAAGGCCAAATGCTCTAACCATCCAAGGACTTTACAGAAAGAAGTGTAGGCAAAACTACGTTCATACGGTGGTTTCAAACTGCTGACCAGGCAGTTAGCGGCCTAATGCATTACCACTACACCACCGGAGCTGAGAGAATGTCTCCCGCTAATCACTTTCTTCAGAAATAGACTGAAGTATGCTCTGACTGGAGATGAAGTTTAGAAAATTTGCAGGCAGTGGTTCGTTAAGATTGATGGCAAGGTCTGCCGAACTGATATAACCTGACCTGCTGGTTTTCTGGATGCCATCGCCCTTGACACGACCTGAGAGAATCTCCGTCTGATCCACGACACCAAGGGTCGCTTTGCTGTTCATCGTATCGCACCCGAGGAGGCAAAGTACAAGTTGTGCAAAGTAAGAAAGATCTGTGTGGGGGGGCACAAAAGGAATCCCTCACCTGGTGACTCACCATGCTCACACCATCCGCTATCCTGATCCTCTCCTCAAGGTGAAGGGCACGGTGCAGATCGATCTGGAGACCGGAAAAATGACGGATTGCATCAAGTTCAGCATGGCCAACCTGTGGATGGTGACTGGAGATGCTAGCCTGGGAAGAATTGGTGTGATCACTGACAGAGAGAAACACCCTGGCTCTTTTGATGTGGTTCATGTGAAAGCTACCAATGGCAATAGCTTTGCCACCCCACTTTCCAACGTCCGCCTCACCATTGCTGGAGAGAGACAAGAGACTTGCTGCCAAACAGAGCAGTGGGAGAGATGATGTCTAGGTAGAGTGAATGAAGAGATCTCTATAATAACAAATATAGCGTTTTTCTTTTTAAAAAAAAATTTAGCACAATTTTAAAAAGTAATTACTTGTAATTGAACTATTGGATTGTATGGTATGTGAATTATATGCCAATAAAACTGTTAGAAAAATTAAACAATAAAATACTCAGAAAATTTTTTCCCAATTTGTAAACAGAAATACACAAATCCAAGAAGTGCAAAGACCTCCACGCAGGAAAAAACCCAAGGAGACAACTTAACTAGGTTCTCGTGAACTTTTCTACAGCGAGAGACAAACACTCACCCAGAAAGAATCCCAACAAGACTTAGCGCCCGTTTCTCTACAAAACACTAGAAGCCAGAAGCATTGGAATCTTATGTGTAAAGCGCTGGAGGAGAAAAAAAAACATATCAACTAAAAATCATATATCCATTGAAACTATCCTTTCAGAATGACGGTGAAACAAAAACATTTCCAGATAAACAGAAGCAGAGAGAGTTTATATCCACCAAACAGGCCCTCCCAGATATACCAAGAGGTGTTCTGTGAGTAAAAGGGAAGACAAGAAAGCAGTTCAGAGATACACGGGGAAATGTACGGACAAGTATGAGGGCAGTCCAAAAGCATTGCTCCGTAATCATCAAAAACAACATCAAATCTGACCGGGTGCCTGCCGTCTCCATCCATCCTGCCCGCCGGGTCCAAGCCCTCCTGAAGGCGGTGCTCGTCTCTCCCACCCTTCGTCGGAGAACTGTGTGCCCTGCAAACAAACCACATCAAAATGGCAGTTTCAGCCTCCTGAAGGGAGTCAACTCGTGTTCCTTTAAAATGTTCTCTGAATTGGGGGGACAAAGGTGATGTCTGATGGGACAAGATCAGGGCTGTAAGGGTGGGTGGAGAATTTCCCAATGAAATTCTCAAAGGACAGTCCTTGTTGCCTGCAAAGAGTGAGCCGGACATCGTTATTATTGGGGGGGCGGGGTGTGTCTTATTACAACATCCTTGGCCTTTTTTTTCTCACCAATGAAGTTTTCCTTTTCTGAAAACTTATTTTTCATAAAAGCCCCCATAATTGTCCTCTGTGTCCGTTGATGTCGGGGCTATTTTCTGTCTGTATTCATGGAATGTGTGGGTGCACCTCTGGAAAATAATGCCTGAGCAAACATTTCCTACTAGGTAGGCTTTTCTGCCCTGTTTCCTTAAAGGAACCGTGGTGGTGTAACGGCTAAGTACTCGACTTCTAACAGAACCCGCCAGCTGTGCCACGGAAGAAAGACGTGGCAGTCTGCCTCTGCGAAGACTTCAGCCTTGGAAACCCTGGGGCAGTGCTAGGCTGTCATCGAGGGTCCTATGAGTAGGAATCCACCAGGTGAAAGTGGGTTTGATTTGGTTGGCATATAAAATTGGTCTACGAGGGCACCTAGAGGTCAGACTGGGTTATCGCAGGCTAAGGTTTCTGGTGGAAAGCTCAACTCTTGACACCCGTTTAAATAGAATTTGTACAATAGCACCAATGAAACACAGAATATTCCCCTGGTTCCTTGAGGCTTCCTCATCTCCCACTATCATGTCCCCAGTCCCGCCTTTCACTGCGGGCTAGAACGGAGCACGTGCACAGGTACAGCTAAAACGTAAGAGCTCAGGACACACGGAATCCAGGAACAGGAATGGGAGTAGCGATCCCAGGAGGGTAGGGGGAAGGTGGGCAGAGGATGGGAGGAAGGGGGAACCGACCCAATGATCAACACACAAACCACCCCACCCCAGGGAGACAAACAACAGAAACCTTGGGTGAAGGGAGACAGCAGTTGGTTTAAGATATGAAAATAATAATAATTTATCATTTATCATGGGGTGATGAGGGTGGGACAGGGGTGGGAGGGAAAAAAGAGGAGCTGATATCAAAAGTTCAAATAGAAAGCAAATGTTTAGAAAATAATGATGGCAACATATGTACAAATGTACTTGATACCATTGAAGTATGGATTGTTTTAAGAGCCCCAATAAAATGATCTTTAATTAAAAAAAAAAGAGAGAGAGAAGCTAATAGAATCTGTACCATTTCAGTGGCCCTTCAGGAAAAAAGGACGGGGGTGGGGGTGGAACAGGAGGAGGACAGCTGTCTATAATACCCAACAATTCCATTTATTACCTATATTTTTGAGGAAGTCACTTAAATTCTTTAAACTGTCACTCTTCTGTAAGATACTAAAGATCATTTTAAGACTCTCGTAGAGTGGTAAGGATTCAATAAAAGTGTGTCGTTTAAAAAGATCTTATCCCAGTGCAAGGAACAGCGTTGTTGCTAAGCGCCACTGAGTGGATTCCGGCTCACAATGACCTTATGTGCAACGCAAGGAAGCACTGCCAGTTCCTGGGCCATCGCGACAGCGATCCCTGTGTGCGAGCTCGTTGCTGCAGCACGGGGCCAGTCCACCGTGCTGGGGGTTTCTCTTCTCCGGCTGACTTGCTACTTGACCGAGCATGATGCCCTTCTGCAGGGATCGGTCTCTCCTGACAACAGGCCTGAAATATGTGAGATGGAGTCTTCTGGCTGCACTTCTTTGAAGACAGATATGTTTGTTCTTTTGGCAATTCGTGTACTCAATATTCTATGGCAAAAATCTAATCCAAATGCATCAATTCTTCAACAATCTTCATTCACTGCCCATCTCTTGCACACAAATGAGGCAGTGGAAAAGACTTTGGCTTGAGTATTCAAAGTGACATTTTTGTTCTTTAACTATTTTTAAATGTCGTTTGTAGTAGATTTACAGAATGTAATAGGTCCATCTCTCATCTGTCAGTTTGTTGCACTGTGCTGCCGTATGTGCGGCTGTAGTGCTCAGTGCGCTGCAAGTCGATCCAATACCAGCAGGGGCACCCTGGTGGACAGGTTTCAGCAGAGCTTCAAAGACTAAAAGCAGTTCTGATAGTGCTGTCAGGGATGCATTGGACTGCAAGGTCAGTGGTTCAGACCCATAAGCTACTTCTTGGGAGAAAGATGAGGCTGTCTGCCCCCAGAAAGATCTGCAAGCCTTGAACCCACTATACAAGCTGCTCTGAGTCAGAATTGAAGGCAGTGGGTTTATTTATTGGTTTCTTTCTTTCTTCAAAACTATAAAGCAGATTAGGAAGAAGAAAGCAGTACTGATGAAAAATTGGCAGCTGAAACCCTTATGAATAGCCTTGGGACAGAGAAATCATATATAAATATTAAGGATGCGGGAGGGGGAAGGAGCATTAGAGCTAGTTGTGATGATGTGTATACAACTCTTTTTAGAAGCGGTTCAACTATGGACGTGTATGGACAACTCTTCTTGATATAATTAAATGGTTGAATTGTGGATGAAGTGCCAATAAAGCCATTTTAATATATATTAAAGATTAAAAAAACTCCAGCCCCTGGTTATTGAGCTGATTCCTACTCACAGAAACCCTGTCGGATAGAACGGGGCTGCTCCTGGAGGACTTCGGAGACAACACATCTTGAAAGCAAGCTGCCACCTCCTCCTCCCGAGGAGCAGCCGGTGGGGCCAAGCCTCCAGCTGTGTGGTTAGAAGTTGACTGCCACCGATGGGCTCCCAGGACTGCGTTACAACGCTTAGTCACCACAATTTTTTTCTAATGCGGCACTTTACGGAAGTGGAAGATAAGAATCTACAAGTTAATATTAGTAATATTTAACATGCGTGGGCTGCCGGCCCTGTGTCAGGACAAGCCCATGACTGGAATTAGGGTGAAGCAAGTGAGGTTCTTGCTTGGGCACAAAATATTAGGGGCAAGCAAGTCCCATGTTCAAGATAAATACTATTTTAATGTAGATCTCTTTTTTATAAATTATTTCTAACCTTCACACTTATACTTTAAATGCAAAGCAGTTGGTAAAAAGAAAAAGCCTTGACAAATATACTTTTCTTACTCTTTTGCCCCATTCACAGACATCAACCTTTGGATTTGTTAATACCATGCTCTTAAAAATAAAAAGGTATGCAAAATACCCAGGATGAACAGAAACACAAAGTTTTAAATCAGGACAGGACCGGTATTTACTGAATTCCCCTTCTGCTTTAGGTTCCAAAATAGCTTGGCAGTGCATTCGATTCGAAGATCAGATGAAGCAAATGTTGCATGTGCTCATTTAACAGATGAGAGAAAGGAAAACCAGAGGGACTGGTCAGATACCCTGCCCAGAGTCACATGATTAAACCATAGATCCCCAAATCAATCCCAGATGCAAATGATTCTGAAGCTCAGGTTTTCACCGTTCCTCCTTTTTCCTCGCTCCCACAAGGTATCATTTCAGTTGTGCTTTGCCTAAGTCTTGCCAGATTTAATAAATAAAAATGAAGGACAGCCAATGAAATCAGCACTTGAGATAATAAATGATATTTAATATGAGTTTGTCCCATGCAAGTTCTGGATTTTATCTGTCAGCTCTTTGTTTCCTATTGCCAAGAATGACAAGCATTGGATTTTATTTTATTTTACTTTATTTATGTGCTTATTACCAGGCCTTTTAAATAGAGCTTGCAATTTCAAAACAGAATGGATCTGCTAGATTAAGCCTGCCCTTTCTGTACTGAACACAGATCAGGAAGAGTAAATTGCTTCGATAGAGCACCCAAGGCCCCAAACATTGACAAGGGGCTTAGTTCCTCAGGCTTACGGACAAGTGGGACAGCATGAGCTCCGTCCCCCTTCACCAAGTCCTCCCTCCACCCGACGTCTGGCCTTGCCTCTCCTTGGCTTGGTATGACATGTGCAAGCCTGAGTGGAAATACAGGAAATATTTCAGGTACTACGTTGTGCGTCCTGCAAAGATGATTTGTTATGTGGAGGGCGCCAACTCCAGGCCACACAAAATGATTTTTCTTGGCAGAACAATATTCTCGGCCCCCATAATTTGCTTCTCTCCATCGTGCAATAGACATGATTGTGAGGATGTGCAACTTGCTCTTTAAAAACACAGCTAATCATGTTGCTCACCTGGAGCTGAAACATTAGCAAATTGCAAAGCCCTGGAACCTACTAGTTGAATGTGTGGTCTAGTCTTTCTTATGAGTAGGTTGTATCTGCAGAGAGAAGAGACATACAGTTCAAAGTCAGCCTGAACATCTATCTACCACTGGAGAAAATATTAAAGAATTAATTTTTAACTATATAGAAGGGAATCATTAAAGCATATTCAATGGATTGTTAGGAGTTTGCTGGACTTGAGTAAATCTATCCATTTCTAATCCATACCTTCTCATTCATACTTGCCCAAGGAACCTTGCCTAGCTCCCTGGCAGGTGAGTGGGTCTTACCCATGATGCTGTCTTTACCCAGACCATTTATTTCTGGTTTGCTGGTATGTGTGAGAGATGGACCTCTAATGGTGCAGTGGGATAAGTGCAGTGCTGTTAACCAAAAGGTTAGAGGTTTGAACTTACTAACTGCTCCCTGGGAGAAAGATAAGGCAGTCTGCCTCTGTAAAACTGTACAGGCTTAGTGGGTTGGTCACTGTGCGCTAAAATTAACTCAGTTGCTTGTGTGTGTGCATGTGTGTCTCTTGCCCCCTAGCATGAGCGAGCACTTAGACCATGGTTGTTATTTTGTAAACATCTGGGCTTTGTCCCCTTTTCTCTCGTCCTTCTGTCTCCTGCCTTGTCTTACTAGCATTTCCGGGCTCATTTCACTGCCCTGACTTAAGGCCCCAACTGTAGCCTGGTGGTGATCACCATGGGGCTTTCCAGCCTCTCCAGCCATGGGCACCACGAGCAGATTTAAAATGCAGATTCCTGATGGCCCAAACGACAGGATCAGAAATTCTGGGGAGAACCTTGGGACTGGCAATTTTTCAATTGCTTCAGGTGTAAGGTGCGAGGTCTTGCTGTTGCTCAGTGTTACTTGAAGTACGCTCTGTGGACGAGCAGCACAGGTGAGAACTTGTAAGAGAGGCAGTGTCAGGCCTTTCCAGGCTGGCTCATCCAGAGTCTGCCTTTGGACAGGACCATAGCAGCTGACTGACGCATGTGGTTCCTCGTGGTCTAGCTGAATCTGACTCAGAGCGACCCCTTGTGGCAGAGCAGACCAGCCCACAGAGTTTCCTAGGCTGCCATGGGGCTGACTGCCAGCCCTTTGGTCCTGTGTAGCCACTGATCGCTTCGAGCTGCCGACCTTTAGGTTAGCAGCTGAGTGTTTTAACCCTGGACCACCAGGACCCCTTCTATTATGCATTAAAATCTAGTGAATTCTGCTCTTCACATGGAGAAGGTAATTATTGACACCTGAAGGGAAGCCTAGTGGTGTATGGGGTCCCATGTTGGTCTACTAGCCACAGGTCAGCAGTTCAAAACCACCAGCCACTGGAGAAAGACGAGGCTTTTTTTTTCCCATAAAGAGTTATCGTCTCAGAAACCCACAAGACAGTTCTACCCTGGACTGTAGGGTCACTTTGAGTTGAAATCGGCTTGAATTTAGCTTGGTCCTATTAACACCTGAAATGTTAAAGTCATTGTTAAGGAGGCCCATCTTTGTTTATCGATTTAACTTGTGATTTTGAATTAGGTGAACTTTTATGAGCAGTTCATCAGTTTTACATTCAACAATTGTCTCAACTTATGCATTGCAACTTCCTCGAAGTAACATCACTTACCCGACTTCCTCTCTGTGTGTCCCGTTTCCATTTCTCCCTGCAGAAAGGACTTGGGACTTTGTTCCTGGGTAAATGTCACCGCTTTGACCTTTAATGGTTGGTCATTCAAACACAAGGGCTAGCCTCCACTCCTTATCTTATGCAGACTTCAGCAAGAGCAGAGCAGATTAGATCCATTTGGGGAGAAAGATGACGCTTTCTACGCTCATAAAGAGTTAGCGTCTTGGAAACCCACAGGGGCAGTTCTACTTGAGTTGGAACCGCCTCATTGGCAGTGAGTTTGGGTTTGGTGTGGATGACTCTGCACAAAATAATAAGCATTAGGGAAGTGGAAGGGAGAAAGAGGGGGAGAAGGCTGCTAATAGCCCAACTCTATGCTGGACCAGCTAAAAGAACATCTAAGGCAAAGCACATCACTCTTTTTGTTGTTGTTTTTCCCTAAGTCTCTAAGTGATGCTAATGTACAGTGTGGACTGAGAACCACAGACTCCTGGACCCATTGCCCACGCTCCCTTTTCTTTCCGGACTCCACCTCCTCCCCACTCTCCCTTTTCAACCAATCCTCTACCACTTCTTTGAATGTCCTCTGCCTATAGAAAGGGTGCATTTTGACTGCCCGGCCTTACCAGCCTTCAGGGAGATTTAGCATGGTGGTTTCTAAAGCAAGAACTCTGAGAAAGAGTCCTGAAAATTGTCCAGAGCTGCTTGCCACTAAGTGAGCATCTTGTTGACAGGGGAGGATTGCCCTGTGCTTACTTATGAATCTATAATGAACAGAATTAGTAAGTAAGCAGTGTAAGCCCATGTTTACCTGGCTTATGGGATACTTCCGGGGTACTTATGGGGATACTTATGGGGTGCTTCCATCCTGTCAGAGAAGAAGAGAGACTTTAGATCTGTAGAATGGTCCCGTGGGGGGAACAGGGAGACAGAAGCCAGCCATATCTAGAAGTCGAACCCTTGATGTGGTGACAAAATGAGAAAATGTTCACCACAGTTTAGCCAGTAAGCACAACCAAGCCTGTGCTTATGTTACTTACTGGGTGACTCATCCTTTCTAGTCAAATTCAAAGGAGTATCAGTTAACCTGAACCCTTGGTATAACCTGGGGATCTTGATTGTGATGCACTAGGTCAGGGTCGGTGGTTCAAATCCTCCTGCAGCTCAGCCAGAGAATTAGGAGGCTTTTTGCTCCCATGAAAATTTGCAGCCTCAGAAACTGTAAGGGCAGGATCGACTAAGAGTGGAAGTGACTCAGCTGGTAGTGAGTTTTTAAAGCTAATACAGATATCACATCATTCCATAGTTCAATTACAACAAGCAGTATTGTACAATGCTACCAAAATTCCTTCTTGAACTCCTTGATATCATCTCTCCTTTATTCCCCCCCACCCCCTCCCCCCACGCCAAACCCGTATTCTATTTGCGGTCTCTCTTGGTTCATCAATCTTGGTTTCATATACCAGGTTCATTTACTGTTTCAATAGGTTTCATATACCAAATAAAAGAAAAGCATATGACAAAAATTCAAGAGGGCTACCTCCAATGACAAAATATGTCAGAGACAAACACCAATATGACAAAGAAAAACAGAAAATGTTGAAAACCATATCAGGCCCAATATGTATCAGAGGGGCATCAACTGGCATAAACCAGCACATCCGATCCAGCTTTTACCTGCTACGTATGAGGGGGCACTTCACACGGTGCATAGAACAGCAATGGGATGAAAGGGTAATGGAGTTTTACCACAAACTTTAAAAATATTAGCGGTTTTATTGGCATATAATTCACATATACAATTCAATAGTTCAGTTACATCATGAAAAGTTGTATAATCATCACTACAATTGGTTTTAGAACACTTTCTTTGTTCTTGTATTCATCATTATTAGCTCCCCAAGCCCCTGTCACCATCCTTGCTACACCCCCAAGGAGCCAGTCATCCAATTACTGTCTCTATAGATTTACCTATCCGGAATTCTTTTATACAGCAAAACATGTCAAAAACAACCCCCCCCCCCAATAACTAACAATAATAACAAAGTAAAAACCGATAAGATTCTCAATTTTAAAAAAGCAGAAAATAATAAAAACTGGAACAAATTCAAAGGGTTCAAAAGGGAAATCAGATGGAGGTGTGAAGTTTTAACCTGACTGCATCTGCAATCAGCCACTTTCCAGGGCACTGCAGCACAGCACGGCTCTCACATCCCTGCTCAACGGTCAGAGGAGAGTCACGAGAGGGTTACTCCACATGTGCGTCTGCTTCACTTGTTTCTTTTTAACGGAAAGAACTTTAAAATGAGTCCAAAAAGGAGATCAAATGATAACATGTTACATTTTAATCTGACTACATCTGTAATCGGCTTTACAATGCTCTTTCTCTCTCTCTTTTTAAATCATTTTAATGGGGGCTCTTACAGGTCTGATAACATTCCGTACATCAGTTGTTATTAAGCATATCTGTACATATGTTGCCATCATCATTTTCTAAGCATTTACTTTCTATTTGAGCCCTAGGTATCAGCTCCTCTTTTTTCCCTCCCCCGTGCTCTCTGTCTTATCATCGGGCTATTCCCAGCCTTGGACTCTAATCAGAAGGCATTCTGCAGAGGCTTAATCTATGTGTGAACCCTGCAAATGGATTTTGGGCTTCCATTATTATGCACAGGCCTTCCGCAAACCAAGTGTTCACAATTTAAGGTCCGATATTCCCTCCTTCAGATTTGTATTTTACTGCACAGGCTGGTGGGTGCCTTCCCTGTGGACTTAGTTGAAACTTCACTTAGAAGACCCAAAACAAACAAAAGCATATTGTGGAGAATGAGGGGGTAGGAGCAGAGACCCAAAATCCATCTGCGGACAATAATGGGACATCCCCTCACAGAAGGGTCACAAGGAAGGGATGAGTCAACCAGGACGCAGTACAGCACTGATGAAACACACAGTATTCCTCTGGTTTCTTGAGGCTTCCTCACCCCCCACTATCATGACCCCAGTCCTGCCTTTCACTGTGGGCTAGGCCTACCGGAGCATGTGCACAGGTACAGCTAAGAGCTCACATGGAATCCAGGTCAGATAAACCCCTCAGGAGTAAAAATGGGAGTAGCGATACCAGAAGGGTGGGGTGACGATGGGGAGCGGAGGGGGGAAGAAACCGTGGAGGAAGGGATCCAGCAGTTGGTGTAAGGTATGAAATTAATATTTTATAATTTATCAAGGGGTCACAGCAGTGGGGGTAAAAGAGGAGCTGATCTGATACCAAAGGCTCAAATAGAAAATAAATGTCTAGAAAATAATGATGGCAACATATGTACAAATATGCTTGACGCAATTGATGTATGGATTGTTATAAGAGCTATAAGAACCCCCAATAAAGTTATCTTTTTTTAAAAAGAGTGAAAAAAGTTAATAGCAATAACAAAATAAAACAAAGGAAACCACCCTGTTGAACAGAAAATATTAAAAATTACAACTTTAAAATGGGTCCAAAAGGAGATTAAATGATAGGTGCTTTGGATTTTAAACTAACTACATCTGCTGTAATCTACTTTCCCATGCACTCTGTATGATAACAGGCTCTTTCTACCCCAAGTCTACGCTTAGAGAAGGTTCCTGAGGCTTAATCCGTATTTCCCCTTCGCTTTTTTTGTTATTATTATTGTTAAACTGGTAGAACTTTTTAAAAAATCATTTTATTGGGGGCTCTTACCAGTTCTTATCACAATCCATACACCCATCCATTGTGTCAAGCACATTTGTGCAAATGTTGCCATCATTATTTTCAAAACACTTTCTTTCTACTGGTAAAAGTTTAAAATGGGTCAAAAGGAAGTTTTGTGTGTATTATGTAGTTGTTGGGGTTTTCTTTGTATGATTTTCTTTATATGAAATCCAGGATGGATAAGTCTTTAGAGGCAGTAGCTACATTAATGTTTTCTTAGGGTTTTAGGAGGGGAAACTGGGGACAAATGGGGAACTAATAACATTGAGTATAAGAATGAATAAAGGGTTCTAAAATTGATTGAGATTAATTGCACAACCCTTTTAAATATAATTAAACAATTGAATTGTATGATATGTAAATTACATGTCAATAAAACTAATTTTTAAAATGGTTCCTACTGTCGAACGCACTAGGTCTAAATATTAAGTTCCCCAAATATAGTTCACTTTATTGCTTAATTAGTATCCAGGAGTTACTATGTAAAACTTCCCAATCTCTCTCTCTATTGCAACTACGCATGTGTGTGCAAATACACCATATATTCATGTCTTAGATTTTTGCATATTCTTTATTTACTTTTTAAGTGTTCAATAATTACCTAGAGTATTCATTAATTGCCTAGTCCATTCGTTTCAGTCAGATACAGACTTTGTCCCCTAGAAGCTTAATCTCCTCAGGGTATCTGTCAAGTTTATAGGCAACGATAATACTATGCAAAGTGGTTTCCCCAGATGTGAACCCCCAACTGGGGGTCAAGATAGAATCATTCCTGAAGGCAGTGGCCTCTGGCTGACTATTTTGGTGATTTTAGAAAAGATGCATTACTTTTGTAATCACCACCATCACCATAAAGTATCAGGCAATTTGGATAGTAACTATCCAAGAACAGAGTCAACAGCAAGAACCAGTAAGTTAATGGGCCAGGGATGGTAGGTACAGGACCATCCTTAATGTAATGCATCCTTTATTATGCTACCATTCAAGTAGACTAGTGTGAAACAATCATTTTTGTAAAAACCTGAAGGATTTCCCATCCCCTCTTATCCTTTATTTAGGTCTGATCACCTAAGAAATGAAATTTGAACTTGTGATTTAGAAAAGGTCCATCTAGCCATTTCTAAAATTATATGTACACACAGCAGGAATTATGCCTCTTGTTAATTGGATGTGATAATGGCAGCGTAAGCACATCTCTATATGAGAAAGTGACCCCTGAGTCTTTGTGCTTTCCATTACGCCATTGAGGTCGAGGAGCCCTGGACTAAAGGAAAGGATGAACGCAAAAAGGGGAAGTGTTCCCTGTCATGCATCCCAGCCCAGACCGGAGCTTGGACAAAGATTCCCCCTAACATCTACGACTTCCAGGACAATGGAGTTTTCCTTCTTAGCCGGTTTTGTTTGTTTTTTTTAATCTTTTCTTTTCCGCACTGGAGCACGCGTGAAGAATATGCCGGCAGAGTGGTCTATTGTCATAGACATCTAGGTCCGATGGAGGGACGTAGGAAGTTATAATTATGAGAAGCTATTAGCATGATTATGGAATGAACGCTTAAAACAAATAGTGTGTACCTTGGGAATTTAATATCATTTACTCTTTTACGAAAGCCAGGCACAGGTAGAAATCACTAGGCCTGCTTAAAATAATTTATAAACCAAATCGGGATTGTCCTTAGGTTCTCTGCTCTCAGTAGTACACTTGCTGCCCTTTCATAAGAACAGATGTGAATGTGGAAGATTGGGGGGACACAAATTTTATCTTCTTTGACTGGCTTTGTTTTGCCTCTGGAACAGCCTTTTTCTGAACATGCTTATTGGTAAATGCTGATTCATAGCTTAATCTAGTTGAATGAACATATCTGTTTCTTTTAAAAGGTTCTCTTTAAAGAAGGGATGGCAGTTTTATTAATATCACTAATGAATAACAGGTCAGAGAGCTAGATTTGGGCCATTGTTCTACTGGTTAAAAATACACCGTTGATCAGAATCTAAGGACTCTGAATTTGGAGCGATTTTCTTTCTCCTCTCTGGTCTATCTGATTACTTGTTAGCCTTATGCCATGGTAACTTTTGATAAGGGCCCCAAAGGAGAAACTGGGCTAAGGATGTCTATATCCTTTCAGAGTCTTGGTAGATCTCCAGCCCAAACTTGCTCACTCTGCTAGGACCATGCCAGACATACAGTAGCTATCAAGACAACAGCTTTTGAAAGGTAGATTGGCTTTCAGTGGTAGTGTAGCAGTATTTATGCTTCAACCCTATGTACCACCATTTTGATTCTCAAGGTGCTTATATGTAAACTAGAACCAGAATTTTAAACTTAATGAAAACATGAATTCTAAATGGCTTTTCCAATTAGGACTCTAGCCAGAGTATTGGTTATTTAAGTAACCAAAGGAGATCATTACAGGGAGGGCTCATTTCTAAAGTGATCTAATGGCATTAACCCCACTGGAGAGGAAAAAGCATGTATTAGAAATCCATAGTGTTAGGTACAATGCCTTATACATATATTCCACATCCATTTCTCACAACAACAAACTACCTGCGTGATTCCCATCAGAGAGAGGAGCAGAATACCCTTGGCTATGTAACCGAATACAAAGGATTGATTTATCTGTGCAATGGGAGGAAGCAAGGTATCTATCTCATGAGGATGCTGTGAGGGTGAAAGGGAGTGGCACACCTGGAACCCCACTACAGAACAAGGGTTCAGCCACTGTTAGGTCTTGCTTTCATCTATGGCACTATCTTAATTATACAAATGGACCTATGCAGATCTAACAAGATTAAAGAGGTAAGGCTAAGACCATAATGGTAAGGGGAGTAAATATTAAAGAACCAGAGGAAAATTACATATTTCATCAGTGCTATACCACACCCTAGATATATTATCCCTTTTGTGTAGCCCTTCTACAAAGGACTGTCCAATTGTCTTATGGGGGGGGGTTTGAATCACCTTTTTTTTGTCCACACTCCTTCACATCAATTTTATTGCTTGATTTCGAACTTCTACTACTTACTCCCGTCATCAACACCTCATGATCACACAGGGTGGTGTGCTTCTTCGATGTGGGTTTTGTTGTTTCTCTGCTAGACAACCACTTGTTTAATTTCAAGCCTTTAAGACCCCAGATGCTATATCTTTTAACAGCCAGGCACCATCAGCTTTCTGCACCACATTTGCTTATGCACCCATTTTGTCTTCAGCGATCATCTCAGGAAGGTGCTATATTATTAGAACAAACTGTTCTTATACTGAGTTAAGATTTGAATAGAGGCCCAAAGTCCACCTGCTACCTTGTTCATAGCTTTGTGCCCATTGCTGGTTTGTTGCATTCCCCTCTTGGCTTGCCCTCATGTGGGCGGGTCAGACTGGCCACTCTCCCCGAACTGTATCTTCAGTGCTGTCCTCTCTTATGCGGTCATCTAGGGAGGGGATGTCATGTTTAGAGCTGAGGCCAGACCTGTACTCTTGTCTTTGAGCAAACTGATCCAAGCAGGGGCGTCACCCTCAAGAGTTGATGCACGAGAATGGAGTCCACTCTCTCTCCCTTTCCTGTGAAGACCTAAACAGTATCCTTCCCTTGGCTGGATTAGTGCCCTGGTCCTCCATTGAGGTCCTTTTTCTTCCCCCACTCCTCTGTGGCCCTTAAAGGCATATGAGAAGGAGGTGGGGGGAAGGAGATGTCTTTCAGCCCTGGTGCTATCTGCATCTTTTTCTCTTTTGATGACGTATGCATCATTGTGTTTGGCCTGACTCTTGTCAGAGTATCTGGTCCTCAGTCCAGGACTTACGCATTATGTGTGTTTCCTCCCGTGCCCGTGCTGCTGCTTGAACTCACCTCAGTGCACTCATGTGGTCCTCATCCTTTTGTGCTTGGCTAACTTCATTCAGCATACTCTTATTCAATTCTTTCCGTGAGGTGAGGTGCTTCATCTTTTTATCACTATTTTTTTTTTAGGTTCTTTTTTTTTTTTTT
>NW_022103928.1:10601933-10627709 GCF_000313985.2 Echinops telfairi
AAATTGTAAAGTCAGATAACGCAAGTCCTCCCACTTTATTCTCCTTCTTGAGGAGTTCTTTGCTGATATTAGGCTTCTTCCCTTTCAATATGAAGTTGGTAGTCAGCTTTTCCATTTCTTTGAAAAAAAGAAGTTGTGATTTGTATCAGAATTGCCTTGAAATTATATAGTGTAGGGTAGGATTGACATCTTTGCAATGTTGAGCCTTCTGATCCACAAGCATGGGATAGTCTTCCATTTGTGAAGGTCCCTTTTGGTTTCTTGTAATAATGTTCTGCAGGTTTCCTCAGACAGATTTTTGGGTGTTTTTTTTTTTAGGTATATCTCAATTTATGCTTGGCTATTGTGAAGGGTACCTCCTTCTTGATATCTTTTTCTGTAATCCCATCGATTAATATAGTAATCCTATTGACTTCTGCTTATTGATCTTATATCCTAACCTTCTTCCATATTCATCTATTGCTTCCAGCATTCATATTGTAGAGCCTTTGGGGTTCTCAATATATAGAATTATATCATCTACAAATAATGATAGTTTCGCTACTTCTTTCCCCAGACAAATACCTTACATGTCCTTCTGTTGCCTTATGTTATAAGCTAGGACCTTCAGGATGATGTTGAATAAAAGTGGGGGAAAGAGACATCTCTGTCTAGTCCCCTTTTATCAGTGAGAAAGTTTTCATCTTTTCTCCATTGATTGTAATGCTGGCTGTTGGTTTTTCATATATAGTTTGTACTATAGTGAGGTAATTTCCTTCCATTCCTATCTTCTTGAGTATCTTAATTAGGAAGGGTGTTGAATGTTGCCAAATGCTTTTTCTGCATCTATTGATATTATCATGTGGTTCTTATACTTTTTCTTGTCAATGTGATGAATAATGTTGATAGACCTTCAGATGTTGAATCATCCTTGCATCCTTGATTTGAATTCCACTTGGTCATGATGCATTATTCATTTATATACTTTTGTATTCTAATGGCCAAAATTTTGCCAAGGATTTTTGCATTAGAGCTATTGGCCTGTAGTTCTGTAGTCTTGTGGGATTCCTGCCCAGTGTTGGTGTCAGTGTTATACTAACTTCATAGAATGTGTTTGGGGGTTGCTGTCCTTTTCTCTGCTCAGGAAGAGCTTGTGTAGAATTGGTGTCAGCTCTTCCCTGAATGCTTGGTAGAACTATCCTGTGAAGCTGTCTGGGCCATTACTTTTCGCAGTTGGTAGTTCCTTAATAACCTTATCTATTTCTTTTTTGCTATGGGTCTGTTCACCCAAATGGGATAATCTGGGGTGGGATTGTTTTTCCAAGTATTTGTCCATGTCTTCCAAATTATTGTGTTCATTGGAATACAGACCTTCATAGTGCTTTTTAATTAATCTTTTAATTTAATTATTGTCTGTTGTAATTCCCCCGTTTTATCCTTCATCCTGTATATTTATGTCTGTTCCTTCCTTTCTTTGTTTAGATTTGCCAATAGTTTGTCCATTCTGTTAATCCTTTCAAAGAACCAGCTTTTTACTGTTGCTTTTTTGCATTATTTTCTTGTTTTTCCCCTGTGGCAGTTACATAATCTGTCAACTTGAGCAAAGGGGTGGAATTTAGACTGTCGATAAGGTCAAAAGGTAACACCCACCAGGAGGATTCTGGGAACTTACTCTTTTTCTCCTGGGAAGAGGACCACACTTATTTTCCACTTGGTCTTCCTGCTGACAAGACACATGGAGCCATGCTGATCCCAGCCAGAGCCCTGGAGCTGGAGGAGCCACGTGGAGACCCATGCCAGCTCTGAGATGCTTCCACCATCACTGGATCCACAAGACATGCCACCCACAGGTCTATGATCTTCCTGCATTCAGTACCACTGCGTATGTTACATGAGCCTGAAGAGGAATTTATAGACTGGTATTAGACATATGGGCTAATACCAGACTTATGAACTAGACTAGGATGTTTTCTTAATATACAACTACTCTTTGATATAAAGATCTCTCATACACATATGAGTGTCTCTGGATTTGTTTCTCTAGTCAACCCAGAGTAACACACTACTCATTAATCTCCTTCCTGATTTTAATTATTTCTTTTCTTTTGCTATTAGAGGGATTATTCTGTTGACTCTGTTCTAACTGCTGAAAGTTTTGTGATAGAGTGTTGACCATAAATCTCTCTTCCTCCTTCATATGTGCATTTATCACTATCAAACATCCTCTGGTAACTGCCTTTGCTGCATCCCATGATTTTTGGTAAGTTGTATTCTTATTCTCATTAGTCTCTAGGAACTTCATATTTCATCACTAATTTGGGCCAGTGCCCACTCCTTTTGGAGAAGAAAGTTATTCATCCTCCAAGTATTTGCCTTGGTTGTTTTGTTGGGTTGTTTGGGGGTTTTTTTTTGTTTTGTTGATTTGCAGATTTATGGTGTAGTGTCAGAGAAGGAAGTCCAAGGGACTTCTGTATGTTTGAATTTGCTCAAGCTTGACTTGTGTGATGTGCACTTTAAAAGAATGTGATTTTTTAAAATTTGGGTGGAGAGTTGTCTAATTGTGACATTTAGTTCTGTAGCCTCCTTGTTGAGCTTCTTACCCACTGATCTGTCTTTCTCAGAGAGGGATGTATTGAAGTCTCCTACTATGATTGTTGAACCTGTGATGTATTTTTTTACATTTTGAAGGATTTGATTGACAAATGTCTCTGGTCTTTCATTGAGCACGTATATATTGATTATGCTCACTGGCTCTTGGGCTACTGATCCCTTAAATATTATATAGTGCCCATACGTATCTCTTGTTATCTGATCTCTTGTTAGCACCTTAAGAGTGATTTTGTCAGAGATTAGGATTGCATCTCCTGCTTTTTAAAATTGCCATTAGCTTGGTATACTTTTTGACAGCCATTGATTCTCTACCTGTTTTTGTCTGAGAGCTTGAGATGTGTCTCTTACAGACAACAGATTGATGGATTTTGTTTCCTAATCCAATCTTCTAGTCTTTGTCTTTTTTTTATATATAAAACAAGATTTTTGTTTATTTTTAAGGTTTGTTTTCATTTAAATAGCAACACATTTTTGAAACAGATAATAGTCTTTTAATGGGTGAATTCAGACCATTGGTGTGCAGAGTTATTACATCCATCTATCTAGATAAGATAGGTGCAATAAACAATCTGGAGGAGTAAACATCGAGACCCGCAGCTCCAGGGGACCATGGGAGAGAGGGAGGTGGAGGAAAAGAAGTGGACGTTAACAAACCCAGGGACAAGGGAACAAGTGATCCAAAATCGGTGGCGAGGAGGGTGTTGGAGGACTAGTAGGACTTGATCAAGGGCAATGTAATGGAGAGGAATTACTGAAACCCAAATGAAGGCTGAGCATGATAGTGGGACAAGAGGAAAGTAAAAGGAAATAGAGAAAAGAACTAAGAGGCAAAGGGCATTCATAGAGGTCTAAATATAAGCATGTACATATGTAAATATATATATAAGATGATGGGGAAATAGATCTATGTGCATATATTTATAGGTTTAGTATTAGGGTAGCAGATGAACATTGGCCTACACTACAGTACTCTCTCAATACAAGAACATTTTGTTCTATTAATGCTCACCTTCTATGATGCTCACCTTCCTGACAAAATTGCTGAAGACAAATGGGTGCATTCTGTGATGCTCACCTTTCTGACACAATCGCTGAAGACAAAATGGGTGCATAAGCAAATGTGGTGAAGAAAGCTGATGGTGCCAGGCTTTCAAAAGATATAGTGTCTGGGGTCTTAAAGGCTTGAAGATAAACAAGCGGCCATCTAGCTGAGAAGCAACAAATCCCACATGGAAGAAGCATACCAGTTTGTGTGATCATGAGGTGTCGAAGGGATCAGGTATCAGGCATCAAAGAACCAAAAAATCATATCATTTGTGAATGAGGGGGAGTGTGGAGTGGAGACTCACAGCCCATCTGTAGGCAACTGGACATCCCCTTACAGAAGGGTCGCAGGGAGGAGATGAGCCAGTAAGGGTACAGTATAGTACCAATAGAACATACAACTTTCCTCTAGTTCTTTAATGCTTCCTCCTCACATCCCCACTATCATGATCCCATTTCTACCTTACACATCCAGCTAGACCAAAAGATGTATATTGGTACAGATGGGAACTGGAAACACAGGGAATCCAGGATAGATGAACCCCTCAGGACCAGTGGTGAGAGTGGCAATACTGGGAGGGTGGAGGGAAGGTTGGGTAGAAAAGGGGAACCGATCACAAGGACCTACATATAACCCCCTCCCTGGATGTATGGATTGTGATAAGAGTTGCATGAGACCCCAATAAAATGATTTAAAATATATATCTGTCTTTAATGTGTGGTCGGCATTGTACATATGAACCAAAGTTTCTTTATCCATTCTCCCACCGGTGGACATTTAGGTTGTTTCCATCTTCTTGCTCTTGTGATGCTATTGTGGTGTAATGAACATGAGTATGCACATGGCTGTTTGATTCTGTTTCTTGTTTCTGTAGGGTATATATACCAAGTAGTACAATTGCTGGATCATATGGTATTTTTGTCCTCAGTGGTTTGAGGAAGTGTTTTACCAGTTTCCAAAGTGGTTGTATTGGTCTATAGATTCACCAGCAGTACATGATGGCTCCAATTTCTCCACACTCACCCTCCAGCATTTGTTGTTTTTGGCTTTTTTGAACGTTGCTATCAGTTCTGGGATGCAGTATCCCATCATTGTTTTGATTTGCATCTCTCAGATTGCTAGTGATTGCAAATATTTTTTCATGTATTTGTTGGCCACCTGAATGTCTGTTCATTTCCTCTGCTCATTTTTTATTTGAATCATTTGTCTTTTTCTTATTGGGGTGTTGAAAATTTTTAGAGATAAGTCCCTTGTCTGCTATGGCATTGGCAAAAAAATATTCCAGTCTGTGGGTTCTCTTTTTAGTCTTTTAGTGAAATCTTTGATACATAGTGTCTTGTTTTCAAGAGGTCCCACTCATCTGCTCTGCCCTCTGCTGTGTGCATGTTTTTTATTATGTTCTATAATGTATTTATGTCATGTATTACAGACCCTAAATTGTCCCTATTTTTTCACTGATGCTCTTTACAGTTCTAGGCTTTACACTTATGGCTTTAATTTATCTTGAATTCATTTTTGCATCTGGAGTGAAGTATGGGTCCTAAATCATTCTTCTGCAAATGGAAGGCCAATTTTACCATTCCTATTTAATGTGCTTGAATTGAGACTTTGTTCTCAATTCTGTTCCATTGGTCTATGTATTTCCTGTTGTACCAACACGAGGCTGGTTATTTTTTTGTTGTTTGTTTGTTTTTAAATCATTTTATTGGGAGGCTCATACAATGCTTATCACAATCCATACATCCATCTATTGTGTCAAGCACATTCATACCTCTGTTGCCATCATTGTTCTTAAAACATTTGCTTTCTACTTGAGCCCTTGGTATCAGATCTTGATCTTGTCCCCTCCCTCCCACCCCCCACTCCCTTAGGAACCCTTGATAATTTATAATTATTATTATTTTGTCATGGCTTACACTGTCCAATGTCTCCCTTCACCCATTTTTTGGTTGTCCATCCCCCAGGCAGGGGGTTGTATGTAGATCATTGTGACCGGTTCCCCCTATCTTCCCCCACCTTCCCCTTCCCCTCCTGGTATCTCTACTCTCATTATCGGTCCTAAGGAGTTTATCTGTCCTGGTTTCCCTGTGTTTCCAGCTCTTATCTAAACAGTGTACATCCTCTGGGCTTGCCAGATTTGTAAGGTAGAATTGGGATCATGATAGTAGGGCGAGGAAGCATTAAAGAACTAGAGGAAAGTTGTATGTTTTATCGGTGCTATACTGCACCCTGACTGCCTATTCTCTTCCCTATGACCCTTCCGTAAGGGGATGTCCAGTTGCCTACAGATGGGCTTTGGGTCTCCACTCCGCACACCCCCTCATTCACAAATGATATGATTTTTTGTTCTTTGATGCCTGATACCTGATCCCTTAGACACCTCATGATCACACAAACTGGTGTGCTTCCATGTGGGATTTGTTGCTTCTCAGCTAGATGGCTGCTTGTTTATCTTCAAACCTTTAAGACCCCAGATGCTATATCTTTTGATAGCCGGGCACCATCAGCTTTCTTCATCACATTTGCTTATGCACCCATTTTGTCTTCAGCGATTGTGTCAGGAAGCTAAGCATCACAGAAAGCCAGGGTATTAGAACAAAGGGTTCTTGCATTGAGGGAGTACTTGAGTAGAGGCTCAATGACAGACCAACTTCTTGTCTTGTTCATGCCATTATTTTTCTCCTTTATGATTCATGTATTTCTGTTCTAATCTTTATCATTTATTCTGATAGTTGAAGGTTTATTTTGCTGTTCTTGTTCTAGATGTTGGAGATGTTGGATTAATGTGTTGGTTCTGGTTCTGTGTAAATTTATTATTATAAAATTAACATGCTTGTACATGTTGAACCTCAAGAACATTACATTGAGCCAAAGAAGTTAGAAAAAATACAAACAGTAAGAGTGTATTTATATGAAGATCGTGAATAGGCAAAGTAAAGAGTTAAAGGCAGCATAGACACATACTTTTAAATACACAATCCCTCAATAATAGTAATCTACAAGTAAATGATTAGACAAACACTCAGGATAAATTGGTGTGGGAGGGAGACAGGGGGTAGACCCACTAATATACATAGATTTGACTAAAGGTATCTGTACATGGCTATTTACCTTTGCTGCAAAATATCCATGAATGGGGAGGAGCATATGGGAGCAAAGCTATGAAAACTTCTTATACATAACTAACTACTTTGAAGCAATGAGGTGAAGAGACTAGGGGCTCAGGATCATAGAATGGATATTACCAAAGACAACTGGCATAATATAGTTCACAAAGATGATGTTCTATGTGATGGATCAATCTCCCAAGAATGGGTGTAATTGATGGGTAAATTAAAGAGACATGAGACAAGGCAATCAAAGGCTCACCTCTTCCATGGTGACCAGAATGAAGCAGTATTTTCTCCAGATTTATGTAAATCTCGATAAGCACATATGTAACAGGAAGGGGTTGTATTAGAGGCATACATTTAACATGAGGGGGAAGAGCTTGGGGTATACATGCAATAGGAAGGGGGGGCTACTAGAGGCATACATGTGACAGGAAGATATTTTTGTAACAAGATGGGTGGGTTCTAGAGTCAAGCTGGCAGCCTAACCTTGGTCGTCTCTGAGTTGGCTTGACCTTTGAGCTCTTCTCCAGCAGAATAATTTATGATCTGTATCAGAAAGGAGGGGCCCTAATCAGGATGGGACAGACAATGGGGTCTGATTGCTGTCTATGGGAGACAACCTTCGGGCAAGTATCCTTCGAGCAGTTGACCTTTAAGCATGTACAGTAGCAACCATGTGCTTACAAGAAGCACCATAAAATTGGCATTATTCTGAGGGGACATCGTGGGGAATAACTTACTTAGGAGAATGTGACTGGACCGCATCTACAACCAGTGGACATGAAGGTCTCCCTCTATGGGAGTCCTGACCTCCCAGACTCTTTAATGTATGAACATAGAGAATTTGTCCACATACACTCTTTTCCCAGTTCTGTTTCCACAGTTCTACATCCTGCTTTGGCAAATAGCAATGGGGATCTTAAATGTTCATGAGTAGTCATCTGGGGTGTCTGCTGGTTTGGAGGAAAGAAGAATGATGAAATAAAAATACATGAAAATAATTAGTCCGAAGGGGATAATGGACCATGCAAACATCAGTTCCCACAACCCTACTTCTTCCAGTCTTCTTCCATTTCTGTTCTAAGGCAAACCAGTTCTAAGACTGGAAGAAGTAGACGATGCCTGGCTACCGTGACCAGCTGTTTTGAAAATGATCACATTTGAAGGTCCTGGGCAGAGTGGAAGAAAAATATAAAACAAAATCCCAAATCATAAGAGACCAGGCTTACTGGAAGTATGTCTCCCTTCAGGTCTGGAATTATTAACCATTTAGAATCAAAAGGGCAGCATTTACTCACGGACAAAATAGAGTGAGTTGGGAAAGGAGGAGGACTGGAAACAGGACACAAAGAGGACATGGTCCAGGAAGGGGTGTGATGGCTGCACTGAAACAAAAAGCTGTATGCATCGATTGTAAAACTGCTCTCTAAGTTGTCACCTAGTTCACAATTATCATCGGAAAAAAGAAAAGGCAAAGTAAATCCAAGCGATAAACCAAAGGGCAGTGGCTCTGGAAGGCAAGCACTGGCTGGAAAGAGCACGAGGGACTTTCTGGGATGACAAAAAGGGTTTAAATCTTGCTCGGGGCAATTGGTTACATAGGGGATACAATCGCCCAGCCTTGTCCAGCTGTACTCATAAGATCTGGGCATTTCCCTAAAGGCAAACCTTACCAGTAAACAAAAGATGAAGCTAAAAGGGAAAAACAGGAAGCCATTCACAAGTGGAAAAAGGGATTGTACTATTGGTGGCACCGGATGCTTGAGGACACAGGCAAAGGGCATTTCAGTTGATGGAAATGCAAGGAGAAAGCAGATAGTCCGATTCTGTTACTCGAGAAGCTTTCGAGACATTGGAGAAAAGGCCAGTACTTCAGGAAACGTTAGAAGAGTAACCTGAAACCACGTGCCAGAATGTTATCGAATCTTTGTAAGAAGGTGCTTACTAGCCTTCTCTTTGGTCCCTTTCCAAAAAAAGAGGTTAAACAAATGTGATCATCAGAAACAAGTTCACTTTCTCATTCTTTAAATAAAACTTGGTTGTTGCTGTGAAAGTCCAATTGAAATATCTATATGCAGGAACAAATTCACTAGCTAGAGAATTTTCATCAATAATCACTCTGAGTAGCTGGAGCGTTTTTCCTCCAGGCTTTGCCTTTTCTTTTCAGACGTCCATCTTTTCTTTTAAGATGATAACTCATCTTCTCAATCAGGTGGACAAGCTTCCCTCTGCTGAAAACATTGTTGGGAGGACTACAGATTCCAACAATTCAGTCCCATAATTAGTTGCATTTTCCCCTTTGATGTGATCTTAAAATATTTTCTCAGGTGTCTCCTTTTCTAGAGATGGGCTCTTAGCTAAAGGCAATTCAATTTGCTTTCCACATTTTAGCGTGTACACCTTGAAATGTGTTCAATAATTTCAAGGTGGCAATATTTCTCCGTGAGTGACTTCTGCCTACAGATATAAAACACCATTACTTGTATTTGCACAGGAACCATGGCCACAAGCAGCTATAGAAGTGTGGCTCTTAAAATGGAAGCATCAGAGATTACAAAATGAGTTTATTTCCTTTGATGGCCTTTTTGGTAGGATGTGCACTTGTCAATTCTTCAAAGCATCATTACAATGCTCTGAGAGCTACCTTTCCTCTCTGGTGGATTCTGTTAAATATTTTTTACACTATTATCTATTAGAATACAAAGTAAGTGAGAGCCTGTGTTTTTCTGGCCTATTTTGTTATTCCAAGTGCCTAGAAGAGAGAGAGGTTCACTGATGATTTGTTGAGTGGATGAATAAATGCTCAGACATTCATATTTACTGAGTGTCTTCTCCCCCTCTCACATCTCCCTTCTCTTTTTCCAGATGGTACGGATGGTAGGGAGCAGATTTGGAGAGGGAGGTAGGGGTGTGGTACCATCAAGTCAGCCATGATTTTTTTTTTTAAGTATGGATTTTATTTTAATTGCAATTAAAAGGGTCTACAAGGGAGCTCCAAGAGAATATAAATATTTATTTTAAAGAGATCCCTCTGGCTGCATGCGGGAAATGGCTTTATTTAGTTACTTATTTTATTTATTTATTAATTTATTTATTTATTGGTGAGAGGAGACAGAGTAAAATAGGGAGACATTTCGGAGGTGACTATGGAAACCCAGGTAAGTGGATTGTTTCTGAATGGATGTTGGTGGAAGAATAATCAGGGGGCCCAGAATGCAGTTAGCAGGATCTAAACAAGTGATCGTGTCCACATGCCTTAGAAATTCCTACCATTTTATTCTTCAGATTTTTCAGTTGATGTGACCCAGCTCTTTCCAGGGAAAGAGTACCTGATAGGTTTAGCTGGGAGGCCCTGCAGAGGGAGGTGTACTTCACTACAAATATCGCCTTTAGTGGAAGAGAGTTGTGAAGCCATAGAAATATTGGACTGCTGTTGTTAGGAGAGTCTCTAAGTCCTGGAAAAAAAATAAAGCATGTAACTATTAACCAGAAGCACCTTGGAAGAAAGGCAGGAAATGTACATCCAAAGGGTCGTAGAGCGACCATCTGAGTGCAGCTCTCCTCTGTTTTGGGACTAACTGGAGAAGAGTGGTTGCTGGACCGACCAAAATACAACAGATAAGCCCTGCATGTGAGTTGATTATCATCATCTCATTAATTCCTTGTAGAAAAAGAAGTATAGGCACCATTCTCGACTACATTGCCATTTGTTCATTGTGGTTGAGTCCAGTCCTGTGTGTAGAAGAGAACTATGGTATTAGGGCTTTAAGGCTGTGACCTTTGAGAAGCAAACCATTAGCTCTTCTGTGGCTCCCTGTGTGGGTTTGCACCACCAGTCTTTTGGCCGGTGGTACGACTCAGTCAAGACAGCACTGAAACAGACACTTTGCCATGGAGGGGACTCTGACTCATAGCCACCCTTTGCAGGCAGGTCAGCGCTGTCTCATGGGATTTTGAGCCTGTAAATCTTTACTGGAGCAGAAAGTCCCACCTTTCTCCTGTTGAGCAGCTGGTGGCTTTGAACCTTGAGGTTTACAGCCCAACCTGTAACCACTTCACCACTAGAGTTCCAAAGAAAGCATTAAAGAAATATAGATAACAGTGTAAAAAAGGGAAAAAATATCCTAATATCTTCTTCCAATACGTAAAACTGCTTCCAAAATCAAGTTCAAATTGACAGATTTTTAATATGTCAACTTAAAATAATGTCCTGTCTTTTCTGTTGCATTAAACTTTTAACGGTTTTATTGGGATAGAATTCACATGTCATACAGTACAAGACTTCCGTTGCATCAAGAAGAGTTGCGTGGTTTTCACCACGATCAGTTTTAGAGCATATTCTTCATTCTTGTACTCATCGTTATCAGCTCCCCATTGCCCCACATCCTCCCCTGCCATTCTGTTGCATTTGGGGGGGAAAGATGAAGATTTTTTTACTCCCACAAAGAGTTACAGTCTCAAAAACCCGTATGGGAAGTTCCACCCTGCCTTAGAGGGCGGACCATGAGTCAGCATTGACTCCGTGGCAGTGAGTTTGGTTTTTTGGTTACATTTCTAATCCTAATAGGCTTCCCAGAGCTTCGGTGATAGAATTGTGTTTTCCTTAGAGCAGCCCAGGAACTGTTTCCTCCTTCCTTTTCTTTTTTCTCTGTGCCACTAGCTTATCTGGTATAATGTGAGGGGAATTTTAAAAGTCCACAGAAAGAATTATAAATAGCCAAATGGCCAACCATGGTTCTGAACTCACCCACAAGTGACTTGGAAGAACGGCCTACTGACCTGCTTCTGACAGGTCACAGCACTGAACACACTGTGGGGTACAATTCTGCTCACAAGACATGGGCCGCAATGAGTTGGAACAAACTTAACAGAAGCTGGGTCTTTATGATATAGAAGGGAGACCTTGGATAGTGTAAACATTGCACTGCTAATAAAGTTTACGCCAAAAAAAAAAAAAAAAAAGAATCACCATGTCAGAATGATGGGGGCAACAAATGTACAAAATGTGCTTGACACAATGGATGTATATATGGATTATGATGAGTTCTATGGCCCCCCAATAAAATGATTTAAATAATTTTTTTTAAGTCCACAGAAAATTGGAATTGAAAGATAATGGAATTATCTCACAAACTCTGGAAGCCTGTATAAGTCTCTTTGTCTACTCCAACTAATACAAAGAGGAGGCCGCTTTAAGATAGTGGGAAAAACACTTAGTTGGGTATCAACTAAGGGCGAGGCCATCTATTACAACTTGTGCTACCATGAGTTTTCTCATTTGTGAAACCTTGTCACTTGTTTATACCAGACAGGCAGCTGTTAGAACTGACTGAGAATGTCTGTGAAAATATTTAAATTGGAAACATTTGGCGAGTTGTGATAGCGGCACACAATGTTTAATGTAATTAAAATGACTGAATTCTACCTGTAAAAAAATGGATCCTTGATCTTTTTTATGTAAGCGTCTTCAAAAAGTTCATAGAAATAGTATTTAAAGATAATGGAATTTTTCCTTGCACTTTTTGAAGTTTGCAGCATATATATATGTATATGTATGTATGTATGTGTGTGTATATATATATACATATATATATATTCCCCCAAATAGAATTTTTTTCAAGAGCTATGTATTTAAAAATTTTACAAAAACAACCTTATCACCTTTAAAGTACTCTCCATTACATTTAATACATTGGTCAAATCTGTGATTCCATTCTTTGACACGTTTTCCTACCTCATCTGTCTAAAAGGCTGACAGCACCTCCCTTGTTTTTTTCTTCACCTCTCCTAAGTCATCAAATCACTGTCCTTTCATGTCTCTCTGCATTCGAGAAAACAAAAAGAAGTCACACAGAGAGAGGTCAAGTGAGTAAGGTGCATGGGGCAAGAGAGGCATGCTGTTTTTTGTCAAAACCTGGCACACTGAGATGACTGTATGAGCAGGTGCATTGTCGTGGTGGCAAAACCAGTCTCCCATATGCCACAAATCAGGCCTTTTTTTGTCACACTGTTAGGCAATCTTTTCAGAACTTCTAAGTAGAAAGCTTGATTAATAGTCTGACCTAGTAGAATGAACTCCAAATGCATAATGAGTCAACATTTTCATCTGTTTGTGAAGGTGATGTTCATCCAGAATAAGGTTTGTCATCAATCAACATCTCACCTTTTTTGAAAAAAGAAAACCACTTGTACACTTGAGTTTTCCCCATAGCACTGTCCTTGTAAACTGTGTTCAACATCACAACAATTTCTGTGCCATTTTTCCTGAGCAGGAAACAAAATTTCACAGCTGCATGCTGTTCTCTTAAATCGGCCATCACAGAAAACAAGGTTGGAGTGAAAATGCTTTTGTGAAAAAAATTCACTGTGACCCCAGAGAACCTTCCCAGGAGACATCCCTAGGTGCACTACCTCAGAGCAGGTTGCTCAAGGCTTCCCTAGCAGGGAAAAACGTGTACTAGGAAAGCTCCCTCCACTCAGCACAATCCTGGTTTGCAGGGGTTATCCCCACATACTTGCCACAAATTAAGATAGAAACACCTAGAAAAGTTATTAAGAGCCATGCAAATGCAACGTATGATTATTAATAGTGGGGTAATAAGGCCAGCCCCCCACAACTAATCACGGGTTTGATAGGTCTAATTGTACGGTTGAGATATATAAAAATTATAATAAAGTCATAAAGAACATGAGAGATAGAGGAGAGATTGAAATAATGGAGTCAGACACATTTCATAGTAGCATGCTCACCTCCTGGATGGCCATGATCTTACCAGCCAGGTCTGTACACAGCGTGGGCCAAGGTGAGGTGGGGCGGAGACCTCTGGCTGGCTGGAGCCCTGTTTATTGCTCACCAAGGGTTATATCTACCTAGGGGACATGATTACAGGTAACCACACATGTCACAGGAAGGGGCTGTACAATAGGCATACACATCAAAGGAGGGGTATATACAATGGGCACAGGCTAATAGGAAGGGGATGAGCTAGGGGTGGACACATGATAGGAAGGGGTAGAACTAGGGGTATACATGTGACAAGATGGGTGGACCCTAGATTCAATAAGGCAGCCTAATCTTTGTCACCCTTAGGTGGGCTTGACTTCTTTGGGGTTTACTACAAGGAAACAGTCAACTACTATCCCTATCAGAAGGGAGTGGGTACTACTTGTGGGATAAACAGTGGTGTCTACTTGCTTTGGATGGCTGATAACCCTTAGGGAGAATAACCCCTGACCTAATTTTGTTGACCTCCAACTGTACAGTCATTCACCGCGTGTAGCAAGCAGCTAAGTTTGGCATATATTTGGGGGAGACAACTTGGGAAAAATCTTTCTGTTTCCCACAATTATTAATGTGATTATTTTCAGGAGTCGGAATCCTTGTCTCTTTCCCTCCCCTATAAAGTTCTTGTCTTGCCTTCTCTTCTGTATACATTTGACCTGGAATACTGTCCCTGATCTATTTTTTTAGCTGATCCCAATATAAATGTCAAAGCACAGCTAAATATCACCTTCTGCAAGTACCATTATCCATTATTTTCTTGCCGCTGACCCTTCAATAATTCTCAACAACATTTGATGCCTCTATCAGACTCTGTGCCATATTATTATTTCATGGATGTGAGACCCTCCGTCTCCTAGTACCTCTATTTCCGTACACATTCGTTTTTCTGCTTAATGATTCGGTTGCCTTTCTAACAATATTATTTTTCTCATCTGGCCAGTGAGAAGTCCATGCATTCATGATTCATTGTTAGCCTACCAGGCATCCTAATAGGTGCTACTGCATTCTGACTCCAGGAATTCTAAGTAAGGGATAGGTATTTTGTTGGCTATGATATGCTAGTACCTGGATGTCTGGAGTGCATCGTAGTACAAATAGTCCATGCACTTAGCAGTTAACAAAAGTGTGTTAGCGGTTTGTGCCTCAAAAGAAAAGGTTGGTACCAGCTTCTGAAAAATCAGCCATCAAAAATACCATGGAGCGCAGTTCTATCTGCACCTACGGGTCTGCATGGGTTGGAGCTCACTCAGTGGCAACTCTTCATCCTTTGGATGGTGGCATCTTTAATTAACATGTTATTCACCATTTTCATGGTGTGAAAGGGAGAGCTAACATTCTAACACAAGAAATAAAAGACAACTGTATGAGTAATACTTGATCAAAATTTACTTGGTGATTCCTTGATAAGAAACAGTTTGCCACTGTCGCAAACATCAGAAAGCTTTTTATAGGTAAGGTCTATGTCTGTTCTTTATGTAGCTGCACAATTCCGTGAACATTACACATTATTAAATATTTTGGTTTAGTGAATGGGCATCTAGGAAGTGTTTTGGTTGAATAATTGAATGAATGGATGAGCTCCTTAAGTGGCTTGGAGAAACGGTAAATACAAATAGTAAGATTAATTTGATAAATGTATGAAAGCAATAGGAATATTGCAATTCATGGGTCTCTTCTTTTCTGACATTTGGAACTAGGCCTTGTCACCTGAGTTTCTACAACACAACAGGGTTTACACAGGGGACTTTGCCTCCCATTCCATCAGGCCAGAGAGCTCATCACCTTGCAATTGTATGCAGCTGGGAGCACACCCAGAGTGTCAGCTTACATAGCAAGACTGGGGGAGGTTGTGTGTGAGATCTTTTAAACAACTTGAACCCAAAATAGCCCATCGCAGGCCAAAATAGCCCATCATACTGTAGTGGTCTTCAAGCTACCCAGTTGAAAGCCAAAAGAAATTCATCTTGTGGACTCTTGTGATTCTAAATAAAATTGCGAGATAAAGAGTAAAAAAATGCCACAGATGATTAAAACCAATGTTGTTGTTGTTAGGTGCCGTGGTGGGGACTCTGCGTCGTAGCAACACTGTAGGCAGGGTAGAACCACCCCAGAGGGTTTCTGAGACTGTCATCTTACTCTGGCGGAGCCGGTGGGTTTGCCATGGAGGATTAGGTCAGAGCTTCTCAGTTGCTGGTATTCAGTTATCAGTCCATTGTTGAGTCGTGTACATGTTTGAGCAAACGTCGAAACTCCCCGCCATCAAGTCGACCCTGACTAGCAGTGACCCTACAGGACAGCGTAGAACTGCCCACAGGGGCATTTGGGCAAAACTGTTGCTACCAAATCAGGAATTTCATGTGTGAAGCATATATATTCTTACAAGAGTTTAGAAACTGAACCCACTGGGAAGGAGAAACAGCTACAAAACTACTAGGAGAATTGGCCCTAGAGATTGATTTATGGTTTGGTTTAGGATTTATGATTATGATTTACGACCACGCTCATTTGGTTTGGTTTGTTTTTTTTTCATAGTGAGGTTATCTTCCTAATCCTGTGACCAATGTCATATTTGAAAACATTATTCCTGAACTCTTTCACATACTTAGTGGGATTCTATTTTTAAATTAATGAAAGTGTTGTATGACAAATGCTTCAAAACAAACTTCACACTAGTGGCTTTAGTTTCTCCCTGATAAATACCGTTAAGTGATTAATGTCCCCACTGCTCACCCTTGTCGGTTGCCAGACATTCCTGAACATTGCTCAGCAAATGCTCCCATGTAACCCAAACTAGCAACACTTTTAAAAGTACTTGTAGGTATGATGGAAGCTTCTAAAATTGAAAAAAAAAATTATCTACCACTGTCCAACTGCAATCCACTGAAATGCAATCTGGGGATTACAGAGGGTCAGATTGTGCTTTTACAATAACATCCCACTGGCAACAAGAGGACTCAAAGTGAAAGGTTATGGGGGCAAAGTGTTGCATGTTTACGATAGGCATTACTTTGGGGGAGAAATTATCTTGCTGCAATTTTTACTATAATAACCTTTGAGGCTTTTAATATAATAACACATGATTTCTAGAAACTAATTTCCACCCTTTTAAAAGAATGGATGTCTCATTGGACATCTCCTTACAGAAGAGTCACACGGAAAGGCATCAGCGAGCCAGGGTGCAGTCTAGCACTAATGAAAGATACAACCTTCCTCTAGTTCTTGCATGCTTCCTCTCCCCACCCCCCACTATCATGACCCCAATTCTCTCCTACCAATCTGGTTAGGCCAGAGCATGTACACTGGTACAGATAAGAGTTCTGGACACAGGGAATCCAGGCAGATAAACCCCTCAGGAACAATAATGAGAGTAGCAATGCCATGGGGGCAGGGGAAAGGTGGGGGGAGAAAGGGGAATCCAATCACAATGATGACATATAACACACCCCCAAGAGAGATGAACAACAGAAATGTGGGTGAAGAGAGACAGCGGTTGGTGTAAGATATGGAAATAAGAATAATTTATAAATTATCGAGGGTTCATGAGGGCAGGAGGGTGGAAGAGGGAGGGAAAAAATCAGGCGCTGATACCAAGGGCTCAAGTAGAAAGAAAATGTTTTAAAAAGGATGATGGCAACATATGTACAAATGTGCTTGACACAATGGATGTATGGATTGTAAGAAGAGCTGTAAGAGCCCCCAATAAAATGATTTTTTAAAAGAAGAATGGATATCTGAAAAACAAAAAAGAAGGGCATTGTAATATTTCTAGGGAAGAAAAGATTTATCATTAGTGTATTTGAAACTGAAGGAGATCTATTTCTGGTATTCATTCAAATAGATTTTCCTTCTTTCTCAGTATTTAAATCTATTTAAAAGGCTTAAACTCTTCTCAAGAGCTTAAAGACTTGTGTATAATCTATTCAGTTGCTCAAACTGGAATTAAATCTTAATGAGTGTGAAATTAGTTCTTATACATTAGGCAAGCTAAGTAAACAGCAAAGCTCCCCTATTGATACAAATGCATCAAAGTAGGTTGCCAAGGCCATGTCAGGGCATGACCTGGCAGAAAATAACAACCACTACCACTTGCTGAAGCTCATGTTGCAGATTGGAGTTGACAAATACAAGGTACATCTACAGTACGCCTGTATGTCATGCCCAAGGCAGACACTACGAACTGACTATGATTCTGCTTTTATCACCCAACTCACTGTCATTGAATTGATTCCAACTGATAGTGACCTCAAATCCTTCACACAGCACCACACAGAAGTCAAATTATTTTTTTATAAATCGTTTTATTAGGGGCTCATACACCTCTTATCACAATCCATACATACATCAATTGTGTAAAGCACATTTGTACATCATCATTCTCAAAACATTTTCTCTCCACTTAAGCCCCGGGCATTAGGTCCTCATTTTTCCCCTCCCTCCCCATTCCCCCCTCCCTCATAAGCCCTTGATAATTTATAAATTATTATTTTGTCATATCTTGCCCCATTCAACGTCTCCCTTCACCCACTTTTCTGTTGTCTGTCTCCAAGGGAGGAGGTCACATATAGCTCCTTATAATCGGTTCGCTCTTTCCAACCCACCCTCTCTCTACCCTACCAGTACTGTATCGCCACTCACACCACTGGTCCTGAAGGGATCATCAGCCCTGGATTCCCTGTGCTTCCAGTTCCCATCTGTACCAGTGTACATCTCTGGTCTAGCCAGACTTGCAAGGTAGCATTCGGATCATGATAGTGGGAGGAGTGGGGAGGGAGGAAGCATTTAGGAACCAGAGGAAAGTCGTATTTTTGTATTTTTCATCGTTGCTACATCACACCCTGACTGGCTCATCTCCTCCCCGAGACCCCTCTGCAAGGGGATCTCCAGTGGTCTACAAATAGGCTTTGGGTCCACTCCGCACTCCCCCCATCATTCACTATGGTAAGATTTTTTTTGTTCTGATGATGCTTTATACCTGATCCCTTCGACACCTCATGATCGCATAGGCTGGTGTGCTTCTTCCATGTGGGTTTTGTTGCTTCTGAGCTTGATGGCCGCTTGTTTACCTTCAAGCCTTTAAGACCTTTAAGACCCCAGATGCTATACTTTTTGATAGCCAGGCACCATCAGCTTTCTTCGCCACATTTGCTAATACACCATTTGTAGAAGTCAAATTATTATAACAGTAAAAAAAACACACAATAACTTTTAAGACTGAAAATGGGTAGTCACAGATATCAATCAACAAGGAAGATAATTAAAAAGTAATTAGAGGAGATAATGTAGAGATAACTTTTCCTCCCAAAGTATCTTTCAAGAGATAACTTACTGTTTTAAACTTGGGGAGGATGTCATGAATAACAAGATAATCTTAAAAGGACAAATCATACAAACAAATCCCCCCAAACTCAACAAAATAAAAAAACAATAAGCTGAAAGACATAGTAAACAGTAAAACAGCAGCAAAGATTTTAAGACAAGAAAACCCACAAACAAAATGAACTCAGCACAGAATTGTTTTTTTATTTAAAAAATCACTTTATTAAAGACTCATACAACTCTTATTACAATCCATACATCAGGCATATTTGTACATATGTTGCCATCGTTCTTTTCTAGAGATTTACTTTCTGTTGAGCCCTTGGGATCAGCTCCTCTCCTTCCCCCCACCCTTGTGGTCCCTTGATAGATTATTGTCGTCAATCAACATTTCACCTTTTTTGAAAGGAGAAAAGCACTTGTACACTTGAGTTTCTCTCATAGCGCTATCCTGGTAAGCTGTGTTCAACATCACAACAGTTTCTGTGTCATTTTTCCCGAGAAGGAAACAACATTTCACACGCTCTTCTCTTAAATTGGCCATTACAAAAAAATGAGGGTCAAGTGAAACTGCTTTCACGAAAAAGTTACCACGACCAGCAAGAACTTTCCCAGGTGACGCCACCGGGTACACTAATTCAGAGTGAGTTTCGCAATGCTTGCCTAGCAGGAAACATGCCTATGATGAAAGTTCTGCCCTGTGGAGCATTTCATTTTTTGGTAGGTACCTGCTTACAAGATGCTGCTTACAAGATATACCCTTAGGCAAAAAGAGAGTAAAAATCAAAGGATGAATAACAAAATCACGCTAATGGCAATAAAAAAGGTGTGCATGGAAATATAAATCTTTAATAAAATATACTTCGAGACAAGGTCAATGGAGATACAAAGAGGGAGACTCCATAATGATGAAAATGTCAATTGAATGAAAAGGACATTACAATAATAAATATTTATGCACCCAATGATAGACCTTCAAAATCCATTAACCAAAGTCACAGATTGGAAGAGAAAAATACAAAATAGTATAATAATGGGATATATCAATACACCACTTTTGAGGTAAGACAGAACAACTCTAAAGAAACTCAACAAAAATACATAAGAACTAAACAAAACAATCAACTTTGACCTCTTAGACATATGCAGGACACTCCCACCCAACAACAATAGATGCATTATTTTCCAGCAGACATGGAATGTTTTCCGTAATAGATCATGTGCTAGGCCACAAAATTAAAAACTCAAATGCACTGCAGTTGAGTTGATTCTGATTCATAGAAAGCTTATAGGACAGAGAGGAACTGTTCTTGTGGGTTTCCAAGACTGTGCATCTTTATGGGCGTATAGAGCGTCAGCATTCTCCTGTGGAGCATTTGATTGTTTTGAATTGCTGACCTAGCAATGCATCACCCAGTAAGCCACCAGGGCTTCAGAAGCCACAAAGCTAGGCATAATAAAATTTAAAACATTGAGATATCACAATGATATAAAATTTAAAATAAGAAGTTGAAAGGGAAAGTCCCCATGGAAACTAAGGGTAACTGAAGAAAAAAGTAATGAAATGTAAATCTTCCTTAAACAAATGTGAATGTAAATACAACATAAATGTGAATATAAATACAATATACCAAAGCCTTTGGGAAACAACTAGAGCAGTATTCAGAGAATAATTTATAATAATAAATTAATTTATAATAATAAATTTACACATCAAAAAATAACCAGTCCGTAAATTCGATATTAGCTCCTAAGTCCAATACTAGTCCATAGATTCCTCTTCAGACTTACACAGCACATGCAATGATGCCAACTGCTGGAAGATCACAGGCTGGTGGGTGCAAAGTCTTGTGGATCCGGTGGCGGTGGAAGCATCTCCAGGGCTCTTTCGGTCTCCATGAGGCTCCAGCAGCAGCTCTCCGAGTGCCTCAAAGGCAGGAAGTGAAGCAGAAAGCACCAGCTTTATTTTAAGGTCTTTTTGTTTCTGAAATAATACAGAAGAAAATTAATAGAATAACCTCTAACAAATGCTAGTGAGCACGTCATCTAGTTTTATTGACATATTTACTTCAAATCTTTTCAAATGAAATAAAATATTACAGTTAGAGTTGTAACCCTAAGCTACTTCTTTCTTTCACTCCTCTCACCCCTGCCCCATAGAGAGCCACTGTCCTGAATTTGGTGCTTCTCTTGCCCATGTGTGTTTCTATTAATTCTTTAAATCTATAAATCTAGGTACGACGTCAGCTGTCATTCTGATTTTTGTTATTGTGTAAACAATCGCTCTTCTCTCTGGTCATTCTTTTACATTCTGCATTTGAACTGAGTTGTCTGAGTATGACCAGGTGCTTATATATATTTTTTCCATTTATTTTATTCAGTATGCAGGGAAGACTATCATTTTAAAGACATAGAGCTTTTTCCTTTAGGTAAAAAGAGAAGCCATTTCTCTTCAAATACTATTTCTTTGCTATACCCACCACTCTTTTTTTTTTAATTAAATACTTTTATTGGGAGCTCTTAAAGCTCTTATCACAATCCATACATACATCCATTGTGTCAGGCACATTTGTACATATGTTGCCATCATCATTTTCAGAAAATTTTCTTTCTACCTGAGCCCTTGATATCAGTTCATTTTTTCCCTCCATCCCTCATGAACTCTTAATAAATTATAAATTATTATTTTCATATCTTATATCATCTGCTGTCTCTCTTCATCCACTTTTCTGTTGTTTTCCCCCCTGGGAAGGGGTTATATGTCGATCTTTGTGATCAATTCTCCCTTGCTCCCCACACCTTACCCTTATTCTCATTATTGGTCCTGAGGAGTTCATCTGTCCTGGATTCCCTGCGTTGCAGGCTCATATCTGTACCAGTGTACATGTTCTGGTCTAGTTAGATTTGTAAGGTAGAACTGATAGTGGGGAGCAGAAACCATGAAAGAACTAGAGGGAAGTTATATGTTTCATCAGTGCTATACTGCACCCATCATCTATAGATGGGCTTTGGGTCTCCACTCTCTGCTCCACATTTGTTATACCCTCCACTCTTATTCTGCAATTCTTGTTAAGCATTTTCCTGCCCCAGTTGATCTTTCACTTTTTTGATACCCTATCACATTCTGAAGACCTCAGTCCTATTTTCCTAGTGTCCAGCTAGAATTTATCTTGTTGATGGTATTGATTGTTTTAATAGCTATATTATTTTGTTCTCATTTGTGGTATTAATTATTTCAATAGCTATATTATTTCTTTCCAAGACTTTCCATTTACTCTTTTATGCTTACCTATTATTTAATATTTCTGATCTTAAAGTAGAAGTTATTCCTTTTTTATTTCACTGAAGGTCTTAAGCATGATTATTTTTCCTCTTTTTGTGATGAAAAGATTATTTATTGTCTTTGAGGTCATCTTGTAATTTATTTTCTTTCTCCCAAGTTTAAAATGGTCTATCCTATCTTATAGCTTTTTGTTCAAATGATCCTTTCATCGTTAGATAATGTCTTTCTCTCTCACTGATGCTGGTTTTTGTATCAATCTATTTTTAGACTAAAACTAATATTGCCACTCCTGTTCTCTTTTGTCCTGCTCTCTTTTGATTAACGTTCGTGTGTGACATATATTCTTCTATCCTTTCATTTTTTAGTCTCTTTTTGTCTTTGTGACTCATTGACCTATTGACAAGTTCTATTTTCTTATCCATTCTGCGCTTCTGTCTCTTGACTGGTGTATTTAGTCTATTTATACTCAATGTAATTAGCAAGAGGTATGAGTTTATTGCTATCATTTTGTTTCTGTGTGTATGTTGATAATTTTTCTGTTCCACATAATTTTCTGTGCTGAGTTCATTTTGTTTGTGGATTTTCTTATCTTTTTAAATTTGCTACTGCTTTAATACTTACTAAATCTTTATGATTTTCCTTTCTTTTTTTTGGCCTGCAAAAAGTGATCATTTAATTTTCTTTTTTTTTTTTTAAACATTTTATTAGGGGCTGATACAACTGTTATCGCAATCCATACACACATCAATTGTGTAAAGCACATTTGTACATCATTCTCAAAACATTTTCTCTCCACTTAAACCCCCGACATTAGGTCCTCATTTTTCCCTGATTTTCCTTTCTTTTATTTTGACAAGTTATTTCATTTTAAGCATAATTATTTTTAAGTCTGTTATGGATCCTATTTTCAGTTTTAAAATAAAATATTTAATAATAAGCATTTTTACTTAATAAATTGTACACACCATTCCACAATAATAAACTTAGTTCAACATCATCCCACCAGTCATTCTAAGGGAGAAAGTTGAAGGTTTCCACTCCTATGAAGATTTACAATGTCAGAAACCCACAGGGCAGTTCTATGGAGTCCCACAGCATCACGATGAGGTGGAATCTCACGCAATAGCAGTGTTCTGGGGGGTGGGGTTTGTATGCCTTTGTCAAACTATTTGGAAAATGCCACACCTTGAAGTATACAAAAACATATACCTGCTGTATTTACAGATATCTAGAAAAAATATATATAAATGACTTGTTGCATAGGATATTAAGGATTTGGGGTTCAAGTATCCTGTGCTGTATGCCTGAGCAGATCTGGATTCACTTCCTATCTGTTCGGGTCAGCATTTTCATAGCCTGCATTACGGGGAAATTTCGTTATTCTGAAATTGACTTGTAGATAACTGGAACTTATTTTTTGTGTTTAAAATGTAAACACCATGGACTTGTTTTTCTGAAAATATAAAAAAAGGTTAGATTGAAAAAGAAATTGAATTTAATAAAATAAAGATAACTGGTAATCCTACCTGGTGTGACACTTTAGATTAGCCCTTTAGTATTTTTTCCCTAAACAAACACAAAATATATTGTTTTCCTTATTTGGACATGCTTAGATCAATGCATTATAAAGTGACTTCTGAGAAACACTGATCTTATCAACTATTTCCTGGGAGAGGGGTTTCTTGAGATCAAAGAGGTTCCAAAAAACCCCTACTCTTTTATGGTTTGGGAATTCACCAATCTCACTGGCGTGTTCAAGGCCTTTTGGTAAGCATTTCTCTAGATTTTCTCATCACCACTTTTTTTTTTTAGTCCAATTTGATCTAGGAATCTTTCTACAGCCAACAGCTTCACATTCTCAGGATGTATCTGACAATGGTAGCAAGGCTGCTGCTGATTCTATTACTGGCGTCTGCCGACACCATCATGTTTGATACCAGCCAACAAGCTCAGCAATGGCTTTCAGTGCTTTCAGGGTCCATTGTTGTAAGGATGTGAGATATCATTGGTCCTGGGCTGGGGGGCAGTAGGGGACACCAAGAGTCCTGATTTCAGAGACAAACGACCTTCAGGTTTGTTTGTTTTTGCTATTTAAAAAAAATCATTTTATTGGGGGTTCGTACAACTCTTATCACAATCCGTACATCCATCCATTGTGTCAAGCACATTTGTACATATGTTGCCATCCTCATTCTCAAAACATTTGCATTCTATTTGAGCACTTGGTATCAGCTCCTCATTTATTCCCCTCCCTCCCCGCTCCTCCCTCCCCCATAAACCCTTGATAAATTATACGTTTTTATTATTTTGTCATATCTTACACCATCCGATGTCTCCCTTCACCCACTTCTCCATGTCCATCCCCCAGGGAGGAAGTTATATGTAGATCCTTTTAATCTGTTCCCCCTTTCTCCTTCACCTTCCCTCCACCCTCCCAAGGTTTGTTTGTTTTTCAATCATTTTATTGGGGGCGCATACAACTCTTATCACGCAATCTTCAGTTTTAATCTTTGCCTGAAACTCAATTTTTATCTTTGTAAAGGAGGCTTAATAAAAGTATCCACCTTTCAAGGTTATAGCATGAAGAAATCTACATTTTGTATTTAAAGGGTTTATCACATGCCTAGCAGTGCTCAGTGCACAATCAGTGTTAGCAGTATGGCTGGATAATTAGGAGCGGCAGTGGCACTATCAGCAGGACTGGTAAAGTTCATCATAATAGCACCTGGTACTCTCCAAGACACAGCAGCAATAGTCATAGCAGCAGCAGTAGAAAAAGGAGCAGCAATCGTGATGGTGGTGATAACAGTAATAGTAATACCAGTAGTATTTAGTATAGTAGCAATATTAGTAGTGGTGTAATAACATTCCCCTACTCTTTTGGAGGGAGGAAGAGGAGGCTTTCTACTCTGTAGAGTTACGGTGTTGGAAACCCACAGAAGTTCTCCCCTGCCCTATTGGGTCACTCATGAGTCAGAATCCACTTGACAGCAGTGAGTTTGGAGTTCTGGTTTCTGGGAAGTGTATAGGTTGAATTTGCTTTGGAAACTCATGTTCCATCTCATTTAAATTCAATGTAATTTAAGAAATTTGGGATGGCATAGGAAACAATGAAGACAAATTAGAAAATATCCCTTTGTACTTCAAGATAGTCTGGGGTCTAGTGAAAGCAAGGCAGGCTGGGTATTTTGGCTCTCCAAGAGCATTTACCACATACATTTGGGAGCTCATCTTGAGGTGAGGTAGCATGGGTCAGGGAATTTTGAGGAGAGAGCGAGGCATTGTAAATGGCACTCATAAAATCTCCAGGCACTTTGCAGCCCTTGGTGAGTCTTGGTGATCCTAATGGAATTATGCAGGAGAGTAGCATGCCACAAGTAGCATGCCACAAATAGGGTGGAACCACAAATAGCATGACATAAATAGGATGATTTATTGACCATCATTCAAAACCCATTTGTAGAAGCTGTATCCATTTATAGCCAGTGCTTGGAGCTGAAGACAGAGATGGGATGGCTTGTGAATGGGTGGGGAGGAGGAAACGAAATGGATCAAGGAAAAAGCATTTTGTCTTCACATAACCACTTTTTAGAAAGGCATAAGCTTTAAATTTTGTGTGCGTATGTGTGTGTGTGTGTGTGTGTGT
>NW_022103928.1:10628795-10630092 GCF_000313985.2 Echinops telfairi
TACTTTGTGGTTTAAAATCAGGGAACGTGTGCATCAAGGTTGTGTCCTGTCATCAGACTTATTCAATCTGTATGCTGAGCAAACCATCAGAGAAGCCGGTTTATAGGAGGAAGAATGTGGCCGCAGGATTGAAGGAAGGCTTATTAAACGATGTGCGCTGTGAACATGGAAAAAGCTTGTTTGCTCAGAGTGAGGAGGACTTGAAGCACTTGTTGACAAAGATCAAGGAGTGAAGCCTTAGGATGCGTTACATTTCAATGTGAAGACCAAAAGCCACACAATTAGACCAATAGGTAGCAAGAAAACAATGAAGATGTAAAAGATGAAACCCAGTCGAGAGATCAAAAGACACATTACATTAGGTAAATCTGTTACACAAGATCATGTCAGAGTATTAAAACACAAAGTGGTTACTTTGAGGACTAAGGTGTGCTTGACCAAGCCATGCTATTTTCAGTGGCATCATAGCCATATGAAAGTTGGACATTGAATAAGGAAGACTGGCGAAGACTACATGTGTTTGAAAGTGTGATGCTGGAGAAGAATGTTAGAAGTACCATGAAGTGCTAAAGGAACAAACCGATCTGTCTAGGAAGAGGTATGGCCAGAGTTTTCAGTTTTCCTTACAGGCAAAGAGGGCAAGGTTCCGTCTTACATAATTTGGACATGTTATCAGGAGAGACCAGTCCCTGGAGAAGAACACCGTGCTTGGTAAAAGTGGATAGGCAGCAAAAAAGAGGAATGCCATCAACAAAATGGATGGACACAGTGGCTGCCACAATGGGCTCAAGCATAGGAAAAATTGAGAGGATGGTGCAGGACCAGGCAGTGTTCAGTTCTGTCTTGCCAATGGGCCACTGTGGGTTAGAACTGACTTGACGGTACCTAACAACAACAACAGCAACCACATAATGAAGGCATATTTATTATCCAGGTTTACAGGGGAAGTTACCGAGGAACAGAGAGGGTCTATCTCTCAGAATGGCACAGGATTGAGGGGAGTTGGTATTTGAAGCTCAGCACCCTGAGTTCTAACTTAAAGGTTGATGATTCAAACCCACAACGGCTCCAGGGGAGAAAGACTTGGTGCTTTGCTCTGCATAAAGATTATAGCCAAGTTAGCAATGAGGTGCCAGCTAACATCCTCAAAGATAGCCCAATTCAAAAAATCAGAAAGCAACAAGTGTTGGAGGGCTGTGGGGAGACAGGAACTCTCATCCACTACTGGTGGACCTGTAAGTATGTACAGCCACTATGGAAATTGATCTGGTGATATCTAAAACAGATGGAAATCGAG
>NW_022103928.1:10633133-10651631 GCF_000313985.2 Echinops telfairi
GCAAGATATGACAAAATAATAATTTGTAAATGATCAAGGGTTCAAGAGGGAGGGGGGAGCGGGGAGGGAGGGGAAAAATGAGGAGCTGAGGTCAGGGGCTTGGGTGGAGAGCGGGTGTTTTAAGAATGATGAGGGCAATGAATGTACAAATGTGCTTTACACAATCGATGTATGTATGTATTGTGATGAGTTGCATGAGCCCCTAATAAAACGATAAAAAAAAACAAAGATTATAGCCAAGTAAATGCTGTGGGACCAACTGCTCTGTCACACGGAGCTGCTATGAGTCAGAACAGATCCGGTGGCACCCCACAATAACTCCAAGTCCAGGGCACCTGTGCTTGACCACATCATTACACTGCATTTCTTGTATCCAGGGGAGTAACTAAGACACAGGTCTAGTAGACCATGCAGTCATTGGCAGAACCAGGGCCTGCCCTCGGGCTTTGAGAGACCTTGTTTGATGGACTTGGGGTTGTATTTCAGGTTTTCAGAGATAAAGGCCAAATGAATTAGGTTGCAGCTGTTTTGAAATGCCTGCTGTTTTGTGCGGCAACTTAGAGGTTTCTATGGTTCTAACATTTGGAGATTAGCGGGGCAGAAAAGTTTTGTCATCGAGCACTATGTGAGGTGCCAGTGATGCGGGGTAAACAAGACCCCTGGTTCTCACAGTTACTGTCCATCGGAGACTGTCAAGTGAAGTAGAGAGGGACATGTGCATGGTCTGAGCTATGGACATCAGAGACACCAGGCCTCATCTTTGAGGTCAGGGTGGGCTTCCTAGAGGGGGTGATTTCTGAGCCACAAAAAGAGGGAGGCAAGGGAGAGAAGAGTGATTCACACAAAATGAAATGGGTGCAAAACTTGACCATGAATAAGAGTGTTTTTATCCTTTGAGGTTTTGCATACTGACTGTGGCTGGAACAGAAGGTATGAGGTAGTGGTATAGGAAAAAAAGTCAATACTAGAAATATAACATAATTTGAGATTTAGTTTGTTAAAAATCCAAAATGTAACAGTCCCGCCCCTTGCAGTAAAAATTCCTTTTAAGTTTAATCAGCAGGGTCCAACTCAGGTAGGAGGTTGGCAAGGTCAGTAAGCTATGTAACCAGACACAAAACAGCACGCCAACATGATACACAGCCATGCATGAAACTTCAGGGGATGGTGGCCTCCTGGGGCCTGGGGAAATGTAGGGATAGATAATTTCCTAATGGTCACTGCAAAGCCTGCTTTCTAGAGTATCAGTTGTATCCTTTGACATTGCTATAATAATTGTTTAAAAAACAAACTGATAAGAGTTGTGCAAGTCCCCAATAAAATTTTTAAAAACGCACACACACACAAAACACCTTGTTTCTTGTATCTTGTGTCATCAGAACCGCACTCCGAAACAGCTCCGAGGAGAAACCTGGTTGTTTTCCTTCTGCAACCAAGGGCTTGTAGGAATAAACTTAGAATTTCTGGAATCAACCTCATCTCTGTTTTTGGTACATTGACAGGCTCTCCTGACCCCTTGCAGTCTGACAACAGTTGGGATTGCTGGGAAACACGGCTGGGGAAGGGAGCCGTCAGCCTCCTGATGACCAGTGTAGGTTTATCTATTGGCTACACTGGGGTGGGGTCAGGGGTGGGGAGGAGACACTGAAAGGACTAGCCAGGGCACCTTTGGAAAGCTCCAAATGATAAAGAAGTCCCTGGGGGAGGGGCATCAGAGTTTGTGCTTGGTTGGTAACCAAAAGGTTGGAGCTTTGAAGCCCCCAGAGGTACACAGAACAAACAGACTTGGCGACCTGCTTCCATGATGACTACAGTCAAGAAAACACAAAGGAACCGTTCTCGGTTGATTCGATGGTACTAACAACATTTTAATTTAGGTGATCTTTTAGAAATGTGCATCATCTCGGGTGACTCCCTGGTTTGACTCCATCCAATGTTACTGCCGGCTTTCCCTTGGCCCCAGGAACAGAGAGGCAGAGTCACCGAGGCTGCAAACAACAAAGGAGTTTATTGACTAGCTGGAGCTAGGGCCCAAGTCCCAGAGCACCAACGCAGTGGCCTCCTCCAAGAGGAGGACCCCGGCCTGGGGCACAAGCCAAGTTTTTATACTCTTTACAGGTTACATAAACTGGGTGAAACTATTTCCCCTCACCCTCCCCTAGTTCAATGACTTCATCTGGAGACAATTGGTTGTGTAAGTCATTTTGGTTGACTGGCTCCACTCTCGGTCATTCCAATTGTGGTCACTCAGGACTTTCTGGGTGTGGTCAACGTCATTGTGATCACTCGGGCCTTTCCAGGTGTGGTCAGCGTCATTTCGGGGGAGAGGGTGACTTTGTTAGAGAAACGAAACTCAGGCCTGCCTTGAGAGGCTCGGCCTGTCCTGGAGTCACTGCTGCCTTACACCAGCAATTTCCAATCCCACTTAGAACGAAATTCAGTTTAGTTCGGATCCTAAAAACTGACCTGAGCTGACCTCCTGCCTATTTCCCCCGCCCTCGTCTCCAGGTCCAACAGTCTGGTCATGAGAGCCCACTCAGATCTTGATGCCTTGCCAGCCTGAGAGCTTTGCACTGTTGCCTCTGCTTAGGTTGCTCCCTTTGCTTTCCATGCACCAGGGGTCACCTCTTCAGAGAAGTCTTCCCTGATGTCCCTATCCTGAGTAGGTCTCCTGTTAATTCTCTCACACTCGGGTTCAGTTTCCTTTCGTAACATTTAACACAACCAATGATTATTTACTCATCTGTCTCCGCCACTCTAATGTGACTGTGCCCAACTTGCTTACTCATATGCGTAGTGTCTAACACAGCACCTGGCACGGCAGGCTGTTGAATGAATGAATGAATGAATGAATGAACGAACGCAAAATGCCTTCGGTTTTCTGAGTCTGAGCTGCAAAACAAGTGTTTTGCAAAAGCTGTGATTTCTACCCTTTTACACATCAGGGCCACCTACAGAGATGTAAAAAGAAATGCAGACTCAGTCGGTTCTACTCTTGAGAATTCTGATTCAGTAACTACTAGGTGAGATCCAGGAATGCTCAGATGATTCATAATCTCCTCCAGGGGATTCCCATACAAAACCAGATCATTTGGAAAGCCCCATCTGTTACCAATGGTTGTTCTCAAGTTGATTCCATCCCTTGGGACCCAGGGGTGCCAAGAAGAACTGTGGTCCACGGGATTTTCAAGGCGGTGCCCTTTTGCAAGCAGACTGCCAGGCCTATCTTACGGGGTGATTTCGAATGGGTTTGAACCTTCACGCAGGGACTCTTATAGTTCCACTAATTACACTAAGGTTTCTCGAGTGGGGAATACCTCAGTTCTTGGCTTTGCCCAATGAAAGAATTCTTGCCGAAGCCCGTTTTGTGATCCAAGTGGGTTTTTAGGAAGGACAGGACAAGTTTCAGGTGGTACAGTCTCAAAAGGGTACACGTGATTTCAGGGAAGCGTGCCAAGTCGCGCAGAAGCAGCGCTAAGGTTCACAATTGGGCACGAACAAACACGTGGAAGAGAGAGCATCCATACGTGTGAACCTGGGGGTGATCACGGGAGGTCCAGAACCCAAGAGGCTAAGAGCGTGTGCTCCCAAAGGCAGAGCGTGCTCCCTGCCTTTATTCTAGCCCACACCCTGGCTGGGGGAAGGTGTGGTTGAAGGTATTGGTTGACCCCATTGGCTGGGTTGAGCCCACCTGGGCGATGTCATGGGCCTGGGCCTAGTTTGGACTGCCCAGGTGTACCTCCCACCTGGCTCCAGCGCTTGAGTAGGAGCATGTTCAATTTGGGATCATCATAGGCGTCAACTTTGGTTGCCTGATTTCTTTCCAACCTCTTCTACGGGGGTCTTTGCAGGCATGGGAGGGACAACCCCCACCCCCCCTCCCTTAATCTAGCTACCTAGTAGTTGCTTCCTTTTGATGCTATCCACTGCTATCAAGTGGATGCTGACTGATTGTGACCCGATAGGACAGGGTAGAAGTGCCCATGTGGGTTTCTGAGACTGTAACTCTTTATGAGAGCACAAAGACCGGAGGAGTAGCTATTGGTTTGAACTGTTGGCCTTGAGATTAGCGGCCCAGTGCATGACCACTCCTGACGACGTGATCCAAGTGGGCTTTCAAAAGAGTGGGGAGAAATTCCATTCTTGCTCCAACTGTTTGAAGCCTCCTCTTGGCTGGATATGACAGAAATAGCTGCTGAGGTGGAGAGCATCGTTAAGAGAAAGTGCTTGCAAATCATCTGTGTGTCAAGTGCGGCTAATTACACTCGCAGAACCCTTTCCGTCAGCATATGGATCCAACGCACAGTGGAAGCAGCTGGCCAAGAATGGCCCACTTCCTGTCTCATTCAGCAAGATGCTAGTTAGCAGGAGCCCTTCCTTCCTCCCTGCAAGTCCCAATCAGCTTGATCATCAGGAGCAGAGTGGTCGCATGAAAACAGGTGGGCTTCATCAGAAAGGAATTTGAATCTGAAAGCTCACAAGGACCATCCAGAACACTTTCCTGGACAGCTTCATATTTACATGCCAATAGGGCTATAATTCCATCTACAAGTCTCTCAGCTGCGCTCTATGGAAACACACGATTTTTAAACACCCTTTTGTTGTGTTGGTGGTGTTGTTTTGCCAGTGAAGTAACGACTTCTGTCATGAAATACTTTATAAAATGTATTACATTTTACAATTGTTTTTGATTTTCTTTAGATGTTTCTGTGCCTACCCATGAAATACAAGAATAATAGCATATTTACATATTTCTTGTGAGCTTACTACCCTATTTATTTACATATATTCATATTCATATAAGCCTCTCAATAATTCTATACTTGGGGACCAGATCCCTTTTCTAAATAAGGAAACTGGGTTAAGTAAATTGTCCATTATTACATGTGGAGAGAGGCTGAGATTGGAATGCAGGCCCCCAGACTCCTGGTCCTCTTCTTTTACAGATAGGTCCACATTTCTGTCTAAAGTATGACGCTTAGAAATGAATTGCACCGAAGGCTGCTCTCGCGTGCAGTCGAGTTGATTCCGACTCTGAGTGGCCCTGTGGGGCAGCAGAAAGCCTGCATACAGTTTCCAAGGCTGTTCCTCTGGATGGGAGCAGGGCCTGGCCTCTCCTCTAGGAGAGTACCAATGGCTTCCAACTGTTAGCAGACAAGCAATTAGCCATTAGACGCCCAAGGTTCCTTCGCAGGAGCAAAGTTGGAAAGCAAAGCAAAAGTGAAGCATGAACTATGGGGTTAGACAAGTGGGCTTCTGTGGGATCTCTCAGAGTCACCAAACAGAGCTGGAACACACAGGGTACAGCATGTCCCTAACCACCTGGGGTTTCCAGGACTGTTTCTTGAATAAGTGATGCATTTACAATATTTCAAATACTTCCATGTATATACAAATACGTCAATATTCTATTATTATTAAAGAGTATACAATAAAAGCACAAACAAACGCACTGCCGTTGAATCTATTCTTACTCAGAATGACCCGTGAGCTTCCCAGACTGTAACTTTTCATGGGAGTAGAAAGCTTCATCTTTCTCCCACAGAGGGGCTGGTAGTTTCAAACTGCTGACCCTGTGGTTAGCAACCCAACTCATAACCACAATGCCACCACTGTTCCTCTAGAATAGATAATAACAAAGTCTTATTCCCATCCATGTCCTCGGGTAGCACAATTGGTTAAACACTTAGTTACTAACCAAAAAAATTGGTGGTTGAAATCCATCCATAGGCGCCTCAGAAGAAAGGCCTGGTGATCTTTTTCTGAAAAGTCACAGCCTTAAACACTATGGAGAAAAGTTGGATAGCAATGACCTGGAACCAACTTGATGGCAACTAAGTTCTTGCCTCCCTAGACAACCCGGTCCTATCTCTAAAAGCTATATTGGAAAAAAATTTAAAAATAAAAAAAATAAAAGCTATATTGGTTTCTTGTGTATCTTCTCAATGATATTTTACATCTTAAAATTTTTAGATTTGCATACATTCTTTCCCTTTGTATCACACAGATAATGTCATGTAACATATACCGTTTCATCCTTTGCTACACAAAATTGAATTATTTTATCTGTCCTTTAACCCATGAGAGAGTTAGCGGGAGGACGCAGTTCTAAAGGTGGAATTGTTGAGTCAAAGGGTCAGCCATTTGTAATTTACAAATATATTGTGCTCAGTGATGTGTGTATGTGTGTGTAAGTTCATGGCTTCTAGGGCGTTCATGGTTTGGGATTTTTTTTATATTTCTCCTTTTATTAATTCTATCCTGGCTTGATTGATGCTCAATAACGAAAAGCAAATTACTCAAACTATTAAACTCTTCCTTCATAGTGGAAACTCAAGCGCTGGCTATCGCCATCTGTGCGATCACAGTACCTAAATGCAAATAAGGACACATTGTGAGGGTTCAGCTTACAGAGCAGATGAGGAACATAGCAGAGCCCTGTGCCAGCTTTACTTGCTTCCAGAGTCAACAAGCCCCGCGAGCTTGGTTTCCACCGTCAAGTGAACTTTTCCCTTCAGTAGAACTCAGGGTGCTGGTTGGATTTCCTTTCTGGAATATTGTAAGTCTCCCTAATCATTTACATAAGAAGTGTGTGCACTTGTAATACTGCGGGGTATATGTGAGTGTGGGGTGGTGGTGATGGGGCTATGTGTGATTCTATGGGCTGCCTGGATTTGCGTGTTGAAACAGGAGAGTGTATAGGAAAAGAACTACTTTAATTCCTGCAGGACCTCTGTAGACAAGTTCCTCACTGGTGAGCGTAAGCAGCTGTACTGAAATGTCAGATGGATTCACACAGCTGACTCAAGTTGCCGAAAAGAGAGCAGCATAGTAGTTCCATAAACTGATCCCAGCCAGTCAAGCCTTGCTTAATATAGATCCGGCATGAGCTAAGCTGCAGTCTCCTCGCTGCTCTGCACACACCACTGAGATTCTTAGGGGGGAACTATCTCAAGGTGCAGTGGACCTGGGACACTTGTTAACAGGAGGACCTTCTCAAGGTTTTGTGTGTGTGTGTGTGTGTGTTTTAATCGCTTTTGATTATTTCTTCTTTTCTAATCGAAGAGGACAATCATGTCAGGGCACAGCAAGAACGCAGACCAAGAAGCACTCTTGGATGAGGAGCTTGATGAAGATGAGATCTTGGCCAACTTGTCCCCTGAAGAGCTCAAAGAACTACAAACTGAAATGGAAGTCATGGCGCCCGACCCCAGGCTTCCTGTGGGAATGATCCAGAAAGATCAAACGGACAAGCCGCCGACTGGAAACTTTGACCATAAGTCTCTCGTTGATTATATGTACTGGCAAAAGGCATCCCGACGCATGCTGGAGGACGAACGCGTTCCGGTCACCTTTGTGCCATCTGAGGTAACCAGGGCTTTCGGTCCAGCAGAGAGACAGCTGCCTGGGGGCCGTGTTGTGACTTCTCAAAACTACACAGTTTTCTACTCTTGCCAAATAGATGAGAGGCCTTCAGAAAGGTCGAGGAAAAAGCCAATGAACTGATCATGGAATTTCCCCATGAATTTTGTGAAGCCCTCTCATCTATTAAAACATAATATTTACTCTGACTCTAGAAAAAAATCAATACTTAAATGGAACAGTTTGGAGGAGAAAGTTGGTCATTTCTTGTAAATGTCTTTTTAAAAGAATTCTGTGGGGTTTGCCATGCAAAGAAAATCTGTGTTCTAGAGTCTTGAGATATAGTGTCCTAACTTGTACCTCAGAAGCCGTTGTTGTTAGCTCTTCTTTTGCTCATAGGCCTCTGTACCTTCCTCTGCTGGCCCATTCACCCATGTGCAGTGTTTCCATGCTGTGTCACGGGTTTTGTGGTACTCTGAAGTCCAGCCCCACTCCTGGCCATTAAACCAAATCAAATCAACCAAAAGTGCCCAATATTCCTAATTTCTAGTATGCCATTTAGAAACTGAGAGCTATCAAGCTGATTTTAAATAATATTTTTACTGCGTTTTGAGAAAGTTAACACAGCCAAAAAGAAAGAAGTCGCTTTCATTAAAGAAACAGGTTGAATTACTTTTAGCTTTTTTCTCCCCCCCCTTTCTCTGCTGCAATTGAAAGGGTTGGCTGCGCCTGCTGGGTAATATGAGGCTCTCTGTGGTTATGGTAACTGTGTTACAACTGTCAACATAGAATTAAGTCCTGAGCAAAAAGATTAAGTTCTTGCTTGGATGCACTTATGTCTCAAATTGCTGTATCAACTTTCAAATGACATCGTTGCCATGCACATATCATAGAGAAAAGTATGCTAACTGATGTGAAAGAATCCAATAAGCAGCACTGATAGCGCTCTGGTCGTTTTCCTTACCAGTCTAAGCGATTGTTTTTCAATCACAGGCCTCTTTTCTTTTGTCAGTAGACCTGTCCCCTACATGCCTTCCTTTAAATCAAACCGGATAGTGAAGCTGCCTCAGGAATAGCCCACCCCGTGTTCACAGAGCAGAGGGGATAGGATGTAATTTCCAAAGCACTGAACTGCTCTCACTTTTCCCACAACATACTATGTTTCCAGGAATCTTGATGTGCATATCACACTGAATTAGTGAGCATTTTAGAAATGTACATGTGAGTAGGGCAATAGGGGAATTATTGTGTGGCCCAGGACTGCATAGCACAAAGATGCTATTCCGTTATAGGAAAAACAAAGAGTCCAGTGTGTTCATAGATAGCTCGAGAAAAGTTTTCAAAGCAGGGGATTTTTGCACTGCTTCTGGATTGAACATCACTCTGAAAACAAAACAAAATGAACTGGGTTTTCTTGTAGTATGTCAGATGAGATTAATAAAAAAAAAAAGCCCACAGTCATAGAGTCACTTCCATCTCCTAGTGACTCTCTATGGTGCATCTGAGGCTGGGAATCTTCACAGAGCAGACAGCCTTGTCTTTGTCCAGTGGAGTGGCTGGTTTGAACCACCGACCTTTCGATCATAGTCCATCGCTTATGCCACAGCACCGCGCGGCTCTATTTATAAGATGGGGTAGACTGCCAAAAGTGTATGTTTCTATACATCTACTTGTATAAACTTTGGCAATATTTGTTTACAAAATTCATACGTGTGCTTTGTAAAAATCCACACCTAGTAGAATGAATGTAGAAAATGCAAGTCGGCCAACTGCTACCCCTCTTCATGTCCGTCCTAGTGATTATTTCCTTTGCTCAGAGATAGCCAGTAGTGAAGTAGATAGTCCAACAGGTTTTCCTACACGAACTTTCAAATGTATACTGTGTATATGTATAAATACACATACATTCACAATGGACTGTTGTTGTTCTTGTTGTTGTTAGGTGCCATCGAGTTGGGTCCAACCCACAGCGACCTTATGCACAACAGAGTGGAACCTTGCACGGTCCTGCACCACCCTCACAGTTGTCCCTGTGCCCGCGCCCAATGATACGGTCACTGTGTCCATCCCTCCCATTAAGGGTCTTCCTCTTTTTGCATGAGCCATACACTTTATCCAACACGATATCTGCCCTTCAGGGACTGGTGTCTCCTGACAATATGTCTAAAGTATCTCAGAAACGTGTAGACATTGTTCATACTCTTTTAATTCCATTTCCCCACAATTTTTGAAACCCTTTCATGCTGTTTATTAGGTTGTTTTTCACTCACTGTAATTACTTTTCGGATTTTTCCTAATAAATACCGATTTAATATTTCTTAACTAACAATTATTCTAACCTTCCCAAACCTCTCTTTTAGGAGACCACACAAGAACAGCAGCAAGCAATCGCCAGACACAATCAAAACGTGTCCGGGTTTTTAAAAGAAAAGCTTAACAGTGACATAGGTGCAGATAAAAGAGAACCAACGGGCAATAACAGTGTTCAAGAAACAGATAATAATGAAAGCGAAGAAGAAGAAGAAGAAGAGGAGGAGGAGGAGGAGGAAGAAGAAGAAGAAACAGATGATGGTGAAGAAAGTGATGGGAAAACTAAAGGTGAAACAAAGGCGCAAATTCTAAACGGCGAGGGCGACTGCCAACAGATGACTACCAAAACCTTGGAAAAACAGAAAGACGGATCAGAGACCCAAGAAAAAAGTGAGAAAAAAATCTCAAAGTTAGACCCCAAGAAGCTTGCTTTAGATACCAGTTTTTTGAAGGTCAGTGCAAGGCCGTCCGGAAACCAGACAGACCTGGATGGAAGTTTGCGGCGAGTCCGGCAAAATGATCCCGACATGACGGAACTCAACCTGAACAACATTGAAAACATCCCCAAAGAAATGCTCCTGGACTTCGTCAACGCCATGAAGAAAAACAAGCACGTCAAAGCCTTCAGCCTAGCGAACGTGGGGGCGGATGAGAACGTGGCGTTTGCCTTGGCGAACATGCTGCGAGAAAACCGGAGCATCAGCACGCTCAACATCGAGTCCAATGCCATCAGCGGCAAAGGCATCGTGGCCATCATGCGCTGCCTGCAGTTCAACGAGACGCTGGCCGAGCTCCGGTTTCACAACCAGCGGCACCTGCTGGGCCACCAGGCCGAGATGGAAATCGCCAGGCTGCTGAAGGCCAACAGCACCCTCCTCAAGATGGGCTACCACTTCGAGCTGCCGGGCCCCAGGATGGTGGTCACCAACCTGCTCACCCGCAACCAGGACAAGCAGAGGCAGAGAAGGCTGGAAGATCAAAAGCAGCAGCAACTGAAAGAGCAGAGGCAGTTAATAGCCATGCTGGAGAACGGCCTGGGGCTGCCCCCGGGCATGTGGGAGATGCTGGGGGGACCGATGCCCGATCTGAGGATGCAGGAGTTCCTGCAGCCTCTTCCGGGGCCTCCCAGCCCGCGGGCAGTGCCGGCCAGTCACCGCGGCGAACCCCCAAAGCCGCCGTCGGCGCAGTCTCCGCAGCACGGGGTTGACCCCGACTCCTTCCGGGTGGTGAAGCTCAAGCGAATCCAGCGAAAACCCCGCCTGGCAGACGCCCGGGAGTCCGCGGAGAAAACCAACCTGAAGGACGTGATCAGAACCCTGAAGCCCGTGCCCAGGAACAGGCCGCCGCCGCTGGTGGAGATCACGCCCCGAGACCAGCTCCTGAACGACATCCGCCACAGCAACGTTGCCTATCTCAAACCTGTGAGTAGAAGGGGCAGAACCAACCGGGGAGCAGCTCCGGGAGACCGCAAACCTGCCCCCCACCCACCCCCACCCCCACCCCGCTCATTTTAAGCACAGGTGACGTCCTCTAGCTGTGGCTGAGCTAGTCTGCGCCAGAGAGTAGCCAGGACCTAGCAAATGATCTGGTTGTCCCAACAGGTAAACATCGTCTTCACTTCATGACGTGTATGGAGCGGGGTCAGATTTGATCAGGGGTAACTCGTAGTCATCTTGACAGCCCCATCAGGGATGCGCTGGGGAAGTGCTGGAGTGGACCTGAAACCCAGTTCAGAGTTCAGGGTCAAGCTGGCTTCACCCCCGGTTCGGCTGTGACCTTTCAGAAGCAGAGCCCCAACCTTACTGTCAGCACTCGCTAAGATTTTGAGTCACCTAGGGCCCCCCCACCTGCTATTCTGAACCCCAGGAAAGCATCTTCAGGGAAACACCTAGCCAGCCGCCAGCCCGCCAGCCGGAGAGGCCTGTCTGTGAGGGAGAAACCAGAGCACGCTCTAATTCGGCTGCTCTTGTGTCGATAACTGAGAGTCTTCAAAAAGTTTAGAAACAGTTGGCTCTTTTATAGTGGATGACGAGTGACCTGTAATCACACCGATTCTCTTTGTTTTTAGGAAAGCAAACCAGTGGTAAACTTTGGGTCAGTTTGTCCGTGAATGAATGGAGTTTTCTTTTTCTTTTTAATCTTTTTTCTGAATGGAATTTTGAAATATGTTACTATATTTCCATTTTAATATTTACTATTTTTCACTATTGATAGGGGAGGGGTGGGCTTCGACAGCTATTAAACTGGCAGAACTTCGTTATTTTTGCCCTTACTATGAAGGCATTTAGGGAGGTAGGGAGGTGTGTGTACAAGGGCCATAGGTGATTGATATTTAACTGTATTCTCTTAGTATCTCATTACAAACTTAGCCAAGAGGTTGCATTGGTAAAATTTTCTTTTTAAAATGTTTCAATATATTATAAAGATTTCTGATTTATTATAAAGATTCCAAGTTTTCCCAAGACATTTTAAATAAATTTGCATGTAAATCCATTCTTTTTCCATTTTAAAGAGGTTTATATTCTAAGATATTTATTTATTTATTACTTATTTATGCACACACATAAGAGGAAGCTTTAAAATGTCCCTGGAAAATGGAATTTAAAAATAATGGAATTTCTCCATGAACCATTTGAAGCTCCAGGATACCTATGCATGTCCTATATTCCCATTTCTTAGTAATGCAGAATTATCAACACTTCATTTTTCTAAGTGAAAGGAGACTTCCATCTGTGATGAAGAGGTTTATTGATTCTCTTTGGTCAGGGGCCAGGGTAGAAGGTCACACAAGGTCAAGCAGGAGTCCTTCCCCTGCCCTTGGACACAGCCTCAATGCTTTCTGTACCTGTTCTTCTGCCCCCGATGCTGGGCTTCTATATGGGGTGGATTAGGGACCTGTTTTGATAAAAAAAATTAGCTCTACCATTTGTTCCATAACCAGTTACTGCTAATACCTATCCAACTGCCATGGTGGCTATGCAGTCGGAAAATAACATTATCTCAAAGAAGAGAAAGGAAGTGCAGTTTGTTTTGTTTGAAATCACCAGGAAGGGGGAGAAAGTAGACTCCCAAGTAGAAAAGAAAATGAAATACAAATGATCATTTGAACCAATTCCCTGCTCCACTGATAAAAATCTGCTTTCCCAGAATATGTTCCATTCCCACCCAACAATGCAACACATATTTATGCAGTAAATACACCTAGTTATGACACCCCAGGTGTCAGGTACTGACAAGGTAAAGAGGATCAGGGCTGCGGGCTCTTCCTCATGGCGCGTGCAATGGAAGGAGTGGTTATTGTTTTCATAGCCGAACGATGCAGCCTTAGGGTCGGCAAAAGCCAGAAAGATAAATTCGTGAGAATAACTGCAAAAATCCAACACCTTGACCAATACTGCAGTTTGCATATTTCAGTCACATCTAAAATACTATCAGTTTGATGGTACCTGGGTTTGTTTGCTTTTTTCCCCTTATGTTTGTTAAGAAAGAAAAGCATGCTGCAAAGTCAACTCTGTCTCATGTATTTTTGAATGATTGTCTTGCCACATCTGCCTCTGCTTTGATACGACTCATCTATTCCAAGAAATTAGCAGCATCTTTTGCCTTTCGTTGCCTGGCTTGGCCTGTGAAAGGCATGGGGTTCTTTCTTTCCCTCTTTGTTTGCGTGTACCTCGGTTTAAAATGCCACACAGCACTACCTGCTCCGTCCTGGAAAACACTGTAGCAAAACGTGAAAACCCATTGCTGTGCCGATGAAAATCTGCTTCACTGACATCCATTTGTTCCCCGCGGCTCTGTTTTGTGCTTGTCTGTATCCACAGTGACTGTCTGCTCTCGTGCGGAATCGCAGCATGATCTTTCAAAAGGCATCTTTGTTCCTTTGCTTTCAAATCATTTTAGACTTACAGATGTTACAAGAATTGCTGCATGCATGGTTTATCAACTTAGCGGCACCATTTTAAAAAAGGTATGTTGAGTGGCAATACATCTTCCTGTGTGTAGTACCAACAGCACACAGCTGAGCAGAGACCACAAGATTATTTGAATGGCTATTACATAGTCACGCTGTGGATAGCTATTGCAAGACACGGCCAGTGCTAAAATGCACCCTGCTCTCCAAGCGGCTGCAATGTCCTGTAATGCGAATTTTAGTCTAAATGAAATATAGTAATCATGGTTCAGGGGTGATATTCCAAAATCCCAGTAGAAAGGGATATTTGTGTTCAGATAAGACCTGATAACACGCACATTGTAGACATAAAAGAAAAAAGAAACATTTGCAGAATTTATTTTTTTGTCTTACATTAGAGTAACTCCAAACCCAGGAACTTTCAAATATGAGGTTAAAATTAAAACACATCTTAAAAATCTTGGTGAGTTGTTTTTTGTTTCTTTTTTATACTGATGCTAGCTAGACTATTGCATGTTAAAAGCATACTTAAAAATTATTCTAAGTAAAAATTTAATATGAAATTTTCTTATTTATTCTTAGAAAACTTTTTTTAAACTTGATATTTTCTTCTCCTGGACTTAGAAGTATTGTTTTTTATTTACTAGAGTAAATCTCAATAAGTCCATTTGTATTTTAAAGTTGTATATTTCCATCTTAATACTTATTCCTCCCTTTCCGCATCCCTGTGGTTTGGAACTTCTAAAAGGAAGTTGCCAGCAAAGAATGAAGAAAAAAATCTGTTCACCTTTTTGGATCAAATGTTTACTTCACTAAGAAACTCTCCATCCAATTTAGTTTAAGAGATATTTAGTCTCTGGGCCAGGAATTGAAAACTGGTAAGAGTTCAGGCCAGCTGTTTTATTTGCTTAATGGATTATTGTATTTATAATTTTTAAATGAAACTTAAGATGGCAAATATGTGGAGCATATATTGGAGACATCAGCTCTGTCCACACCAGGCTTGCATTTGCATGGCACTAACTAATCAACTGGTTTTCTCCCTTGAACAAGGATAATGGCATTCTAGTTTTGCTCAGTCCCCAGCAAACCCTATTGCCTAACATCTGGGATACTTACTTTTTTACATGATTCTGTTAGGTATTAAGGAACCCTAGTGCATAGTGGGCTATGCATTGAGTTGTTAACTCCAATGTTAGTGGTTCAAATCCACCAGCAGCTCCATGGAAGAAAGATGAAGCTGTCCCATAAATATGTTCAGACATATAAGATGGGGCAGTTCTACTCTGTGCTATGGAATTGCTTTGAGTCAGAATCAACTTGATGGCAGTAAGTTTGATTTTCTATCTGGTTAGTCACTGGGTTACTAACTGCAAGGTCTGTGGTTCAAAACCACCAGCCACACTGCTGGAGAAAGATGAGACTACTTCAGTAAAGATTTACAATCTCATAGTTGCTGTGAGTCTGAATGGACTCAATGGCAATAGATTTGGGATTGGGAGTAGACTTTTTAAGGAGCTCTAGTAGTGCACCACAAGGTTGGTGGTTCAAACACACTTGCAGGTCCATGGGAAAAAGATGAGGCTGCCTACTCCCTTTGAGATGTATAGTCTCAGAAATTCTAGGGAGCATTGGAAGTGATTGGATGGCAGTGGGTTTAATCTGGTTTTAATAGGTTTTTCCAGGAAGCTTGATGGTGCATTGATTACAGTGTTCAGCTAACAAAAAGTTAGCAGTTCAAAGCGATCAGTGACAGATGAGGTTTTCTGCTCCAATAAAGATTCTGTCTCAGAAATCCCATAGAGCAGTTCTATTTCTGAAAGATTGCTATGAATCAGAATTGACTCAATGACAATGGACTGGGTTTACCAAGTCTTTTAGTTTGTCTTTTTGCCTTTGTTATTTTTAGCTATATTTTAGAAGTCTTCTAGCTAACAAATAAATTTCATTTCTTAATGACTAATTCATCCCTCAGATGATATTTCTGAGTCATTATGATATCAGTTCAATGGAACCACATTAGACTTGTGCAAGCTTATCTGACCCTGGCAAGTGTAAGATTTCCTTTCCTCCTTTTAAATTCTGTGATCTGCTCACTGTCTACCATCCCGGATGAGTAACTATACCTTTCATGGAGATAAAATCCCAAGTGCAACAGCTGTTTCATACACTGAGAACAACTGCATTAGAGCCAGCTTTTATGTGAATCCAAGTGACTGTTTTAACACTCAATTTCCCTCTCGGCTCACTTGTGTGCAGATGGATTGCTTCCGGGCAGTTGTTGGAATCTGATCAAAGGCATTGTCAATTTATCCCATATACTTAGTAAGTGATACAATTACAGAATTTAATATGATAACCTCTTGAATCTTCACCCTCATCTCTGGCTATTTCTTCTTCTTTCTCAATCATCAAATCCTTGTCTCAAACAACTTCTCTGGAGTCTATCCTTGTTATGATTTTCTATTCTTTCCCGTCATATCCTCTCCCATTGTTCCAACTGTCACATAGTCTAGGGCAGGATCCAAATCTTCCTTTCCCGTTTGGTCACCTTCATCTAATCTGCCCCAGATCAAACTCTTTTAGAGCCATGGTCACAATATCCCATCATGTCTGCATTCTCTCTCAAGTTCAGGTCTAAACTCTGGGCTTATCTTCAGCTCCTCCTTTTTCCAGCCTCTTCTTTCTTGCCTCCTAAAAAGGAACCAGATGAATCTAAAAATAATTTCCAAAGGTAACCCTAGTTTATAGCGGTGGAAGCAGTATGATTTGTATAGCGTGAAGCTCACGGGAGAAAGCGAGGTAACCCTTAAGCCCCATCACAAAAGAGCCTCCTGACCAGGCATATGTAGACGACAAAATGCTTCTCTCTGATGCCTAGTGGGGAAAAAGGTTTTGATAGACATCTTTTCTAAAATCAGCAATTCTTATCCTCATCGTGTTGATTTGATTCCAACTCCTAGCCACCTTCTAGGGCAGAGTTGGGCTGTCCCACAGGGCTGGGCTCTTCACAGCAGCACATTGTCTCAGCTCTTCTCCAAAGCAGTGAAGTACAGTCTGTAACCACATAACCACGGGACCGCCAAGGCTCTTTCACTGTGCCACCGGGCTCCCCAAGTCTATAATCGTGACCCTGGAACCAGCATGCCTGAGTACCTCAAGGACTACACATAGATTGCTGAACCCACCCCTTGAGTGTTGATCCAATAGGAATGGAGGAGAGCTAAAAAGAACGGCCAGCTTTTGACAACTGTGCATCCTGACATTTATGGCAAATTGCATCTAGTGTTTTTCCTGAAGGGTCCTGCTTCCATGCCTCCATAGGGTCCTCTGCTTTAAATTACTTTTCCTTTCGTATCTAGCTAAGGGTCCGGGGGCACTGTGGGTTTGTGGGTGAGACATTGAGCCGGTCAAGGCAAGGTCAGCAGTTCCAGCCCACCAGCTGCTCTCTGGAGCAGTTCTGTTGCTCTGCATGAGAATCACCTAGACTACAGTTAGTAGGGGCAGTTGGTTCCATATTTATCTATAGACCTCTCCCCACATTCCAAGAATCGGTTCAAATATGAGTACTTACAAAGAATCAGTAGTAAATGCTCTTCCTGTGTATTTCCATTCTTTTTTTAAATCTATGTTTCACATAACTCCTCCCACATTCTTTTTCCAGTTGCAAGCCCTGTGGGTATCTTGCATGTAGTTCTACTGAATTCTGAGTTCTTCAGGCAGGTCTTTCCCATCTCTAACTTGGGCATCCACTGACCTTGACCCAGAGCAGGAACTCAATATATGTAGTTGTGATCATTTAGTATTGGTCAAATGAAAGGGAGTACTGGTAGGTTATGCAAGGGAAGTGAGAGTTCAAAACCTCAGCCCACTCCTTGGGAGAAAGATGAGGCTGGCTGCTCCTGTAAAGAGTACAGTCTCAAAACACCCCCCACCCCAGCAGTCCTGCTCTGTCCTATAGGTTGGCTAGCAGTCAGTAAGGACTGGATGGCAGGGAGTTTCTTTGAGTTTTGTTCAAAAGAGTCTTCCAGTCCTGGCCTCCATCCTCCTCTGAGTATATTCATATGTGTGCATCACTATGTTAACACTTAATAAAATTGAATGATAGTTATAAGAATTGTAAGAGCCCCCCCAATAAAATGATTTTAAAAATAATAATAGTAATGCTTCTAACTGTAGCATTAATGTTATTTTTGAAGCCTTCCATGTATCTATAAACATATGTGGAGAATATCATTAATAATGTCATTTTAAATGCAATAGCACAGAGAACCACATTGTTGTCATTGTGGCTTTACAGCTCATTTAAGTACCTGGCATTAGCGCTCACTGCTGTGCTCACAAAGAACTGGTTCTCTTTGGGGGAAGTCCTACCCAGGGGCAGTCGCAGACTTCCTCTCCTGAAAGTGTGGCTCTAGGGAGGGAGGGGGTCAGAAGCACATGGAAGACCCCTTGTGTTGAAGGCTGTGCAGGACAGGACAGCCCATCCAAGCCCTCTGTAGTGACTAGGATATTGGGAAATATTCCTAAACAAAGGTTCTGGGCAGAGAACTGGCTATGGGGAGGGCCAAAGCAGACCGCCACAATGGTTTGCCACATTGACAAAAGGGGTGCACAATAGAGAAGCATTCTTAGTTATAGAACTTGTGAGTGTCCCCTGGACTTACTTCTTCAGTATCCTCCGTAAGGTACCAAAGCCCCCAAACATAAACTTGCTGCCATTGAGTCCATTTTAACTCTTAGTGCCCCTCCAGGGCTGGGCAGGATTACGCCATATGGTTTCCAAAGCATTGTATCTATCCAGAAGCATCCTGCTACATCTTTCTCCCAAGGAGCAGCAGGGGTGGGTTTAGACCAACAGTATTTCTGGGCTTTATGACAGCACCACCTGGGCCCACAAAGGTGCTGTCAGAGGC
>NW_022103928.1:10652699-10680302 GCF_000313985.2 Echinops telfairi
GTGGCTGAAATTCTTCCTTGGTCCTGATTTGGGGGGGCTGGGGGTGGTGAAAATCTCTGATCAGAATTTCTTATCCATTCTGCACCTGTAGAGGTAAGTAAATTTTACATATTTTGATGTAAAGCATGACAGCCTCCAGGACTAACCTCCCTTTTCTTCAAATGATGAAATCATAGGTACAAGTGCCAAAAGAACTGGAATAGAGGACAACCGAACCATCTAGAAGAACAAGACATTGGAACAATGGCTCTTGCCTGGGAGCTTGGAGACTATTCCAACAGCAATGCTTCGGGATCCAGGTGGCAGAACTGGGAACAATATTAACATCTCAGAGGGATATTTATAAAAGAAGAAAACCGGTCATGACAAGATAGAGGCGGAAGGGCGGGAGGGACTACATCAACAATTAGCATCCAGGGGCAGCATATTCGACTTCTAACTGCTTTTAGTGGTTGAGGTAAGACTGAGTCATGTTACGTGAAACAGCAACAACAAAGGTAGTTAAAAAATCAACATTTGCCTTTTGCTTTCTATGGGTAAATAACAATATGTATAACTGCTAGCTGTACTAGCTCCACTTGTCCGGTTTCTCCTGGTTCCGCTGCTGTACCTCAGCTGCAGTAGGTACCAGGCCTTAAAGGGAACATGCCCTGTTGTACCCTATGGAGCTGTAAAGTACCTGAGCTCCAGGACTGTCCAGTGCAATGACATCAGCGAATGGATGGTCAGCTCTTTAGAGAATCCATCGTGATTTCCAGTCTCCAAGCTTACCTGGTTTCTCCCTGGGACATGCCCCCATGTTTCAAAACATACTTCTGACAAAGTTATCTATCAAGGGCAGAATGTCACCTATCAAGCACAGAATGTCACCAGAAGAAGAAATAAAAAATCAGCGTGAAAAATGAAGTTTACATAGATGAGAGGACTTCAGAAATTTCATGGTAAATTGCAATGAAAAGGGCATCGAATTTTCCCATGGACCTTGAGAAGTTTCTGCATATATACAAATTTCTCCCAGTGAGTTTCCATGTATATAGGGCCAGTGAGAGAGAATATGCTGTTTTTGTAGGAATTTTTAAAAGATAATGTTGTTAACAATAGCATTTGGTTTGTGCTAATGATATTTTCTAGTTTGTTTTGTTGCTGTGACTTTAAGTCTAGTCTGTGAGTTCACTTGGGTCTTGTTCCTCCCAAAAATCTTCTAAAGGAAGAATTGGGATCATGATAGTTGGGTTTGGGGGGAGGGGGGAGGAAGCATTTAAGACCTAGAGGAAAGTTGTATGTTTCATTGCTGTTACACTGCACCCTGACTGGCTTCTCTCCTCCCTACAACCCTTCTGTAAGGGGATGTCCAGTTGCCCATAGATGGGCTTTGGGTCCCCAATCTGCACTCCCCCTCATTCACAATGATATGGTTTTTTGATGTCTGATACCTGATCCCTTCGACATTCATGATCACACAGGCTGGTGTGCTTTTTCCATGTGGGTTTTGTTGCTTCTCACCTAGATGGCCGCTTGTTTACCTTTAAGCTTTTAAGACCTCAGATGCTATATCTTTTGATAGCCCAGCACCATCAGGTTTCTCCACCACATTTGCCTATGCACCCATTCATAATCCGACTAGACCAGAGGATGTACACTGGTACATATAGGAACTGGAAACACATGGAATCCAGGACAGATGATCCACTCAGAACCAGTGGTGAGAGTGTCGATACCATGAGGGTGGAGCGAAGGCGGGGTAGAAAGGGGGAACCGTTACAAGGATCTACATACAACCTCCTCTCTGGGGGAAGTACAACAGAAAAGTGAGTGAAGGGAGACATCAGACTGTGTAAGATATGACAAAATAATAATAATTGATAAATTATCAAGGATTCATGAGGGAGGGGGAAAAATGAGGAGCTGATACCAAAGGCTCAAGTAGAAAGAAAATGTTTTCAGAATGATGATGGCAACAAATGTACAAATGTGCTTGATACATGGATGTATGGATGGATGGTGATAAGTATTGTACGAGCCCCCAATAAAATGATTTTTAAAAAATCTTCTAAAGGAAACTTGCTTGCAGAATTCAATTTAAACTCCTTAACCTGTCATTTGCAAGATATGACAAAATAATAATTTATAAATTATCAAGGGTTCATAAGTGAGGGGGGAGCAGGGAGGGAGGGGGAAAATGAAGACCTGATGCTGGGGGCTTAAGTGGAGAGCAAACATTTTGAGAATGATGAGGGCAATGAATGTACAAATGTGCTTTACACAATTGCTGTATGTACGGATTGTGATAAAAGTTATATGAGCCCCTAATAAAACGATTATAAAAAAGAAAGAAAACCTGTCATTCAAGAACCCCCATTATCTGGCTCTAGTTTACTAGCCCAGTCTTATCTCTGACAAATCCTTCGGTGCCTTTTGATAAAGTATCTTTGCACATCCTTGTGCCTCTATGTTCACTTCCCTTTTTACAGAACACCCTCCCACCCCCTCCAAGAGGCTTCCTCCAGCCCGGTAACCAATGGTGAAGTTCCACCCAATTGTGAAAGCCTGGGAGAGGTGCCATCTCCTTCACAGATACCTTCTCCGCCAACTCCAACCCTACTGTTCCTTCCTCCTTCCAGGTTCTTACAGCTCTTAGCTGGCTGCCGCAGCTCCTGGGCACATTGAATGTGTGATTGTCATTACAGAAGTGGGACAAACACAAGCATCGAGGCATCAAACTTTGCTGATTTTTCTGTCACCTTTACCAAAACGAATCATTAAGCTACTGCTTCCAGAACTCCTTGTAGACAATTATACCCACACCTGGCCACTGGGTCCCTTATCACTCAGAGCGACCCATCAGGACAGAGTCAAACTGGACACAATGGATGGATGGATGGATGGATGGATTGGGATAAGAGCTGTCTGCGTCCCCAATAAAATGATTTTAAAAATAAATATATATTTTTAAAAAGGTCCCCAAGCCTGTTGTTTACGAAAGCCTCATCTTTCTCCATGGCTTCAAGCCACTGGCCCTTTAGTTAGCAGCTGAGTGCTGACCTCATAGTGGAAATTGGTTAAAACTGATGAGTATTAGGAACAAACTTAAAAACAATAGATTATTTGGAAGGACAAGTGTGGGAAAGAAATATGTTTCTATTTTCACAAGATAAATTCCAAAATCTAAACCCACTGCCATGAGTTAACGCTGACCCGAGATAGCCACCCTCTACTGGGTTTCTGAGACTAAACCTTTATGCGAACAGATAGCCTCATCTTTTCCCCTCAGAGTTGCTGGTGCGTTTGAACCTCTAACCTTGTGGTTAGTAGTCGAACACTTACCCGACAGTACTTCCAGGGCTCCTAAAGGTAAGTTAGTGTGTACAAAAGAAACCAAATTAAAAGTCTTAAATCAAGTGACTAATTTTAGGAGAGAAAACAGCTAATTACTTTCTGCACCCCACCCCCCCTCCAATATATCTACAAGACATCTTTGCATATAAAGCAGAACATTTAAGAAAGGACTGCAATAAATAAAACTGCTTAAGTGCCTAGCACATGCTCCGTTTAAGAGGCTAATCTCTGATAGAACAAAATGCCCAGAATATTTTCACAAGCCTAATGTTTATTAGATGTTCCAAAAAGCCCTATGTATTGGCTTACATAGACAGCAATAATAAGGTCAGGAATTTTTTTAAAGTGCTAATAGCCTTCACGCAGGACTCTAGCCCTAGCTCATGTATAAGGAAAACATACCTAATTTTACCGTTGACTGCCTCAATACACAGGTTTCATCCACACAGACATGAAGTCATTTATATATATATTTTTTCCCATCCATCCACCCCAACCAAAAAATCCCTGTTGATAGTTATTTTAGCTTGTTTTCAAACATCATCTTGGTTTATGGCATTCACGTCACATTTTTTCTATGATTATTTTTCCAGAATTGACCATTGATGATGAGTAATTATTGTATTTTTTAAAAATATTTCGTTACATTCTCCAAATTTACTACATTTAGTTAGCAGAGTTCACACCATGTAAAAATCGCTAAGGGGCTAAAATGTGTATAAACCAGTATCAAGTTGCAGAAAGCAATTTAATTCAATTTTGCTCTGGCTGGAAGCATAGAAAGTATAAATGGTTTATTATTAGGCGGTGTTTGAAACAAGCGAAGAGCATTTTGGCTGCGTGGCAGAGCCTCATAGCTTATTGGGTTGTCACGGAGTCCTTCGGATGTTGAACATAGGATTTCATTAAGTGCAGTCTCACCCAAAACCCCAAAACCTTTGAAACATTTTATTCTTCATATTCAAGTAAGCATAGTACAGATTCTTGACCGTGTCTGGGAAGTTGACGTGGTGACATCAATGAGCTAAAGTTGGCTGAGGAGCCAAAACGCAAGAAAAATTAGGCATAATACTGTAGCTTCTGACTCGGAGAACACAGGGGGCCTCTTCAGGAAGCGCAGCTTCAACTGTCTGCACGATTCAACAGGAAGGAAACCCGTTTTCTAGTTTTTCTATGCAGTCACATAATTGGCAAGCAAAACCTTTCCCATGACCTATTTCTAATACCTAGGAAGTAAAGAGAAGAAAGAAATGGGGTAGAATCCACATACACTCACGCTTTCTGTACTCTGATATCTATAAAAGCCCATGCTTACAACAATCACTACCTAAAGTTTTCATGAAGTGCGGAAGCTGGCAATTATTCCCATCTTAACTTTTAAAAATAGTTTTGCTCAGTCCTGTAAAAATGCTTTTCAGATTTCAAAAGATCATCTACTTTCGTCTTCATTGTGCCCAAGGAATTAATAAAATGCACATTCATTTCCTTTGTTTCTAAATGTTCCAGTTAAAATAGAAATAATGAAAAAAATGTACAGTAAACATGATCCCGGACACCTTTTGTTCTTTTCTCCACCCCGCCCCCATGAAAATCATAAAACATATGCAATACCAATAAAACTCAATTTTTGCTTTTTTAAAAAATAATATGTTACAGAGCTGTAACCCCCTTAAAGAAGATGACATTAGGTTTGGAACAGATATCTGCTGGTGAAAACACGAGTCATAGTTCAAAAATTTACAAAAAGTTGACAAAATATTTTAACAGCCATCTTTATATTTGTAAACAAAGTATACACTGGCTTATCCAGTTTCCACTGCATACCATACGTTGCAAAGTGATAGAAATCATCTTTGATTTTAAAAGATCAATAATCACTAAAGTAACTTATACTCCACACATTACAAGCTGAAGGACTATTTGGGTGGGAGGAGGCTGGAGGGGATTAGAAATAGGCGGAGGCTACTGTGCCAGCCTCTCATTCACTCCCATTCCTCCTCACACTTGACTTTGACTTTTCCCTCTGGCAGCATCGTTGCTGCACTAGTTACGATTCTTTGATTCCCTTAGGAAATCAGTGTGATCTACTCCCTATCAGTTTTCCTAAACACGTTTGAAACTTCAGACAAAACGGGGCTGGCTTGGGGTGGGTCAGGACAGGGTCACTTTTGGTTTCTAGGCCCTCCCTAACAGCAGAGGGATCCATCACGTGGTCTTTACATGCATGCTGCCATTGGTAGCTGGATGGTACGTGCACCTCCTATTTCAAATACACAAACGGAAAGTAGGTCTAGGCAGGAGCAAGCTGCAACGGACTTCCTGCTGAGACCCTCCCTATCCCCGGACCAGCCGCTTATTCCTTCGCTTTACTGAAGTAGTCGCTGAATTTGTTCAAGCCCTCTTCCTGCTGCTCCAGCGCGTCCAGGAAAATGCCCATCGGCGTCTTCTTCAGCCCCAGCCCCTCAATTTTATTCTCCACCTTGTTCTTGAGGTTTCGAAGCCGCAAGGACGCGTGGATGAACATCACTGCGGGGAAAGGGGACACGGTTAGCAGCAAAGCAGCAGTTGTCTGGTCCCACATCAACCTTTCACTCCCTCCCTACCGGTCGGTTCCAACTCATCACGACCCTCCACGGGAGCAGAAAGCCTCATCTTCCTTCTGTGCACCGTGCCTGTTGGCTGTCGCCCAGTAGGGCTTTTTAATTGCTCCAGTCTTCAACTGGGTCCTTGGCTGATGTCAACTGGACTTTATATAAAGCGCCTCATGGACTCACGCGTTAAGTGCTCTTTGGTGCGTGGAGGAAACAGTGTGTGTGTCAACTGAAAGGACCATCATCTGTCCGTCACACTTACGATCCTGCAGATGCTACTCAAATGCCCTGAATTTCAAAGGGAATCATTGTCTTGCAACCTAGATAAAAACGGACTGACACAAAATCTGTACTGGTTACAGGTTGGGCTGCGATCCGAAAGATCTGTAAGTTCCCAACCACCAGCCAATCTTCAGGAGAAAAATGGAGTTGCAGAAAGCAATTGAATTCTATCTTTGCAAATAGTTACAGTCTCGAAAACTCACAGGAGCAGTTCTACCCAGTCCTAAAGGGTTGCTGTGAATTGGAATCGATTGGATGGCAGTGAGCTTTCTGAGTTTCCAGAAAGGAGTTAGGGACCCTGGCTTTTGTCCCCCTCAGGAGCCCGTGGTGGTGAGAAGGTTTGTGCCCACAGCTGCTGACTGGAAGTTTTGGGGCCTCGGTCCACCCAGAGATACCTTGACAGGCAGTCCTGATGATCTACTTCCTAAAGGTCACAGCCTTTTGGGGAACCACTCACCTTGGATGGCCACTGGGGTCAGGGGGCATGCAAACAAAGACCACTTACTTAAAAGGTTCCTCCTCCCTGACAGTTTCCCAAAGTGTTAGCTACAGATTTGTACTAAAAATCTAATAATTTTCCAGAAGTTAACTGGTCCCCAATGTTTCCCAGATTTGCTTGATCATTAGAAATTACCAGAGTTTTCTTATTTAAAAATAGATTACCAGGCTCCTCTCCTGGGCCTCCTAAACCATAAAATTGGAACAGAATGGGCCTTGGGAGCCTGTATTTTGAAATAGGTAACCCAAGGGGTCAGCACCAGTCGTTTTGAATCATCACTGCCCACCTCACAGGTCGGGTTCCACGCAGAGTGTAACGGAGCCTGCTGCGCAAGTAGATTCCTGGGCTCTACCACCCCCAAATTTAAGACCAAGGTAGGGCTCGGGAAGGTACAATTTTAATCATGACTCTGGATGACCATAGCCCTTAAATCTGAGACACATTCATCCTCCTTCTATCTGGTGATTGCCAGACTAATCGCCCACGTGAAACACAAAGAATCAAGATCTCCTGTAATGTGGCTGGGAAATTTATATACAGTATATGTATTTACTACGGAAATTTATATTTTTTAAAAGTGTCTTGCCTTGCACGCATTCCACTAGTGACCTAAGGTAGCCATAAAAGGACAAACCTTGTATGATCCCCCCTACAGGAGCTACCAGAATAAAAAATGCCTAGACTACAGTTTCTTGAGCAACAACCACGGGTGGGGGGATGGCAGACGGGAGTCACTGCTTTGGAGACACGGAGTTTTTGTCGAGGGAAATGGGAGATTTTGAAAACTGATAGTGGTGATGGTGATGAATATAATTACTTTCACTGAATGGGACATGCTAAAAATACTTCAGGGGTGGGGGTGATCCTGGGTAATTAGCACTGACGATGTGCCATTTCCTTATATTACATGGCAGTCAACTATGGCCCGCCTGGCTCAAATCACATGGCTGGCTCCAGCAAAGTCAGGGCTAGAACCTGGGGCCATGACTCTGCCTCTGACGTAAATCATTATCCTGTCCTTCTCTCAGGCTCTGATGTAGAAAGGAACCCAAGTAAACAAGCTGCGCATTTAAACAAGAAAGAATCATGGAAATAGAATGGATGCAATGGCCATGCGTGTAATAAAGAAGCCTGTTAGTGAGAGAAAGATGAAGCTGTCTACTCCCATTAAGAGGTACAGTCTCAGAGGCGCACAGGGGCAGTTCCGCCCTGCCCCATAGCATCGCCGAGTCGGCATGGGCTGGATGGCGGTGAGTCTCTTTGCTTGTTTATTTTCCGGTGTAGCACATAAGGAAAACCTGAAGAAAAGTTTCCAAAGCTGTCTTTGAATTTGCTGAGTCAAAATCCAACAGGAGGTGGGAGCCATCCAGAAATATTCTGGGCTCAATCTGCAAAACCCCAGAATAAGCAAATGATTTCATGGAATGGGATAAAAGCACTCGTGAAATGCAGGAAAAAGTTAAAGAGATGCTCCTGTCACTTAGTACATTAAAATGGAAACCAGTGTCTACTGATGAAGCTGGAATTTTACCTGATCTCTATGATAGGCTACAAGTATGTGTTTGGGGCCCCAATAAGCATTGCATATAAAGGTTTTAAAAATATCTAGTTCTCATGACTAGTCCTGGTATCTATGAGGGGGCTTCAGAAAGTACATGGGTAAAAGGAATTAAAAGATAATAGGGCTTCCCCACAAACTTAAAAACAAACAAACAAATAAACAAACAAAACATCTTCATATGTGTTGTGCCAATTACTCCTACAGACTTATAAAAATGTTACACCAATTATGGATCTTCAGAATAAGCAGAACATGAATAGTTTATTCCCGATGACTAATTCATTTCTGTACCAGAGAAGTCAGAATGGCACTTAAAGATTGAGAAGGGACAGTTTTGTGTTGGATTAATCGGGGCTCCAATCCAGGTACACCACCTCCCTGCTGTGGGACCTGAGGGAGTTTAGTCTGTGTGTCCCTCTTGGTGTGTCCCGATGAGGGTCTATCCCACAGCAGTTTCCCCACAAATATTTCTGGCATTGATGAACTGTTGGGTGGTTCTAGAAATTTCTAAATGTCATTCCCATCCAACGATCACTCTGGTGTTTGTGGCCATGGAAGCAAAAGAAGAATTACGTTCACTTACTCAGTAAAGGAAAAGTGATACCAAACAAAAAGACCATGACTCCCCCAAACATGGAGATGAGGAGATAGCTAGCCAGCATGACCATCATCACAAACGTCATGGGGTACTCCTTCTTCATCCGGCGGAAGATGTCTTTGTTTTGGGCTCCCCACACAAACCCCGAGAACACCAACACCACCACAACTCCTCCGATGATCATGTTGAAGGGACTCAAGAACCTGGAGGGTGGCGAGAGGGAGAATGGAAGTCAGCAGTGGCAGCAGCAGGCGAGGGGCGCAGAAAGCCAGCCCTCGGTAAACACAGTCTTACCATGAACTTTGCCTCATTGTCTCATTTCATTTGCACTGCTATTACCAATGTAGCTCTCCAGGGACGGCACCCGGGCACAGAGAGGTTTGCAAACAGTGGGAGGAGGGTTCACACTGAGGCAGTCTGGTGCGCACTATCTGGGTCGGTTCATCTCACCACAGGCCCCCAATGTTAACACTGAAGGGTTCTTTGGAGGGGTTGTGCTTCTGTGCATCTTGGATTTTCTTATCTCTGAGGGCTTATTTCAAGCCTCTGGGCCAGAACCAGTGGACAATCACAGTGTTTTCAAACCTTTGGCTCAAATTCCAATGTGTAAAAACAAAGCACCACCAAAAAAAACCCCCCAAAAAACCAAACCAACAACAACAAGACGCCACAACAAAAGTTTTCATCGTCTTAATTGTCTTGGAAACAGGAACACGTAACAACATTAGGACTGCTTTCCCATGCCAACAACTGGCCGGCGCCCCGGCCTCATTCAGACAGAACACGTCTCTCCATGCAGCCCCCTCCCACCACTCTCTTCAACATCCCTCACAGAGGCTCCGAGCAAGCTGCCATCATCCGGGTTTCCAACAGCTGCCCTTTATCTCTCTTTCATAACCGACTTGGTCCATGGAGCCAGTGGAACTCATGATTCTTGGCACAGCGTCTATTAAAAACCTAGAATATCACGAGCAAATGTGTGCTGACACTATAGATAGAACCCCATCGTGCACCCCAAACCCTGAAGGAGGCATTTGTGATCAGTCTTCACATGTAATGGGCTACTAACTTTTCCACCTCTTGCAAGACTAAAGGGGCATCTCCCCCGAGAAGGACAAAGAGGGTGGGCGGATCTCATCATGCTTCGATCATGACTACCCTTGGTGCAGAAAGGAGGGCCCAGAAAGTGGAGGAAGGGACGTGAACGTAAAAGCTCACCAAAGGTTTGATAGTCATGTTTGCATTCATACATTCATATTTAGGATACCTGAAATTCTTTTTATTAAAAAATCCTGCTAAATCTAGGCTTTCATTCTGCTCACTAAAGGGGGGGCTGTTTTAAATAATTTGGAGAAAGATGTTTTCCATACCTTAATCATTTTTTTTCTCAAAGGTTATAATTAATGTCAAAATGCTTTGAAAAAAAATTTTTTTGGATTTCTATTTTAAAAGCTATAGAAGTAAATGGTGACAAGGGTGGCAGTCCATGATCTGACAGGGACTCCTAGGAGAGGTTGTTTTTGTGATGGATAAATGTTTCAGAACTCCTGCAGATGACTGTATCCTTCGAGCAGTAAATGTCCAGTGAAGAATACAGTCTATGGTAAGAAAACAAGGACTGAGTTGTAACACCACTTATACTAGTGGGGGTTATGATTAAAAACGTTGAGAAACAATGTTCATGGCCAGCACAGCTATCCGACTGTGGTAATGACAGCTACTTTGTAAAAGTGGAGGTTCACTTAGGAACACGGTGCTGCTGTGAGGTCCTGTCCTACGGCCTCAGAGCCACAGACAGACCCCCCGACACGGCAGCACCGCAGCGAGGGTTTGCTAGGCTGTCATCTTTCTGGAAGCAGACCGCCAGGTCTTTCTCCCTCGCAGTGGCCGGGCAAGCTCCAACCGCCAATCTTTCACTTAGCAGCCACGCACTAGCCTGGTGTACCAACGGGCTCCTTCCATACTTATACAGCAACATGTTCACAAGATATGGGATGAGCAAAAGCAACTGTAGCATATTAATAAATTGCTAGGTGGGCTTATATGTTATAGCACTCAGAAATAAAAATTTTTATAACGAGTACATTATCCTGTAATCAGAACATATCTATACATATGAAGTAAAATAATAAAATATAATTTTAATTTAATTATAATTATTTTTTTAAACTGGTAAATCTCTCCAATAACATTAGTGGCAAGTAAATTCATACACCAAAAGACTCTTCCTGCTCCCAAACAAACCTTGGTGGCCTACTCATTCTCTCAAAACAAACAAACACTGCCATTGAGTCGGTGCTGACTCATAGTGACCCCCTATGGGTTTCTCAGACTAATTGTTTACTGGAATAGAAAGCTCAGTCTTTCTCCCATAGAGCTACTGGTGGTTTCGAACTGCTGACCATGCAGATCGCAGCCCAATTCCTAACCACTACACCACCAGGGCTCCTATGCATTCTCTAGGGCCTCTTATACTCAGCCTACCCAAGCCCCCAAACCAAACTCAGTGCTGTCACGTTGACTCCACAGGACAGAGCAGAACTGCTCTGTGCGGTTTCCAAGGCTAGAATCCGCAGGGAAGCTGACTCCTTGGTGTGTGGTGTCTGCTGAGCTTGAATCATGCTCTTCCTATTAGCAGTCACGTGCTTAATCACTGCACCCCCAGAGCTGAACAGCACACCCCGCCCCCAAACTTCCTCCAACATCCAGCACACATGTTACTCTGGGTGTTGCCGTTCTTTTCCTTGGCTCTTTACTATGCGGGTCCATGTAGCCTCTCAGTACTTTTCTTTTTAATTTTATCTGGATCATGCCTACTTTTGATTTAGCAACACCTGATTCCTGGGAAACACAAACCATTCCTTACAGTTCCATGGAGCGGCAGGGAGTTGAACAAGGCAAAAGGAAGGTTCTCTTTAGTGGATGGTGGGGAGATGGAGTGAGTGGGGAGGACCAGAAATGCTCACTGATGGACAAGCCCATCCCTAGCACCAGGAAGATTCGGGGGGGACTGGACCACGTGAACCTATCACGAGGAAGATTCCGGGGGAAACTGGACCACGTGAATGCATTCGCTGTAAAGCACAGAAGGGTCTGGTCAGAGGTAATTTCCCTCTATTTGCTCATTTCTATTTTTTAATTTTCTCAATGCATTGTTTGAATCATAAAACAGTTATGTTTAAACAAACAGCAAAATAGCAGAGGGGGGAATACTTTTTAAACACAAACATCTTTTTCAAAGCCTTTGATGTTGACCTATAACCCACACAAATATTTCTGTGCTGCGAGACAAAGCAAGGATCAAAATTAACGGGAAGAACCAGAAGGAGGGTAAAGGTCTAAGAAACGCTCTGGCATATATTACAAACAAGAGATGGCTAATGGGCAGCAAATATCAAAAATCCACTCAGTCTTTTCTAGATGACCATCATAATAATAATAATACAGGAAGCGTGTAATAAATTGAGGTCAAACTTTTGCCCCCCTTTCAGGAACACACACACAAAAAGTGGACAATTACTTTGAATACCTAAATACAGCCAAGGCAAAGAACAACAAAAAGTGCAGGGCTGACTCAAGCAATTCCAAATTGCATTTCACCTGTCCCTGTAGCTCATGTTCAGGGAAGGGAACAGAACAAGGAGTTCGACAGAACTGGTGTCAGTTGACAAACCTCCTCGCCGTGATCTATAATTAGAAAGTAAGTTTCCAAATGGAAAAAATGAACAAAGCCACTCAGGACAGGCATGATTCTCCTCATTAGCACGCTTAGATACACGTCCACCCCAAGAACTGGGAACACGCACACCAATGCCCTTGGAGCAAAATAAAACACACACCATCCCTCAGAGCTTGAGTTCATTTTCCAGGGAGACAGGGATTTGGCTCTTTTCTGAGATGAGTAAAGCTTTCAATCAGCAGCTGGGCTGCTAGTCTCCCCAGGCACAGTAACCTCCAAGCACCTGTGGGAGGCAGTTTCCATAAACATGCCGCCCACCATGCTTGTGGGCAGTTGCCACTGACCCTGCTGTGTGGAGACTCCCTGTCATCCGCATATGAGAGGGAGGGAGAGAGAGAATGAAAATACGCTGCATTTTCTGAACTTGGAAGAAATAGGACTTAGTTTTGCAAACCAAAAATATAAAATATATTTTCTAATGTGAGATTTTAAAAAAGCAAACACCTTTATGTGAAACACTCATATGTAGGAAGGACTTCAGAAGGTTCGTAGAAAATTGGAATGAAAAGATAATGGAATTTTCCCATGAATACGATAAAGTCACTTTGCATAGTCTTTTCCATAGGTTGGCAAACTGTTGAGACAGAAGAGCCAACCCTGTCCCTCACAAAAATTTTAAAATTATCTGAGAGTCTAAATATATTTTTACAAACAAATGAAATCACCATTATCTGACTCATATCCTTTCATTTTTCTCAATTTTACCTCAGGGCCTCATGAACATACAGAAAGAGCTACACAAAGATTCAAAGATACCTAGAGAGTCAGAGAAGGAAAAGCAAAAGCAATGCCCCAAATAACTTCTTCAGCACTGCTACTTTGCTTCAGGGAACCCCGCCCGCCGGACACCACCACACACAAGTTTATACTCCCTGCTGGCTCATACGACCAGTCATTGTCCTAGGGAATCTCTCAGCATTCTCATTTCTCTGTGAAGAAAGGTGGCCACTCGTGAGTGTTGACATGTGCCTTTAGTTTTCCATTATGACTCCGCTAGCTATAGCAATAGTTTCAGCACACATTGGTGAAAAGGGAAGGATAAAAATCTCGGCCAATCACGGAATTTTAGAGGTAGGAAGGATCTTATTTATTTATTTATTTATTTATTTATTTATTATTTTTTTAGGAAGGATCTTAAAAACCCAACTTATACCCAGGGACAAGAGAACAAGTGATCTAACATTGATGGCGAGGAGGGCATAGGATGCCTGGTGGGGCTTGATCAAGGGGAAGGTAACTGAGAGGAATTACCGAAACCTGAATGAAGGCCAAACATGATAGTGGGACAAGAGGAAAGTAAAAGGAAATAGAGGAAAGAACTAGGAGGCAAAGGGCATTTATAGAGGTCTAAATACAGGCATGTACATATGTAAATATTCTTATATATAATGATGGGGATATAGATCTATGTACATATATTCATATGTTAAATATTATGGTAGCACACGAGCACTGGGTTAACTCTACTCAAGTACTCCCTCAACATAAGAACACTTTGTTCTAATAATCTGGCGTTCTGTGATGCTCAGCTTCCCGACATGATTGCTGAAGACAAAGTGGGTGCATAAGCAAATGTGGTGAAGAACATTGATGGTGCCCGGCTATCAAAAGATATAGCATAGGGTCTTAATGGCTCAAAGATAAACAAGTGGCCAGTTAGCTGAGAAGCAACATAGCCCACATGGAAGAAGCACACCAGCCTATGTGAGCATGAGGTGTCGATGGGATTAGGTATCAGGCATCAAAGACACAAAACAAAAAATCGTATCAACAAGAATGAGGGGGATTGCAGAGTGGAGACCCAAAGCCCATCTGTAGGCAACTGGACATGCCCTTATAAGGATCACAAGGAAGAGACAAGCCAGTCAGTGTGCAGTATAGCACCGATGAAACACAGAACTTTCCTCTAGTTCTTTAATGTTTCCTCCCACACTATCATGACCCCAATTCTACCTTACAAATCCGGCTAGACCAGAGCATGTACACTGATACAGATAAGAGCTGGAAACACAGGGAATCCAGGACAGATAAACCCCTCAGGACCAAAATGAGAGTAGCCATACCAAGAAGGTAAGGGGAAGAAAGGGGGAACCGAACACAATGATCTACATATAACCCCCTCCCAGGGGGATGGACAAAAGAAAAATGGATGAGGGGAGACAGGGGTCAATGTAAGTCATGAAAAAAAATGTATAAATTATCAAGGTTCATGAGGTGGGGAAGGAGAGTGGGTAGAAATGAGCTGATACCAAAGGCTCATTTTGAAAATGATGATGGCAACATATGTACAAATGTGCTTGACACAATGGAAGGATGTATGGATTGTGATAAGAGCTGTACAAGCCCCCAATAAAATGATTTTTTTAAAAAAACAAAGCCTTATTTTACACACAAACAAACTAATGAATGGAAGATGAGGTAAAAGTTGGTCAAAACAAAGATCCTGGAACCAACTTCAGTGCACCTGACAATCGCCATGCTGCAAGAAGCCCTGGTGGTGCTGTGGGTTAGGTCGGTATTAGACTGCTAACTGCAAGGTGGGTGGTTCAAACCTACCAGCCCCTTTGTGGGAGAAAAGTGAGGCTGTCCTATAGAACAGTTTCTACTCTGTCCTATAGGATGGCTATCAGTCAGAACCCGCTCAGTGATAGTGGGTTTGTAAGTAGGTAGTTTGCCACGCTGCAAAGAGCACAAGAAGCTCAAGGTAAATATTTCCTGTGTGCTCCAGTTTTCTAACTGAAACAGCTATTTTAGAAGTGTGCTTCCTGGAGAAATCTGACTCACTGAAGCGAGGGTGTGTCTGTGTGTGTGTGTGTGTGTGTGTGTGTGTGTGTGTGTGTGTAAGAAAGAGAGAGAGAGAAGTGATTTTCTCTTAGAGGACCTCTCTGTATTGATAATGTTTGTTTGGAGTTCTTAAACAACCAAAGGGATCAATACAAATGCAAATCCACACACTTATTATCTTGCTTCTCATTGCCCATAAAACAAAGCCCAAACTCGGTACATTCCGAAAGTTCCTTCAAGGCCTGTCCCCTGCCTACCACCGCAGCCAGGGCCAGTGGACACAGTAATCTAGTGTAGTTTACACCTGGAACCAGAGAGCTGGCTGAGGGCATAAGTGGGGCAGTTCCTGGACAGTGCAAACTGTTAAGTGCTAGACTGCTCATTGAAAGAGTAAGGGTCGGAGTTCACCAGCAATGCCTGGGAAGTGATCTACATCCGAGAAATAGCCACAGAGCAAACCTGCTCTTGCTCTGACACATGGGGAGTCATGATGCGTCGATGTCAACTGGTCAGCAGCTGGGAATAAGGGTTAGTGATTGGTCTGAGGGTGTCCTAGAGGCTAGCAGCAACCCTGTCTCTCAACTTCCTCCAGCCTGCCCTTCCTGACCCTGCCTTCCAGCACTCAAGGCTTCTAACAATCCCTAGGAATCCCTCCTTGCGCCTTCCAATCCCAGCTTCACCAGTGTTTGCTCAGAGGAGCCCTGCTCTCTCTGGCAGGTCAGAGCACTGCATGCCTCCTCTCCACAGCACTTCCTCCCCTGGGCGGTTTCACATTCACTGTTATGAATGAGTAATGGATGCCCGTCTCCCTCTCCTACAAGAGGGCAGGGGCCACGAAGGCAGGTTCCTTGACATTTTAGCCCCAGTGCTTGGCACACTGTCTGGCACACAGGAGACACTCAGTACATGTTTATTCAAGGAATGAACAGTCATGAGAATAGAGCCCATTTCAGTGTGATTTAAATAAGTTCCCCACCACTTGTTTATCATATTGTGGTGGGCTGAGTGCTGTCAGAATGCTGTAAGCAACGCTGCCAATATTTCAGATGTCAGCGGGCTCGTTCATGGTGGAAAGGTGTCAGCGTCACTTATAGACGAGGAAGAGTGGCCTGGCGATCTACTTTTATGGAAACCCTATGGACCACAACACAATATTGCGCTAGAAGACAAGCCTTTAGGCTGGAAGACACTCAAAAGTCACAGTGGCCACAAGACTGGACACGCAGACGTTGCGGACCGGACTGCGTTCGTTCTGATGTACGTCTGGTTGCCAGGCAGTGACTAACGACGAAGACCAGCTCAATACCTTTCCCGGGTGACATGTCAAGGGACTTGAGATTTTAATCTGCTTGGACAGATCACTGATTCCCTTGGTACCTCCTAGATATTACTGGGGAAATAATCCCTGTCCCTGTTCTTTCCCAGACTGTGTGAAAGGAAAAGAAAACGATCCAAATTCTGATATAAATAGAAGGGGCTCGCGATGACAGAAAGAATGGGTGGATGAAAACACTGCGTGGCTGGCTGGCAGGTGGAACACTGTTAAGGCCTGCTGCTGGCCCAGCATGAGGCTTTGGGAGGGAGACTCAAGCCCAATCAGCCATTCCCATAGGCCTTCTGCTCTTTGTTTCCTCGGACCAAACTAACATCTACTGTGCTTATTTGAGCTTCCCAACACCACTTCCATCCCAGCAAGAACTGTTTCTGACTGTGAATTATCGATGTAGGTTTTAAATACAATCTGCTTTAGGAAAGTATGAGTGAGCCTGTGTCTCCAGAACCCAATGATTAGAGACTAAATAAGACTCGAGCAGTGACTATGGGGCGGGAGACAGTCTCTTAGAGTAACTTAACCTTGAGAATGTCCTAACCAACTGAATTAGGATAGACCATGGTATTGACCGTGTACTTACTGCTTACTATGTGTCCAGCATTCTCAGCGCCACGCAACTAAACATTCACAGCCAAACTAACCCCTCTCTTCCCAATTGTTGGCAAGTGAATCACAGTAAGACATACCTAATTAACTTCCATGTCATCTCTTACAATTACCAGAGCTAATTGTGATCACTTGTCTGTTGTTTGTTTTATTTTTAATAAATAATAAGTTAGACCCGAGTCAGAAGCCGCACATCTCACAATTTCCCATCGTGAGATGTGGAGTCAAGTAGCCATTCAGGTTCAAAGCTCTGATAAAACTGTAATAAGTATATTTGAAACTATTTAGAAAATTTGTAACACACGCAAAAGTAGAGCGAATGATAGCACCTTTAAGTATTCATCACTGCCCTTGAAGAACCATGAAAAACCTCTGGCTAATTTTATAATAAATAAGTTCCCTGGGATTAAAGTGGAAAGATCATTGAATTGTTTATAAATTATTCTTCCTGAAAAAAAAAATTATTCTTCCTCAATGCTTTCAGTAGTCTAGATTTTTTTTTTTTTACAGCAACTAAGAATCACTGTCACCTGACAATTCCTTATAGAGCCAGAGGAGAGAAAACACAGGCTAATGAACTTGGCTAACACACTACAGTCCTTCCCACCAGGTTTCCTAATCAATTGACCTCACACTGTCACCCTGCGAGGCAGAAACCATTGAGGGCTGACTACCAGCGGGAGGGGTGGCAGTGCTCACCCAGGGCTGCCTGGGAAAGCAGACCTGGCGACCTGTTTCTGAAAGGTCACAATCCTGAAAAGCCCGTGGTGCAGAGCCACTCTGCACGCACAAGGCGACCGACCGGGAGTTACCATGGCCTTGATGGGGATGAACATCACCCCATGTGTGTGTTTTCACGTGTGCCTCTGAGACAGGGGGCGTCCACACTGGTAGGATATGAAGCAAATTAGTCACAGGAACAGAAGATGGCTTCGTCTTTCACATGGGGTTTCAGCCTCCCAGGTGCTGCCATTCATGAAAGCGCCATGGTCGGGGAGCAGAAGGCCAAGACAAATAGCTGTTTATGATACATGCTTGCAGAGAACCAGCCTGTTGGTTTGTCTAAGATTATGGGCAGGAAATGGTTCCCTGATAAAACCCATTGCTAGAGACAGAGGAAGGTGTTAAAACGTTCAAGGAATGCAGGGTCACCATACCGGAAAGGACTGGTTGACGGTCAGCTCTTTCAAGAGGTTGCATAATGTCTAGCATAAGATCGATAAAGGAAGCGGTCCCAATTGCACTGAAGGCATTGTCAGGAAAAGAAGGCTCCAGGAATGGATGGAATACCAGTTGTGTGCTTCATCAAACGGAGGCAATATCAAAAGAAACTTGGGAGACAGTTACCTGGCCCACCAACTGGAAGAGATCCCCAATTTGTGCCCATTCCTAAGGAAGGTGATCCAACGGAATGTGGAAATTATCTACAAAATCATCAATATCACATGTATGAATTGTTAGAAGAGCTTTAAGAGTCCCCAGTAAAGTGATTTATTAATTTTTTAAAATTAAAGATAGGTTTTACATGGTTGGAGCCATATATTGACAAGGAACTGACAGGGAATTTGAACAAGCTGGATTCAGACAACAATATGGAAGAAGAGAAACCATTGCCAGTGTCAGAAGGATTCTGACTGAAAGCAAAGACTATCAGAGAGCTGTTTATCTGTGCTTTATTTAGTATGCAAAGGCATCTGACTTTGTGGATCAGAACAAATAATGAATAACATTGCAAAGAATGGGAATTGTAGAACACATAACTGTGTTCAGTGGCATCTGTACACAAGAACAAGAGGCAGTCAGACCAACAGAACAAGACTGTGTGGTTTAAAATCAGGAAACATCAGGGTTGTGTCTTTGGCCATACTTGTTGAGCAAATAACCTGGAAAGTCATGTTACAGGAATCCATTGGGATTGGAGGAAGATTCATTAACAACCTCCGATATGCCAACAACAGTCTTGCTAGCTGCAAGAGAAGAGATTCTAGATTCACTTACTGATGACGATCGAAGACAACTCAACGTAAAAACGAAATAATCCTCACAACTAGACAAATAAACAGCATCGTTGTAAGCAGAAAACTTGGCATTGTCAGAGATCTCATCTTACGTGGACTCACTGTCAACATGCACGGAAGCAGCAGTAAAGAAATCAAATGATACATCCACTGGGCAAATTTCAAGTACTGAAAGAGCAATGGTGTCACTTTGAGGACTACAACGCTCCTGCTACAAACTATGGTCTTTGTGCAATACTTCGTATGTATGTGAAAGCTAGACAAGCCCTAAAGAAGCCTGGTGAAGACGTGATGCATTTTAATTATGCTGTGGGCAAAGCATACTGCCAGAGAAACAATTTGTCTTGGAGGAAGTTCAGTCAGAATGCTCTTAGAAGGGAAGATGACACAACTTTGTCTCAAGAACTTTAGTCATTGTTATCAGGAGAGGCCATTCCCTGCAGAAGGACCTCGTGCTTGATAAAGTAGACAGTGAGAAAGAAGGTGGCCCTTGATAAGATGGTGTAACAGAGCAGCTGCAACAATGGGCTCAGACACAGCATTGGTTTTGTATAACACAATTACATTTTCTAAAATTATCGATAGTTGACAGACTTCTAAAAGTTCCATACTCATACGATATTGATAACCCATCTAGGGAAGCCAGCACTCAACATGATCTGCCTGGAGGGTCAGTGAAGGGCTATGAGAGGTCAGGGAGAGCAGAAGGATGGGAGTAAGTGCTGAGAAGACATCTGAGATACAGGTGAGGATTCTTAAAACTTAACTCTTTCACCTGCCTACGTACTGTATGCCTCTCCCATCTCTATGAACTGAGAGCATTATAATCTGGAGTCATAATGGACAGGGAAGTCAGGGAAGTCAGGGTTGAAAAGGGTGTGTGTCTATCTAGCTGTACATTTCTGTATGCTTGCTACAGTTTTATAACAACTATTATCTGTTTAGCATCAACTTGCTGGAACTCTAGGCTCTAACCTGCACACAGTAAGCTATTACAGCTGGCTGACTACCACGGTAGTCACTAGCACAGTTTCTGGGGGTGCTTTCAAGCAATTCAAGAAAAGTAATATTGGGGAGTTGTTGACGCTGACTAATCTCAAAAGTACTTGCCCTAAGTTCTAGCATAGACAGACTGCAATGAATTCCAACGGAGTCTGTTTTAATGCACACACACGTGGACCCCGAGCATCCCAGGCCTGTCTTTCTCCTGCTGGGTGGACGCTTGGTTCTGCAAGCCTGCAGCATCAAAGGTGGAAATGACCTGACCCTTTCTTTATCCCATCAACAGATCGCCACAAGCCAAGAACATCTGATGGGACCCACTCATGTGGAAAAGATTTTTCTCAAGCTTAGAATTGCCAGCTGTCCCATTTCAAACCCCTTATCATCTCAGGTAACAAGTATGAAGTGGCAACTGTAGTTTCCACTCTCCTGGAGCTCTCACATAGGCAGAATTATTAGGCTACATGATAGAGAGGTATTTGAGTCAAGAACACAGGGCTCATTCATTCAGCAGCTACATTGTGCGGCTTTAAGGGGGAGACAGGAATGTATACAAACGAGAATAAATGGCCCTTTCTGGCCGCAGACACAAGAGGCATTTATGCACACTCACAGATTCTGTGTGTAGTTGGTACTGCTGGGGCCATGCGAGACATCGTGAGTTCTGGACAGAGGGAGGAATTAAGACAGTCATCATGCAAGAAATATTATGAGAGTCAGGGATGTAGGTGAATTTGATTCACTCAGTGGCTTAGAAAGTGTGCAGTATGGTTTGAAGGAAAAAGTATCCCACTGCATATCAATAAACCAAGCTCCTATTAGCAGTTTGGGTTCCAATTAGCCATGTTATCTCAAAAAAAGTTGAGGGGTTTGAGAGGACCAGTAGCTCTCAATCGCAACTTCGGGATGTGCATCACAATCATTTCAGGAGTTAGAAAAAACAATGACTGGATGCTTGGATGCAGACAAGAACTAAACATAGAGAATCACTCACGGTGACACGTGCGCATGCAAATTTATTTACTTAAATTTTCTCTGGGTTTCCGTTGAAACAGACCAGGCCAACATTTGTTACATTTTGTCCCTTTCATGACCTGTGGGACACAGAGTGCCCACCTGTATTTTCCTCCTCTGGGGTTTATTGGGCAGCTGCTTTCCCTCTGAAAGTAGAGACAGCCATCAGGTAGGTGATTGGATAATTCTCTGAACACAAGAAATGGGCATGTGTAGAAAATTATCATTTTGGCAGGGTATTATATGAGGCAATGAATCCTGTGATTTTGTAAATCTTTTGACTGATTTTTCACTGGGAGAGAAGCCTTGATGTGGGATACAGAAAGATTTCTCCCAAGTGTCTCCCCCAAATACATATTAGACTTAGGACACTGCTTGCAGCTTATGGTAAATGATTGTCAAGTTACCTCTCTGAAGGCAGTGAGTTGCCAGACCACTGTCTGGTCCCACCACAAGTAAGGCCCACTCCTTGCTGTTAAGGACAATGGGCTACTTCTCCCTAAAGGCTTGCAGTCATCAGTTTGGTTCTTGTAGGTGGGGTTTACACTCTACTGATAATGGTTTCTATAGTGAGCCAGAGAACAGGTCAAACCGGCTCAGTGATATCCAAAATTAAGCTGTCTCCTTGAATCTAGGATCTGCCCATCTTATCCCATGTATACCCCCAGTCCCTCCTCTTCCTATTTCATAGATACCCTAGATGACACCCCCCCCAATTACTGTATTACCTATAACACAACCCTTTCCTGTGACATATGTCTTCACCTGTAATTAGGGGGCTTGCATGTCCCCAGAGAATATAAAATCCTCGGTTAGCAATAAATCTCTCTTTCTCCATGTGGACCACCAAGTGAGGCTGAGGTGAGCATGCTACCATGAAATGTGTCTGACTCCATTATTTCAATCTCTCTTCTATCTCTCATGCTCTCTGTGACTTTACTATAATCTTTACTTATTATCGCTGTACAATTGCACCTACTGGACCTGGGATGAAGTGTTAGGGGCTGGTCAACCCTGACAGCTTATAAATATATTTCTGGGTTGCTGTGTGTTATTTGATGATTCCATGTTCTTTGGGAACACCATATTTTCAGGTGCTCTACATTGTGTGCATCTATCAAAGGATCTAGAATGTGGTACAGAGACCAGAGGGACATATGTGCTCCCTATAACTTTACCCTCAGAGTGCACAGGAACAAGTGTATCACACATAATCCTACTAAAGAGTTGAGAGGGGCATATGTATCCCATATAATCTCAACCTCTACACCCAATCCAGAGGAAGATTTGTGTCCCCCATAATATGAAGCAAACCTGCATTTCAGAACAAATTTTCAGAAATGCTCCTTGATTCATCATGTCTTCCATTAATGAAAGCACATGATTTATGCATATATATATATATATATGTATATATATATATATATATATATATAAAAAATCAGAAAATAATTGGATCATGAAAGGGTTAACGTTGCTATGCATCTTCTGGGAATCTTGTTAAAATGCTTCACTCGGATCAGCGTGTCCAGAATGGGATCTAAGAATCTTCATTTGTACCAGCCTCCCAGGTGACATAGTTGCTGCTGGTCCGTGAGTCACACGGGCCACACTTTGCAGCAAACGCATCACCCCACTGCGGTATTCCATTAGGCACGTAGAGATTTCTGCCCATGCTAGCAGGTCTAGTGTGCTTCATGCGTGCCTTAGAGCACGTGTTGCCTTTGCTGCTCACTTTAAAAAACCGAGGTGTTGCCGTCCAATGCTGCATCTGGTGTGAACTGAACCTGCAGGGCAGAGGTGTTTCCTGGTCCTGGTCCTCCTCTTTTCAGTCTTAGACATTGTTCTTTTCTTGACTTCAAGTCAATAGTGGCAAAACACACACTGCCCATCTGGTTTTTATGATACTCCTTTTAAGCAATACAGTCTCTTCAGAAGTCGTGCCTGCATCCTAAAAAGGAAATTCAAGTCTTCAAAGGAAGCAAAGTTCTATAAGAAATGCAAGTTTCAATATGACAAAGCCATTCACGTGTATCTATCACCCAATGCTTGTGCTTTAAAAGAGCGTGAGTTGGGAGACTTTCAAGTGTGCACATAACCAGTTGCTTGAACCGAGATAAGAATGATATATTTAGAATCTCTGAAGGTGCCACTTGATACTAATGTAACAGTAAGTTACATTAAGTAGCTAATATTGGAGTTAGATCATTTTTAGGCTCTAATGCCCTTTGTATTAAATAAATAATTTAAGCCTGAGTTTGTAACGGTGAAACTTCTGTAACTTCTGAGCAAAATGCTAATAAAAGAGGAGGTCAAAATGCTGTCAAAAAAGAAAAGATCTAGTCTGTGAAATCAGTAGAGTCTTCCAGGCAGACTAATAATTGAATCAGTTCGGGTTAGTGTGGGGCAAACATGTGTGAAAGTTCAAAGTCACTCCTTCCTGTTTTTGAAAGATCAGGAGCAGAAGTTCTAATCAATCTGATTTGCTCTGTAATAATTTTACAAGAATGCTCTTGTGCGTGTGTCACTTGTTAGGAAGTGATGTTTCTTGGGAACAGTGTTACTGAGGAACTGGCATGGTTTTTTGCAGCAGGAGAGCAATGATTCTCCATCAAGGGTGACTTTGTTCCAGAGGAAACACTTAGCAATGTTCGCAAATATTTTTGGTTACCCTAACTTGTTGAGGGCGGGGTACTGGCATCTAGTGGGCAGAGGACAGGGTTGACTAAGCACTCTACAATGCACAGGGCCACTCCCTACACCAGAGAACAATCCCACTGAAAATGTAATCCTGTCAAAAGTTGGGAAACCCTATTGTTCCCCCTGGATCCACACACAGTCCGTGTGCGCGGAGTAGAACTGTGTGGGTTATCAAGGCAGTGACTTTCCAGGAGTGGATTGCCAGAGCTTTCTTCTGCGGCCTCTCAGTGTGGGCCTCAACTGCCAACTTTTCAACATTGACAAGCGCTCAATGTGTGTACCACCTGGGGTCCCTGGGAAATCCCACAGTAGAGTATTTTACCAAGCTTCCACAAGGGAAATAAGAATCGTGACGATTTTGCATTTTACACTTTGTAAGTTGAGCTTTCACACAGATCGTGTAATCAGATGGTGCAGACTGCCTTCAGTAGCATGTAGTTGCTGGCAGGCTGCTATGTGTTTCGAAACAACGTGTCCCATGAATTAGGTTGAAAGTCGTTTCTGTGAACCTGCTGGACTCGGCTGTCATTTACGTGAGCTTTGCACTCACCAACCAGGCACCCTTGCCACGTAGTGAGCCTCAGGGAAAGAGAGCAGAAATAGCCTTCAGCACCACATGGACAATACCCAAACAAAACCCAGCCCCAACTGGCGCAAGTCAACAATTTCAGGACCTGCTGTCTGATAAGGACCCAGATAGATAAGATGCACAGGGTAGGGCCTAAAGCAGACAAGGGACTGAGAGAGAGGGGAGGAATTTCCCTTCAAAGGGGTAGTGCTCAAAGCTAAGTCTTGCAGAAGCAGAACTGGTGAAGGAATTCGGAGCTTTGGGGTTTGGGTAGATGGAGCTGCCAGTGTAAAATGCAGTCTGTTTCTCAGTGTAGCACCACCGATGATAATAATATAATGATAATAAATTTTAACTGAGAACCCAGAACTGTTCTAAGAGCCTTTGCCTGTATTCACTCGGTTGATTTTCTCACAAAAATAGCACCCACCTGAAGTCCTATCAAACAAACGAAAGCTCAAACTCACTGCCATTCAGTGAACTTCAACTTATGGCGACCCTATAGGGCAGGGTAAAACTGCCCCAGTGGGTTTCCGAGACTGTAACTCTTTGCGGAAGTGAAAAGTCTCATCTTTCTCCCATGGAGTGGCTGGTGATTTCAAACCGCTGACCTTGAGGATTGCAGCACAACATGGAACAACTATGTTACCAGGGCTCCATCAGGTGTGTACTATCATTAGTTTCATTTTAGGGGGAAGAAATTGAAGCACTTGCCCCATGTCACAAAGTTAATGTGCCATTGGGATTCAAACTTCATTTTTCCTGGTGGCAGACGGTATATTCTTAAACACTACCTTATACTACTTAATGAACCAGAAGATGTGGCAACTTTTAGTTTTAAAAGAATATTAGCTAAGAGGCACAGTAGACCCACGGGAAAGAAGTGACCTACCTGCCATATGAACCATGCTCTTTCAATGAAGACCAAATCTAAGCCATGGATGGTTGGCCATCCACAGTAGTTATTGCTATCCTAGTCTCTCTTTATCTCTGTCTTGGAATAGGCATCCCATTTAGGTGGTTTCGGATCTTGTGGAAAACCAAAGACCTGGAAGGGAGTGTATGGGGTGTCATCTCTATACTCATAATCACAGGGCTGGGAAGACTGGCTCTAGTGGTAGAGAAAGACCGCCAACAGTTCCGAGATAGAGATAACGCCAGAGACACATTTTCCAGAAGGAAAGCTGTCCCCAGAACAGCCCTCCATAAAAAGGCTACCATCAAAATGTCTCCTACAGGCATCTAGCTGCTCATGTTGTGGCTAGAGAAGACCTATCTTTAAGAGCAATCAGATTCTTTTGTCCTTCCCACTCAAGGGGCAGTGGAGTCCCTTTGTGATACTTATCATAGGGTACTCCCCTGGTGAGCTCAGGGGAGGTCCAAGGTTAAGATGCTGCCTGTTTCTAATGTGTAGGTAGGTGCTGGAGGCTTGCAAGCCTCGTGACTATATAAACCCACTGTTAAATAAACTCCCTCTCTCACTCCTATTCCAACATCGGAGATGAGCCCCTGTGCCTCGCTTGTCTGTCTGCTTTATTTTCTTTAATTGCACATTTCACTCTTGAGTACTCGTTCTGCAGTGGGGCTGGATCTCAGTCTGTCTTTCCCTAACAAAAATCTTGAAGACCAGACCTTCTCTATCTTCATCCTTCTCTATTTTCATCAACACTCAATGTTCACAGAGGCTACCAAAACCAACAGTCAAGTCGATTCTAAACTCGGTCCGGTCCCTACAGTACGGAGTAGAACTGCCCCTGTGCGTTTCCAAGACTGCAACTCTGCAGGAGTAGAAAGCCTCGTCTTTCTCCCGTGGAGCAGCTGGTGGTTTCACACTGCTGACCTTGTGGTTTTCAGCTCCACACATAATTACTCTGGCACCAGGACTCCCTGGTGAACTCTACCAAGAAAGGGAGACATCAGAATCCTGCAGAGGATTCAATCAATTGGCTTCCAGCACTGCACTGACCCACCCATCAACAATCTCCACCATGCTTTCAAACGGGATGCTCAAGAACCAGATGAGCTCCCCAACTCTAAGGGTACTTGTTTTCTTCCAGCTCTAAGAAACTGTCATAAGCCTCATGACTCACAGGATGATGACACATGTAAGCACACAGCTTGAGTCTGTGACGCGAAGCAAGTCCCTTAACCTCTCTGAGCCTTGTGGTTAACAATAGTAAAATAGTCACAATAGATTACTCATTGGGTTCTTTGAGTTTGTAATACCGATAAAATGCATAGCAAGGTATCTGGGACACAAAGCGCTCCATAAATGTTTGCCTTTATTAGGTTTTATTAAAATGCAAAGCAAGAAACGAGCAAGTGGTTAAAAAAACAAACAAATTTTATGGAGGCAGAAAATTAATTCAGGAGAGTAGATAAACTAAGGAAAATTAATATTTTGTACATGTGTGATTTTCAAAATAACTTTGACAACTGACCCATATCTTTTGTATATTCATAAAAGATAATAATAATAAAATATAAAGTTCATGGTTACTTTTCACTATTTCTTCCCTAAAATGCCACCGAGTCTATATCTCCTATTAAGAATGGAGAATGGAAAGGGCCAACGCCCCCAAACTTCCTGATTCACTGGCAGGAGACATCACACCAACAAGGACCCTACATTTAGTCAAGGGGCTGGTCCTTAGCTTTCACTAGGAATAAGAGGGAATCCATCTGCTCCAGCTTGTTTTTGGTCTGGGCAGCACACTTTGTTTTTTTTTCTCTGTACATTTGGATGGCTTGCTGTCACACTTTGCCCTCTAAGTTTTTGGAATTACCTCAAGAAAATATTCCCATAACTGGACCACCAGATACGCATAACCCACTGAGCCACGAGGGATCCTTTAGCAAATTCATGCCCATCTCTTTATGAAAAGAGAGTGTGGAGGGGGTAGCCGGGAGGGAGAGGGACAGAGACAGAAAGCAAAGGCAGATGTATTTCAGAATCCTAGATTGGCACAGTC
>NW_022103928.1:10681467-10690456 GCF_000313985.2 Echinops telfairi
TGGTTCTTTTCTTGTATTTGAACAATTGAATTGTATCTGATAAGAATTCCTGAAATGTGAATGAATGGATAAACAGTGGGATAGGAGAGGGGGGAATACACACACACACACACACACACACACAAATTCCTGAAATGAGTGGGACAAATCCGACCCACCCCCAAGTGTGTCTCAGTCACACACACACACACACACACACACACACACACACACACGTGCCCTGCCCCCTAAGCCTCCTGAGGTCTCAGGCGGATTGCTGCGCCCTCCCCCGCCCCCACCCCTAGCAAGCAAGTTTGCCCCGGTTTGGCAGCTCACAGAATAGTGGGAACGGGCGCTGGGCGTCTTTGCATCCCGGGGGTTTGCAGACCGCGTCCCCTCCGTGCTGTCCCCAGGTCTGTGCCCCGGGAGGGGAAACGCCACTTACCCCACCACGGAAATCATCATGGCAGCCACCACCAGGTAGTTGGTCTGGTAATAGAGCAGGTTGCTCACCACGCGGTTGTTCCATTTGGAAATGTCCTTGAAATCCGGCCGCGCGAAGCGGTCAGAGCCCGGGAAGAAGTCGTCCCAGCTGCGCAAAGGAGGGACCTCCATGTCAACGTCTTCCCCGGCTTCTCCTTCGGAATCTGGGGGAGGCGACGGCGACAAACGAGCCGCTGAGCTGGGTCACAGCAATGACAGCGGCTCCCGCGCCGTCGGCTCTGCGGTTGGCGCGCAGCGCAGCAAAGAAAACCAAGAGCGGCCGGGCGGTTTTGCGCCTTTAGGCTTCGCAGTTGGCTCGAAGTGATTGGTTCCGGAGAAACGGTGGAGTCCCGAAAGGAGCGAGGGCCAACTGCAGAACAGAAGTGGAACTACGCCGTGCAGCCCGCGGGGAAGTCCTCGGTCCGAGCGTGGGGGCCAAGCTTCTTTCTCCAGCAGTTCGACTAAAAGCGCCCCCCACCCCGCGTTCTGAGTATTAGCCTCGGGGTGTGCACTCTGACTTAGCCGGGGTGGGGGTGGGGCTGGGGTGGGGATTGCAGCTGTTCGAATGCCAACCTAAGTGAAATGGGATGGAAGCAGATTTTCGTGTGACTTTTCGAGGATGAACTGGTTTTGAGAAGTAAAAAGTAACCTTTGCACATCAGAATGCAAGTCTTCTCCGTTTTGCTGTTCCTGTTTCACCAGGAGTCAAATCAGATTGGCACAACAGGAAAAAGGGAGGTGCCGGCAGGAAGGGCTGGTTTGCTCTTTCACTTCTCTTTGTTCTCCAGCTCTCTTCTCTAGGGACAGAATTATTGAACTCCTGGGCCATTCTGATAAAGTGGGCACTTCAGCATGTTTGCATTTTATAAATAAGTCCTTGCTGTGAACTGCTGTTTTGCTTGCTGTTTTGAACCTAGCATTTTATTTATTTTTTAAAGTTTTTATTCTTTTTCGTTTATCCACGTTTGGGGACAACTTGCACTAAAAGAGCACAGTCTTTTAATAAAGCCATTGCTTTGCACCCCAGCCTGAAGAAAAATTGTTAAGGGGTGTTTTACTTGTACGGTTCTTTCTAAAGATCTTCTGAAGGGTAGATTCTTCTTCCCCCTCCCTTTTGTCCCCCAGTTTAAGGGCTTCCTCTCAAATGCTTGAAGGAAAGAAAATGTTTTATTAATTGCAATGGTATGGGGCAGAATTCTCAGATCTGAACCTGTGAATGGAGCATCTCTAAACCTTGGGATTCATTCCACTCAGATCGCCACTTTTCAAAAAACTTGAAGGCAATAACTATACCTAATGTGAAGTCTGGAAGACAAAATTTAGTTTTCCCTTGATGACTCAGAAATCGGTTCAAGGACTTGAGAAATCATTACCACTACTGGTGGTTGGAAAAGACTGGTGGTTGGAAAAGAGTGGTGAAAGACGATGAATCAGTGTTGACTAACTGATGTATCCTTGGTGCTGCCTTTGGGGCGTGGGGGAATTTAAAATAGAAAATATTCTTGATACTGGGAAACTGGGAGAGTTTAAAATCAGAGAAAGCAAAATTCAACTTTCAGCACTTTCGGGTGGCTTTGAAGAAGCTACTTCTCTCCCAGGCAGGATTTTGTTTTGTTTTAATGTAAAGTGAAGATAATAACATCTACTGAGTAGAAAAGATAAGCGAAACTATTCATATGGAAACTGCATCATAGAGTGTAAGTAATCACAGTTAGAATGTTACTGTTATTAATTATATTGATTTATTTCTAACGACACATACTATAAACTACAAAACTATCCACTGTTGTTGATATACAGACACACACATATTCAGATACAGACCTGGGGACAAAAGTTCCAGGAAAGGCCTTTGCCGTCAACCTGATACCACTGATACCAAAGCTGCTTTGAATGGCATTTCAAACAGTACTAAGTAAAGATTCAATGTTTCATTCTTATTTGAAACAATATTATTACAAAGAGCTACTCCAATCCATGATTCACCTGTAAAGAAGCAATACTGTGTTAACCTATTTTGTTTTCTATGCTCTTATAAAGCGCATCTATTGATTTGTTTCTACCTTGTTGCAATTTGATTGTTGTAGTCCTGTCTGGCTAGACATGCTGGGAAAAGGAAAGAGAAAGAAAGGCTGAGAAATTCAGTACAAGGACAACAGAGCATTTGACTCTTTGGGGGTTACACAGGGCAAGAAGACAGCCCTGCTGGTCTCTCAAGGATTTTGCAATGCAGTGAAAACTACTTACTTAAATAGAAGATAGCGTGAACACACCCCTGGCATGGAGACTATTCTATTTATACAGGACTTCTGAGGCTATAAATCTTTATAGGAGCTGGTAGCCTCATCTTTCTCTCACAGTGGCTGGTGGATTTGAACCTCCAACCTGACAGCCCAGCCTTCACCCAACAGTCCAGCAGGGCTTCTTAGAGTGAAAGGGGTGCTAAATGGCCATTTGCCAGATCTTGATCATCAGTTACAGGAAGCAGGATGTGGAGGAAATCCCCAGAGCTTAGCAATATCGAGCAGCAGCACTGAGGGCTAGCTGAGTCAATCATCTTGGTCAAGAGGAGGCAGGGGCCAGAGAAGAGCCTGTTAGAGACCTCAGTGAGCACTAGGCGTGGTGAGCAGGAGCGTTCACCTTCCAAGTGCTCTGTGCTGCATGACCAAAAGCTGTCACGTGTCATGTGTGTTGCTATGAGTAATCTGTTCTCAGCCTAATCTCAGACTAGACTTTGCTTCTGGGTATTTTGATGCATGTGCACCCATTGATGGCAAGTAGATGTTGACACATGGTTACCCAAAGGACAGAGTAGAACTGCCCAGAGTGCTCCCAAGGCCAGGCTCTCTGTGGAAATAGACTGCCCCTTCTGCCACACCTGTCTTCCTGTGCTTTGAACTGCTCATCTACCTGTGAGCCGCCACGCTCGTTAACCTCTGAGTTACCAGGGCTACTTGTTTAAATTTCCAGGGAGATTTAGACATTTTTAAATAGGAGGAAGACCAGATAAAGCTGTTTAAAGCATGACCTCTTTCTTCCTCCCAAGATGTCAACTGTGGTTATTTTTCTGGCTAGATTGTGGGATCTTTTCTTCTCTCCTCCTTAACAAGTCTCCCATTGAAATAATATTGTTTTAAATAAAAATGAACACATACTGAGTCCTTACTTAATTCTACTCATAGTTTGAAATGCCACCCAAAGCAGCTCTTCTGTCACTATTCATTCAGAGGGATCAGATTCACGACAGAGGACTTTCCTGGGGCTTTTGGGTTCAGGTTTGCACCTGAATATGTCTGTACATCAGCAATAGTGAAGAGTAGTTTACGGTATGTGCCATTTGAAATAAAATAAATCTGTTGAAAGTTTCACTTGCATGTCTCTGTCACTGTCATTACAGTAATTTCTAAACAATCTGTTGGAGTCTGTGGGAGTATCTGGTGTCATCTATCCACATACCATCAGCATGAGTCAGGGTCAGGGTGTGAGTCCCAAGGCACACAGATGCAGTCAGGTGCCTTTTCAGACCTCTTCACGGGCCAACTGTGTTCTACCCGTGGGTCTTGGTATTGTCCCTGTGAAAGGAGTGGAATTAGAGTAGGAGATGTCGAAACAGCATGCTGGTCTTTTTGCCTACTGAGAGGGCTATGGTGCTGGCTGCCAGATCTCAGAGAGTTGTCTGAAAGCAGTCTTGTCCCACAGGAGCCTCTTTTGAGAAGCTAGCATTTAACCTCAGTGGTTTCTATCTGTGGAGTCTTAGGCAAGAAAAATGGTTTCTGAAGGGATACTGAGACATATTCATTAGACTTGAAAAGAGGCAGCAAGAGACTACGGACTATGAAAATGATCCCAGGAATTACTGCCTGGCACAGCCTTTCAGCTCAATGAACGCTAGAGACTTGAATTTGATTGGGAATAATGTGAGTATAGAACAAGGGTGCCTGCAGGTCCAGTGGCTAATAGGACACAGAGGAGGTTAAATATCAAAATTCAGTAGAAGTTGCAGCTACATTTGCTAAGTACCAACCAGACTTATAAGCCTTATTACAATGGTTCTCAAACTTTTTAAAAAATCATTTTATTGGGGGCTCATACAACTCTTATCAGAATACATACATGCATCCTTTGTGTCAAGCACATTTGTACATTGCTTGCCATCATTTAACATTTTCTTTCTACTTGAGCCCTTGGTATCAGCTTCTCATCCCCCCCCCAACCCTTGATAATTTATAATTTATAATTTTATATAAATTATATAAATTTATAATTATTTTCAATGTCTTACACTGACCAATGCCTCCCTTCACCCACTTTTCTGTTGTCTACCCCCCTGGGAGGGGGTTATATGTAGACCATTGTGATCAGTTCCCCCATTCTCCCCAACCTTCCTCTTCCCCTCCTGGTATCGCTACTCTCATTAATGGTCCTGAGGGGTTTATCTGTCTTGGATTCCCTGTGTTTCCAGCTCTTATCTGTTCTCAAACGTTTATGTGCACAGTCATCCAAGTGCTTTCCTGATGGTCAGGATGGGGCCCTAAAGCTAGCTTTTGTCAGAAGATCCCAAGTGATGCAGGTGCTGTGTGTTGTTGTTGTTGTTGGGTGCCCTAAGGTCAATTCCAACCCCATGTGACAGAGTTGAACTGCCCCACAGAGTTTTCTTGGCTGTTATCTTTACGGAAGCAGATTGTCAGCGCTTTCTCCCAGAGCCACGAGTGGGTTTGAACTGCCAACAGGAGGCCTCCTTGTTGTTGTCGCTGATCCCCCAAACTCAACTCAACTACTGCCATTGAGTCAACGAGGACTCATAGTAGCCCTATGGGACAGGATATAAGTGCCCCTGTGAGTTTCTGAGACTGTAACTCGACAGGAGTAGAAAGCCCCGCCTTTCTCCTGGAGCGGCTGGTGGTTTCCAACTGCTGATCTTGCAGTTAGCAGCCCAAAGTGTAACCCCTACACCACCAGGGCTCCGCTGTAGCTGATAGAATGATATTTGATCTAAATATCACAACCTCAATTCTACAAGACAGATACGTTTTTTCCAGCTTACAGGTGGAGAAACAAATACTCAAGGTGTCCTACTTCATCAGTGTAAGAAGTAAGCATTTCAGTGGCATCCCTAAGAGGGATACAGGGATGTGGACTGCATTGGGCGGCACTCACGAGGGTGTGATCGCAAAATGAATGCCTGGAAAGTTTTTGTATAGTGTTTCAACTGAAAGTTAGTATTTTTATAAGAATCTCCCAATGGTTAGTTGTACTTTTTTTTTTTTTTTGGTAAGCGGAAATCACATGAATCAACATACCTAAAAGGAAAAAAGAACAACAAACCAACCAACCCGTGCTCACTGCCATCTAGTAGATTCCTACTCCTAGTGGCCCTATTAGAGTAGACCTGTCCCTGTGGATTTTGGAGACCAACTCTTGATGGGAGTAGAAAGCTCCATTTTGTTCCTGAGGAGCGGCTGGTGGTTTCGAACTGCTGACCTTGTAGCTAGAAAACCAATGCATAACCACTACACCACCAGGAGCCCCCTAAAAGGCAAAAATTCTGTGCTAATTTACTTTTTGAACCTTTTAATGCTTCTAATGCTGAAGTGTCCTTATTATTCAATTTCAATGAGGTGTGAAGTCTGTTTGCTACAAGTATCCACTGCTGTTTTCCTGGATGCTGGTGTTTTTATTGCCAATAATTTGGTCAAATTGACTGTTGTTTAGCTTTGATATTATGACAACCAGTATTTGTGTACCTATACTAATAACTTCTGAGAATGAAGTACAAGTTAAAGGAAAGAGAAAAAATTAGAATATGGCTTCTGCTAATAATGTTTTCACTACTAATCCTGTAATTTAATGCAGAAAGATTTTACACATTTTTTGTTGTTGTTAGTCTTCAGACCATCTAAAAAATAGCATACCCAAGCAATTTTAAAACTGTATCACATATTATTCTATGATTAAAACTAACAATAAAAATTACCAAGGGTTTTGTAGGCTGGCAGGGCAGGTGCATCATGAGTCACAGACAACACTAGTGATGCTGCTGAAGGATGCAAACTGTCCATCTGACTCCAAGTCTCCTATCTGCCCCACTCCATACAGTATGTGGAACTCAACTCACTGTTGACTCAGATTTGTAGATATGTATTTTCTACCCCGTCATCCAGATTTTGTTCACATGTGCTTCCGGATTATTAAAAAATATCGTTCCAAGTTTTATCACCATTAATCTTTAGGGATAAATTATGTGTGTTCTAAATTATTCTTTTGTTTTCATTACACTTTTTAATAATAAACATCTATTCTTAGTCACACAAAAATTTTGCAAGTTTTTTCCATTTCTGGTTAATTGCTTCTTTGACAGAATATGACACTGAAATATTAAATATTGATCTTCCCTAAATAAGAATATTCTCTCAACTTCACCCCAAAAAACTAATTTAGATACTCCCTCTTACCCCCAACCACCCAAAGTGGTCAAGAAGAGGTTAGAACCAATCTGAAAATAAACCTGAAAACCTCCTGGCTATGCACCAGAGATTAGAGCTGGTATATTGACGTGGTCTTGGAACTCCTAAGTGGTCTAACAGTGGTAGATTGCCCGCTGACAGGTTGGGGTTGAATCCACCTGGAGGCGCCTCTGAAGACAGCAGGCCAGGCCGTCAATCACAGCGTGCTCCACTCTGGCAGAGACAACAGATCTTTCCTATCACTAGAAATCGCACAAACATGCAGGCAATTGTGCCTGTGTTTCCACGCAGCTTGGCAACATTAAAAACGGTGTAAAGTTGATCTAATGAGATGTCCTTAATCGAAATGAGAGTTACATAAGACCCTTCAAGGGGCCCAGGGGCCGGCGACCCCGCCCTCCCTGCCGGAGGCCCCGCCCACCGCGAGGGATTCTGGGAAGAGGCGGAAACCAATATGGCGGATGGCGAGGACCCGTAAGTACAGGGGTTTGTGCAGTACCGGGCCGGGCAGGGCGTGAGCGAGCTCGGCGGAGGGCGGCCGCTCCTGCCGCCCGGGGTCCCCTCCCCTTCGCCCGCCCCGGCCCCTTGCCCCCGACCCCCGCGCGGCGCCTAGCGAGTAGCGTGATGCTGACCCTTCTTTTATTCTCTCTTTCTTTTAGGGAGAAGAAAAGAAGGAGAATAGAGGAGCTGCTGGCTGAGAAGTTAGTGCTGCCGGGAGGCCGGGGTCCTCTTCGGGGACCCCCGCCTCCCCTCCCCATCCCAGGCCTAGGAGACCAGCCGCAGCGGGCCCGGGGGTGCTGGGAGGGGGGCACCCGGGACGCAGACCGCTCAGCCTCATTCCCCGACCCCCGCGCCCGCTCTTTGCAGCAGGCCCTGCCTGCAGGGGCGGGATCTAAGGTCCTGTGGAAGGCCCTAGGCCCCCTCTTAACTCCCACCCAAAGGGTCCGACCCACGACCCTGTAGAACAGGGTCCCAATGTCAACACATGCAAGATAGGCACGAATTTGTTTTTGGCGGGGTGGGGGGTGTCCTTTCCCAATCTCAGACTTTGGGTGAGAACATATCAGTTATCGCATCAAACATGGCAGTTTTTGCAAAAGCATTGGCACCCAAAGTAGGGTGTTGACCTTTATTCTCCCTCTTTCACCACACACCCTATTGCCTATCTAGTGCTGAGCTTTGTGCAAGGTGCAACAGATTTAAATAAAGTGTTTTTCAACCTTACTGAAGCCGCTGAATTCCCCCACCCTACCAGGGATATAGGTGTAGTGAGGTAGTTAATTTCTGTGCCAATTCCCAGTAGAGTTCTTAGACGTCTCCCTCAGAAAGTTGAAATTCAATTGCAAGAGGACTGGAAAAACAAGCTTAATATCTCATCCTCTCCCACCTTTCACTTGGCTGAAACAGCCCGTAAATTTGAGTGCTTACTAGTACTGTGTAGAATATACACAGTATATATGCAACGATTTCACTCAAACGAGGCCTACTGCATGGAGTCGGTTTCGAATCTACTCCTAGGGACAGGATTGCATCTAAGACATAGTAGAAATGCCCCCTGTAACTCCGAAAGGGGACTAGGGTAGAATGCCTCAGCGACTTGTTTTGAACTGCTGACTTTAGCAGCCCAGTGCGGGTTAGGACACCCCCAGGCACCTTTATTATGAACAGATCTAGTAGTCTATTTTTGCAGACTCTAGCAGGCCTCATAATGACTTTAAGCGGCTGCAATCAATCTGCTCAGGAGGCTTATGGATGTAAAGAATCTGTTCAAGGTCACAGTGTTATTAGTTATGGCGCCATTCCCAGCTGTGATATCAAAACCCATAGTGTTTATCGTTAGCCAATACTTCGTGGTTTCTTTATTTTTGAAATAGAACATACAAAGATATTAATGTATTTGAAGGTGAAAATTGTAGGGCTATAGGAAATCTGAAATGCATATTTCAAAACTATATTTCACAGAGTGAGAAAGCTTACGTATTTTGTTAGAGAAGGGCCACCTTAGTTATATGTACTAAATGTTTCTAAATGAGGAAGCCTGGTGATTATAACCTAAAATTTGG
>NW_022103928.1:10690556-10693588 GCF_000313985.2 Echinops telfairi
GAGTTGTTTTCTGATATAAAAAAATGACTTCACGGGATTAAGAAATTCCTCATTGAACATCGACTTATATTTCTTTCTGAGGAAATGGTGTGAAAATTCCTCCCATCACACATGATCTTTAAATTGTACCTTTCAAACTTGGAAAGGGCACATGAGTTGTATTACATCTACTACACATGTAAGCATCTCAGTTTAGAAAGCACAGCATGTATTTCCTCTTGTAACTGCTTTGGAGACTAAAGCCTGTTGAACAACAGCTTAGGAAAGTTTGCGGGGTCTTTTGTCAGTACCAACGATGGGGAAGCCTTTTCTCACTAATCAACCACTGCCCAGAGTTTGATCTTGGGCTGTTTTAAGAATCCAGAGACAGGTAGACTGATGTAGCGCATCAACCATGTAATACAACAGCAATGTGTGATTCTTAACTATAAATGAAAGCAGAAACATAACCACGTTGAATATTTCCTTTTCATTTGAGCAGGTCTGGTGTGGTTACCTTTTCTTTTGGGGAAACCGTCATAACTGTAGGTGTGGCTGGTTCCTACTGATCTTTGCAGCTGAATTTACTGTGTTCTGTGCAGAATGGCTGTTGATGGTGGGTGTGGGGACACTGGAGACTGGGAAGGTCGCTGGAACCATGTAAAGAAGTTCCTCGAGCGATCTGGACCCTTCACACACCCCGATTTCGAACCAAGCAATGAAGTGAGAAACGTTTCTTTTAAATAACTCCTCTAATAGTCTTATGTTTCAGAAATGATAAAATGCTTCCTTTTACATTTGCTCTTCTTAAAATAAAAAATACTAATACAATTGTTTTGAGAAATTAAGTTTCTTTGAGATACTAAATTCAATATTTGCAACTAATTTTGTTTGACTGACTGAGTCTTCTCACATTTCTCATGTAATTGGAAAGTTAATTCTAATTTAAAATTTAAGTGATACTTCATTTTAAAAATTCAGTTTAAATATCTACTGAACTACTCCCCTTTTGTTAATCTTACTGTGAGAGATTAATTTCAACAGGAATATAGATATGCTTGCTTATATTTAGAAAGTTAGTGAGAATGAGCATCTTAACATTGGAGGTTAACTGCATGCTAAAATTATGTGAATGCTATATAATAAGAGTGTAGTATATTGGACTGATAGTATCTGACTAAGCAGGCTCTCAGTTAAATGCATTTTTAAAAAATAAAAATTCTACTTTATAAAAGAGTATTCTCTATAGTAAATCGTGGTGACCTTATGTGTTTATAAAGAGACATACTTTATATGATATTATGCTATTGTTCATAGTTACAGTGCAGGCTCTTAGGTGTGGATCAGTGTTTCATCTGCACATTTTTTCTCTCCTTTAAATCTTTTACTTTGTATTCAGTAGCGATTCTACCATTCTTTAAATAATCCATCATATTTTCTTATGCCTCTGAAAATGTTTTTGCCTGATAATTTACGTTAGTAACTTGTGTAGGTGATTGTTTCAAGTTATACTTCAGTTGCTGGGCAATTTTCCTAAGAATTTTGCTGTTATTATATTTTGAATTGTGGATTGGGTGAAGGCTGGCAGAGCAAATTGTTCTCCATTCAGCAGTTCCTGTGTATTTTGCTCCGTGTCATCATTGCAATTCCCACAATGGGACTTCCTCCCGCTCCTCTTCTGTGCCTCCCGTTTCCATCCTCTCTTTCTCAGTCCTTCCTGTTTCCTAAGCTTTGCCTTTGGGCAAATGCTGTTCTTTGGATTTTGAATGATCGATACCTCCTTAGTATTATTGCTTACTCTATAGACCTGTCTGCTGTTTGGCTGAAAATTGAGACACCAGGGTAAGTGGCGTTCTGGAGTCTGAAGTGTGACTAGGGGCCACAGTCTCTGCGGTGCCTCCAATCTCTGTCAGACTAGTAAACCTTGTCATTTTTTAAATGATTTTGAGTTTTGTTCCATGATTTTTGATCACTCTATTCAGGACCTTCTAATGCGATCCCTTTCAGAGCAGTTGTTCGAATATCATGTAGTTCTTCTAATCAGGGTCATGGAGGCTGAAGGTTACCTGATCCATTGGACTGATTGTTTCCGTATGCCTTTGATTTTCTTCACTCTTTTCTCTGGACAGGGAGAGACCAATCCTTCCCATCAGAATTGCTCACAAACTTTGAAGACCCTAGTTTCTACTCACCAAAGTACAACCTTTTCTTTGTGACTTGTTTTGTGCCAGTTGACCTAAGTAACCCCCCCAGAGACTTTGGTCAAGAGCACTCAGCCCGTTAACTCTCCCAAAGTGTTCAATTGTGACTAAGAAGTATTTTTCCTAATAGTTTCATTTATTTACTCTTATTCTGGTCACCTCCTGTTTTATAAGTTTCACTGTAAACTTATACAGTGAATATACTTATCCAGTGTATTCCAAAGCAGCTTGTATCCTTTTTACCTTTTAAAAAACTTTTCAACATCTTGTGCAGTATGTGATTTCTTTTAAGGTTTTAAAATGTTTCCATTTTTTGGTTTGTTTGTTTAAATGATCTACTTTTAGGAAGCCAGTTAAATAACAGAATTTGATGATTTTCAACCTCTTTCAAAAATAAAAAAGGGAAGGGGACGCTTAAATTTGAAACTGTTTTTCTTGCTAGAGAAGTAGCTTTTGCATTTAATATAATTAAGTCAGATAAATGTTAAAATTAAAATGAAATCACTAAGATTTTAGAATTTCTGGACTTCCCAGTTCACAAATTTAAATATTTTATTAAATATGCAGTTATGTTTTTATCAGTTACATTTTTCACAGACGCATTGGGAACTAATTTATGCCTGTTGCCTTATTGATGGTATTCATGATTTTTATTTCCCAGATTTTAATATGCTTTTTCATTCTTTTCAGTCTCTTCAGTTTTTGTTAGATACATGTAAAGTTCTAGTCATTGGAGCTGGCGGCTTAGGATGTGAGCTCCTGAAAAACCTGGTAATATATATATATATATGCATATAATATATATATTTTTCCTTTCTGTTAATGAAACCTTGGGTAGTGTTCGGAAGTTTC
>NW_022103928.1:10694090-10698342 GCF_000313985.2 Echinops telfairi
CTTCCTATTCCCTTCTGAATTTGTATCTAATGAGTGTCTTGTAAATAGAGGGTATTTAGTGACACTGATTCCATATTTTGAAATATTTTCAAAATCTAGCATTTGTACTTCATTGGTGTTAGTGATTTTTGATAACCACAAAATAGGTATGGAAAATAATTGACTCTATTTGTATGCCAGGACCTAAAGTTGCTCACAGGGCAACACAAATACAGCCGTGTTAATTTTGGTAGGGTACATGAACACCACTCCCAGGGAAACTGCAAAAAAACGTCAGCAAGCTTCGCTAGGCATAATCCTGTGTTCCTCGAAGACTGGAGGTCAGGATAGTTACTGCCCTCAAGGGAGTCGACGTTTCATTGGGGAGATAAGTCTCACACAAAACAAACGATGTGTGTATGATATACTCTGACAGGGGTGCCAAAATGGCAGTGTCTTGCCTGACGTCGATACACTGACCCTTGGAAACTGGAGAAACTAGAGGGACAGGGGCTATGTAGGATGGACAGTGGTTCTTAATAGGGCTGTGTGCACACATTGCCTAATGTTTGACTTTTCTACTTGGAAGTTGTTCTTTGCAAATGTGATCTGTACTATAAGTGTAAGATGATTGAACTTTATGTCTGAAAATTACTGTAGTCACTAAGCAATTTTCTGAGTCTTTGTTATAATAGCCTCTTACACAAAAAGGATACTAAGGACTTTTGATTTTACCACTTTTTAATTTAATTTGCTCACAAAAAAATACGACATGAATATGGATTGAACCAAACCTAGTCCCTCCCCTACAATATGCTGGGCACCATTTTAAATGCTAGAGATGCTGCACTGAACAATAAAGCCACACAAACTACTGTATATACTCAAGTATAAGCGAGTTTTTCAGCACGTTTTTGATGCCGTTTTTGTGGTAAAATTAGGTGCCTTGGCTGATAGTCGGGTTGGCTTTATAATTGAGTATTGAGTATATACAGTATACAGTATGTCAGATGGTAATAAATACTGTGGAGAAAGAGAGCATAGAAGATAGGTACCCTGGCAGGAAGAGAAAAGATTTTCCCCAAAGGTGATAATATGAATAAAGAAGTAAGTGAACTTTCCAGGTATGTGGAGGAAGAACAATCTCTGCAGAGGGGAGGTGCAAACACTGTGAAGCAGGAGCATGCCCGATAGTTTGAGGACAGCAAGGAGGGCAGTACAGATACAGCAGAAGTGGGTATGGGGAACATTTTTTGGCAAGGATGTCAAAGAAATAAAGGGAAATGGGGGTGGGAGGTGTACCGGAGTTGGCCACAAAGAACTCTGGGGGCTACTGTAGTAACATCTGAGTCAGGAAGTCACTGGAATGCTTTAAGCAGATGAGTGACAGAATATGGCTTTTCATCTCTGATGTATTGAGGATCTCTTAAAAGGAGGTCAGGGGAGGGAGGCTGTTGGAGTCATCCAGGCAAGACATGATAGTGCCTGCAAATAGGGTGGCAGCCTTGGCAGAGGTGAGAAGTGGGCAGATTATGAATATATTTTGAAGTTGGAGTCAGTAGGATTTGCTAATTGATTATGGGATGTATTGGGTTGGAATCAAGCATGGCACAACAAGATATTTGCCCAGGAGAGTTGGTGGGATGGAATTATTCACAGAACTGAGGAAGGCTGTGGGGAACGAACAGGTTTGGTGGTGAGGGAAGATGTGCAGGTACTTGGTCTTAGAAACTATTATGGAGCTGTTAGATGGCGCTCTATGTTTTAGCCCGTAAGAATAGAAAACTAAAGTTGCACATGAGCACTTAAATTTTGGGCCAGTAAAATAGGAGGAAAAGTCTTGAGTGGTGAATTAGGAACCAATAAACATGAAAATGTTAAAATTCTCACTAATGTGATACTCAAGTGGAGAAAGTGTTGTACTGAGGTGCAAGTGATCCACCTGCCAGATAGACCTAGAATTGGTCCTTAGATTGAGGAGGAAGGTTGTCATCATTGGGGACTTTGAAAAGTGTAGTTGTGGAGTAATGAGGTGAAAGTTAGTTTGAAGTACTGTATATACTCGAGTATAAGCCAACCCGAATATCAGCCAAAATAGTGGATAGTAGCAATTTTACTGTTGAAAATGTGAAATGTCAGGTAATAAGATACTAACTGAGGAGTTGGTCCGTGGGTGATAAAGAATCACCATTTCAGACCTTATAGCAGTGGTTCTCAACCTTCCTAATGCCATGACCCTTTAATATAGTTCCTCATGTGGTGGTGACCCCCAGCCATAAAATTATTTTCATTGCTACTTCATAACTGTAGTTTTGCTACTGTTATGAATCGTAATGTAATATCTGATATGCAGGATGTATTAGGCGACTCCTGTGAAAGGGTCATGTGACCCCGCAAAGGGGTCGTGACCCACAGTTTGAGAACCGCTGCCTTATAGCATATTACATAAACTAAGGTAAAGCTTGTAGGAATTGCTGTTTAATAATATTTTGGAAAAAATACAAGTGTGGTTAACAAGATAGGAAAAATTTACTATCAGTGAAACAACATTACAAATGTGTTTATGGAGTTATAAAACAACTTTATAGAAATCTTGAGTTGTTCTCGTTTTGGTTTCAGATTATTTAAAATGAGTATTTGTACATTTAAAACAACTTTTATAAGAACCCTGAATTTTATATGCCTTGCAAGATTATTTTTAGCCAATGAATACAATTATGCAGATTTTTGTTACTGAGAGTTTAGTTTTAGCACTACAGTGAAAACAAAACTTTTCAATATTCAAGGATAAGGAAGCTTCTGTTTAACAAGATGATTTTTATCTCCGCAGGCATTGTCTGGTTTTAGACAGATTCATGTAATAGACATGGACACTATAGATGTTTCCAATCTAAATAGGCAGTTTCTGTTTAGGTAAGTGTTAATATTTTAGCTTATTTTAATTCTGATAATCAGTTGAATGTAATAAATATATTGCAGTTGACTAATTTTTAAAATGTAACTGAGAAGATAATACTATTTTTCCTGGAAGACAAAAATGAAACCTTCTGTTCCCTTCTCCATCTTAGGTTAAATTTTGGGCATTCTGATGAAAGTTGTTTTCAAATGAAATCTACCCCAAAGGTTATGTGAATTCAGAATAGCCTCTTGGTGATGGCTGCTTGAAGTCACCAAGTGGACTGGTGGTTTCAGAAGCGAGCCCTGGCGGGAGAGCAGGCCCCAGGCCCTGAGGTGCCACAGGGAACTTTCAGGAAGCGAGCTTTCAGTGGTGACTGGGGGGAAAAGAAGTGCTGGCCGACCTTGAACTTTTCATAGAAGGGGAAGCACCTAAGACCAATTGACATGGAATAAACAGGGCTAATTACTTAGCAATTTGAAATTCAGGTACCATCGCGGACCAGTCTGGTAGAAAGGACTTCAAAAGTTAAAAGTACATTATAAATGAGGATCAGAGGAGAGGCTCGCAAGAGAACTTCAGTGGACAGCGTGTGGGGTTCTGAGTGGCGTAGGTAGGGTGTATGTTAGTCCGTCAGGGCCTGTGGATGTGGATATGGAGAGAGGTGGGCCTTCTTCTCTTTAGGTAGGATACTGACAGAAGTGCTTCAAGGGCCTTAGCTATGTGGGATGACGTGGGCCTCGCTGAAAGGGGAAGTAGCACTAAATTATGAGATAGACACACGACTTTGTTGAAGATCTTCAGGAGGGTTAAACTCAATCATGTTAATGGAGAATTGTAAGTGCAATGTGAACTCCTTGTTCAAGTTGTTTACTCTTATTAAATCTTGCTATTTCCCTTCTTTATAAAAAGGTTCATGAGCCTTTTCCATTATGACAAATTGTAGTGCATGAATACATCATAAAAGACACCACTGTCTTAATTAGCAAAGGATAAAACAGCTGGGCTTGTGACTACAAGAGGGAGATTATAATAACGAGAGGTAAAGGCACTTGTTAAGCCCCTCACGTGTATTTTAAATGCAGTTATCATTTAATCTTCAGAACAACCTTTATGAGCAGGGTTATAAGATTAAGTAATTTGGCCAAGTTGTACCATAAGGATTATGTGGGAAAAGGCATTTTGTTATTACAATCTCAGGTGGAATAATCTCTGATCACCTGGTATCAGGTTAGTAAGTTAGCTGAACAAACCACAGAAACCAACCAGTAGTTCTTTTTAATATTTCAGAAATGTATTTAATGTTTGCTTGAACACATTTTGTAGAACGATTGGGACTATTTGCTTTGGGTGCCCCCAGTCAGGCTGCGGGAGCAC
>NW_022103928.1:10701896-10715627 GCF_000313985.2 Echinops telfairi
CTGCAAAAGCTCTTAGAACTAATAAGTGAGTTCAGCAAAGCCACAGGATACAAGACAACAAAAATCCACTATTTCTATGTATTATCTGAACTTACAGGTACTGAACTAACCGTTACAAAAGTACAGTGTCATTTATAAGCACTGAAAAAGACACTGAAATCCTTACATGTAAACCTAACAATGTGTATGGGACTATTGTGAGCCTAAAAACTACAAATACTGAGCTTTTAAAAAGAAGCAATAGTGTTTATGAATTGAAACGCTTCAATGATGTCCCCTCTTAAACGGTTACTCAGTTTTTACACAGTTTCTATCAAAACTCCACAAGAGTTTTTATAGTTCTAAACAAGATTCTAAACATTTAGGGAAAGGCAACAGACTCCCAAGAACAATTCTGAAAGAGCACTGGCGTTGGAGAGAGCGTTCTGCCCAGGTTCAAGATTTATGATGATTCCACTAGTCAAGGCTGTGTGGTACTGGCAGAGGTTAGACACAATCAGCAGAACCCAAAAATAGCCCCTTTGCAAGTATGGCCAGTTACTTTTTGACACAGGTGCAGAAAGCAAGTCAGTGGAGGAAAGACAGTCTTCAAAAGGTCTTGCTTGGGGCAATAGAAAAAAATTAACCTTGACCTGACTCACACCTTACACAAAATTAATTTAAAGTAGATTGTTGATTTAAATAGAAAATGTAAAGCATGATATTAAAAGGTAACACACATTTTTTTCAGACCTATGACCTGGTGAAGAATTCATAAAAGAAAAAGTCAAAAAATTGGACTTCAAACCAAATTTTTTTGCTCTTGTGAAAAGTGGGTCTTTTGACTAAAAGGCAAAACTATAGACTAGGAGAAACTATTTGTAAATCACATATCTGGCAAAATGCTCGTTTACAATATATAAAGAAAAAAATTTATTGCCAATTACAAAATGCAAGGAGACATTGCACCAAACAGGATGGCAAAAAGCACATTAAAATGGCTTAACATCATTAGCCATTATAATAAACAAAACCCAAACCTGCTACAGAGTGGATGCCAACTGATACCGCTGTAGGGAGAGTGGAAGTGTGCCGGAGGGTTTCTGAGACTACATCTTCATGGGAGGAGAAAGCCTCATTGTTGAGGACCCACTGCTGGGTTTGAATCACAGATTTTGTGGTTCCCAGGGTAGTGCTTAACTCATTGTGTCATCAGGGTTCCCTTCCATTGGTTTTCAGCCTTTGCAAAGTTTGATGACTTTATAAAAAGTAGCCAAAGCAAAGTAATTAGTATGTCTTCTAACACAATCCTTTATCTTTTTATTTCATTTTTCCACGAACTTTTTAAAACCTTGTATAATAAAGGGTAAGAGAATCCAAAGTGATTGGGAAAAAATGTGACTTACAAAAGATGTTTTGTTTGGAAATAGGTTTTCATTTTGTTAGATTATGTAATCCCATTGCTTTAAATATTAATGACATTTTTTGGTTTTAGGAATACATATATTCTTTGTATCTTATGCATTAACATTCATTTTAGAAATTACAAACTCCAACAGATTAATTCCTTTACTTGCACTCAGACATTTCAACAAGATTCAAGACTTTAACGACACTTTCTATAGACGTAAGTTGCCTGTTTGGAATTCCTACTAAATTCTTTCTGTTTTTCAGTTAAGCTTTTTTTTCCAGTTCCGTTAGTCTGTTTTAGTGTTGATTTCCAGTAAGTTGGTTGACTGATGAAGAAGAGACTGCATTGTTTTAATCCTTAGAGTTAGCAGCATTTTCTGTGTTTAAGCAACAGGAGCTGTGTGTGCGTGTGTTATGATAAAAAGTTGGCTTTGAAGAAGCAACAAGCCTGAGTGACCATGGGGTGTCGATGGGATCAGGTATCAGGCATCTAAGACACCAAACAAAATCATACCCAAGGTGAATGGGGGGGTGGTGGCATAGAGTGGAGACCCAATGCCCATCAGTAGACAATTGGACATCCCCCTACAGAGGGGTCACAGGGAAGAAATGAGCTAATCAGTGCAGTATAGCACCGATGAAAGACACAACTTTCCTGTAGTTCTTTGGTGCTTCTTCCCCCCCACTATCATGACCTCAATTCTGCCTTACAAATTGAATTAGACATGTACACTGCTACAGACAAGAGCCACAACACAGGGAATCCAGGATAGATAAACCCCTCCAGGGCCAACAATGAGAGTACAGATATCAGGAGGATTAGGGGAGGGTGGGGAGAGAAAGGGGGAATCGATCACAAGAATCAACCTCTAAATCTGTATAACTTATTAAGGATTTGTGAGGGAGGGGGAAGAATTGGGGAGCTGATATCAGGGCCTAAAGTGGGAAGAGAATGCTTTGAACGTGATGATGGCAGCATATGTGCAAATGTGCTTGACATGTTGGATGAATGGATTGTGATAAGAGATGTAAGAGCCTCCAATAAAAGTATTTAATAATAATTTTTTTAAAAAACCCAAGGTGACAATGTTGAGCTCGAAACACTACTTTTAGCTCAAGCAATCATTCTGTGGAGACAAGTCTGTGGAGCAAGTCAGTTTTCTGAGTTATACTTCCTCCTCCGTCATCAATAAAATCTATCATGAAAGAAAAAAAAAGTTGGCTTTGTTTTTTCGACACTTAGAAAGATTTTTGTTTCTTTTTTCTCACAGAATTTCATATTATTGTATGTGGACTAGACTCTATCGTTGCCAGAAGATGGATAAATGGCATGCTGGTAAAGACTACGGTTCTCTGAAGTCCTTTCTTATTTTCTCTCTGAAGTTGTTGATGCTGCTCTTGGCATAATTAAAGAATTGCATGTCATTTTTTTTTTTAATCAGAGTTTATTTTTATTTTGAATTTATCCTTAGTCTCACTGGTTTTCAGGTGAGGCTCAAAGTTGCTAAAATTATAGTCCTCTTATGATACATTAGCACTCAAGGGTTAAGATCTACTTGAGGAATTATTGAAAGCACATGGTACGTGCCTTGGAAATCTTTTTTTAAGATCTTTTGTCCTTTTTTTCTGACTTAACAGTGTTTTTGGCATAATTCACACATCATACAATTGAGTAGTTTAAACATTAAAAAGGCGTGCAAGCGTCACCACAATGAGTTTTAAAATGTTTTCTTCTTTCTTGTTCTCATTATTAGTAGCTCTCCATGAAATTGTATCTATGGTGTCATTTTCATAGATATCGCTTCTAAATTATGACGATGGTGTGTTAGATCCAAGCTCCATTGTCCCTTTGATAGACGGAGGGACGGAAGGTTTTAAAGGCAATGCCCGAGTGATTCTGCCTGGAATGACTGCCTGTATTGAGTGCACGTTGGAACTTTATCCACCTCAGGTAATCAACAATGTTCTGCGTATGAGATCAGGATAGAATTAGGTAGAATTATTTAGTCTAAATTAATACTTTGGATTTAAAATTAGGATTTTAATTAGGTATAGCCATATTTTTAAAAGTGGTAGTAAGAAGATAAAATAGGAAATTCTGCTCAATTTGGGGAATGATAGGACTAAATGTCATTAGTTCAAATGCTATTCTGTTTTTGTAATTCATTGACGTTTATAAAATTTGGCGACATAGAGTCCAGGGGAATTGTAAGGCCATGTTGGAGTGGAGCTACAATCTACCGTCTTTGGTTTCCTCCTGTATTTGTCTCAGGGAAATAAACAAAACCAGGTATGCGAGTGCTCTTCCCAGAGATGAGGCTCTTTAATCTATATCCCACTGTAATTTTGTGAAGATTTATTTGGAATTTACTTGTAATTCCAAGTAATTTAACCCAATTTGTTTTTTATTTTTAAAACTTCAGATTAAAATTAAGTAACCATAACTACCTGTTTGCATTTGAGAGTCTGTTCAGCCGGTTCCTTTTCTTGGTCTCTCATAAGGGTCAAATTTATATGCCTGAAATTTAATTCAAATGTGGAAATTTAACAGTGATATGAAATGTTTTGCTTATGTAAGCGGAAGGCTAAGTTGAATGAATAGAAATTGTTAGAAAGTAGATAAGAAATAGAAGTTGGGTTTTAAAATAATTTCACAATACTAAAGAAAAGCATACTGTGGTTTTAGGTTACTTTTCCCATGTGCACCATTGCATCTATGCCCAGGCTACCTGAACACTGTATTGAGTATGTCAGGATGCTGCAGTGGCCTAAGGAGCAGCCTTTTGGAGGTAATGAATTTAATTTCATAATATAGAGTTATGTAAAATATATTTGTTAATGTTCATTTTTGAATAATTACATTAAACAGCAAATTATTTCATTAATATATGTTGGTCTTCTCATTTTTCTTTTAATTTTTAACAGAAGGCATTCCATTAGATGGAGATGATCCTGATCATATTCAGTGGATTTTCCAAAAATCTCTAGAGAGAGCATCACAATACAATATTAGGGGTGTTACATATAGACTCACTCAAGGTAAGTTAGTGAATTGTCATTAATGTCTTCAGATTGATTGTTTTTAAAGGGTTGGGTATGGTTTGAGAGGGAAATTGATAAGCAACTTTAGGTAGTACAATGCATTTGAGATTTTAATTGTAGAAGGGGAAAATATAGGTGCCCTAAAATAAAGGGAACCAAATTTAGGAGAATCCTACATGTTGCTGTTGGCCCCGTCAAGTCAGTTCCTCCTCCTCACGACCCTGTGTACCACAAGAGGAGCCACGGCCCGGACTGTGGACACTGTGTACCACAAGAGGAGCCACAGCTCAGGCTGCGGACCCTGTGTACCACAAGACGAGCCATGGCCCAGGCTGCGGACCCTGTGTACCACAAGAGGAGCCACAGCTCAGGCTGCGGACCCTGTGTATCACAAGAGGAGCCACGGCCCAGGCTGCGGGACCCTCACCTGTGTCATGTGGGAGCCTGCTGTTGCAGCCACCGTGTCAGCCCATCTCATCAAGAGTCTTCCTGCTGAGAAGACCGAAATAGATTAATGAAGTGATTTGCTGTTTAATGTAATTATTCAAAAATGAACATTAACAAATACATGTTTTACTTACCTCTAGATGATGAAATTCATTACCTCCACAAGGCAGCTCCTTAGGCCACTACCAAGCATTATGTGCTTTTCCAGGACTGGTTCCTTCCGAAAGCAGTAATGCACCTTGAATCTTTGTCCCATTGTACGGATTCAAGGTTCCTATCCTGTTGTTTTTCTGTAGCCATTCTTATGGGCTGTTCCAGTTAGCCCTGTTTCTCTTAGCTATAACATCTCTGCTAGAATGCAGCATGCTAGGGTAGGTCTTATTTTAGGTTATAGGCTTCTGATGGCTGCATTCGGATGTAGTCTTAGAAGAGCAAAGATTTTAATTTAAAAAATTGTTTTGGTACAAGTTTAGTTATTTGTATTTAGAATCTGTAAGCTTTCTCTACATGCAATTGCTAAGCCACATCTCCCCATTGCAGATTTGGTAGTTTGGGCCTATTTTTTTTAATACTCTTAACATAGTTTTCACAAATTTCATCTTAAAACTCAAGATGATGTCTTTTATATTTTTTAGCTTTAATTTCCATGTGGTGTGTTTCATGCCTACTAATTTATCTGTTCGTTCCAGTTTTAAGTTCACCAGTTGATTTGTTAATCGTATTTCTCTCTTTTCTAAGCAGTTGACTAAAATACTTAACAAAAAAATTGTCCAACACCAGGTGATCTGAATCATACCTCTGTAGGCCCTTTGAAGTTTATCTCATTCTAGTCATCGCACTACCTTGAGCATTTCTTTTCTCGGTGGGCAGGGGCCCTTCATGCTCAGGAATTGTAAAAGGCCTTTCCGGATACTCCACTGAAGCCTCGCTGTGCTGTCTTTCACATTTCCCTGAGTTGCCAGACGAGTGAGAGGTAGTGCATGAGGTTAGTCCCCGGGGCATGTCTCAGTGAACACGCTTCATAATGTACAGGCGGAGCGATAGCCACTGCTTCCTAGTACAAGTGTGCACAATTCATCCTTCTAGAATGTTTACCAAGGTCATCACCATCTTCACCATGAAGAGCCTTGTTTCCTTTTAAAGCCTGCCATCTCTCTTCTGGGATGCATTTCTCTATCTCTCCCGATGTTTCAGTGATCACACTTGAAAACTCCACTCTCCCCACCCCCCACCCAGCTGTTTGTGTTTCTTGGAGACACCAAGTTCATTCCTGCCTCCGCGCTTTGCCATGTGCGAATCCCTTTGCCTCCAATGCTCTGTTTCTTCTGCTCTCCTGATCCCTCAGGTGTGAGCTTAAACTGTTCTTGATCAGCCTGCCTGAAATGATTTCTAGTCATTCGCCAGCTTTTTTTCCTTTTCAAATGTATAGTTCCTCTGGGACTGACCCTGAGCCCCGGTGGGCTGCTAGCTAGTGCTAGTAGTAGCCTCCGCTTTTTCTGCAGAGTCTTTCCCACGTACACTGTAGTGCGGTCCTTTTCCTTTCCCTTTGCCCTGCAGAAATGCTCTTCCCCCAGGTCACTATTTGCCTGGCTCTTTTCCTTGGCTGACACGTCTGCTCATGTCACCTGCTCAAGATGATTTTTCCTGACCATCTTGGCTAATGTACTGCCCCTACCTACCGTCACTCTAACACAAACTTTAAAACATTTTCCCTCAGTGTCTAAAATTTCCCATGAGCTTCTGGCATTATCTCCCAACCAGGATGAAAACTGTATGAGGGCCGTTCTTCACTGCTCCTGTGCACAGTGTACTAGATTGGCATATGGTAGCCATTTGGTCACTGTTTGAATGAACAAATGAATACAGTTTTTCAGGTTTGGGAATTGTGAACTCTTGTCAGTATGTGGTCACATCGATCCTTTTGTATCTTTTATAAGGGTTGGTCTGCCCTTTTCAGCCTGGTCATCAAAGACCTTGACAGGGTGTGCAGATGCCAAATTGGAATTAGTCCTATCCATTTTGTGGTTATTTTCCTTGATCTAAGTTTAACAGTCTCCTTTCCTGTCTTCTCCAGCTTTGGGGGAAGGAGCCCATTGCTATCATGCTGGCCTGCTCTGATTGGGCAGTGTCTCTGTTACCCATGGTTTGTGATTGCGTGCACCCTGCTACACCTGCTTTATCAGAGAGCTTCCAGTTCAATTCTTAGGAGGTAGATCCCTCAGTCTCCCCATTGCCATGTCTACACATACTCATAGTCATAAAACTTTAACAGTTTTCATGGCTATTTGCCTGCCTTTTTGCTGAAGTTTTCACAAGCTGCCTGCCTGAAGGGTTGGGAACACATCTTCCTGAACTCCGTCAGAAACTCCCAAGATAATATGGCAACTGTTCAATGATGTTCTTGTCTTCCAAAATGGATCATTTATACATCATTATGAATTCAAAATATTTTGTACTTAAAAAAATCACAAGTGTGATTTTATTCATCCCTAATATATACATTTTTAATTTTAAGACTTTTAAAAGTAGGAATCAACTCATTGGCAATGGATGTCTATTTGTGGATTAAGGGAGAGTTTACAGAGCAAATTAGTTTTCCATCGGACACTGCCTACACATTTTGTTCATGTCGTTGATTGCCAGTCCCCAAGTAGCATCACTCACCCTATTTCCTCCCTGTTTTTGCGCCTCTTCCTCAGCTCCTAGCTCTTTCTGCCCCTTTGAATGTGTCTAAATGCTGCCGTTTTGATCTCCAGTGGTTGGATGTTTCTTCCTAGTGTTGTTGTTCTGCATCTTTCTCGTGTTGCTGTTCTGCAGACATACCTGTCCTGATGTTTGGCTGAGTTCACTTCCAGACCTGAAATACTTGTGGGCCCAGGGCCTTCCAATGGAATCCCTTTCAGAGTGGTTTGTAGTGGCAACTACCGTGTTTCCCCGAAAATAAGACACACCCATAAAATAAGCCATAGCAGGATTTCTAAGCATTTACGCAATATAAGCCACACCCCAAAAGTAAGACATGGTGATAGGCGCGGCTCTGCAGCCTACTGGCGTGGAGCGGTCACGAAGACGGGCAGCGCTTCTCATCCGCCCCAATGTGACAGCTGCTATCTCGGAGGGGACCGGAGAGGTGCGGCAGCCCATCCACAAGGTCGGCTCCCCTGCCCGGTCCCGGTCGGTCGTTCTGTGCGTGCTGCAAGCGGAGGCACAGAGGGAGACAGTGAAGTGAGGAGCAGGACGCTCTGCTTTAGGGATGGTGTGTCCTCGGGGGAGAAGTAGAGCTGTGACTGCCGTCTGACTCAGCACTGGGTCCATGTTCCTGAAGAAGACGACTTCACTGTATTTGAATGAATGTAGATTGTTGTACACACTTAATAATACATCCCCTGAAAATAAATCATAGTGTGTCTTCTTGAGGAGAAATAAATATAAGACCGTGTCTTATTTTCGGGGAAACATGGTAAGAAACCATCTAGTTTTTCTGGTCTCAGGGAAGTAGAGACTAAATAGCAAGTAATCAATCCTTCACTCCCCAATTATGTGAATGTTTATATGAATAAATGGGATAGAATCAAAGAACTATGCTGAATATTCTGTGTAATCATAGAGTAAAACAAACATGATAACAGTTCATTTCTTTGTGTGGAACTATTATTTTGCCCTCCACACACTTTACTGAGTATTGTGTAAGAATACGTCCTTTTAAGATTCTGACCATGCTGCAAAATAAGGGTACTGTGAGAAAAGATTGATTCCTGGTTAAACTTGTTTGTTTTCCAACTTGAAACTTAAAAAATCCAGATCATGGAAATATGTAATAATTATATAGTCTATGGTAAAATAGGAGCCTTGGGATAATAGCAAGTAGTTGTATAGACTCAGATCTAAATAAAGGGTCAGTCAGGAGCAAGATGAGGCAGTCTGCTTCTGTAAATATGACAGACGTGGGGTCCATACGGCCAGGAGTACTCAGTCCTGTAGAGTTAGTATGGTTTTCATTCACTTAGTGGCAAGTGGTATGTGTACAGGTATGTAAAAATAGCATTTTTTTAAAAAAGAAATGACCGTATTTTAATGTTTTTCAGGGGTTGTGAAACGAATCATTCCTGCAGTAGCTTCCACAAATGCAGTTATCGCAGGTGAGGGAAAAAGGACACCACGTATTGCTGTTTTTTTCCTTTTGTTTTAAATTCAGTCTCGGCACTAGCTTGGCTTTTCTACAGCTACTTCATGTCAGAAACTGAAGTTCTTGGGATTTGCTATCTTTTAGAGTGGGTGATGTAATTAAGTTGAGGATGCTATTAGACATTGTATACTCTTTGTCTAAATTGTGTTGTAGATAACAGTACTTGGTGTGGCAGCACAGTAGTTACTTTAGATCTATTTCTTATTAACCAATGTAGCAAACTCCTCACTAATCTGATGAAGAGAAACACATGGATTATATTAAATATAAAAGGTGTTACTTTCTCAGTTTGTAAAATGTGTATATACAAGCCTAAACACATTTTAATCTATTAAAATAGATAGGCCATGAAGATAGGTCAACAGATGTTCTATTTAAAGAGATTCCAAATTTATCTGTTCTAATAGGCATACCTCAGAAATTCTGCAGATTTGGTTTTAGACCTCTGCAGTAAAGTAAACATCGCTATAAAATGAGTCACATGAATTTTTTTTTGTTTCCAAGTGCATGTAAAATTATTACACTATTCTATAGGTAGCACAGGGTAGAATCACAGTGTGAATTACAGTGTGATGGAGACACAGGGACTGTGCTGTTGTAAAACTGGCACCGAAAAAAAAACCAAAAACTGGCACCAAAAGCTTGTTCAGCACAGGGTTGCCCATACCTTCATTTGGTGAAAAAGCATATTTGAAATGCGGTACAGCAAAGCTCAATAAAATGAGGTGTGTCTGTATTTTGAACTTCTAGTTTTAAGTAATAGTTTTCATTGAATTTAAGTACTTGTTTTCTCCCCTCTTTAGCTGTGTGTGCCACTGAAGTTTTTAAGATAGCAACAAGGTAATGCACTTCACTTGGACACCATTGTGCATTCACGTTTTGAACTGATTCGATGATATAAAGAGAAATTGTTTTTCTTTACAGTGCATATGTTCCCCTTAACAATTACTTGGTATTCAATGATGTAGATGGGCTGTACACATACACATTTGAAGCAGAGAGAAAGGTTCGTAAAATCTTAATGAAACCTTTTGTTCACGCATACATTGTGTTTTTAAGTGTTAATTACTGGTTAGAAATTTGAACTCAATAGCCCACTCTCTTAGGGTTTTATTGTCTAACTTTCTTAACTGTATTTACTACATATCTTTTATAATAGAGTCTGAAAATAAAATACTAGGTAGCAAAATAGTTGAGAAAAAAAGGTCTTTTAAAACTGATTTTAAAGCGTAAGAAAGCACTGAAGGACATATGCATGATTAGCAAACTTTTGTTTCTAATTGTTTTCAAAGACATGAGCAATGCTGCAGGTATCATGATGACTTGTGTTTTATACATGTAGGAAAACTGCCCAGCCTGTAGCCAGCTTCCTCAAAATATTGAGTTTTCTCCTTCGGCTAAACTACAGGAGGTTTTGGATTACCTAACCAATAGTACTTCTTTGTAAGTGTTCTGATTCCGTTACATTAAATTGTAAAAATCATGTTGGTGGTTTTTAAAACTTTATAAACCAAAAGAAAAATTTCCCCCCTCAAATTTTCCTTTCTGTTTTCTTATATTTAGGCAAATGAAATCTCCAGCCATTACAGCCACATTAGAAGGAAAAAACAGAACACTTTATTTACAGGTGAATGGTATTGATTTTTTTATTAAGGAAATTACATGAAAAGCTTAAATTTTAATGTGCTTTAAAATAATTGTGTTTTCTAGTCAGTAACCTCTATTGAAGAACGAACAAGGCCAAATCTCTCCAAGACATTGAAAGGTATTTAAATAGATGTATTTGCCATTAGTTTTCTTCTTTGGGGTTGGGGAAAGGAGTGAAGAAGTACATGCTGATTCTAGAAGATTTGCTCATAGAGGTTTTAAAATATCCTAAAAGCAATTGATTCATTATGTGCTTTAAATTATATGATCATAATTAATAATACATTTAAAGATATTAATAATAGAAATACATTATGTAGAATATTTGAAAATCGCTAAGAAATCAAGTATATCACCTTGATTAAAGACGGCTGAATTGTATCTAAACTCTGGTTTGTGTGTGTGTGTGTCTCCTTTCAGCTTAGATTTTTTTACATGGGTTACTTACTTGCTTTTTCCATTTTTAGAACTGGGACTCATTGATGGGCAAGAATTGGCAGTTGCTGATGTCACCACACCACAGACTGTACTATTCAAACTTCATTTTACTTCTTAAGGAAAATAAATCTGCACATAATAGTAAACTCATGGAAATATACTTTGTGGCTATCAAGAAACTTAACTTCATTTTTAGCATTGGTGTTGCTGGAATTGACTTTTTTTAAAGATATGTATACAATGAATGCTCTTTTTAAAAAACTTTGTAACTTACCCTTGAAGACAGACTTTTGGGGGTGGTGTCTATAAGCGTTTTCACCACTACCCTGCGAAACGATGCCTGCAAAGGTGATGTGCATTGACTTGCTTCTCCTGGACCAGAGGCAGACCGCTCGTGTGTGTGCATCTTGTTGGTTGTGGTCAGAGAATGTATTCTCCAGCTTTCAGTTGCATGCTCACACACCCCCCCGAACAGCAATAAGACAATGAAATTAAACAAAGCAAAACATTACCACCTATCAACCATCTAGAGCATCATTAATTACCAGAGTATTTTTTTGCGTGATTTAATAGTCATTTACTTGTGGCTGTCCACATGACTGTAAATTATTGAAAAGGTTTATCTTGTCCATAATAATTTGTAAATGGTGTTATAGCCAAATATCTGTGCATGGAAATGGGAATATTTTCATGTATTTATTTGTGGTGCCATAGAGGCTAATATGCACATCATTAAAGCCAAGATGTTTAAGAAGAATTTAATGTTTAAATAGTTATCACTGATGCTTTCACGTTATTTATTAATAAAATCATATATTGTCTACTTTTTTCACTGAAATTTATAAAATTATATATAGTTCCATAATAATGTAGTGGTAATTTTGAAATGTGTAACAGAATTGCCAACATAACTTTTTTAAAGACATTTTTATTTGTCCTGAATGAAACATCTGTTGAAAAGAGATTTCCAAACTAAAGATCTAGGGATTTAATTTACTTTTGTCTAACATTACTGTTAATGTGATGAAGAGTAATATTTTTTCTTTATTATGATATCTTTAAAGACAGCCCCCTCCCCCAAGGACTAAGGCTTAAAACAAAGTTAAGCATGAGGTTTAAACAGTAAAGCAAAAATGTGTCCTTTTTTTAAAAAAAATAATTTTATTAGGGGCACATACAACTCATCACAATCCATACATACATCAATTGTGTAAATCAATTGTGTAAAACACACTTGTACATCCATTGCCCTCATCATTCTCAAAACATTTGCTCTCCACTGAAGCCCCTGGCATCAGCTCCTCATTTTCCCCCTCCTTCCCCGCTCTCCTCTCCCTCATGTACCCTTGATAATTTATAAGTTATTATTTTGTCATATCTTGCCCTGTCCGACGTCTCTCTTCACCCACTTTTCTGTTGTCCATCCCCTAGGGAGGAGGTTATATGTAGATCCTTGTGTTCGGTTCCCCCTTTCCACTCCACCCTCCCCGTATCTCCACTCGCACCACTTAAGGGATCACCGCCCTGGATCCCCTGTGGTTCTAGTACCAGTGCTATATCTTAATGTGGGGCCATGTAGTGCCTGCTCTCTCTGTTCTAGACCAAGATAAGGGGTTTTTCCTTTTATAATTTAAGAACTTTTTGATTATTTCACTGGGGTTTCATTTATTATTCATTCTAGCTCCATACTAAGAAATAATTTTAAATTTATTAGAAACCATACAGGATAGATTATATATTTGACTTAAAAAGTTATATTGTTGCTTGAACTTTTGACAGTGGAGGACCCTTAAGTACAGGTGGAAATGAGATTTGACGTCATAGTGGGCTACCCACTGAACTGCAAGCACAAGGTCATTAGTTCTAGTCTGAGAGAAGGATGAGGCCCTGTTCTTAGACAGACTACAGCCTTGGAGACCCAAATAGGCACTTCTCTGTCCTCTAGGGTCCCTATGAACAGTACCAACTTGATGGTGGCCAGGTTTATTTTAAATACAAGTAATAGTATATAATAATTCTCAAGTAGCTTTTTTGAGAAGGTGACAGTCTGTGTATTTGAGAGCTGAATCAGTAGCTTTAGAGAAGGTTTAGGTCATTTACTTAGAGCTGTACCACCAGGAGAGGAGCCCTGCTGGCGTAATTGGGTTACATGGTGGGTTGTTAACCTGAAGTGCATCAGTTCGAAACCACCAGTCAGTCCCTCTACAGGAAAAAGATGAGACTGTCTACTCCCATAAAGACTTGAGACCCAAAAGGGTAGTTCTATTCTGTTTTGTAGGATCATAAATCAGAATTGCCTTGATGGCAGTGAGTACAATTAGGAGTCCAGGAATACATTCTAACCCTTATGTACTCTAATTTTTTTTTCTTTTTATCATTTTATTGGGTGCTCATACAACTCTTATCACAATCCACACATCCATCCATTGTGCCAAGTCCATTTGTCCATTTGTTGCCATCGTCATCCTCAAAACATTTGTTTTCTACTTGAGCCCTTGATATCAGCTCATTTTTCCCCCTCTCCCCACTCGCCCCTCCCTCATGAACCCTTGATAATTTATAAATTATTATTTTGTCATCTT
>NW_022103928.1:10716213-10720259 GCF_000313985.2 Echinops telfairi
TCATGGAATGCCAGTTTAATAGGACAAAGTATTCTTGCATTGAGGGAGTACTTGAGTGGAGGCCCAATGTCCATCTACCTTAATACTAAACCTATAAGTATATTTGCATATAGATCTATTTTCCCATCCTCATATATAAATATATTTACATATGTGCGTGCCTGTATTTAGACCTCTATAAATGTCCTTTGCCTCCTTGTTCTTTCCTCTTATTTCCTTTTACTTTCCTCTTGTCCCACTGTCATGCTCAGCTTTCTTTTGGGTTTCAGTAATTCCTCTCGGAATTACATTACCTTTGATCAAGCCTTGCCAGGCCTCCTACACTCTCCTCACCACCTATTTGGATCACTTGGTGTTCCCTTGTCTCTAGGTTTGTTAACACCACTTCCTTTCCCTCCACCTCCCTCTCTCCCATGTCCCCCAGGAAGTATCAGTCCTGTTGTTTTCTCCAGATTGTTCATCCAACCTATCTTATTTAGACTGACCTGTGGAGAGAATAACATACACAAAAACAAGACAGCAAAACAAAGCAATGAAAGATAACAAAATGGCAACGAAAAAGAAAACAATGACAAAAAAGAAAAGCCTGTAGATAGTTCAAGGACTGTTTGTCGGCCTTTAGGAGTGTTTTCCGGTGGAGTCTGATGGAGTATCACGCCCTGGCCCCATAGTCTATTTTTGATGTTCCCTGGGGTCTTCCTTGCTCTGTTCCCCTTGTTGTTCTGTTGCACACCCTTACTGTTTTGCCTCGGAGTGGTGGGGTCAGATTGGGGGCAATTCCCACATTGTGTCTTCAGTGTTGTCCTCTGTAGGGCTCTAAGTCAGTGAGGGATCATTTTTTTCTTTCTTTTTTTTTAAAAACATTTTATTAGGGGCTCATACAACTGTTATCACAGTCCATACACACATCAATTGTGTAAAGCACATTTGTACATCATTCTCCATTTTTTTCTTTTTTAATAAAGTTTTGTCAGTACGCAATCCAAATACACATTTCAATAGTTCCATCATACCAAGAAGAGTTGTACAATCATCACCACAATCAATTTTAGAACATTTTCTTCTTTCTTGTACTCCCTGTTATTAGTTCCCTGTTTTTTCCCAACCCCACTTGAAAGCCCCAGTGATCCTGTCTCTAGATTCACCCATCCTGGATTTCATATACTGAGAAACATAACAAAGGGTCAACAGAGCTAACCACAATAACAAAACAGAAAAATCCCAGTTGAACGGAAAACAAAATACTGAGAAGTAGAACTAGAACTTTAAAATGGGTCAAAGGGAGATGAGTTGATAAGGTGTTAGATTTTAAGTGAACTTCATCTGCCATAATCTACTTCCCAATACACTTGATACAACAAGGCTATTCACTTCCCTTGTCTTTGTTCAGAGAGATTCACTTGAGGCTTAATCCATGTGGATTCCCCCCTCACTTTATTTCCTCCCCCTTCACTTTAAAAAATATGTAAACAACACAGCTTTTAAATGGGTTGGAAGGAGGCTAAAATCCGACTTTACATTTTAGCCCAGCCTTATCTACTATAATCATCTCTCCAATACTCTGGTAGCGAGGATATTCCCATCCCTCAACTGGTCAGAGGGAAATCACTAGACACTTGATCCATCTCTTTGTGGATCCTGTAAGTGGGTTTTGGGCTTCCACTGTCATCCATAGCCTTCTGCAAACCAAGGGCTCACCATAGATAGCTCTGATGCCATTCCCTTCTTCAGATTTGCATCATATTATTTATAATCCCTGGAGCGTGCAGGCTGGTGTGCTGCTTCTTTGCCCTACATCTTCCGCAGAGTTTTTATCTGAACTGTTTAGAAGTACTTTACTCAGTACTCCTTGTCCAGACTGTGAAATCCTGGTGGTGTAGTGGATTAAGCGCCAGGTTGCTAATTGCAAGCTCAGCAGTTCAAACCCACCAGCCACTGTAATAAAACTACGAGGCAATCTTCCACAGAGATTTATAGCCTGGAAAGCCCTATTGAGTAGTTCTCTGTTCTATATGGTAACCGAATCAGAACCCCACAGTGATGGGATTTCTTTTGTAGATTTCTAAAGTGTACCTTTTTACATGCAATTGTTTATTGATTTAGATAAAGTGATTAGAAGATACAGCAGATGAGTTTTGTTTTTTTAAGGGGAAAAAAGTCCTTTGTAGCATAGTAAAAGACTAAATATGGGGAACAGGAAGGTAAAACAAATAACCACAGGTAAGTAATATGTAATAAGACCATGTATGTATCTCATTTTTTACAAAACCCCAAAGCAAACTTCCTCCAAGCAGTAGATGCCAACGAATAGCGAGTCTATAGGACAGAGTAGAACCACCCCGTGGGTTTCTGAGACTGTAACTCGTTTCTGGGTAGAAAGCCCTGTCTTCTAGGGCTGGTGGTTTAGAACTGCTGACCTGCAGTTAGCAGCCCAAAGTGTTACCACTATGCCACCAGGGTTTTTAATTTTTTTACAAGAAGCTTAGTAATCCAAAGGGGCAGTTCTACCCTGTTGCCTAGGATTGCTGTGCGTCAGAACAGACCAAATGGCAAATGAGTTTGTTTGGAATAGAAGAGATTCCTAAATATATTGTGAACTAAAGTAAATATTAATTGAACTTTAAAATAAATAAACATAACCAAAAAACAACAAACAAACCAGCAGCTAGTAGATATTTAACATGAGAGGCCAAACCGAATGCTAAGAAAGAGAATAGGAAGGCCAGAAATATACGATTCTTTGTGTGGCCAAATGCCTGCAAAAATAATGCAACGAAAAAGTCACCTTTTAAGTAATATACATGATGCACATTAATAGGGGACGTTTTGTGCTTCTCAGCTGTTTTTCACTGAGACAGGGAATGTCCCACGCCTGAGCTGAGCTTGTGCCATCTGTCCCCCGGAGACCATCCAGAGCCCTGTGTGATCTCACATGGAGCATAACCCACTTGCTTGTGGAAGGTGGTTGATTCTACCCGGTGGGTTAAGACAAGCTTTGAACAATTTGCCATTATCAGGCAAACCCAAGCATGTTTCCTCCGTACGGCTAAATTAACAGTTTATTAAACATTTCAGACCAACGGAGTTTTGTCAGTGAGTTGTGATACTTAAGCTTTTTTATTGCAATCAGAAAAAAAAACAACAAGAACTGCTGTCGTTGCATTTCGACTCACAGTGACCCTTATAGGACAAGGTAAAGTTCCTCTGCGGCTTTTCGAGACTGTAAGTCTTTTCTGGAGCAGAAAGCCCATTATTTTAGCCAGAGGGAATGGTGGTTTCGAACTGTCAGGCAACCCAACTGGTGGTACAGCCAGTGCTGTCCTTGCGTCATCTGTCCACTAGGGGGGAGGAACGAGTTCAGCCGAAGCCAGGGTTCCGCGTTCGTCCGTAACTTAGGGCAACTCTGCGCCTCCGGATGTGACGTCAGCGTGCCGGACCCTCCCGTTCTTCCGGCTCCGCGGAACTTCCGCGCTCCGGGGATTCCGTAGCTGTGTACGTGGAAGAAGCCCGCGCACGCGCAGTCGGGCCCTCCGCCTCAGCGGTGCGGGAAGAGCTCCGGTTACCATCCCGGCCGGGGGAGTCGGTTCGGGCCATGGCTGCCCGCTGACAGAGCCCGACGGGTGGAGAAGGAGGCGAGGCCGCCCTCGGCACCCTTCCCGGCCTCGCCTTCTCCGTCGGAGCTGCCACTGCCCCCGTCGGCCAAGCCGGGGAGATGAGTTGGTTCAACGCCTCCCAGCTCTCCAGCTTCGCCAAGCAGGCTCTGTCCCAGGCCCAGAAGTCCATCGACAGGGTCCTGGACATCCAGGAAGAAGAGCCGAGCGCCTGGGCCGAGACCATCCCTTACGGAGAGCCGGGTAAACGGGAGGAGCGGGAACAGGGCTCCTGCGGCTTCCCTTCCGAGGCAGACAGGTTGAGGGCTGGAGAGGGGAGCCTTCCTCGCCCAGGTTTCCGAGCAGGTCCGTCCTCCCGGCCCGTTTCCTTCCCCGACGCTTCTTGGAACGGCAGGCCGGCCTCTGCTTTTTCCTGGACAAACGTTCAACCCCGGG
>NW_022103928.1:10720424-10734645 GCF_000313985.2 Echinops telfairi
GTGCGACAGAAGGAAAGAAACGTCGCCAGGCCTGCGCCATCCTCACAATTATGTGTGAGCCCATGGTCGCAGCCACTGTGCCAACCCGTTTTGGGTAGGGTCTGCCTACTTTACCAAGCATGATGCCCTTCTCCAGGGACTGGTCTCTCCTGAGGACATGTCCGAAGTACCTGAGACAAGTGCCCCCTGCTTCTAAGGAGCATTCTGGCCGCACTTCTTCCAGAAAGTAGCCTTCCCGAAACTCGGCCTGCACCCATTGACTATGCACTCGGGACAGTATTTGGTGCCAGACTCTGAAGTCCGCTTATCAAAAAGGTAGAAGGAACAGTAGCTGCCAGTTAGTGAGCACACTTCGCTTGGTTGCGCACAATGTGCTTCACACTTCTCGTTTTCTAAACGGCTCCTGGAGCTAGGTTCATGCTTTTTGATGTTTTACAGAGGCTCAGAAAAGCAAACTAGTTTTACTTACGTCACAGGGGTAATGAGGGGTTGAATTTGCTGGATGTATCACCCAGGGAGAGTATGGCTGTTTTTTTTGGTTTTGCAGGGCTTTTTTTTCCTAAATAGCCATCAGATTTGGACATATGATCGTAGGTCAGATGTGGACAGATAATCTAAAGGATCTTTGCATTTTATGCTGTCTAAGCAACAGTTTAACATTTCTTGTGTGTGTTGTGTGGAAGAGATTTGCAGGTATGTGGGGGAGTGAACCTTTGTGTGAAAAAGAACAAATTCTGATTTGCTTCTTTCTGGTTTCTGGTTTTTTTGTTGAAAATTCAGAACCTAAACTTGAGGCTCGCCATTTTAAGATATTTTGATCCTACTTTGCTTTTTACAAATGTTATAGGACTTTGCTGGAATAGCTTCTTTTTCCTCAGGTAACCCACATTTTCAATGACCAAACTTTAGAGGAGACAGAATATGTTTACATGTTAAAATATTTATTTCCTGATAACTGGGACTAGATTATGCTATATACTTTATTTTTAAAAACAGAATATCCATTAGAGTCTTAAGTGTTGGTGACATGTTATAGACATTTATTGAACACCTAGTATACTTTTTATTGTACTCATTCAAAAGTGCCTATATGTCTTCACACTGGAGTTATTTCCTTTTTTGAAATACTTTTATTGGGGGCTCTGACATCTCGTATCACAATGCATGTATTCATCCTGTATGTCAAGCACATTTGCACATATGCCGCCATCATTTTCAAAGCATTCTCTTCCCACTTGAACCCCTGATATCAGCTCCCCATTTCTTCCCTGCCCCCCCCAACCCTCCCTCATGAACCCTTGATAAGTTATAGATTATTATCTCCATATCTTCCATCGTCCTCTGTGGCCCCTCACCCACTTTTCTGTAATAATCACCCTGGGAGGGTGTTCTAGGCTGATCCTTGTCACACTGGAGTTATTTCAGTGCATAGTAAATAATCCTGGAATTTTTTATTCTCCAAGAAGCAAATTTGATACATGTCATTCATTAAGATGACTTAGTATGTATAACCAGCAGACCTAATAATTTTGCATCTTTGATTTTGATTTTCTCCTTTGAAAAGTTTTGATATGCCGCATAAATTGATATAAAACTATGCTTCCCCAATGTGCTATCCTCACCAACTTGTAACTGCAAGATATTTGAAAATTCTGCTCATTTAAATTTAGAAAATGAAAGGACTTTTAAAAAGAAATGCTTTAAACATTTTAGCCAGTAGCCCTTTTATTATTGCTCTCTTTAGTGGGGTCTGTTCCCAAGACTGATGTAATAATTACCTACTCTTCCCAGAAGAAAATTTTCTCCATAGTGTTTTTTTCCTTTTAAATAATCCCAGAGAGTGGCACCAACAATCTGTGTGTGTCTATTTGCCAAAAGGTGGGTGGTTTGAATTCTACCAGAGGTGCTTGGGAAATTAACCTCGGAAAGATGGCAGCCATTAAAAATCCAGTGGCATGAAGCTCTACTCTGATGCACATGACATCACTTAACATCTATCTTAAAAACACATACTTGTAGGGTAAAAATGCACATTTCTGAAATTTAGGCATTCTCCTAATTGTTGACATATTTTGAAATTTGGCAAGTGAACAAAACTTTCTGTGGAAAGTGGATTTGGAGGCCGGGACTTGGAAGATGGGCTTGCTGTTAAGTTAATGAAAAAGAATTTGTTCTCTGGAAGTTACTGTTCTTTTTTTTTTTTTTAATCATTTTATTAGGGGCTCATACAACTCTTATCACAGTCCATACATACATCAATTGTGTAAACCACATTTGTACATTCATTGCTCTCATCATTCTCATAACATTTGCTCTCCACTTAAGCCCCTGGCTTCAGGTCCTCATTTACCCCCCTCCCTCCGCACACCCCCTTCCCTCATGAGCCCTTGGTAATTTATAAGTTATTATTTTGTCATATCTTGCACTGTCCGACATCTCCCTTCACCCACTTTTCTGTTGTCCACCCCCTGGGGAGGAGGTTATATGTAGATCCTTGTAATTGGTTCCCCCTTTCCAATCTACCCTCCCAGTATTGCCACTCTCACCACTGGTCCTGAAGGGATCATCTGCCCTGGATTCCCTGTGTTTCCAGTTCCTATCTGTCCCAGTGTACATCCTCTGGTCTAGCCAGATTTGTAAGGTAGAATTGGGATCATGATGGTGGGGAGGAAGCATTTAGGAACTAGAGGAAAGTTGTACTTTTCATCGTTGCTACATCGCACCCTGACTGGCTCATCTCCTCCCCGAGACCCCTCTGCAAGGGGATCTCCAGTGGCCTACTAATGGGCTTTTGCTTGAAGGTAAACAAGCGGCCATTTGGCTCAGAAGCAACAAAGCCCACATGGAAGAAGCACACCAGCCTGCGTGATCACGAGGTGCTGAAGGGATCAGTTATCAGGCATCAAAGAACAAAAAATCATATCATTGTGCGCTCACCTCCATGATATGATCGCTGAAGACAAGTGGGTGCATAATCAAATGTGGCGAAGAAAGCTGATGGTGCCTGGCTATCAAAAGATATAGCACTGGGGTCTTAAAGGCTTGAAGGTAAACAAGCGGCCATCTAGCTCAGAAGCAACAAAGCCCACATGGAAGAAGCACAACAGCCTGTTCGATCACAGGGTGTCAAAGGGATCAGGGATCAGGCATCATCAGAACAAAAAATCATATCATGTGAGTGAGGGGGGCAGTGCAGAGTGGAGACCCAAAGCCCATTTGTAGGCCACTGGACATCTCCTTACAGGAGTTACTGTTCTTATCAATTTAACTTTACCTTTGGAAAAGGACAGGAGCCCTGGTAGTGGATGTAGTGATTACACAATGGACTGCAATCCAAAAGGTCAGCAGTTCGAAACAATCAGCTGACAGTCTCCAGAACCTTTAGGGCAGTTCTACCCTGACCTATAGGGTGACCGTGCTATGGAAACCTCCTGATGCTAGTGAGTTTTGTTTTGTTAAAGGATATTTGTCATAGTACTTTGGGTTCGGTTTTTCAATGTTGTCCTCTTTCTAGCAGAAAACTATGTGTTTTGTTGTTGCTATTGCAAGATGAAATTCACAGGAAGCTGAATAGCAGGTAGGGTTATTTTGCATTGTGTGTCACAGGAGCCCTGGTGGTGCTGTCCTGCAGCATTGGACTGCTAACTCCATGTTCGTCAGTTCAAACCAAGGTCAGTGGTTCAAACCCACTATCAGTTTCACAAAAGATGAGATTGTTTGCTCCTGTGAAGATTTACAACCTGGGAAATCCTATATAGAGTTGCTTACTCCCTATCGTGTCAATTCTAACTAATAGTGACCCTTTAAGACAGTAAAGCGCTCTCTGTGGGTTTCCATGAGGGTGACCCTTACGGGAGCCTCATCTTCCACCCTCAGAGTGGCTGGTGGTTTTGAACTGCCGATCTTGTGGTTAGCAGCCCAGCTCTAGTCTTCATCACTAGGGTTGTGGCTATAGAGTGACTATGAGTGAAAATAGATTCAATGGTGAGGGAATGATTCTAAGTGAGGTGCATGTTCTTGTAGGTGAAACATACATATTTCTACCTGTGATGGGTTACATAATAAATTCCATTACTTTCTTAATTTGTTATGAGAGGAAATGACATACTTGCTTCTGGTAGGCCAGGCCAGGCTGAGTCTTTAACCTGTGCTTCTAACCCCTCTTAGGCAGATCCATACCATTTTTTTTTCTTTAAGGCCCAACTTCACCTGTAAATGAATGAATTATGTAGTAGGCAGGAGTTGAACAAATGTACATTATAGGTTGTACGAGGGCACTTCAGATAGTTCATGGAAGAGTGAAATTAAGAGAGTGTAATTTTTCTACAAATATTTTGAAGCCCTCTTGTATTCCATAGGTTTCTTTCCTTTCTATTTCTGTTATATTGCATTATAATAAATAAATTAATAATAAAATGTTTTATTTTTAAAATTTTTCTTTGTCAAAGGAATAAATCCCTCTGTTGGTGGAGGATGGGACACTTCAACTTGGGGCTTACAATCAAAGACTGAACCTCAGAGTCCACCGATAGCCTCCCCTAAAGCAATCACAAAGCCTGTTCGGAGGACTGTGGTGGATGAATCTGAAAGTTTCTTCAGTGCCTTTCTCTCTCCAGCGGAGGTCCAGACCATTCCGAAGAGTCCAGTGGTATCAACCCCTCCCGCTAAGTCACAACGACCAGAGGAGGAAGTGAAAAGCACTTTACAGGAATCCTTGCACACTGGAGAGTCGAGAACAACTGAAATGGTAGAGTGTAAAATAAAAGACGCCCCTGTGTGTGCATCAGGGGAAACTCTGGCCGTAGATACTCCATCAACTGAAACTGAAGTCAAGCATGAAGACATGGTCAACCAGGCATCTGATATCCAGGGTCCAGCTGGACATTTGGGCGTCTCTGAAAGTGTAACTAGTGTGAAAACAACTCCGGAAAGCAGCTCTAACATTTCCACACAGTCTCTCACAGCAGAAACAAAGGACTCGGCTTTGGAACCTAAGGAACAGAAACATGAAGACAGACAGAGCAACACACCGTCTCCTCCTGTTAGTGCCTTCTCCTCAGGTACTTCCACCACCAGTGACATTGAGGTTCTCGATCATGAAAGTGTAATAAGCGAGAGCTCAGCAAGTTCAAGGCAAGAAACGACAGATTCCAAATCAAGTCTTCACTTGATGCAGACATCTTTTCAGCTTCTCTCTGCATCTGCGTGTCCGGAATATAACCGTTTAGATGATTTCCAAAAACTCACTGAGAGTTGTTGCTCGTCCGATGCATTTGAAAGAATTGACTCATTTAGTGTCCAGTCGTTAGATAGCCGGAGTGTAAGTGAAATCAATTCAGATGATGAATTGTCAGGCAAGGGATATAATTTAGTACCTGTTGTCCTTAATTCTTCAACTCCAAAGACGAAAGTAGCAGAGCCTGCTGGAAGAAAATCTGAAGACGTAAATGAGACACTTATATCCACAGAAGAAACGGAAATGGAAGAAAGTGGGCGAAGTGCAACTCCTGTTAACTGTGAGCAGCCGGAGATCTTGGTTTCTGCTGTGGCAGTCAACGAAGGCAATGTCGTGGACAAGAAGGCTGAGCCGAGCCAAGCTGCTGAAAGTCAGCCCGAAGCACCTCCAGACAAGGACGACGTTTGCAAGGTAATTCTAGAAAGTATAATGCTTCCCAGAGATAAAATAATTTGTCTTACAGATATTCTCAGTGATGTGTAATGATTTGCACTGATTAAAAAAGATTGCTACAGTGCCATTTCAGTGTGTCATTAAGAACCTTAGAATTCACACACTGATGCTATCACATCATTTGAAACGTCTCCGAAAGAGCTATTGCAAAATAACCTAATGGTTCTCTATAGCTAACGAAAAAGTTAGCATTTTCCTTATAGTGAGTCTTTATTACTTTATTATTCTCTATAGCTAGTGAGCAGGTCAGTTTATAAAGGACTACCTCCTCCTTGTCACCTATCATTTTAACTCCTTTCCGTGTAGAGATGTTGAAAAAATATTTTTGCATATTCAAAGTGTTGGTAATAAATCTTAATGTAATCTTTAGATTTATTATTGATACTTTCCTGGTGTTATTAATTGCTTAGGTTGTTTTCCTTTTACGCTTTTAAAAATCTCTCTTATTGATAGCTGTTTGCCATGAAGAAGTAAGGGAACTGTCCAAGGAATGAAGGCATACCTTAGGAAAGACAGCTTTCTCTGAACAAAGAACATACACAAGGGCAGCGATGTAACTTCTTTAATTAACATCAAGTCACCGTTTTGGTTTTTCCTGTGATCTTGACATGTAGAAACTGAGTTGGATCTGGCATCTTTATTAGACTCCTGAAATTAGAATGTCTTATAAGTGCCATATATTGAATTGTTTAATATGAAAACAGTGCCAGGTTCTGTTACCTTGGCTTAATATTACTCACAAAGTACAATCATATTATAGTATAAAGCTACAATAGCAGTGTCCATTGTTAGAAGCCAACACTAATTACTATTACTGAGGTATTTTTGACTATTTTCAGTGTGTTTTAAGAGGTAAGTGATTTCTAAAGTAATCTTAGGTTTAACTCAAGACTTTGAGTCTCTAAGGCACTACTCTTTCCCTTACAAACTCGGCAGAAGTGAATGAAGTAGCTACTTTATTTTTAGTTTTCTATTGGTAATCTGGGGATTATAAAAGTGCATGTCTATGGGTTTTCAAAACCAACTTTTATTTTCCAAATGAAATGTACCATACGAAAAAAGTATATATTTTATTTGGGTTAAGGAGTAATATACGAAAACAGACACTTATGTACCCTCTGCCCAGCTTATCAATATAGAACATTATTAGAGGCTTTGACGCCCTATTTTTTAACTCTTGATTGCATCTATCCGTCTACTGCTTTTAGTGAGCATTTAGATTGTTCCCAGGTTTTTGCTGTTACAAGGAAGCTGCCATCAGTGTTCTTGGGCATGTCACCTAATGCACGTATGCAAGACATTCCTTTTCTGAGAGGTTCCCAGAGTGACATTGTCTTAGATACTGTTCCATTGTTTGTACTCCATGCAATAGGGGCTATACTGATTTATACTCCTACCACCTAGACCAGTGGTTCTCAACCCTCCTAATGAGTGACCCTTTAGTACTACAGTTCCTCATGTTGTGGTGACCCCCAACCATAGTTATTTTCGTTGCTACTTCATAACTGTGATTTTGCTACTGTTATGAATCTGATGACCTCTGTGAAAGGGTCATTTGACCCCCAAAGGGGTCGCGACCCACAAGTTGAGAACCGCTGACCTATATATACACTCTTGTTCTGAACCCACTATTCCTGATAGTATTTTTAATTTCTTTATAAGTTAGTGCTATCTTACTTATTCTAGTGATCGAAATTGCCTTTACATGTCATCACCTGAAAGTACAAAGGGTCTTCTCGGGTTAATAATTTTGACTTTATGTGTTCTTCTCTCCAGACAGTTGATTTTCTGAATGAGAAATTGGAGAAGAGGGAGGCTCAGCTGTTATCGCTTAGTAAAGAAAAGGCCCTTCTAGAAGAAGCCTATGATAATCTGAAAGAGTAAGTGTTTTACAAACGAGGACAAGTTTACACATTTAATAGGGTTTTATACTCTAATAAGGAATGCTAACTTGTTAAATTATAACTTATTTAAATTATTGAAAATGAAAGCATTTCAATTCTAACTAATGTAAAGATTACTTTTCTCCTCCAATTCTTTTTTTTTTTTAATCATTTTATTGGGGCTCCAATTATTCTTATTAGATTACATTTGACATTGAAGAGAAATATTTGTAAAAATCCAACAGCAAAAAAACCCTCAACTTTTTCCTGTTAATATTAATTATCTTTTAGTGTTAGAAATTTAAAACAAGTATATTTAAGAAACTGTGATATTTTAATTTAATAATAACGAATTCTAATTTATTTTAAGGAGATGAGTAGGGAAATGTTACATTATAGGATTGAAATATGTCTCCCCAAGTGAAAATTATTAACCAAATTAGTTTCAACTTTCAGAAATAAAAAGTGGTATTTTCTCATTTTCGCACATAGTGAAAGTTCTTAAATTTTATTGTTGGGGAAATTTTCACTTAAAAATTTTTTTTTGAGGTATGTTAAATACATTAAGTAAGTAATTTTTCTCTTGAAAGTTAATAGCCCTTAAGCTCTGTTTTAACAAAGTGTGTATTAAACTTAATGTCTTCCTTTTGATATTAGAACTCATTTTGTTTCCTTGGTAATCTATAAACATTATTCTCATTATTTTGAATTTAGTGAAATGTTCAGAGTGAAAGAAGAAAGCAGTAGCATTTCTTCCTTAAAAGATGAATTTACTCAAAGAATTGCAGAAGCAGAAAAGAAAGTTCAGCTAGCCTGCAAAGAGAGAGATGCTGCTAAAAAGGTAAAGACAGTTTGAAACTATTATAGTGAAATAAAGATAGCAAATTTTGAGTAATACATTTATAATACTTTGGTATTAGTAGCAAATAAAATTAAAGAGATGTCAGGTGGCATATTCACACTTGAATTGTAGTTTTTTGGTGGATGTATGTAAAATGACAGATTTTGACTGCAAAAAAACTGAATAAATTATATGTAAATTCTTTTGGAAGGTGTATAGAAATGATTGTTTTGGTGAATGATAATCTTTATAAATGATAACCATCAGACTAACATTTAAATTTCAGTGGCACTATATAAATCAGTTTATCATTCCTCTCATACACTATTTTCCTACCATTTCAAACATACATGTTTTTATGCCAGCCAAAATAATTTTTTTTTGTATAGTCATAGTTTCTTTTCTTTTTTTAAATTATTTTATTGGGGACTCGTACAATTCTCATCACAATCCATACATATATCCACTGTGTCAAGCACATATGTACAATTCACTGCCCTCATCATTCTCAAAATATTTGCCCTCCACCTCAGCCCTTAATATCAGTTGCTCATTTTCCCCCTCCCTCATGAACCCTTCATAATTCACAATTTTTTATAGTTTTGTCATAAATTATACTGTCCGACGTCTTTCCCCGCCCTCTTCTCTGCTGTCTCTCCCCCAGGGAGGAGGCAATACCTAGATTCTTGTAATCGGTTCCCCCTTTCCACCCCACATTCCCTTCACCCTCCAGGCCTCGCCCCTTTCACACCTGGTCCTGAGGGAGTTATCTGTCCTGGATTCCCTGTGTTTCCAGTTCCTATCTGTACCAATGTACATCCTCTGGTCTGGCCAGATTTGTAATGTCGAATTGGGATCATGATAGTGTGTGTGTGGGGGAAGCATTTAAGAACTAGAGGAAAGTTATATGTTTCATCGTTACTACCCTGCACCCTGATTGGCTCGTCTCCTCCCTTAACCCTTCAGTGACGGGGTGTCCAGTTGCCTACCGGTGGGCTTTGAGTCTCCACTCTGCACTCACCCACCTTTACAATTATATGATTTTTTGTTCTATGATGCTTGATACCTGATCCCTTCGACAGCTTGTGGTCACGCATGCTGTTGTGCTTCTTCCATGTGGGCTTTGTTGCTTCTGAGCTAGTTGGCCACTTGTTTTACTTCAAGCCTTTAAGACCCCAGATGCTATATCTTTTGATAGCCTGGCACCATCAGCTTTCTTCACCACTTTTGCTCATGCACACGTTTGTCTTCAGTGATCGTATCAGGAAAGTGGGCATCCACTGATCTGATTTTCAGTTCTTTGATGTCTGATAACTGGTCTCTTCTGCACCTTGTGGTCAGACAACCAGCCAAATTTTAAAATACAAACTTACAACAACTAAGCCCTTTTGGGAAGGTATATATTGATTTATTCTGACGCTGGGTTTCTTAGCCTGGGCTCTACAAATTTATATTGTATGAGAGTGCTACACCGTATAGGATGGGTAGCAGCATCCCTGGCTTGTGCACACAAGATACCAATAGCAACCCACCCCAGGGTGTGGAAATGGAGAATGTCTTCCAATATTGCCAAAGGCCCGTGGAAAGCATAATGACCCTTGATTAGGAACCATTATTCTAATGCTTCTAGCTTGGAATAGTTGACTATTAACAGAAATTGGTTAACCAACTAAGATGGCATCCCAACTAATAGTAATAAGTAGTAGAAGTTCCCCCTTAATGTTAGCTCTTTATTAACTTGAGTGTTAAAGAGACAGTATTTTAATTTTTTTCTGTGTATGCTTTCACAGAAAATCAGTATGTCGTATATGTCCCTCTACTTTTTATTGACTGTCTCTTTTCAGACATAGCTTGAGCCTACATAACTAATTTTTTCTCTTTTTTTGTCCATATGTACCAGTTAAATCAAATTAGGTTTTAAATAGTATTTGTATTCAAACATGATAATTCCGAATAGATTCAAGCCATCAACTATCTATGATAAAACTTAGGTCAGCTCAGTTTACACATGTTATAGTACTGCTTTAGCTAACCAGTCTGATTAGGGTCCTCAACATTCAAAGTGGATTTGAATGACCTTAGGTGAAGTGGGAGACAGATAATTTCAACAAGTATATACTACTTGAAGAATGTTCTAGATAGAGATAAGTGTTTGGAATAGTATAAAGAATGAATTCTGACTTGAGGAACTTGGGAGGATCTTACGGAAGACATGACATTCTTATCGAGCCTTCATGAGTGGGTCAGATTTGGGCTGTGGAACAATGTACAGCAATGTTGTGATGGTACAAAGCCTCGCCGTTGGTGGCTCATCAACCTGGGTTTAAGTCATAACTCAGTTATTAGCTGTCAGACCTGCAAAGCTTACTTGAGCTCTCCAACACCTATCGGTGTCGTTGAGTAATACTAGTGCCTTCCTCAGAGGATTGTGCAAGGAAAAAATAATAATGGATACAAAGCGTGGATTCAATGCTTAATAGATGTTAGTTTGTTTTAGCTATAACTTAGTTCTGGAGTATATTTGAAAAGAAAATGTTAAGTCATGGAACACTTTTCCCATCACCATACTTCTCCATGGTAGTCGTAAAAGATAGATACTCGTGACTTTTTTTCTTGCTGAATCTCTATTAGAAGAATATTGAAGCCTTTACTTTTATATTTCATAACACACTGATCAGCTTGAAGAGTTCTAAATAAGGTAAAAAATGTAGATAGGTACTCTTTGAAATGATTTTCCCAATGTAACTTTCAACCTATAGAATATGACAGGGTACCCAAAAATCCCCAAAATTGCACTGGGCGGAGCGGAGCTTTCATAGTTTGCATTTTTCCCGCTAGGGAGGCATCCAGCAACTCGCTCTGAGTCAGTTATGCCCTGTGGTGTCTCTGGTCACAGTGAATTGTTTCGTAAAAGCAGTTTTGCTTGAACCTCGTTTTTTTTGTGATGTACTCGTTTTTGTAAGAGTACAGTGAGAGGCTGTGAAATTTTGTTTCCTGCTTGGGAAAAATGCTCCAGAAACTGTTGTGATGTTGAACACAGCGTACAGGGACAGCGCTATGGGAGAAACTCAAGTGTATGAGTGGTTTTCTCATTTCAAAAAAGGTGAAATGTTGATTAATAACAAATCTCATTCTGGATGTCCGTCAACTTCCTGAATGGACAATGTCAACTCATAGTTCATTTGGAGTTCATTCCACCAGGTGAGACAGTTAACCAAGCTTTCTACTTAGAGGTTCTAAAAAGATTGTGTAACAGTGTGTGACAAAAAAGGCCTGATTTGTGGCAGACAGGAGACATCATTGGTTTTGCCACGACGATGCTCCTGCTCATGCAACCATCTCAGTGTACCAGTTTTTGGCAAAATGCATGCCTCTCTTGCCCCGTGCAACTTACTCACCTGACCTCGCTCCGTGCAACTTGCTTTTGTCTGGCGAATGAAGAGGGGCATGAAAGGACCATGGGTTGAAGACACGAAGAGAAAAGCGAGGGAGGTACTGTCAGCCACCCAAATGGAGGCGTTGAAAACGTTTCCAAGAACAGAATCGCAGATTGGACAAATGTATGAAGTGTAATGGAGAGTACTGTGAAGGTGATCAGGTTGTTTCGTAAAAAAAATTTAAATACATAGCTTGGAAAAATTAATTCTGGGTGTTTTTTTTTGATAGTTGTATGTTTAGAGATAGTGAAGGAGTACATTGCAGGTTTGTTCTCATTTATACATGTTTCCATATTAAAATGTGTTCATATCTGAATTTAGGTTGTGCATGTCATTTTCAAAGCTATAATCTCATTAACTAAACAAAATTTAAAGATTTCTATAAGGAGCCCTGGTGGAACAGTGATTACATCCTAAACTGCCGACTGACCTCAGTGGTTGGACCCCAAAGCTGCTCCCCAGGAGAAAGATGAGGGAGTGTGCATCTGTAGAGATGTCAAGACTACTCTGCCCTGTGGGATGCTACGAGTTGGAAATGGCCCTATGGGGATGGGTTACAGGGAATGTGATTATTGATGGGCTTTCTGAATATTGGGGGAAGTTTGAAAATATAACTAGACTGAAAGTAATTTTTTTCCCCAAGTAATTTCTTTATGGTATTCAAAGAATGTTTTTCTCTCACATTAGGAGATCAAGAGTGTGAAAGAAAAACTTGCCACGAGGTTAAATAGTGGTGAAGCTACAGACCTTTTGAAAGAGAAAGATGAACAGATCCGAGGGTTAATGGAAGAAGGTGTGTAAATGATTTAGTTGATTATGAAAAAAAAAACAAAAACAAACAGTACATGGAATATCTAGAATAGGCAAAGCTACTAGAGTTTTAACGTGGTTACCAGCAGTGGGAGTGGTGGTATCATTGTACAAGAAGCAATGAGTTTCTGTTTATCATTATGGAAAATATAACTGATTATTGGTAATAGTTCCATGTATCATCAATGTAATTAATATCACTAAATTGTACACGTGAAAGAGGTTGAATCGACAAATGGGTTGTATTTTTTTCAACAGTCAAAGAATATTGTTAGGGAAGAAGTATCTGTTAGGGGACTGATTGGCACGTCCTGATAAAAGGTTTGGAAGCCAGAAAGATGTGGACTTAAACCTCAGAGATGATGATCCACAGTTAGTGGGGAAAGAAAGAGTTAGATGCAGAGAATCATGTATATATATGTATATATACAGAGAGAGATACATATAAATAGCTTTTTGTTTATATGGAGGTAAAAAAATAACTCCATGAAACTAGGTAGAAGGTTGTGGGGCCCTAAGAAAGATTGTAATAGGTCTTAAGAACCTGCCATTTGAAGCAAGGCATTTGAAGGTCTTAATTCTGTGGTTCATATAACATCAGAATCTGATTTGGGAATATACAATTGTAATTCTATGCTCTGGCATCAGAAAGTGGATTTTTCATTTTATTCATTTTATAATTTTTAAGGACTTTGTCTAGGAAAAGATTTCTAACATCAGGATCATAAAGTTAATTTAAGTTATAAATCAACACTGCATTTGTTTATATAATGTTTTAGGTAAGAGAATATTTTAGAATGGGTAGTCAGGCTCATTTTTTTTTCCTTAAAATTGTTATGGTTATAAAATTAATGCTTGCTATTTGTTGAATTTTTTTGCTATAGAAAAATATATAAATGAGAAAAAAGCTTATAATGAAGAATTATTAGCTCAATGTATGTGTGAGGCTGGGCTGACCAGAGAAACAGTTCAATGATACTCATATGTGTAAGACAAACCTTTGTATCAGGAAGTGATTGTATATTAAGAAAGCATCCCAGCCCAGTCCAGAACAGGTTCATAAGTCCAATACTGGTCTTTAAGTTCCTCTTCAGACTCACACAGCCTCAGGCAGAATGCAGGAAGATCACAGGCGGGTGGGTGCTGAGTCTTGTGGATTCAGTGGCAGTGGGAAGCTTCACAAGGCTTTGGCAGGTCTCAGCCCTGTGACTCGCCAACAAGAACGTGAAGACAGAGGGAGAGAGAGAGGTTCCAGGACCCTCTTTAGGAGAAGGCTGTACTCACAAGTCAGATCCATTAGCCTGTGACCTACTTGACAGGCTAGACTCCACCCCTTCATTCTTATACTTTCAAGCTGACACGAAATTATGTAACTACCACATGTGTTTTCTTCTAGTTTCCTTTCAATACAATTTCAAAGCTTTTTTAAACAGGGAGGGTAAAGGGAGAATGGGTAGGAATGAGGGAACCGATTACATGGAACTGTGTGTGACCTCCTCCCTGGGGGACAGACAACCGAAAAGTGGATGAAGGGAGACGTCGGACAGGGCAAGATATGACA
>NW_022103928.1:10735669-10752690 GCF_000313985.2 Echinops telfairi
CCCAGATGCTATACTTTTTGATAGCCGGGCACCATCAGCTCAAAGCTTTTTTAATGATAAATCTCATATATATAATTTGCAACCCTCTTTTTTTTTTACATGTACTATGTCATTAAATGCTTTGTTTACCATTATTAATGACTATATAAAGTTCACTTTATGGCTCTGTCATAATTATTTTTACTATTTTCTTAAGTTTGGATACTTCTTAAAATGTCAGTATTGTAAATTTGTAGGCAGAACATTGCTATGCTTAAATCATTGAACTTAACTGAATTTACAGAATAAGTATAAAGCTTGAAAATAACTGGAATCAGCTCCTTCTTTGCTCCACATGTATTTATTAAATATTTACTAGTAACTAGTATGCCAGATGTTGGGTTTGACATAAATGATAGATGTGACATACTTCCTGTTTTTTACAAGTTTTTTTAAAGCATACACAAACGTCCTATTTTTAGGAAATCATTTTTTTTTCAAAGCTATGTATTTAAATTAATTTTCTAAATAATTTTGTTAGGGGTTCTTACAGCTCTTATCACAATCCATACATCCATCCATTGTGCCAAGCACATTTGTACATCTGTTGCCAACATCATTTTCAAAACATTTTCTTTCTACTTGAGCCCTTGGTATCAACTCATTTCCCCCTCCCCCACCCCACCTCCCTCATGAACCCTTGATAATTTATAATTTTTATTTTCTTCATGTCTTACTCCGACCATTGTCTCCCTTCACCCTCTTTTCTGTTGTCCATCCCCCCAGGAGGGGGTTATATGTATATCATTGTGATGGGTTTCCCCTTTCTCCCCCCACCTTCCCCTTCCCCTCCTGGTATGGCTACTCTCATTATTGGTCCTGAGGGGTTTATCTGTCCTGGATTCCCTGTGTTTTACTCTTATCTGTACCCATGCACATGCTCTGGTCTACCAGATCTGTAAGGTAGGACTGGGGTCATGACATTCAGGGCAGGGAGGAAGCATTAGGAACTAGAGGAAAGCTGTGTGTTCTCACGGAGCTATACTGCTTTTCTTCCCCATGCTGCTCTGTGGCACGCCCTAAGTGCTTCCCCCCGTGTGGTGGGGCAGGTCAGACACACTTCCTGCACTGTGTCTCCAGTGCTCCCCGAAGCGCTATGGTCAGTGAGGGAAGTCATGTCTGGTGATGAGGCCAGCCCTATGGCCCCCTCTGTGCATTGGCTGGTGGGGCAGGAATATCGTCCACAGGACTTGGTGGGCCAGGATGTGTTCCACACTTTCCCCTTCCCTCTTCCTTTGCCCCTGTGTGCTCTGATCAGACGTGCCCCTCTCCCTGAGCTGTAGCTTCAGTGCACTCCTCTCAAGTACATTCTTCTGGGGTGGGTTCCATGTAGTTGGCACTGGGGCCGGCCCAGGAAATTATTTTTTAAAGAATAATTTATTTTTGTGATTTTGAGAGTATAAACATAAATAATTAAATGAGGTTGATTAATTGTATGTAGTATATATTACTGATAATATTTAAATAGTCATTCAAGTTGTACAATAATTTTCATGCCCCTTTTTAGATATTGTTTTCCTCCCCTGTTCCACTTATTGTCTACTAATGTTCCTATCTAATCTTGGTAATTGTTGCCGTTAGTTTGATCCAGTTAAATCTTAAAAGAGCACAATGCCCAAGAAGACATTCTTTACTCAGAAAAACTCACACTCTGTCATTGAGTTGACTATGACTCATAGTGATCCTACAGGACAGGGTAATGCTGCCCTTGTGGGTCCAGGACCCACTGCCCTTGTGGGTTCAAGACTGTAAATCTCCTTTTTTTTTCTTTTCCCCAAACAATTTTATTGGCATATAACTCACATATCATACAATTCGGTACAATTCATATCAAGAAAAGTTATACAGTCTTCATCACAATCAGCTTTAGAACTTTTCTTTATTCTTATATTTGTTATTAGTTCCCCATTTCCCTTCAGCCTCCCCTGCCATACCCACAAGGAAACACTAGTCCAGTTGCTTTCTCTATAAATTTACTTATCCTAGATTTCATATACAGAAAAACATTTAAAAATAAAACCAAAAACATGAAAAAATTAAATAAGAATAACAAAGTAAAACAGATAAAACCCTTTAAAGATTGTCTCAGAGCAATCATTGTGGAGAGTTTATCCAGCCTCCGTAGCTCCAGAGTGAGAGTTCCACCACCCCACCCTTTCTCTAGAACATATTTAAGGATCCTGGTGGTTGTGTATTGTGCTGCTAACCCGAACTGCTCCAGGAAAGAAAGATGATGATCCTTTCCACTCCTGTTACGGTTTAGTCTCAAAACCTACATGCAGCTCTGCCCTGTCCTACAAGTCACTATGAATTGGAATCAACTTGATGACAGTGAGTAGAAATATACTCAGATAATTACAAAACATAAGCTAAGAACTAAAGCAGAAGAAAAGAAACAGGTCAGCATTATCATCTTAAGATATCTGAATTGAATAGCTGCCTAATATTGAAGGGAAATGAGGCATCCGCATTGGAGGAAGGCTTATTAACGACCTTTGATGTGAAGATGACACAATATTGTTTGCTGAAAGTGAGGAGGACGTGAAGCTCTTGCTGATGATTATCAAGGATTGCAGCCTTCAGGATGGATTATAACTCAATGTAAAGAAAACCCAAATCCTCACAACTGGGCCAGTAGGTAACATAATGAAAAATGGAGAAAAGTTTGAAGTTGTCAAGGACTTTGCCTTGCTTGGATCCACAATCAATGCTCATGAGAGTAACAATCAAGAGCTCAAAAGACAAGTTGCATTGGGTTATCTGCTGCCCCTGACTTCTTTAGAGTATTGAAAAGCAAGGCTGTTACCTTGTGGACTAAGGTGGCCTTGACCCAAGCCATGATGTTTTCAGTCGCCTTATGCGTGTGAAAGTTGGACATGGACTAAAGAAGACTGAAGAGCCGTTGGTGCATGTGAATGGTGCTGGCGAAGAAGAAGATTAGAAGTACCAAGGACTGCTAAAAGGATGAACTGAGCTGTCTTAGAAGAAGTACAGCCAGCGTGCTCCTTAGGGGTAAGGATGGGGAGACTTTTTCTGACATATTGTGGACATGTCAGGAGAGACCAATTTGTCTGGTAGAGGGACAGTGAAACAGAAGAAGGCCCTCAAGAAGATGTGGAGCCCGGGGCTCCAAGCCAGGCCTCAAGCGTGGTCTCAGTTACGAGCCTGGCTCAGACGGGGCAGTGTTTGGCTCTGTTGTGCTGTATAGGTTGGAACTGACTCGATGGCACCCAACAACAACAGCAGCAGCATTATAACACTAGAGATGAGGGGATATCTAAGTGCATGTTTTCAATGATTAAAAATCTTGTCATCAAGTGTCAGTACAGATAGTCACCAACTTACACTGGGGTTCTGTTCTGACAAATCTAATTTTCAGTTTTCAATATAATTCCCTTTTATTATCAGTATGCTTATAAATCTAACATTTTGTATTGTCTTTGGGGGTTGGAAATATTACATCAAAACTAAGATATGTTTTAGTACATAACATTTACAAAACATAATTATGAACATTTACTCTGACAGTGAAAAAGAGTTGGTCAACCTAGACATTTTGTCACTTGCAATATTTCCACTTGTGGATAGTTCTAGATCATCTGCATTATCCAAGAGAATGGAGATGGTATTTCTAGTCCAAAACTAAGGAAGACTTTTCTGTGTATGGTCCTTTTCCTGTTTTTCTTCATACATTTCATTGTAAAGTCTCACTCTTTCCCAAACCTGTATGGACTTCAGCAAAGCAGTCTGTGGGGATCTGTGGTCTCAAGCAAATGAAACCCTGCCTTAGTTTAGAAATGGTCCAACTACTTCTCTCACAGGACGATGTGTAGGCCCTTCTCTCCTTCTTGTTCTCGTTCTTGGTTCGGCAGCACTTCTTCCCTCCTGACAGTTCTGCGTCCTGCTCTGTCAGCTTGCTTGTTCCTGGTCTGTTAGCTAGTTCACATGGTAGTCTTGCCCTGGGGATGATTCCCTCACATCTCTTTTATCAGATTATTCTGATCAAATGCCTAGAGCATGTTCATGTAACAGATTTTTTTTCATAACCTCTGCATCCATTTTCCTATAACTTCCTCCTAGGAAGATACAATTATCTTTAGGTATACCTAACAATATTATAATTTCTCCTGAAATTGTAGAATGCCACTGTACCTCCATCTGTTGCAACTACTGCCTGAACAGATGTTTGTCTCTAGGTAGAGCGCTTTGCTTTTACCTTGCTCCATAGGTGCTTATACCTTGCTCCATAGGTTGAATTGCAGCTGTGAATTTGGGAGGCAGCTATAAGCACATTCACACTTTGATGTAGATCTTAGGTGACCAAATGTATTTGGCTTGTCACTCTCTTTTCAGAAACATTACTCTGCGCTCCTTGCCATTAAAAACTTTTGTACTAAAGTCATAATCTGGATAAAGTGTAGGTATTTTCTTTCACAGCCACCCCCCCCATCATTTCAGTGCCCAGCAGGGGTGATGTCACCCACCTTGGGAAACACTGATTTAGATCATCTATGTGGGAGTAAATCCTGGGGCATTATCACGTAGCAACAGTACCTTGAAAAGAAGGGTCTTTTCAGGGCAGTAGGCATAATCTTATATTATGAGACCATTTAAGAAACCATCTTTGAAGTGCATAATCATCAACCAGGCCTTGGAGCTGTTGTCTCGAGTAAATTGGCAGCTTCGTTTTGTCAGTGTCTGTGAACGCACAGTGTCACAACATCCTTTTCTAGGGATATTAAAGGGAGTACAAGCAACGCAGGCATGCATTGTGAGGAACTTAAACAGCATGGCGTCAGATTAACAAGGGATGCTTTCCATGGTAGAAAACAATGGATAAGATCATGCCAGGTGCCTGCTGTGCGGCGTGAGAACAGTGATGTTGGGGTAGTAAAGGCTGTCCAGGGGAGGCACGGTTCCATCGTCCGATGTCAATAGAGTGGAAGGCTGCCCAGCTCTCTGTCCTCTATGATTCCCAGTGCTTATTCCCACTTCATTGTTGACCAGGCTGCAGTCTGCTGTATGGCATGGTTTGGAACAGTAAATTATAACCTTGAGCAGTTGTGAGTGAACATGTGAGAAGGACGACATCAGTAAACTACAGTGAACCCTCGTTTATCGCGGTTAATCGGTTCTAGACCCTACCGTGATAAATGAATTTCCGCGAAGTAGGATTCCTTATTTGTAAATCAAATATTTTCGTAGTTAGAGCATAGAGGACATGGAAAAACACCCTTTAGTCACCATTACACTCGTATTACCCAATTTATTAAACGAAAAAGGGAAAATACAGTAAAACATTTTGGACGTTACAATTATCATTTATTATTTATTATATAATGTATGGCATCAAGCGTGTACAGTATGAGCCAATCAGTGGCAGTAATGACAGCTACGCAAAAACCGCGATAGAGTGAAGCCGCGGAAGTCGAAGCGCGAAGTGGCGAGGGTTCACTGTATACAGTACACATGTGTAGTAATTCTTACTAATAATAAGATGGTTATAAATGTGGTTCATTGAAACTCAAATAAGCTGTGAGCCTGAGCTATCTGTATTATAGAATTCAGTGATTCAGTCAGGGTGCGTGGAAGTTTTCCTGCTTAGTGAACCTTTCTATAAAGAAAATGGAATGATTTCAGGTGGAATTTATATATTGTCTCCATGTCCCCAGATATACTTAGATTTTAATTTTTTTTTAATTTAGAAAAATTTTCAAATTTGTAGAAAATGGAAAGCACTACTGTGAATGTTGATTACTTCATTACCTAAGTTCATCAACTGAAACAATGTGCTACCCCTTTTATTTATTGTACATATTCATCTACTAACCTTTTGCCCTACCAGTTGAAAGCAAGTTAGAGATAGCATGCCATTCTACCTCTAACTAGTATGCAGCTTCCAAAGTCAAGTACACTCTTTTTCTTAGGCATTTCATAATTAAACCTAAGAAAATATCTAATGCAGCGTGGCGCTCATCAGTTGTCCTCAGATTATCCCATTATGTCTAAGTAAGACCACCTGTCCCATCCCACTTTATGCAGGACCTAATAAAAGTGGGTGTGGTGCATTTGACTATTAGATCCCTTTAAGACTTTTACTAATCTAGGGTAGTCCTTTTGTCATGACTTTGAATGCTTTGTAGATCCAGGCCAGTTTTCCCATAGAATGCCTCACACTGGGGAATTAGTTGGTTTCCTTGTGATTAAATTCCAATAAAATATTCTCATCGAAATAGCATGTGCACCTACTACTCCCTCACTTCAGTAGCAGTTACCCAATTGGTGATGTCAAAATCCAAAGCTTGATTAAGAACGTGGTTGCCACATTGTTCTTTTGTGACAAATTTTTCTGTGAGATTAATAAGTAATATGTCAGAGTAATTCCTTAAACTTTGTAAATACTTGTTCCTCCAAGATCTTGCACCTAATAATTCATTAATCAGGTCTTATATGCCTGTTCAAAGTTATTATTATTTTTAATTTTACAATTTTATGTCATTGGTATGATAAAACATTCAGAATCTTAAAGAATCAATATGAATAAAATCTTCCCTCTTTATTTATTTATTATTTATTACCATTACCAGGAGAAAAACTTTCAAAGCAGCAGTTGCATAACTCTAACATCATTAAGAAATTAAGAGCTAAAGAGAAAGAAAATGAAAATGTTACTGTAAAGCTCAACAAAAAAGTTAAAGAGTTTGAAGAGGAGTTGCAACATTTAAAACAGGTGAATAGCTGCTAACCATTCCATGTATCTTTTGGTATTACTTATGTGAACAATTGGACATGGTTTTCAGAGCACTTAGAATGATTTAATGGGGCACTATCATATGTGAAGTTTTCAAACAAATATACAGATGTTTAAAATCTTCCTTCATTTGGAAGGAGGAGGATATATCAAGTATACTAAGGTGCTACTTGTTGAAAAATGCTTCCATCTGTCTCTGAAAAATAGGTACTCGATGGCAAAGAAGAGGTTGAGAAACAACACAGAGAAAACATTAAGAAGCTCAGTTCCGTGGTAGAGCGTCAGGAGAAGGATCTCGGCCGGCTTCAGGTCGACAAGGATGAACTGGGAGAAAAGAGCCGAAGTATTCAGGCTGCCCTCGATAGTGCATACAAGTAAGAAAAGGGGAAACTATGCCATCCTTTTAGAAGTAACTATTAGGGTAGATGTTGTAGAAATACTCTTGTTACTGATGACTAGCAATATTTTCAAACTTAATGTACGTACATTGAATACATTTGCTTACTGGTCAAAGCAAGCTCAACAGAGTATCCCCATTGAGGCCCTTGTTAAATATGTGGTAAACCCTCCCTCATTCATAGTCTGACTGCATATTATTTTCAGTAAAAATTGTCAATCTGATTTCCCAAGAGAACTTACTGATCTTCACAAAGCCAATGCTGCAAAGGACAGCGAGGCACAGGAAGTTGCTCTGAGTCATGGAGTGAAAGCTAAAGAAGAGCTTTCTGCAGCACTGGAGAAGGCCCGAGAAGAAGCCCGTCAGCAGCACGAAGCATTAGCGGTTCAGGTAAGCAGGGGTAACGAACTGAAGTGTCTCATATACGTTTGAAAAATTAACCATTTAATTAGCTAGTCTGTTGGGGCATATTCCAGAGAGTACTGAATTGTTGTTTTTGTAAACTATTATTAAGGTGATGCTGACATTTTACCAGTACTGCTTACTTTCCTGGGAGTTTTAGACCTATTTGATGAGAGAATATGATGCGCGTTAGGGACCTTTTACCAGAGACATGCATATATATATATATATATATATATATTGAGTATGGTTCTAAAGAATTCATGGAACACAGACAAGATTTTTTTTAAAGGGCAATATTTTATAAAATCAGAATGTGTGTGTAGTTAGTTATTGGGTACATGCTTCCTTTTAAAAAATAAATTTGAGTTATATGCAAAATGACTTAATATTTATCAAGGAATTCTGAAATTGGGATTCTGCTGTGTCAAGGAACATGTGATTATTTGTTCTAGAGAGAAAGATTCTGGCCTTGCACTATAGAATTTGTTTCTTTTAAAGGAGTAGTGCAAGTGCTAACCTCGAAGTCGGTGGTTCAAACCTACTAATTGCTTCTCAGGAGACAGTTGTGGCAGTCTGCTTTTGTAAAGATTACAGTCTCGGTAACCCTATGGGGCATTCTTACTCTGTCCTATAGGATTTCTAGGAGTTGGAATCAATTTAATGGCAGTGGGTTTGGTGTTTTGTTTTTGATTTGCTCTTATAAATAAGAACCACTCCTTTTACATACCTTTGACTTCAGGTCTAGAATAGATTGTTATGCTAGCCAGCTCATTTGCCTGGTTGCCTTTAAGTTTTTATACACAACCACACTATTCATCATTGCTTGGTTGGTCTTTTATCCAACTTTTCTTTCACCCACAGGCATTTAACCTTTCCCAGCTCACTAGCCTGTCATTTAAAGCCCTCAGCAGTCACTTGTTCTACAACCATTTATACAGTTTTTTAAAAAGACATGAAGGAGCTTGAACATTTTGAAAAATTTGATTATGTTTTAATTCCATTTCCCACAAACTTATTGAAGCCCCACTGGTACTGGTACTTTCACTGCTTGGAATTTCTCTGTGAGGCATGGTGGTTGAGCAGTATCCTAATTACGTTTTCATATGCTGCTCAAACACTGTAGCCTCTTGGAAGCCTGTCCTAATACCATTCCAACAGAAAGGGGTCCTCCTTTCCTCTTCCCCATAGAGAACTTTTATTTTGTCATGCTGTTTTTTAGGTATTATATTATTAAAGCTTTCTGAACATATGTAAAAGCAGAGGCTATGATAATGAATTATCATAAGCCTTCTTGCAAGAGTCGGTAATATCAGTGGTCGGCCAGGTGCTTCGTCTTTCTTTTTCCAGTCTGGTGGCTTTAAGATTTTTCAAGTATGCTGAAAATATAAATCCCCCTTACAAATATCCATATGTGTATCTAAGAAAAAGGACCCCTTCTTACCTAACTACATCTAACAAATAACATCAACTCCTTAATATGTAATATCCAGGCTATTTCCAAGTTTCCTTGAGTGTCTCAAAAGTTATTTAAGTGACAGGAGTCCCCCCAACCCCACCCTGCCATCGACTTGGTGGAGAAGCCATTATTTGACCCTAATTTAGAATGACCGCTTTATGGGTATGTGTCTGACTGCTTCCTTGGGATGACATTAAGTTTTTTCCTGTAGCCCCTATATATTCTGTACATTGAAATGTTCAAGTTAATGAGGTTAAGGTATAGTATTTGGAGCAAGAATACTTTGTGAGTGGTAGTGTGCATGCTCCGTTGCCCCAGTGGTACACAATTCTAGGTGCCTTCGAGAAATGGTAAGGTTTATTAGAGAATTTATATAATGGCAGTCAGAACCTGTGGGTTATAAAATTCCCCATAAACCTTTCTCCTGAAGGTTTTAGCACCCATTAATGATGGTTGCCGTTATCAGTTAGTTCTCCTAGAGTTGAAAAACGTGCGATTTTCAAGGATACCACTTGTTTTTTTAACCTGTTAAAATATTAATGAACAAAGAATGGTCACATCAACAAGAAATAGGTATTTTCTTACTTTAAAAGGTAGGTTTGTGCTCTGACTACTTTTGGTGGTGACTAGTATGTATTTTGGCATACCTTTTCATTTTTTTAAAGTAGCAATAGGAGCTAATGTTTTGTGGTGTATTTTTTTAAGTATTTTGTTTTAATCAATTGTAGTTTTTAATTATGTTGAAATTATTCCATCTTCAGCCAGTTGGAAGCCCCTTTAAGCTGATTGAAGTGACTTTCTGTGATGACCACTGTATGTTTCCTATATCTGTTACCACAACTTGAAGGCTTAAGACAACAGACGTTTATTCTCTCTCAGTTCTGGATGGCAGAAGTTTGAAATCAGCATCACTGGCCAGAATCAAGGTGTGGGCAGGGTTGTGGTCCATGGAGGCGCTACAGGAGAATGTGCCCTTGCCTCTTGGCTGCTAGCACTCTGTGTTTTATGGCTGTGTCCCTCCAGTCTAAGTCTCAGTGCTCACATGACTCTTCTTCTGTGTCAGGTCTCCCTTTGGATCCAGAGACCAGAACCCCATAGTTTCCCCCCAAAGTTTCCTAAATCCTAATCCCTGGTACTTGTGTATGTTACCTTGTATGGCATAAAGAAAGGACTTTCTGATGTGATGTTATGGTGAGGATTTTGAGAGTAGGAGAATATGCTGGATTATCTAGATTGGCCCTACCTGTGGCCACATGCATCCTTATAAATGAGAAAGACACAGAGGGCGATTTCATACAGAAGGCAGACGGTGAAGTCAAGATGGAAGCAAATAGAGATTTTAAGATGCTACCCTGTTGACTTTGCGGATGGAGAATGAACCAAGGGGTGCAGCTCTGTTGTTGTTAGCTACTGCTGAGTTTGTTCAGACTCATAGCCCCCCCACGTACCAGCTCTGACCACCCTCACAGTCATTGTTTGAGCCCATGTTGCAGTCACTGTGTCATTCCATTCCGTCAAGTCTTCCCTTCTGACTGGTCTTCTACTTTACCACGTGTGATGTCCTTTTCCAGGGACTGGCCTCTCATGATATGTCCAAACGGTGTGAGACAAAGTTTCACTGTCTTCCTGTCTAAGGAGTATTTGTTTCTACTTTTTCTAAGACAGATCTGTTCTTCTGGCAGTCCACAATGCTTTAAATATTCTTCACCAGCACTGTAATTCAAATGTATCATTTCTTTGATTTTTTTTCAGTGTCCAATTTTCACACGCATATGAGGCCGTTGAAAATATCACGATTTAGGTCCCAAAGTGACATCTTTACTCTTCAGTACTTAAGAGGTCTTGTGCAGCAGATATGCCCAACGCCATATGTCATTTGATTTCTTGACTGCTGCTTCCATGCACATTGATCGTGGATTCAAGTAAAATGAATTCCTGGATTACTTCTAGAACCTAGAAAAGGCAGAGAAATGTATTCTCCTGTCCAGATCCTTTCTGTGTTGATATGTTGATTTGATCTCATTGAAACGAATTTCCCTTTAGAGCTGTGATAGAGCAAGTTTGTGTTGTTTAAAGTAGCTTAGGAAATGAATGTAGTCACATTAGTTCACAATGTAGCACAAGATATTCCAAGCTCATATAAGGGGGTACCAAAAACAAAAACAAAAAAATGGGTGTTGTTTTCAAAGTTATGTATTTAAATTTTGTTACAAAACAACCTTATCACCTTCAAAATACTGAATACATTTGTCAAATCTGAAATTCCATTCTGGAAATATTTTTTTCTTTTTCTTTTTTAATCATTTTATTGGGGTTCATACAACTCTGACCACAATCCATATATACATTAATTGTGTAAAGCACACTTGTACATTCGTTACCCTCATCATCTTGGAAATATTTTTGAAACTCATCATTTTGGATGGCTGATAGCACCTCCCTCATTTTTTTCTTCGCCTCTTCTACATCATCAAATCGCTGTCCTTCCGTGTTTCTCTTCATTCGCAGAAACAAAAACAAGTCGCACGGAGTGAGGTCAGGAGAGGAAGTTGTGTGAGGCAAGAGAGGCATGCTTTTTTTTTTTTTGCCCAAAACTGGTGCACTGAGATGGTTGCGTGAGCAAGTGCATTGTCGTGGTGGCAAAACCAGTCCCCTGTCTGCCACAAGGCCTTTTTTGTTGCACACAGTTATGCAATCTTGTAAGAACCTCTAAATAGAAAGCTTGGTTAACAGCCTGACCTGGTGGAATGAACTCCAAATGAACTATGAGTTGACATTTTCATCCATTCGAGAAGTTGATGGACATTCCGAATGAAGTTTGTTATCAATCAGCATTTTACCTTTTTGAAATGTTGTACACTTGTACACTTGCGTTTCTCCCATAGCTGTCCTTGTATGCTGTGTTCAACATCACAATGGTTTCTGCGGCATCCCCCGCCCACAGCAGGAAACAGAATTCCACAGCCTCACACTCTTCTCTTAAATCAGCCGTCACATACACACAAACAAGGTTAGAGTGAAACTGCTTTTATGAAAACATTCATTGTGACCAGAGAGAACCTTCCCAGGCTACACCACTGGGTGCACTAACTCAGAGTGAGTTACTTGATGCTCACCTAGCAGGAAAAATTCATACTATGAAAGCTCTGCTTCACCCAGCGCATTTCCAGTTTTGGGGGGTATGCCCTCGTATTCCACATTTCTTAACCTAAACTAGAAACTGTTTCTCCAAGTAACTCAGCCTCTTTTATTGGGCAAAAGTTCTTAGTGACCATAATTTGGTTACTAGGAATACTTTTTACTAGTGGGTTGTTTTTTTTTTAAATCATTTGATGGGGGCTCATACAACTCTTTATCACAATCCATACATCCATCCATTGTGTCAAGCACATTTGTACATTCGGTTTTAGTGGGTTTTTATTGCTTCTAGGTTTTCATAGTGGATGGGGCTAGAGAATATATACTTTTATGAATAATTAAGTATCATGAGATTATATTGCTTTGTCCACTTCAATTTAACATTACAAGGTTTTAATTTTTATATAATTTTTGAGATATCTGCCTCTTTTTTTTTAATCTCACACTGCAAGTAATGTTTTAACAAAAAAGATCTCGTTTCCTAACATTTACATGGTTACTTATTCACTTTATTTTAACTAAAATTACTTCATGGTAGGAATAATGTTATTACTAAAATAAAAACTACTGAGGAAAGTTTGAAATTTCTCTGCTGCTTAATCTTACATTTGTATGTGCAGGTCTAATTTGTGTTCTGCAGGTCCCTTGAAAGAGTACTTTTCTTCGTGTGGGTTATATCACCCCACTTAATATGTATTTTAGATATGTTTTTGGATTTTAGGGGATGTTTTTCTTTTCTAATGCCTTGTATTAAGACATTTTAAAATTGAGATGACAACTTATATAAAAGTCATTGTTTTAGCCATTCAAAAGTGTACAGTGTTGTGGTTTTAGCAGATTCAAAATGTTGTGCAACCGTAGCCACTGTCTCCGTTGCGAACATCTTCAGTCCCCAGAAGAAGACTTTTATGTGTTAACAGTTCCCCCGCCTTTGACAATCAATCACTGATCCGCCTTCTGTTCCTATGAATTTGCCGGTTTTGGACATTTCACATAAATAGAATCATGCAGTATGTGGTCTTTTGTATCTGGCTATTTCTACTTTGCATAATGTTTTCATGGTTCATCCACGTTCTAGAATGTATTGATAGTTCATCCCTTTCCATGGCTGAATAATATTTTATGGATGTAGTACATTTTATTTATCATTAGTTGCGGGATGTCTGGGTTGTTTCCATGTTTTGGCTGTTATGAATGCTGCTGTGAACATGTATGTATGTTTGTGTTTGAACAGATGTTTCTAGTCCTTTTGTATATACCTACAAATGGAATAGCTAGGCTGTAGAGTAATTTGATGTTTCATGCGTTGAGAAATTGCCAACTCTTTCCCACAGTACTTGTATCATTTTACATCCCGATCACCAGTGCTTGAGGGTCCCAACTCATTTTCTCCAGTACTTACTGCCTTTTTGATTTTTGTGAATGAGCATAACCATCCTAGTAGGTGTAAAGTGGTGTCTTATTGTAGTTTTGATTTGCATTTCCTTAATAACTTATGATGTTCATTTTTCCCCCCCTGCTTCTTTACCATGTATAACAAGTGCAGTATATGTGTTAGTGCAGTATATGTGTTAAGCAAGTGCAGTATATGTGTTACCAAGCAAACAATTTCTTGACCAGCAGAGTCAAATCAGCAGTGCCATGCTCCCAGGTGGTGGCCAGCTGCACTGCTTTGACTGCATTTTGTGCACCATATTCCTGGAAATAATCCAATCTCCTATTTCAGGCTCCTGAAGGGGCTCACTAAGCCTCTTCCTAGCCTCCCATTCCAGGTCTTTGACTGATTGTTTTCCTAGCCTGGTTATTATCTTGGTATACCCACAGTTTACCAGTTCAAATCAGTTCCATTTTCACTGCATTGGTCGTGACTAAACCTGTTAAAAGCCCTGTTCTTCAAACATGTTACCATAATCTTTTCCAAAAATGCAGTGGCAGTTTACAGTCTGTGTAGTGGGTACAATACTTGGTTTTTATAGCTTAGGTCAGCACTTCAAACCCATCAGCTGCTCTGAGAGAGGAAATTCAAGCTATCTGCTCCTGTGAAGATCCTGTGTAGGGTCTCTGAGTCAGGATTGGCTCGATGGCAGTAGGTTTGGCTTTTGCTCCTGTCACATCCTCCCTTGCGTTTCAAGCATTCCTGAGTACATTGTCTTTCCTCTTGGATGAAAAGGCAGTGACTGTGCATATTTATCTACTCCTTTCTGCCTGGCAGAGTGCTTTCCTGAGTAGGTGTTGCATTTGCATCTGTTTTTGGAATTGGATGTAAAGGCTGTGTGATAATCATGTAAAAGCATACTGAATAGTGTAAGTGTTACGCAGAACAGTAAATGACATAAAACAAGTGAGTTGTTGCACAAACCCTTGGATAATGTTGTTGATGGTGTGTGTTTCTCTTCCGACAGGTGGGGGACCTCAGGCTGGCACTGCAGCGAGCCGAGCAAGCAGCCGCCAGGAAAGAGGATTACTTACGTCACGAGATCAGTGAACTCCAGCAGGTATGTCACAGTCAGAATATCCAAGGATGCTTTATGTTTTCTCCAACAAGTAAAAAATCACTCCTAGTGGTAATATTCCTAGAATTGAGAAGATAACTAATATACCTTTCATTTGCTGTATTCGTATGGCTTATAAGAATAAAATCATAGTGGGTAATTCATATTATGCAAAAACAGTTTATAGGTTTTTTAATATGAAGTAATTTCATCATGAAAGATTTATTGTTCATACTCAGTATTATTTCTTAATCTGTAGATTTGTCTTATTTTTTATTGTTATTCTTTGATTACTGTGGGCAAGTAATTGGTGCCCAGTTTTATTTTACTAATTTTCAGTCATCGATCCTATATAGGAGAAGGAATTACGTCTCAGATTGATCTTTCTGTGGTTATAGATAGGTAAAAATACTTGGGTGAGTTGTCTACTAGGATATTTGGATTTATTCATTCCCTTTAGGTAAAGGCTATCTTTATTTTATAAAAGGTCTATAAAGAAGCATTTATTTAAATCTTCTGTTATGAACCTGAACTCTTAACTTTAAGGATTGACCAGTTAGAAAATAAGTTAAAAAAATAAGTCTCAGGGAAAATATTTTTTCTTTCTAGAAATCTCTCATGAAGCTTAGATTTGCTAGTGTTTTTATTGCTGTCTGTGGTAATAACTTAAGAATTTCATGATTCAGAGACTCCAGGAAGCAGAGAATCGAAACCAAGAACTGAGTCAGAATGTTTCATCAACAACAAGACCGTTACTTCGCCAGATAGAGAATTTGCAAGCCACATTAGGGTCCCAGACATCTTCGTGGGAGACGTTGGAGAAGAGTCTTTCCGATAGGCTAGGTAATGTTCCGGTTTGTGTGCTCGGTGCAGAGGTTCTTCCATCTTGCTTGTAGAATTAGAATAATGGTATGAAATTGAATTCACTTGATCTGACATTCACTTTTGTGTCTCACTTGTAGATTTTGAACTTTTCTCTTTTAGTACATTTATTTTCTAATACTTTAGCTGTGACTCTTTCAAATAACTTTCCTCCCTTACCCATATACTGTCAAAAGCACTTCTGTGTTCTTCTTCACCCCCTTGTACAGACTACAGCTCCCCATTTTTTTCTTGTCCATTGGTAAATCTGACCACTTTTCTCGTGTCTACCTAGTGTAGGAGAGATTGCATAGGGTTCTGTTGGCAGTTTTCCAAGAGCAGAGAGATCTGAGGAGGATCTGGATCACACCCTAGTGGAAACACATGCCGTCTTAAGAGTCCGTATTGTCCTTCTTTGTAGACCCGCCCTGGGTGCTGCTTTATAATAAATAAGATTATTCCATGATTTCATCTTCAAACACAGACATTTACAAGGGGCCTCTAATAAGTTTGTGGCAAAATTCCATTATTTTTTCATTTCCACAAACTTTTTTTTTAACTAAAACATTTTATTGGGGGCTCTTACAGCTCTTATAAAAATCCATACATCAGTTGTATCAAGCATATTTGTACATGTGTTGCCATCATTATTTTCTAAACATTTACTTTCTATTTGAGTCCTTGGTATCAGCTCCACTTTTTCCCCCGTCCCTCCCCCGCTCCCACTGACATGACCCCTTGATAAATGATAAATTATTATTTTCATATCTTTCACCGACCGCTGTCTCCCTTCCCCCACGGTTTCTGTTGTTTGTCCCCCTGGTGGGGGTGGGGTAATTATGTGTCGATTATTGCAATTGGGTTCTCTTTCCTCCCCTCCTCTCTCTACCTTCCCACTACCCTCCTGGTATTGCTACTCCCATTCCTGTTCCTGGATTCTGTGTGTCGTGAGCTCTTATCTCTTATCTGTACCTGTGTGCACACTCCTGTCTAACCTGCAGTGCAGCACTGGGGTCATGATAGTGGGAGGAAGCCTCATGGAACCAGAGGACTATTGTGTGTTTCCACAGGTTTTTTTAAGCCCCTCATATGTAGCATATAGCACAGAAGCTGACAAATTCATGAGGAATTTGTGTGTGCCTACTGTGTCCAGAATTTACTGTATTTAGAGGCATCATGATCTAATGAGAAAAGTCCCTGAGTGTACAAAGGATATATGGAATATACTCTGTGTTTTAGTTTGTTTTAGATCAACCAGTCATTGTGAAGCAAGTCACCTAGCTTCTCTGGGCTGCTCCCTGTAAACCAGAAGGGGTGAACTAGGCCATTGCCTTCCAAACTCAGATTCAGCTGGTCTCCAGCTGGTTTTAGGGGCTGCTGTCGATGGCTGGGGGAAGCTCAGTGAATAAATAGGTGCTGGGTCCATCCAGGCTGCTTTAATGGAAGTAGCACATCCTTTGTCTGTCTTTTTAATTGGCATTT
>NW_022103928.1:10754461-10759967 GCF_000313985.2 Echinops telfairi
ATTTGGATCGCTTGTTGTTCCATTGTCCCTGGGTTTGTTAACCTAAGGATTTTTTTTTACCTACCTCTAGGTCCCAAAGATTTTATTCTCTTTAAAATGTTTACTTTGTTTTACATTTGTCTGTGACCCATTTTAAGTTAACTTGTTATAAATATGGTTTGTGGTTTAGTTTTCTAATCTGTGAGCCACCATTTGTTCCAGAAAATTTTGAGATCCACTACTTTCTTTCCTCTTTTTCCCCCCACTACTTTTTAAATACATCCACAATCTAATTAAAATATTTTTGGTGGGGGTTAGATAAAGCAAGAGTTAATGCACTTCTTCTGTCTCTCTGGGCAGCCCTGGCTTTGGCACTAAGTACAGACAGATCTTGGAGAAACTGTGGTTTGCTTCCAGACCACTGCAATAAAGTGGGTATCTTGATAAAGTGAGTCACACAGAAATTTATGCTTCTAAATGTATATGAAAGTCTATTAAGTGTATAATAATAGCATTATGAAAACATTTGAAATATTGTGAGAATGACCAAAGTATGACACAGACACACAAAATGAGAACATAGCTCTGATGGACTTGATCCATGCAGGATTGCCACAAACCTCAATTTATATGAAAGAAACATAGTATTTACGAAGTACAAGTGAAGTTCGATAAAGCAAGGCATACGCATACTTCTGTCAGTGCTAAGTATGGCGATTTGCATCACTGTATGTGTGAAGTCTGGATCTACTTGGTCACTTGGTCTCAGGAATGTGAGTCTTTTTTATTTTTTAATTCTCTTGTATCGTACAATCAGGTGAATCCCAGACTTTGCTGGCAGCAGCAGTTGAAAGAGAGCGTGCAGCTACAGAAGAACTCCTGGCCAACAAGATTCAAATGTCTTCCTTGGAGTCACGGAATTCTCTCTTAAGGCAAGAAAGTAGTAGATTTCAGGTCCAGCTCGAGGCGGAGAAAAATAAGCTGAGAAAGTTGGAGGATGAAAATAACCGGTGAGCTTGATTTCTGGAGTTTTTCTTGGTAGTCTCCTGTCAGTTTGAAGAACTGAGCGCTAAAAATAAATAGTTTTGCTGTTGAAAGTCAAGGTCATTGTAAGTAGATATAGCATGCTAGTGCAGGATGCATTAAATCACATACTTTTAAATTATTATATATTATTATATATATTTATTATTATTATTATTATTATTGTAACAATCCATACATCAATTGTATCTGGCATGTTTATACATATGGTGCCATCATTTTTTTCTAGACATTTACTTTCTACTGAGCCCTTGGTATCAGCTTCTCTCCACCCACACCCCACCTACGTGACCCCTTGATAAATTCTAAATCATTGCTATTTTCGTATCTTAAATGGACCTCTGTCTCCCTTCCCCCATGGTTTCTGTTGTATGTCCCCCTGGAGGGGTGTGTGTGATTATGTGTCGATCATTGCAATTGGTTCCCCCTTCCTCCCCCTACCCTTCTGGTATCACTATTCCCATTACTGTTCCTGAATTCTGTGTGTCACGTCACATAGACTTTTGAAGTTCTCTTTTGTATGCTTGTGCATTTTTCCAGGACAGTAGTCATAGTTGTAATCTTGAGTTTTTCAAAGGTGCCTGTAACCAGAAAAATGTATGACCATTCAATGAGGGTATTTTTATACTAGAAAAGGGATTTGTTTTAAGCAACATTCCAGCCTATCTAAACAGATGTCTGTCTTTGAAAGTTATAAGCTATAAAATACATCTCTCTGGAATTATAACGAAGCTATGTTTTTTTTGTTTTTTTTTGAAGCTATGTTTTGCTCTTAGCTTTCACTTGGAAATTCTATTTTTAAGAAAAAGCACTCAGATATGTTCATTTATAAAGGATTTATAAAGTACACCATCTGAACTTTTACAGACATTCGCTTAGAACCACTAACACGTTTTTGAGAAGCCCAGGATGGTGGTATTGAGAATTGTTTTTAGAAAGTATGTTTCAAATGAAATTTTAACCCAGAGCACCAGTGAACAAATGGACAGAAAGGGTTTTCATTTATACTTTGATTTCTGAATCAGGTAATCTAGGAATGCAGTTGGCAAATCACTAATGTGGGCTTGGAATGTGTAGTACTGCTAACCATGTAATCGAGGTAAATAAAGTAGTTTTTAATACTCTGTGCAATCACCTTTTTTTTCTTCTTCTGGTTTTACTTAATTCCCTCTTGTGTAATAGGTACCAAGTTGAATTAGAAAACCTAAAAGATGAATATGTCAGAACACTAGAAGACACAAAAAAAGAAAAGGTACGTTTTAAATTATTTGCTCACTTTTTAAGGTTTACATTAGAGAGTAGTTGGGATGATGAGAGACTAATGAGAAGCCAAGAGGAATTGGATGATGTCACTGCTTTTGGAACTTGGTTTGAAATAAACCAAAAATGAGAATATAAGAAAGGGCTTCACAAGGTTTCTGGAAAAATTCCATTATCTTTCATTCCATTTTCAGCAAACATTTTGAAGCTTTCTCATACTTTATGACCCCAATTTTAAGACCGTCTTAATATGATTGAATGAGTGAATACCACAGAAATTGTCTAACTTTATCTTCCTCCATTAGGCACTGCTGATTAGTCAGTTGGAAATGGAGAAAATGAAACTTGAACAAGAAAGGAAGAAAGCAATTTTCACTCAAGAAGCACTGAAAGAAAAGGTGTGGATTTTATTTTTCTTTGTTTCTGGGGTAACCATTTAGTAATGGTTGTGATTAATCAGTGATTGTTATGTAATTTTAGTTATACTTTGTAAATACCATTTTAAAATTCCTAAAATCAGTGTAGTGATGAGTTCTAGTAATATAAGCAGTGTCCTACTCAGAGTAAATCCACCTTTACCTGGTATATCCAAGAGTTCTGTGGATTTTAAGTATATTTCATTTTCAGTATCTCTTGTCCTTTTTAAAATATATTTTGTCATCTCACTAATTCTAATCCACCTCATTTGACCCATCGACAACCTTCAGAGTATAGCTGGTGTGTTCCTTTCCTTTCTGATTAGTGGAAGTAAGTTTTTCTAAAGACAGGTTTATATTTAGCAGATGGGATATACTTAGTGGTTAGTATATTAAAACTGTATAAAACTTAACAGAACCAGGGGAATTTAAAAGAATACAATCTGAATGTAAAATGGAAAAACAATTTTACAGTTTATAATATTTAAAACTTAACAGTAATTTTTATTCCGGAGAAATAAATCAAATTGCGGTGGCATAGTAACTTAGTTTATATAATTGTTTCAACAAAAACATTCTCATCACATTAAAAATGAAAAGCCAAATCATGCTGAAAACCAAATCAAAATGATCCTGAGATTATTGTATCAAGGAGCCCTGGTGGTGTAGTGGTTACTCGTTGGGCTGTGATCTGCTTGGTCAGCAGTTCAAAGCCACCAGCATTTCCGAGGGAGAAAGACTGGGCTTTCTGCCCCTGTAAACAGTTATAGTCTAGGAACCCCACAGCGGGGTGGCTATAAGTCAGCATTGACTCAATGTCAGTTTGGTTTCTTTATTTCTACTTATAAATTATTGAGTGTTGTGCCTTTGATAAAACATCAGAAATCATATTTTTTAACATTTTAGAAGAAATGATAATGAATGTTTTATATTATTGATCCTAGAAATTTTCTTTTTCTAAGATTTCATTTTGCTCTTTAATCTGGATTTTTTTTTTTTTAATTCCTTTAGGAACGCAAGGCATTTTCTGTTTCTAGTACTCCCACAATTTCACGCTCAAGTTCAATAAGTGGAGTTGATATGGCTGGGCTTCAAACATCTTTTCAGTCTCAGGTGATACTTTATTGCTTATATGAGAATTGTTCTAAAATTGAATAATGATAAAGGAATGAATTATGATAGATTGGCCATCACCATAATCTTGCCACTCCACAGGCAATGCAACCGAGTATTTGTGAAGCGTGTTTTTGCAGTGAGGAAATAGAGATGATGTCTGCCTTTGAGAAAGTCATAGATATTTTAAAGCAAGGATTGACAACCCTTTATCCAACTTCATAATGGAACACAATCTGTACTAATGTGTTCTTTCTTTTACTTAACGTAGGATGAGCCTCATGATCACTCATTTGGACCCATGTCGACATCAGCAAATGGCAGCAATCTTTACGATGCTGTAAGGATGGGGGCAGGGTCGAGCGTCATTGAGAATTTGCAGTCTCAGCTAAAGCTGAGGGAAGGAGAAATTACTCATTTGCAGGTATTGGGAAATTTAAATGTACTGTAAGAAGTAAATTAATTTGGGGCCTAATAACACTTCATTTCTACATGTATTCTGAATAGTGTAAGAATTAAGATTATGTGGTGGCATGTAAAGTACAAAATGTATTGTTTATGTTGCTGATTTGGATTAGTTGGATGAAATAAGGACGAGAGACCAGAAAGCTGATAACTGAATCCTTGAATTAAACCAAATTACAGACTCTGTTACCGGGAATTCTGGGCTCTAGCAGGCCAACCCAAGTGTGAAACTTTAGGCCTCAGTGGGACAGAACGCCTCCCTTTTAGACAGCTCTTTCCTAAGAGTAAAACAGGGAACTTGCCGCACTAAGCCTGATCTGTTTTGTTCTTCCCGAGTCTATCACTTGGTAGTTGCACCGATTCCCAGTGAGGAATAAGTAAAAGGGAGAAGAGAGATTCAGACTCTAAAACCCGATACATAGAAGGAAATTACCTGCGTAGGGAAGAAGCACCCCTCATTTCTAGCTTTTAAAGACCTTTAATGCATTCAACAACAAAAAGAAAAATGATCTAACCGCAAAATGAACAAAGGACTTGGATAAATATTTCATCAAAGAAGACATTAAGCTGGCCACCAAGCACATAAAGATGTTCCATGCCGCATGGCATCAAAGGATGCAAATCCAAACAAGAATGCAAATCCCAAAACCATTTTGCAATCACTAACATTGCTAAGATTACTGTGGGGCCTACCCCAATCCCAACTATGAACACCCCCCCACACACACACACCCTGAAGAATGCATCTCAGAGGACAGTACTGAAGCTACAGCTTAGTGAGAAGGGCATGTCTGAGTAGAGCACACAGAAGAAACGGAGAGGGATGGAGAGGGAGGGGAACACATCCTGGCCCACCAAGCCCTGAGGACGATATTCTGCTCAGAGCAGACAATGCATAGAGAGGACCATAGGGCCGGCCCCACCATGAGATACGGTGTCCCTCACTGAACCATGGGAGAACACTGGAGACCGTGCGGGAATTGTGCCCAAATTGACCCCATCACACTGGGGCGAAACACTAAGGGCATGCAACAGACCAGCAAGGGGAGCAAAGTGATGAGATCCCCAGGGAATACCAAAAATAGACTTTGGAGACATTGTGGCACCCCATCAGACTCCACTGGAAAACACTCATAAAGACCAACAAACAGACCTTGAACTATATATAGACTTTTCCATTTTTGTCAGTGGCTTTCAATTTGTTGTTATTTGGGTGTGTTTTTTTTTTG
>NW_022103928.1:10760804-10764107 GCF_000313985.2 Echinops telfairi
GCATGGAGTGGAGACCCAAAACCCATGTGTAGACAATTGGACATCCCCTCACAGAAGGGTCATAAGGAAGAGATGAGCCAGTCAGGGTGCAGTATAGCACCGATTAAATACAACTTTCCTCTAGTTTTTTAATGCTTTCTTCTCCCCACTATCATGACCTCAATTCTACCTTACAAATCGGATTAAACCAGAACATGCACATTGCTACGGATAAGAGTCCGCAAACAGGGAATCCAGGATAGATAAACTCCTCAGGGCCAGCAATGAGAATAGAGGTAACAGGAGGATTAGGGTAAGGTAGGAGGTAAAAGGGGGAATCGATCACAAGGATAAAGATATAACCCCCTCCCAGGGGGACAAACTATGGAAAAGTATGTGAAAGGTGACAGAGGACGATGTAAGATATGAAAATAATAATCTATGGGTTCAGGAGAGAGGGCAGGTGGGGGAAGGAGGGGGAAAATAAAGAGCTGATATCAAGGGCTCAAGTAGAAAGAAAATGCTTTGAAAATTATGGTGGCAGATACATGCAAATGTTCTTGACACAATGGATAGATGGATGGATGGATTGGGGTATGAGATGTACGAGCCCCCAGTTAAAGTATTTAATCAAAAAATAACAAATGTTAGTGAGGAAGTTGGGGAAATTGAAACCCTTTGATGGAATGCAAAGTAGTTGTAGCCATTGTAGAAAACAATATGATCATCCTTAAAAAAAAACTAAACTGAAAATAGAACTCGCATATGATTCAACAATTGCATACCTAGATACATACCCCCAAAGGTTTGAAATCAGAGACTTGAATAATCGATGTTCATTGTACTATTATTCACAATAGTCAAAAGTGGAAACAATTTAAATGCCCATTACAGATGAATAGTACCTATGTACAATGAGATAGTTAGTACTCAGCCCATAATAGAAATAATTTCTTAATACATGCTACATATAGTTGGGTCTGGAAGACAGGCTGTGTGAGCTAAATCACTCAGTCAATCACAAGAGGACAAATATTGTCTGATCCCACTAATATAAGAAAGACTTAAAAAGGCAATCAACGTTTATTAGTGGTTGCCAGGGGTAAGATGGAGGGGGAGAGGAACGTTAAAGGTACTGGAAATACAACATTGATTAAGGATCAGGTTGCCAAGTTGATCATTGTAATTGCTGTCAATAAATTGTACACCTGCAAAAATTGTATTGATTAAAATATTTACAGCAATAACAGAAAGTATAAAACGTAGCTGATGAGGCTGCTTATGTGCAATCAGACATTTCATAGGGTTTGGTCTCTGGGTTTGGAGGGTTCGGGCCATGGTTTCTCAGGACACCCCAGCTAATTAGCCTTGTATGTGTTTAGCGTATCTCTTCACGAGGTGTTGAGATGAAATACACCCATATATAATTATGGGTGTCTTCTAATTTGTTGGTGGAGCCTGGAGTTTTAAAAGCTTGAAATCGGCCATGTAAGGCACAATCGGTCTGTTTTCCTGCATCAACCGAGGAGAAAAAAAAAGGGACAGGTGAAGGACATGGAATGTGTGGCTAATTGCCTACATGAACAGCTGCCATCTTTACCCTGATATCAAAAGAACTGGATGATATCCAGCTACTATTACTGTACATTTTGATTAAAAATTCTTTATAAGCACCCCGATCAAAAGAGGGAAATGCATCACATCACGGAATTCCAAATTCTCATGGAATTCAAACCTTCTGGAGCTATGAAGGGTAAAACTGTTGCCCTAAGACAATCTTTAAACCTGGTGCCAAAAACATCCTAGTGGAGTCTTAAATAATAGGTGAGCATAAACAATAATACAAAAATGTCTTTTGTGCATTATACTCTTATGAGAACTATTTGTATGAGATCAAAAAGAGTCCTCCTAGCACTGGATGGCTAACTGCTAGGTCAGCAGTTCAAACCATCAGCCTGTCTTTGGAAGAAAGATTGTGTGTTCTCCATGAGGATGTACAGGTTCGGAACATCATATGGAGCTGGTGAGTTAGAATGGATTCAATGGTATTGGTTTATTATTAGGTATACAATCGTGAAGAAAGAATGTGATTTAACAAACCAGCCCGGGACGATTAGAGTGGACATTCCCTGTAGTGGTGCTCCCCAACCCTCTCAATAAAACCTAAAAAACTCCCTCCTGCCCTTCCACCCCCCAAAAAAAGAAAGATGATGAAAATGCTTGCCTTGGTTCAATCTCAGAATATTACTATTTAAGTTGAAACAAATGTAAATTCACATGCAGTTGTAAATAATGGGAAAAACCCTTGTATACTTTGCCGTTCTCCCAATGGTAACATTTTGCAGAACTGTGGTACAATATGACAACTGTAATTTGACATTGACACAGTTCATCAGTTTTATTCAAATTGTACTCATTCGTGTGTATGCCTTTTAAGCTCTATGCACTTTTACCACCTGTCTTAGAGACTGTAGAAGGTCACTGCGTCAGGGTGGCGGGAAGTATATGGGTCAGAGTGGCACCAGCATCTGAGCAGAACTGTAGGGCAGTCCTGGTGAAGGGATAACTTGTGAACGTGTACGTGAACGTGTACTCGGTGGCACTGAACGGTACAGGGAGAAACGGTTGAACTGGGACATGATATGCTGTGTATATTCTCAATAATTACAATAAATAAAAATTTTGAAAGGAAGAAATCTTAATGGCAATGAGAAACATTAACATGTTTTGCCTAAAAAATAGTTTTACTTGTTTACAGTGTTAAACTGATACTCAAAAGTGAAGTCAAACATTTTTGAAAAATAACAGTAAATGTGCTTATATTAGCAGGAAAACTAAGCAAGATACATTTGACTTAGGCACTTTTCTGGTAATATTCTACAGCTAGAAATTAGCAATCTGGAAAAAACCCGAGCGATAATGGCTGAAGAGCTAGTTAAGTTAACAAATCAAAATGATGACCTTGAAGAGAAAGTGAAGGAGATACCCAAACTTCGAACTCAGCTAAGAGTAAGTGTTCCTCACTCAGAAGTGAGTGTAAAATATTGTAAATTTTGTTAGGTAAATGCCATGTTTTTATTTACTAAAAGTAAGTTTTTAATGATTTCTTTGAAAATCAGTGTGTTAATATTTATACTGATAGGAGCCATGTGGAGCTGTCCATTGCTTGGCTGCTAGCCCCCAAAATGGGCTGTTTAAAGTAACTAGAGTTTTAATGTATGATTAAAGAGCTTTTAGGATAAGTCTTTTTATTTTTCTTATCACATTGATCATTCTAAGTGAAGTGCTTGTCACATAAAAGCATTAGAGATCGACTCTCTCACT
>NW_022103928.1:10765068-10773861 GCF_000313985.2 Echinops telfairi
TCTCACTCACTCACTGCCTCACTCTCTCACTGCCTCACTCTCTCACTGTCTCACTCTCTCACTGACTCACTGTCTCACTCACTCACTGCCTCACTCTCTCACTGTAAAAAAAAAGCAAAAGCAAAAAAAAAGCAGTAGTGATCTTTATTTGGCTAAGGCTCATTTATCAGATTGCATTTTCTGACGTGGACTCACTCGCCCGTGTGTGGCACAAATGGGTACCACTGGGCTGACCACTAACTGGAAACTTGACATTGCATAGCCTGCCAGAGTCTTCTTGGGGAGTAAGACCTAATCATGGACTTCCCAAGGACACAGCCTTGAGCACCTTGTGGAGCAGTTCTGCTCTGCACACCTGGGGTTGCCCTGAGTGGGGATTTACTCTCCAGGAACAGCAGTATGAGAGGCTTTCAAAAAGTGTGTCGAAAAATGAATTTCTCAGGACACTTAGAAGTGTCGATACAAACCCTTTAGTGTGTCCTTAAAGAACTGAGGATCCTGGAAATTTAAGCATGCTGATGCAGTAATTGCCACATTATTAACTAAAGAAAATAGCATGCCTTTTAAGGATTTATTTAATATTGGGGATCAAAAAGAAGTCAGAAAGATGCAAACCAGGACTACATGGTGGATGCCCATTGAAACTCTTGAAAAACTGCCCCTGCCCTGAGTCTATAAGAGGCATGAGCATTGTGGGGGGGGTGCTCTGTGGAAGCTCTCCTGAAGGCTCTTCTGCTAATGCTTTGACTTTCTCAAAACATTCTCTTAACAAACAGATGTTACAGTGCTTTGCCCTCCAGAAATTCAAGGAGCATAATGCATGAGCATGCAAAAGAAGCTGTTACCTAATGTTTGCTCTTGGATCAGTTAGCTTTCCCTTTGGGTCACTTCCACTGGGTGAAAACTATTGCTTTGATTGTGTTTTTTCCCCTGGATCATACTGGCAAAGCCAGGCTGTATTTTTTGTTTACAATGCTTGAAAGAATTGCTTCATGTTCTTGATCCCACTTGTTTCAAATTTCCATCAAAAACTCTTGCTCGCAGCTAATCTGAGTGCATCAATTTTGGCACCCATGGAGCTGAAACTTTGCCCAAGTTTAAAATTCTATCAGGTATAATAAGAGTAGCGATACCAGGAGGGTAAGGGAAGGTGGGGGAGAAAGGGAGAACTGATCACAATGATCTTCATGTAACTCCCTCCCTGGGGGACAGACAACAGAAAAGTGGGTGAAGGAGGCATCGGTCAGTGTAAGACATGAAAAAATAAGAATAATTTATAAATTTTATAATTTATAAAAAAAAATAAAAAATTAAAAATATTTATATAAATTTATAAATAAGTGAGGGAGGGGAAAATGAGGAGCTGATATGAAGGGTTGAAGTAGAAAGAAAATGTTTTAAAAATGATGATGGCAACAAATGTACAAATGTGCTTGACACAATGTATATGTATGTATGTATTGTGATAAGAGCTGTATGATTCCCCAATAAAATGACTAAAAAAATTTTTTCCCATCAGGTATAAGTTGCACTGGTTGAGTTGTCTATGAGGTTGGTCATTGGTCCTCTTCAATTAGGGCATGAGTTATATTAATTTTTTTTAATGCGATGGTCTGCCGCTGTGGGCTTCATCTCATATGTGGTCTTGCCCTTTCTTAAAACAAGCTCTCAAAAACAAAAACAAGCTCTCTATTTGGAAATGCAGATTTCTCTGGGGCATTGTCCCCAAGAGGCCGTTTCCCCTCTAAAAAAATTGATGTATGTATATTCATGCTTCCAGGTTAGCAGAACTCAAGTTGCACTGATAGGAACTCTCTTCAGAACTGATGTCTTCCTTTTTTGTGCCTCCAGGTAGATACTGTTCAAGTGTATTGTAGCAAGTTAGACTTCCTTTAGTTTGAAATCCATACAGTTTTTCCAGAGTAAATGTTTTCTATTTTTAAAAGACCTCTGTTTATGACAGTAGTAATATTTTATTCATGGACATTATATGTATCACCACAATTAGACTATTTGATTTTAAGATAACAGTGTTATGTATTAAATTCAAATGTATTTTCTTTTGGATTTTCCTGTGGGCTAAATGCCAGGTAATGAATACAGTTATAATTACCATCGATACTAGTGTATAAGCCAAGTTTTTTCGGCACATTTTTAATGCAGTTTTTGTGGTAAAAGGTGCCTCGGCTGATATTTGGGTCGGCTTATACTCGAGTATATACGGGTAATCAAAGAGACAAATTACATGAAATGTTTTTAATATTGGTGGGAGAGAAGAGAAACAATTATATATGGGGAAAATTGCAGACTTAGTGAAAAGAATAAGATTGAAACCATCTGACGTGTAGATTTTATTTCAAAATCCTTTACTTTTTAAAAAATCATTTTATTGGGGGTTCTTATAATTCCTATCACAATCCACTGTGTCACGCACATTTGTACATATGTTGCCATTATCATTTTCAAAACATTTTCTTTCTACTTGAGCTCTTGGTACTAGCTCATTTCCCCCCCTCCCACCTTCCTTCCCTCATGAACCCTTGATAATTAAAAAAAATTTTTTTCATGTCATACACAGACTGGTCTCCCTTCACCCACTTTTCTGTTGTCCACCCCCTGCAAAATCATTTACTTAAGTAATTCCAAGTTAGATCATAATCTAAACTTAAATTTTAAAAGAGATGAGTAGCATATTTTTGCATAAATAATACATAAATATATTATATATTTTTGGTCAACGATGTCCTTCCTAAAAAGTATTTTTGTAAGTATGTAAGCTGTGCTAATTTTTTTAGGGCAAAACAAAAGGGTACAGTTGGCAAACATTTAATGTGTTATTTGTGTAAAAACAAGTGTATATTTTCATTTAAACTGTAATGTGTTTACTACCGAGTCATGTATTCAACATGTTATTTGCAGTGATCTTAAAAATTAGAAACATTTATTTTGCAGGATCTGGATCAGCGCTACAACACTATTCTGCAGATGTACGGAGAGAAGGCAGAGGAGGCAGAGGAACTTCGACTAGACCTTGACGATGTGAAAAACATGTACAAGACTCAGATAGATGAGCTTTTAAGACAAAGACTCAGTTAACTTGTGAACATTTCATTCCGAGTACACTGAATGGAAACACCTCATATCTAAATGTAGAGTTCCAATAAATTCTTGTAAAGAAATAGGAAATGGATTTTAATTTACTGCAATTTCAGGATTTGAACAGATTGCTTTACAGTGTGCAGTCCTGTTTGCAGTTAAATTATCTCGTGCAATATTTGACTTTATTTTTGAAACTCTTTGTTAAAAATTAATTTTTTAAAGTGCCCATTTTATTTTGCCTTGTATAGCACAGAAATTTATTACTTAATCCTTATCAATGTGGCTATGGAAGGAGAACGGTGTTCATGTGTATTATAGAAATATAACTAATTGTATCTATAATTTGTATGTGTATGTATATATTGAAAACATTTAAAGAGTAATATTAGTATACCGAAACATGGACTCTTTCACTAAATCTCCAGCATTGGAGATTTAACATCTAGTCTGAAGTAACTAGATTTAACATCTAGTAATGAAAATGTAGATTAAGCGTTGAAAAAAGTTACTTGCAGTTATTAAACTTTGACCTTATTTTACTATTTTTTTAATGTATAAATCAAACTGATGATGAAATTTAGCAGGCAAATAAGTCAAATATTTAAATTCCTTTGAAAGTTTTCTGAATTTCATGCTCTTGGTGTAGTACTTAGCACATGAACTAGCTTTCTGTTGCCTGTCCTGAGAGAGCTGCAGCTGTTCAAAGTTAATGGAGCATCAGGAGAACTTTACTTACTCTGATGGTTAAATCAGTAACATTTAAGTGATTTTGAAGGGATATTGTTTTACTACCCTAGACAGTTAATAAAATGCTACGTAATTATTCATATAATTTATTCTTTAAAAATTACTTGATTGCATTTTCTAAATCCAGATCTTTGTCACATTAAATATTGAGTGTTTACTATTACAGAATATTTATAACAAGACAGCTATAAAGGCAGGAGTTAATTTAAATTTGGTATTTTGCAATTCTGTAAAATGTACCCTTTTCTTCCTTAACTCAGAAAATAGAATAGCTTTAAAAATTGCTATGCCTTCTTTCAAAATGTTAGTTCATTCAGAATCTAACCTGTGTTTCAGACCTGTGAAATATGTTAATGATTTTACTATTAAAAGTTATTTAACTGCCTTTACCTGCAACTAAAAACTGTCATTTGATTTTCAGTTAAATTTTAAACACCAGTTTTTTTAGAGTGTAACTTAAGTATAAATCATGCTGAAGAATTTGGGTAAGTTCCAGGTTAATTAAAGTGACCTCATTTTCTTTCTTTTTGTACTCCAGAAAGCATTTCGTCGTTTCATTTCTGATTAACAGCTTCAATAAATAGTCGATACGTGTGAGCCAAATTCATAGGATGACTTCTCTGTATTTCAGTGGTGAAAAGGCAGACCGATATCTGTTTCTTCTGACTATTTAGGGGCAGAATGTCAAAACTGATAGCAATAAAAAAATGTATAGTGTAAGAAAATTTAGATAACTTCAATTGCAGAATTCTTTTAGCATTTGAAACTGAGTAAAGAAATTTTGAAATTGTTCTTTTACAATATCCAACAATGAACCAAAAAAGGAAAAAGTACTATAATTTCATATTATTTTTTCTTAATCCTTCTTAATCTTAATAAAATTGCTTTAATACAATTTTAATTGTTTTCAATTCATTCGATTAAACAAAATAAGAGCTACTTAAATTTCTTTTGCTATGTCAGAGTTATTTTCATTACTGTGCACTTAGATCAACTGATACATTCCTATATTTGGAGTTACTGATTTCGTTTTTTTAAAAACTCCAGAAAATGGCAGACCCCCCTACTTAACAGTGATCCTTGTGTTTTGGTGTTTGTGCAAACATTTCTTCTCCATATTCTAGTAAAAGACTTTATAAAGGTAAGTAAAAAGATATTGCTAGAAAACGTAAAAATATCAAAATGTGGAGCTACCGTTTCTTGGCAGTCTTCTGTCCAGGTCTGTGCCCTCCTGAAGGCAGTATTTCCGTCTGTTATGGCACTCTTCAATTCCCACCCTGTCAGAACAGTAGTTTTGACATCCTCGAAGGATACTGATCTTGCCCCTTTCAATGTTCTTTGAGTTTGGGGAACAACACGTAGTCTGAACGGGCAAGATCAGGTAAAAGGTATGTGGGATAAAGTTTCCCAATGAAATTCTTTTAGGACAGCCCTTGCTCTACACGTACAGAATGAGCATTGCTGTGATGGGAAAAAAAAATTCTTGGCAAAACTTTCAGTTCTCCTAAAACTTCATACTAATCCCTTGGGATCATCTGTGTTCTTTGGAAAAAACTGTTTAGGTTACCCCTTGGGAATCACAGAAACAGTTTGAACCTTCGGAATTGACCTCTGTCTCTTGAATTGTCCCAGCAGAATGCCTCAGAGGTCAATGTTTTTATTGGATTGTTTTTTTAAAAAGGAGATCCAGATAAGTATTATTGAGAGAACTTGCCTGCAGCCATCCACTATTGGCAGATCTGTTTAGACAGGTTTGGGTGGGACTAAATACATGTATAAACTGGAAACCTAATAGCAATACTTTTTGATCCACCTTTGTAGTTTAGTTGAGAAAAGACTTTGCCATTTGATGTTTTCGTTCTTGGAAGAAAAGAAAGGTGTTAAAAAGAATTATAACAAGTTCAAGGATACAAAATTAGTAAAATTGTATGCTGTTGTGTGAGACGAAGCTTCAAAATGTTCATAGAAAAATGGAATAGAAAGATAAAAGGAGTTTTTTGTGAGCGTTAAGATGGCCTCTCGTATGTACACAAGCACAAACTGTAGAGGTCTTTCCAACCCTTTGGAGGCTAAATTTAGACTTCTGTTTATTAGCTGTACTTTTTTTCACTTGTTTTTGAGAACTTCCAGTTATATAGTATCTTTAGTGTGTGGAATGTATTTCATATATGTGCATGTGTGATTTAGGAGTACCTAAATGTGGTTGATTTCTGGCCTGGGAAAACATGAGCTTTGCAACTAAGTAAATGAAAACAATGTTCAGGAAATTTAATTTTTCTCTCATCCCTCACGACTTAATTGCTTTCATAAATGAAAGCTTATTCAAATGCTTATTAAGAGCATATGACTTAACAGCATTTAGGAAAGTCACAAGAGAAAGGTATGTGGTGACTGTAGATGTTTTATGTTTTACTACTGTTGATTTAGTTTATGTACATTTATGTTCAACTATATCTTAATTTTCTACTTCCATTAAAAATTCATTTCCTCCATTGACTTAACACCTCTGAGATATACTCCACTATGAATGAACAAAAACAAAACAGTACAAACCAAAAATGCAGAAAGTTTTGGAAACCAGCTCAGGTCCAACCTGCACCACCCTCTTGAAGCTGTGTAATATGCTTTTGTTTTTTGGTATTTGAAACCCAGGACTGATGGGCCTGTAGGAACAATAAGTAGAATAAGAGGTCCCCGGAGGAGGAGGGTACAGTGGGAGTAGTGTAAAAGGGATACAATGTCAAGGACTCCATGTAGAAAATGCATGGTTGGAAATTGAATGTGGTAGCAGTTGTAAAATTCTACTTGACGTGATTGAAATACGGAATGATATTTGAGGGGGTACAGACAAACAAACAAACAAACGAATTGCACTAGGCAGAGCGGGGCTTTCGTAGTGTGCATGTTTCCCACTAAGGGAGCATTAAGCAACTCGCTCTGAGTTAGTGCACCCAGTAGTGTTGCCTGGAAAGGTTCTCTGAGCGCACTGAATGTTTTTGTAAAAGTAGTTGCACTCCAACCTTGTTTTTTGTGATGGCCGATTTAAGAGAACAGAGTGTGGCTGTGAAATTCTGTTTCCTGCTCCGGAAAAAATGCCATAGAAACTTGTGATGTTGAACACAGCTTACAAGGACAGCATTATGGAAAACACTCGTGTATAAGTGGTTTTCTCGTTTCAAAAAAGGTGAAATGTCGATTGATGACAAACCTCATTCTGGATGTCCGTCAACTTCCTGAACAGACAAAAATGTCAACTCTGAACGTGTAGTGCATGTGGAGTTCATTCCACCAGGTCAGACTGTTAAATCAGGCTCTCTAGAGTTCCTGAACAGGTTGCATAACAGTGCACAACAAAAAAAGGGCTGATTTGTGGCCTGGGTTTGTCACCACGACATTGCACCTGCTCACGCAGCCATCTCATTGTGCCTGTTTTAGGGGGAAAAAATAGCATGCCTGTCTTGCCCCACACACCTTACTCACCTGACCGCACTCCATGTGACTTCTTTTTGTCTCTGCGAACGAAGAGGAACATGAAAGGACAGTGATTTGAGGAAGAGGAAGAGAAAAAGGAGGGTGGTGCTGTCAGACATCTAAACAGATGAGTTTGAAAAATGCTTCCAAGAATGGAATTGTCCATTTGACAAATGTATTAAGTGTCATGGAGAGTACTTTGAAAATGATAAGGATGTTTTATAAAAAAATGTAAATATATCGTTTTGGGGGGGAATCCATTTTGGGGGAGTACCCCCTTATATGTATTAAATCCCAACTAATAAAATAATTTCCTTCAACATGTATTTGACAGTTAACTTTATTTACTGTATACACTTGACTATAAGCTGACCCGAATATCAGCCAAGGCACCTAAGTGTACCACAAAAACTGCATAAAAAATGTGCTGAAAAACTCAGCTTATACACAGTTTTATATGGTGTTTGGTAAAGAGCTAAAAAAAGTATGACTTAAACTTCAGATTGATATTTTAGTCTAAATGAACTAAAATTTGTATTATAATGTAAATAGTATGACTGATTTGAATAAAGATTTAAAGATAGCAATTACGCATTTCATTTTTAACACTAGTGAATATCCACAAACGAAATAGTGCTCTTTTCTGAAGATACTGTTTAATGAAGATAACTTATTTAACTTTGAAATTCTTATTTTAACAAGGTTAAACCCACATTGTATGAGTTATATTGTTAAGAACCTTACCGGGTGTTAACTGTAGTGTTTACAATTATAGATGTTTTTGGCAAACATAATTCTAAGAATTGATGTAGTAATTTGCTTTCTAATTAGGAAGCAGTAACTGCTAATGTATAAGGATGATTTGAATCTTTTATTTTTTTAAGAAACTTTTATTTTAAAACTAAGGAAGATATTGTTTACAGTTACTTCTCTGTTTCTGTTTTTAAAAGATGCGTTAGATATTTACATTTTACTAAGTATCCGAAGCCAAACTTTGATATTTTTATAGTTTGCAATGCAAAAGCTTCCCTTTTGAATTTCTCTCTCTGCCTGGTTGCTCAGAGAGCACCACACAGCTTATCCTTTTGATCCTTTTTTTTCAAAGATAGGTATTTATTTACTTATTTACAAAACAACCTTATCACCTTCAAAGTACTCTCCATTACACTTAATACAATTGTCAAATCTGATTCCATTCTTGTAATCCTTTTAAAAAAAATCCTTTAAAAAAAACATTTTATTGGGGGCTCTTACAGTTCATTAGAATCCATACATCAATTGTATCAGACATATTTGTACATATGTTGCCATCATTCTTTTCTAGGCATTTCCTTTTTAAAAAAAATCATTTTATTTGAGGTTCGTACAATTCTTATTCCAATCCATACATCCATCCATTGTGTCAAGCACATTTGTACATTTATTGCCATCATCTTTCTCAAAACATTTTCTTTCTACTTGAGCCCTTGGTATCAG
>NW_022103928.1:10774645-10784594 GCF_000313985.2 Echinops telfairi
CCCATCATCATATATAAATATATTTACATATGCCTGTATTTAAACCTCGATAAATGCGCTTTGCCTCCAAGTTCTTTCCTCTATTTCCTTTTACTTTCCTCTTGTTCCACTACCATGCTCAGCCTTCATTTGGGTTTGAGTAATTCCTCTCGATTACATTGCCATTGATCAAGCCCTACCAGCCCTCCTACATGCTCCTCACCATCGATTTTGGATCACTTATTGTTCCCTGTCCCTGGGTTTGTTAACACCCACTTCCTTTCCCCCACCTCCCCCTCTCCCATGTGCCCCTGGAACTGTTGGTCCCATTGTTATCTCCTCCAGCTTGTTTATCTAGCCTATCTTATCTAGATAGACCTGCAGAGATGATAATATGCACAAAAAACAAGACAGAACAAAACAAAGCAACAAAACAAAACAGCAACCAAAAACCCCAGCTCTTCTTTTTTTCTCCCTTCCCTACCTTCGTGACCCTTTGATAGATTATAAATTATTTTCATATCTCACACCGACGGCTGGTTTCTGTTGTTCCACCTGGAGGGGGGGGATGTGGTTATGTGTTGATGTGATCGGTTCTCCCTTTCTTCCCTTCCCGCTACCCTTCTGGTAGTGCTATATCCTGTTCCTGGATTCCATGTCGTGACCTTTTATCTCTGTGTAGTGCTCAGGTCTAGTCCAACGTGAGAAGCAGCACTGGGGTCATGATAGTGGGGGATGAGGAAGCCTCAAGGAACCAGAGGAATGTTGTGTGTTCCATCAGTGGTTACTGCACCCTGGTTTGACTCATCCTTTCCTTGCGACCCCTCTGGGTCTCTGCTCTGACGCTCTCAAATTCAACAAAATGTTTTTGTTTGTTATGGGTCTTCTGATACCTGTTACCCAGTCCTGATGACACTCATGATCGCACCAACTGGTGTACTTCTTCCATGTGGGCTTGTTGCTTCTCTGCTGGATGGCTATATGTTTAACTTCAAGTCTTCAAGACCCCAGATGCTGTATCTTTTAATAGCAGGGCACCATCTACTTTCTTCACATTTGCTTATGCTTCTATTGTCTTCAGTGATTGTGTCAGGAGGGTGAGCATCAGATTGCCAATTTTCTATGTAAAATTAATTTTTTTAAATTAATTTTATTGCGGGATCAGATTGCCAGTTTGTTAGAACGTGTTCTTGTATTGAGGGAGGGTATGAGCAGAGGTCCAAAGTCCATCCATTACCTCAGTGTATTGCCATGTAAGTATATGTACATAGGCCAACACCTCTATTTTTAAGGATTAATGTATTTACTTATGTACACACCTATGCTTATACCTCTATCCATAGCTTTGCTTCCTAGATCATTCCTCTGCTTCCTTTTGCCTGGAAGAAGGCTTATTAACCACCTTGATCAACAAATGACACAACTTTGTTTGGTGAAAGCAGAGAGAACTTGAAGCATTTATGGATAAAAAAGACAACAGTCTTCAGTAATGGATTACAACTCAATGTAATGGAAAGAAAACAAGGATTCCAGTGCATTCAGCTGTTAACCACAAAGTCAGCAGTTTGAACCTGCCAGCTTCTCTTTGGGAGAAAGAAAAGACATAATTTTAAAACTCCTAAAACAACATCAAAACCTTTGAAACACAGCAAAAGCAATTTGGAACAAGAAGCTCACATATCAAAAAAAAGTATCAAAAGCAATGCATTAATGCAAGATCGTCAATAATTAGATCAAGAGCAGCAAAATAAACTTTCGATCACCAGAAGAAAATAACGATTAGAGCAGAAATAAATGAATCAGGAAACAGAACACAATAAAACAAAACAACACTGCCCTCAACTCAATGCCAACTCGTAGCGACTGTATATGACAGGGTAGAGCTGTCCTGTGGGTCTTTGAGTATGCAATTCTTTATGGGAGTAGAAAGCCCCATCTTTCTCCTGAACAACTAGGGTTTTCAACTGCTGACCTTGAGGATCACTGCCCACCCCTGGTGGTCTAGTGGTTACACACTGGACTGCTAACTGCCAGGTTAGCAGTTTGAAACCACTAGCCACTTTGCAGGAGAAAGAGGTGGCTTTCTACTCGTAAAGAGTTACAGTCTCAGAAACCCACAAGGACAGTTCTACCCTGTCCCATTGGGTCACTCTGAGTCAAAACTGATTTGATGGCAGCAAGTTACAGAACACAACAGAAAAAGAACAAATAAGAATCTAGATCTTTGAATGGATGATCAAAATCGACCAATCCCTGATACACGTAACAAAGGAAAAGAAGCAAATATCACAATTCAGAAACGAAAAAGGTGGTATCACAAAAGAACCGACGGGGAAAAAAGAACACGGTATTATACTGAGATGGGTACTATACTCATCTTTAACACCAGTACAAAGGCGTCTCTGGTGCAACGCAATCAGGTGGTTCTCTCTCCCGCGTGTGGCTGGGACGAGATAAGGGCTCCAGCTTCTCTACCTCCGGCCTTTTCCAGGGTCTGATTTAGGTAGCTGGGTCGGACGCTCTCACCCTCACCTAAGGGGAGAGCCCAAGGAGAAAGGGAAGGGGCCCACAGCACCACCCCCGCTTCGGCGGCGGGGCTGGGGGTATGCTCGCGTCAGCCGGGGCCCAGTCAGTGCCATCGCCAACCGTAGGTTCCGCCCGGGCCCCGTCCACTGCCGGGCAGGGCCCCGCCCACGGCGCAGGCTCGCCCACTGCCGAGCAGGGCCCCGCCCACGGCGCAGGCCCGCCCACTGCCGAGCAGGGCCCCGCCCACGGCGCAGGCCCGCCCACTGCCGAGCAGGGCCCCTCCCACGGCGCCGGCCGGCGAAGGTGTCCGGCTGCTCTCTGGCGCCCCCTGGCCGGGCGCGAGCGTCCCAGGTTTCCGGTGAGCGGCGGCCGCCGGCTCTGACGACTCCGTCTTCGCGAGCAGTGTTGGTCTCCTCCTCTCCTCTGTAGCCCCGGCTCCAGGTGGGACGCGCCCCGAGGCTCCCGGGACCTTACACTGCTCCCCCTCCCGCAGCGCTCTGCGCGCCATTCTCGCCGGTGGGCCGCCTGCCCGTCCCGGCGCGCCTTCCTCGCGGACTGCAAGCTCTCCGCTCTCCCCGCCGGCGACTTCCCGTGCCTGGCGGCCGGGGCAGAGGGCCGTGGGCAGCCGGCTCCGGGCTCCGGGTGCACGGCGCTTACAGCACGCGCGGGTCCGGGGGCGCTCCCGGGCGCCAGGAGGATGCCGGGCTCGCTGCTAGCGACGCGCGGGCCGCTTTCCTGGCCGGGGTGGAGCCGCTCTCCCAGGCTTCTCCTAGACGGCCCGAGGGCCTGGGAGCTGTGGTGCTCGTCGGCCGGATGTCCCGGGGATCTTGGCGACCCCGATGGAAAGTCTTGGGCGGCGCCGAGGGTCGAGGCCCCTTGCTGCGGATCCAGTTGCAGGCATTCCCTGAGCTAGGTCATAGCAGACGGTTGGTGGCCCTCCAACTCGCTTTCTCAGGCGCAGCCAAACCCTCTTTTAACGCCTGCCTGGCACCCAGGGTGGGTTTTGTGGCAGGAAACGGGGTGGGGGAGGGACCTATAGAAGGCCTCACAAGTGTTATTTTTTGTCTCCGACCTTCTTAAAACGTTCCCACGGTACCCACCACATTCTGCATTTTGCCCTAGTGCTCTTTCTGGCACCCCTTCTTTCGTTGGAAACCCACAGGGGCAGTTCCACCCTGCTCTACAGATTCTGTGAGTAGGAACCTGGGTGAACATGGGTCGTGGGTGGAAATTTCACCAAGGGACATGAGGGGCGTGACACCCTCCGCTTTGTGCTGAAGGAGTAAAATAGCATAACCACTAAAACTCGCTCCTGACGGAGAAGTGCACCCTCCTGGCCCTGGGCGCCTTGCAGGAAGACTCAACTCCCAAAAGGCTTTCTGCCAAGCCCCCGGGTGGTATTTTAAACATCAGCAGCCACCCTCATCCAACTTGCTTCGGCAAGTGGGTACGTGCTCTCTGCAAGAATCAAGAGTTCTAGTTGGCGTCTTTAGAATTTTCTCCAAACCTAACTACTGTTCCTCCTCCATGGGTAGGTGAGTACAGTTCTCTCCAGTGCTCAGTAGAGGACATTGGATTTGGGGAGCCCAAGATCGTAAACAGTGACCTTTTTAAAGGGCAGCTGAGTCGAAAGATGCACTGGCTAGCCCATTTATCCTTCCACCTACCTTCAAGCTCTGAGCAGTGTGATTCAGTGAGCACAGTTGCTCCAGGTGGAGCCTGGGGAATTGTCGTGTTAATGTATGAAGTGGTCATCTCCTTCCTGCTGCACACCATTAGAATCTAGTCTGTAAATTTACTGTCTTAAAAGGGCTGCACCTGTAACGGCTTTTGACAGGTACATTAAGGAAGGAGTCCCTGGGTGGTGCAAATATTTAGTAAGCCCATTTGCTAACTGAAAGAGTGGAGGTTTAGGCTACCTGAAAGTGCCTTAGAAGAAAGGCCTGGTGTTCCGCTTCTGAAAAATCAGTCATTGAAAACCCAGTGGAGTACAGCTCCGCTCTGACATGCCTGGGGGTGCCGTGAGTGGATGTGGTTTTATCATAAGGACTTAGTGCCAGAGTCTCCGGCCCTCTGCACCTCCAGCCATCTCATTCAGTTATTTCGTGTGTTACTATCTAATCGTCATTCAGAAGATGGCAAAGTCTTTTAGCATCGTTCTCAGGCAATGTGTCTCTTTCTAACAGGTTTGAGGAACTTCTTGGCGGTACTGAGTGTTAAAGGGGTAAATATATTCATTACCAGTAATCCTAGTGTTACAATTAATATAGACAAGGGGGCTTCAACTGACTTGTGGAAAAATGGGATGAAAGATAATGGATTTTCCCCACAGACTTTTTGCAGCCCTCTTTTGTACTTTGTACATTTTGTAAAATTGCTATCACTTTACTGTTAGGTGACAGTTCTAACTAAAAAAAATAATTCAGATCAGCTTTGCAACAGATAACTTTCTTTATCCAAACTCACTGCCATCGAGTTGATTCTGACTCACAGTGACCCAACAGGACAGGATAGAACTGTCCCTGTCGGTTTCCAAAACTATTAATCTTTACTGAGTAGAAAGCCTCATATTGCTCACTCAGAGAGGCTGGTGGTTTCAAACTGCTGACCTTGAGGTTAGCAACCCACTATGCCACCAGTAATTCTACTGTGTTACATTATAAAAAGTGAGTTTTGTAAAGAAGAAAACTGAACAGAGATTGATGCTTGGCTCTAGGGACAGGCAAGCTTAGGCCTGAGACTGGGAAGCTTACTTTGGAGGGGTTTCTAAGTTAGGAGGATATCGGAGTCAGGGCACCATATGTGTTAGGCTGTGAGGGCTTTTCCTCGATTCCTGCTTCTCAGCATGGAAAGAATTCATACACCAGAAGCCCCAAACTGAGTAAAAGTAAAGAAGTATAATGTTTGATGATCGTACATTGTCACAGATAAGAACTGGTCATCTCCAGGGATCTTAGAGAGGCTTTAGAGCACTCTGAAAGTAAACCACTGTGCTCACCACTCCAGAGGAGAACTGGATTTCTCCTGGCATCCTCACTGGCCAGTTAGGATCTCTGGTATCAGACCTTGAATTTGATTGTACATAGACATCTCTGCCCATTGCCCATGATAGTGAAAACTGATTATGAAAGCAACCAGTCCATCCTAGCGAAGAGCAGACCTCCCTGGAAAGCATCGATGATGTACTTTAATAGCCTAGCATTTGATGGACTGTCTTTTATTCATAATGCAAATCAGACGAAACCAGTTGCCTTCCAGTCAGTCCTGAGTGCTGGCAACCCCATATGCGTCAGGGGATAATTGTGCCCCACAAGGTTTGCTGTGCTGATCTTCTTTGGGAAATAGACCGAATGGCATGGTTTTTGCCTGGGACATGGTAGAAAAATCTCACTCAATAAAGATGGTCCTTTCAGGATGAGTTAGAACTGCAGTGAGGTTTGTGACCATGATGCATTATTGAGGCAAGACCAGAAAACACAGCAAAACTCCTGACTATCGATGTGGGTGGTACTGATTCAGAGCCACCCCCACAGGACAGGGTAGAACTGCCCCTTTGAGTTTCTGAGGCTGTCAGTCTTTATGGGAGCAGAATGCCACATCATTTTCCTGAGGGGTGGATGGCGGATTTGAACTGGTGAGTTTGTGGGCTATTTTAAGACTGGCCAGGGGAGACTTTAAAGGCAGACTGCTTGTGTTTCCTTCCTGGAGTTTCTACGGCTTAGCTGTGTTTATCACAGATATTATTATACCCACTAGAATGTATGCTTTATAAGGGCAAAGAGTTTTGTTCCTGACCACGTTTCCTGTTTAGCTGTGATTCTTGAGGTCATCGGAATTCCAGTGTATATGACTCTTTAGGGATGCTTCAGAATGTTTGCTCACTGAGAAAGTTAACTCCATTCGTTACTTCAAGATTTTATCATAGAATCATATGGCCCTCAAAGTCTGAAATATGGCCCCTCTGGGTTACAAGCCACCTCCTTGTCTGCTTTCATTCATCACAGGTTGGTTATTGGCTGGCTTGTTTGATGGTTCTGGCTCTAGGTCAGCGGTTCTTCACAGGAGTCGCCCAACTCATAACAGTAGCAAAATTGCAGTTATGAAGTAGCAGTGAAAAGAATTTTATGGTTGGGGGGTCACCACAGCATGAGGAACTGTCTTAAAGGGTCGCGGCCTTAGGAAGGTTGAGAACCACTGCTCAAGGTGATAGCTCTCCATGAGAACAGGGATCTACGCTCCTGTTTTCTTCACATCTGCATCCCTGCTCCCAGCGCTGTGCTTGGCACTTAGTGTGTGCTCAGTAAATAGCTGTTGATTACGCGGTGTTGCTCCAGGAGGGGCTGGAGTTTGTTGTATTATGTTTAGCCCAGGACCTCTTTGATTGAGGCAGGGCATTTCTTGGTGAAGATCTTCTCAATATGCTCTCTAGGTGTGGCGACTGCTATGTTAATGCTGCTTGTCTGTGGGTCATTGCTTCTGGAAGTGCCGCTGAGCAGCCAAGATGCAGCCCCTCCTGGGGCCTCTGGTCCTCCAGGCGCACCTCTGTATGACTTCGCCAGCATCCGCCTGCCCGAGGAGCACATTCCCTTCTTTCTGCACAACAACAGGCACATTGCCACAGCCTGTCAGAAAGACCCGCGGTGCCCTTATAAGGTTGGTAACACTTCTTCTATTTCCAGAGGGGTGGATTTTAGGTTGGCTTACTACTTTGGCGTTATGATTGCAGCGTGCAGGTGAAATTCTCTGTTTCCATGGTCACTGTGATTTATGCTTTATGGGTTTCATCAAAGGCTTTGATGGACTGAACTCTGCTGAAGATGTGTCTGATTTCCAGGGGTGAACTTGGGTCTGCATCCTCGTCTCTCCCACGAGTAGGCAGCCCATGTGATCTCTAGTCTCTGTAAACCAGCAAGGATTAGATTGGGTGCAGAAAGTACACCCAGTGAAATGAAAGACTGCCCCAGTTTCCTTAAACTGCACACTGTAAGGGTTCCTCTGGCTCTGTGTCCACATCATTACGTCAATGATGACAGCCGCCTTCCCTTTGTTTTCAGAGGAGCTGGGAAAGGCCTCCACTGGGATCCCATTAGGACATCACATGGGGCCTGAGAGGTCATTGTGAGCATTGTGAGCCGCTTCCTTCCTTCCTTCCTTTCGGCCACTGGCATGGGAAACATGGGGAAGCAAACTTGGGAACAGAGCAGTTGGGGTCTTGCAGAGGCCCCTTCTCCACACTGGATGGCCAGCCCGCCTGCTGTGCCCGGATCTTCTGGGGGCTCTGCTGATCCTGCTGGATGAGTCAGCGGTGATGCTGGAGGTCATTGGAATTCTCGTGTATATGACTCTAGAGAATGACTCGAGAATGTGCTTGCTCATTGCGACCAGCAGTTCCACTTGTTACTTGAAGGGGTTCCAATTCCAGGGATCCCTGGTAGTCTGGGGCCCCTGCGGGACACAAGCGGGTTATTTTCTGTTAGTAACCAGAGGTTGGCAGTTTGAAACTCACTCACTGGTACTGCTAAAGGAAGGTCTGGCAATCTGCTGCCGTTAGGTGTCTAGCCAGGAAAACTTATGGAGCAGTTCCACTCTGTGGCACACAGGCTCTCCAGGGGGCAGAATCGACTCGATGGCAGTGGGGTTTTCTGTTTGTTTGTCCATCTAAGTAAAGCTTAGTTTCATTTAGGGGACAGACTTGGTAGGGACAGTGATTAAGGAGCATTATTGTTCAGTACTTTGGGGACCTCTATTCACAGTACTTACTCCGGTTATTTTCATTACCACCCACCTGTCCATTTGTCATATTGCTGGGCCTCCCGTGCTGCTGTAAGGCTGGAAGCCATGCCTGCTGTATTTCAAGCACAAGGTGTCACCCAGGTTGGACGGGTTTCAGCTGAGCGTCTGGGCTAAGACAGATAAGGAAGAAAGAACTGGCAGTCAGCTCCCCCAAATGAGGTAATGAACAGTCTGTGCATTGCAGTGGTCCAGCGGTTCTCAACCTGTGGGTCACGACCCCTTTGGGGGTCAAACAACCCTTTCACAGGGGTTGCCCGATTCATAACAGTAGCAAAATTACAGTTATGAAGTGGCAATGAAAATAGGTTTATGGTTGGGGGGTCACCACAACGTGAGGAACTGTCTGAAAGGGTCGTGGCATTAAGAAGGTCAAGAATCACTGCAGTAGACCATTGTCTGGCACAGTGCTGAAAGAGGCGCTCCCCTAGGTTGGAAAGAATGATGCACGCAACAACAGGCTTAAACATCCTGAGCATCCTGAAGGTGGGGTTTTATTCTGTTGTGGATAAGGCTGCCGTGCCTGGAGTTAGTGCACTATAATGAGCAGCAGCATTTTCACTATGACTACATACAGAAATGTAAGGATGAGAGTTCTGGAGACGATTTGTTTTCTTTGTGCATAAGACCCGTGGTAAACGTGAGAAGCAGAGAGACAAGTCTAAATGTACCTGTTTTATGTTCTAGAAACACTTAGAAAACCTAAACTACTGCTGGGGCTATGAGAAATCCTGTAAGCCAGGCCTCAGGTTTGGGAACCCTGTGTGCAGCTATGTCGACCTGGGTTGGTAAGTCTCTCCCTTCCAGCCCTCTTTCCCTGCGGTGTGTGTTAAGCTCCAACGATACCCAGCTCAGTTCCTTTTGTATTAGATAGTCATTCCTTTCACTGTAAATTTGCTGATACATTCATGAGTTCAACACTCTTTCCGGGTGGGGGTGGGGGTGCGGCAGGAATATCTGCCATTCCCTCAGCCAGGGAAAGTAGTGTTCCCATAGCTAACCTACCCACCGTCCCTGGGAGGTGCAGTGCAAAGGATTAGCACCCCGCTGCCAGCTGGGAAAGTGATGGCTTGAACCCACCGGGAGGCACCGTGAATGAACGCGTGGTGGTCTGCTTCTACAAGGCTGGCTCGCCTAGGAAAGCCCCTGGGGCAGTGCCGCCCTGCGCGCACGGGTCACCGTGAGTCAGCGTCGCCTCCACAGCGACGGACACCAGAGGACACGCCAAGGAGGATGCGCTGATTCCTCTGGGTTCTTCGTGGGTTACTGAAGTCCGATTAGTACCTCCCGACAGGCCAGATTAGCGGGGCAGAGAAAGGACTAGTTACCAACCATGCGTTTTCTTCACTTCCCCATGGTTCCAACCTTAGTTACCTCTGTTGCGCGTTTTTACTTTAAGGGGCTAAGTCTGGGAATAATTTAAGTCGATGAGCTCATATAGTCAGGGAGAGTTTGGGGATGCTGATGGTAGTGTACTTAAAAAAACAAAAGCAAACCAAAGTACAGTGAACCCTCGCCACTTCGTGCTTCGACTTCCGCGGCTTCACTCTATCGCGGTTTTTGCGTGACAGCGCATGCTCTGTCATTACTGCCACTGATTGGCTCATACTGTACACGCTTGATGCCATAAATAATATAATAAATAATAAATGAT
>NW_022103928.1:10785872-10791766 GCF_000313985.2 Echinops telfairi
ACACACACACTGGATGGTATCGCCCACTTTGGAAACAATGATGTATCTAATCCAACCAGAGGGGCTTTGGAAGAAAAGGTTGGTGATTCTAGTTCCATAAGATCATAGCCATTGAAAACTGCTGGAGCATAATTTCACTCTGGTACACATGGGGTTACTTTAAAAAATGTTGATGGGATATTTTTCTCTATCTAGCTAGTCTTAAGTCTCACCTGGGAAGAGCCCAAAGCCCTGGGAGCAGTTAAGCCACATCTGTAAGACCAAGCAGCCACTCTGCTGACTTACACACTGGAACGCAGGTCTTCTCCATGTGTCCTTTCTAAGGTACTGCATTGTACCGAAGTGCCTTTGACCATCATGGTGGTGAGGCACTTCAGGGATGGAAGCCAGAGGGCAGCTTTCCAGTCTTGGCCCCGCTACTTAGTAGTGACAGGACCTCGGACCAGGTACTCAGCCTTCAGTGCTCCAGTTTCCTCTGCTTTAAGGCTCTCCCGCTTTCATCGCTTGTGGGAAGGCGGAAATACGTGTACAAAGTACCCAGGGTAACACCTGGCTCATGGTGTGGCTCAGTGTTATTTTTTAAGGTTTATGGAATTGAAGCACTTAGGGTTAAAACCTACTGATCTCTGGCCCAGTGAACTTCAGGGCTGAGTCCTTGACATCTTGAGGGTCACTGTTCTCTTCAAGCAATTTGAAAAACTAAAAAAAAAAAAAAAAATCGTATTTGAATTAAAAAAATGAAGTATATGCTCTGTAGCCCTTTTAGAGGGTGTCACTTAATGGGACTTTTAGCAAGACTAGCAAAGGCCAAAGATGGCACTAACCTGCACTGCTGCAGTTGTCTTTAACAGCTGTCTTTGCGTGGAGTGGCGTTTGTGTGGCGGAGTGTGATGGGAGTCTAGCTGCTCATGTAGAGAGGGCAGGAGAAAACCCGGCATCTGTCAGACTCCCCCAAAGAAGCAAGCCCAGTAGAGGGCACACCCGGTTATGTTGCTGTTTTGGGGTGCAGTTGGGTCGTCCCAATTCATTGTGACCCTGCAGGGCAGAGTGGACTGGCCCCAGAGGATTTCCTCGACTGTAACCTTCACGAAAGCATATCACCAGATCCTTTCTTCCACAGAGCTGCTGGGTGGTTTGAACTGCATCCACTGCATTTTTTCTAGCAGTGGAGTGCTTAAGCATTGGGCCACCAGGGCTCTGGGATAAAAAAATAGGTCACGGGGGAATTCTCTGTCATAGCGTACACATGTGCTTAGCTCAAGTTTGATGGGCAGAGGAAAACCCTTAACTAGATGTAGTCTCTGGGCAGCTTCTCTGAACACATTGCGTGTTTTAACCTGAGGGTTCCCGTGCCATCAGAATGTCCGTGGAGTCTGGTAAGTCCTTGGAATATATGTGCTTGGAGTTATTTTTCTTTTCTCACCATTATTTTAGGGTGACTCGGGGCTGGTGTGTTCCCGTTATCTTCAGTATTGTCGTGCAACCAACCTCTACCTTGATTTAAGAAACATCAAGAGAAATCACGACAGGTGCGTCCACAAACGGTTGCTATTACAGCCTGATAGAAGTTCAGGATATTTTCAGATCCAGGTGTATGTTTTAGATTTGCTTCGCAGAGACACGGCAGAATATAAAAAATTAGAACTATGTAGAGGGCCCCACAATTCATGAATAGGAAAAATGATGAAGTGAGAGAGCTGAACAGAATATTTCAAGGAGCAGCTTTGAATAAGATACAGTAAAGCCCTGTAATGAAGTGTGCAAAAATCTGGAATTAGAACCCCAAAAAGGAAGAACGCCCTCAGCAATTCTCAAGCGAAAAGAACTGAGGAAAACTTTCAAATCTTAATTTGCAATATTGGAAAAGTCTATGGGCACAATATTGAATCCTGCAGGAAGCATCAAAAGAAAGTGGAAGGAATACACAGCCACTGTACCAAAAAGAGTCGGTCTGTGTTCAGCCATTTCAAGAGGTAGCATGTGATCAGGAACTGCTGACACTGAAGGAAGAATTCATTCTACACTGACGGCATCAGTGAGGAGCAAGGCTCTCTCAACTGAGAAAATACCAACTGAAATGTTTCAACAAGCTGTTGCCACACTGGAAGCACTCGTTAGTTTATGTTAAGAAACTTGGAAGAGAGCTACTTGGCCAACTGAATGGAAGAGGTTCGTGTTTATGCCACTTCCAAGGGAAAATGGCCTTACAGAAAGTGGACATTATTGAACAGTATCATTAGTAGTACACACAAAGTTTTGCTAAAGATAATTAAAAAACGATTGGAGCAGTATGTCAACAGAGAGCTCCCAGAAATTTAATTTGGACTCAGAAGAGGAAGTGTAACAAGGGATATCATCACTGATATCAAATAGATGGCTGAAAATAGAGAATAGCAGAGAGATATTTACTCATCTTTTATTAACTAGGCAAAGGTGTTCGTGTGGATCGCAGCAAACTGTGGGCAGCATTGAGAAGAAGGGAAATAACAACATGTAATTGTGCTTATGTGAAGCGTGTACACAGGACGAGGCCGTTGTTTAAACAGATCAAGGGCATACTGCATGACTTAAAATGAAACAAAGGGGTCCACCCGGGTTGTATTCTTCCACCATCCTCTTTCAGTCTGTGAGAGCCCTGGCTGTGTCGTGGGTTACACCTTGGGCTACTAACCGCAAGGTCAGCAGTTCAAAACCAGTTGCTCCATGGGAGAAAAGAGGAGACTTTCTACTCCCGTAAAGATTTACAGTTCAGAAGCCCACAGGGGCAGTTTTACTTCGTCCAAAAGGTCCATGAGTCAGAATTGAGTTCATTTTTTATTCAGTCTGTATGATGAGCAGATAATCCAGGAAGCTCAATCTGTGAAGAAGACTGCAGCTTCGGGATTGGAGGAAGGCTCCTTAACGTCCGTCAGTGTTCAGATGACACAACCTTGCTTGCTGAAAGCAAGGAGGGTTTGAGTGCTTGCTGGTGAAGATCAAAGACTGCAGAGGTCAGTATGGATTACAGCTCAATGCAAAGAAAACCAACAGGATCGCAACTAGACCACAGATTGCATCATGGCAAGTGGAGAAAAGATTGACGTTGCCAAGAATTTTATTTTACTTGGATCCACTTCCAACACTAATGGAAGCAGCAATCAAGAAATCAAATGACACACTGCATTGTACAAATCTGCAAAAGATCTATTCAAAGTGCTCAAAAGAAAAGATGTCATTTTGAGATCTATGTTGGGTCTGACTCAAGGCATGGTATTTTCACTCTCCTCACATGGGTATGAAAGCTGGACCATAAGTAAGGAATGTGGAGAAGCATGAATGTATTTGAATTCTGGTGTTGGCAGGAATATTGAAAGTATAGCTACAATGATCTTTAGAAGTGAAGATGTTGAGACTTTGCCTCATGTACTTTGGACATGTTTAGCATCAGTGTAGCCAATTCTTGGTAAAAGACTTTGCTTGGTAAACTAGACTAGCTCAAAAGAAGACCCCCAACAAACTGGATTAATGGCAGTGGCTGCAGCACTGGGCTCAAACATAAGAAGCATTGTGAGCTGGTGGCGGACCTGGCAGTGTTTCGTGCTGCCATTCACGGCACTGGTATGAGTCAGCACCAGCTTGAGGGCACCTAACAACAACCTTATGAGTCATCAGTTCTGCTCTTAGGTACATAGCCTAGAAATGGCTAGAGAAGTAAGTGTGATATATGCATAAAGTGGAATAGTGTGCCCATCAAGAAAGACGTGTTCCTAAAGCAGCTGTATGTTTATGAAATAGAACAAGGATCATAGAAACAGATAACTTCTTAGATAACCAATCGCCTCACAGAATTAACTTTCTTGGTTTAAAGACAACTCAATTAATTGACGTAATATAGTTTATAAAGTTTTTGCTCTACCAAGTCTGGCAAGCAGCATCTGGGATCTTAAGATCTTGTAAACCTCCATTAAAGATACAATTACTGGTCTCTTCTCATCTGGAGCAAAAGAAAAAGCAGGAAGCCCAAGAGTCAGAAAGGATGCTCTCTATAGGACTACTCGTCGACATAGCCACAGCCTCTTCTACCCTGAGACCAGAAGAACTGGGTGGTGCCTGCCCACCACTGCCAACTTTTCTGATCACGGTAGATGACTTCTGATGGAAAGAGACACACTGCACAATTCAGCAGCTATGCGTCTGGTTCTAATCCCATCTTGGAGGAAATTCTCTGATTAGGATTAAGGTGGGATGTATTCCGAGTCTCCACCGTCGAAGAGGATGTGACTCAAGTTACCATCTTTTGTTCGTTGGGATGAGCCGTCTCAGGTGCAGGAACCCAGAGGAACCCCAGAAGAAGCCCCACCAGTGGAGTGCGTTCTAGATCTCTCTCTGAAGTGGTGGAGGCTGAGAGCAGAGGCACCAGAGGCTGGAGACCGTGGAACAGCGCTAAGGAGCCTGGCTTAGACCGGAGGCTGAGGCAGGAGACCATGAGACACAGGAGTAGTACTACAATCATGGGCTTCCACAGAGGCAGAGCCAAGGGACTGTGTGGCTGGGAAACTGAGGACCAGAGAAATACTTGGCTGCTGAGTGAGGAGAGGTGCTGCTGTGGTCCAGTGGTATATCCTTACTGTTTACTGATCTGACTTACGGCAGTCAGTTAACTCCCCTAATAAACGCCCACCATTGTGAGTTTTGTCTGCCAGTTCTTTGTGTCTATTGCAATCAGTTATCTAACCCAGCAGGAAAATAAGGGTGTTGTGGGGGAGCACGTTGTTGTCGGGCTAGAGTAAAGAAGCGGAGAGGTGGAGGTGTGTCTGACCTGCCTTGTGACAGCCTGCCCTGGATTTGCATGAACATTGATTCTCCGTCTCCCTGCTGTAATCTCCTTGCCCACAGTATGGCCTCCATGCCATTTCTGTAGAAAAAGAGCCTCTTCAAATTTTACAAAAATCCAGACTTACTGGCCCTACTGATAGAGGAAGAAACCCTGAGATAAAGCCTTGAACCCCAAATCCAAGCCATCCCCTCACGTCACCTTTTAGACAAATAGCAGGTTAGCCCATGAAGTAGTGAATATCACCCTTGAGTACTGTACTGTCAAAAATATGAGAACTATTTGAAACCAAATGGTCAACAAAGGCTGTAGAGTGCAGATGAACAGGTTGGAGGACTGTGAATGGGAATGGAACAGGCTGAAATAATGAGAATGCTGATTTAATGTGACCAATGTAAACGTATTACCAAATAGTAAAGGTAGACAGTTTTTGACTGGGAACCTATTTTGTTGTTCCCACCTTTTCTACCGAAAATACAATACAACATTATTTTTTTTTAATTCCCATGACAATGAAGTTGGAGAGTGGATGGGAATGGATGGGTCAGATGGATGACAAGTTGATCATTGTGGAGCTGGGTCTTTTGCTACTTTCATGTGTGTTTGACATTTTTACACAGTGTTAATGCCTAATGCAAAATTGATTTTTGGACATTGGTGAGCCACCTTAGTTACAATCCATGTGCTTGGGTCATCAAAATGCTTTCTGATCCTAATTTCTTGTTATCCAGATTTAAGGAAGATTTTTTCCAGAGGGGTGAAATCGGAGGACACTGTGAACTTGATACTCACACATTGATGTCTGAAGGTCAGCGCAAAAGCCCTCTGCAGTCTTGGTGAGACTTTATTGCTTAAACATACGTTCCTGAAGGGTTTGTCTTATGGTGGGCACTATCAGTTTGGGCTAGAACTGCCCAATGGATACAGGGAATCTAGGGCGGATGATCCCATCAGAACCAGTGGTGAGTGGCAATGCAGGGAGGGTCGAGGGAGAGTGGGTTGGAAAGAGGGAACCGATTACAAGGAATTATATGTGACCTTCTCCCTGGGGGATGGACAACAGAAAAGTGGGTGAAGGGAG
>NW_022103928.1:10793507-10799771 GCF_000313985.2 Echinops telfairi
CGAGACTGATGGGTTGCTATGCCCTGGCCCCAAAGTCTATTTTTGGTATTCCCTTCGGACTTCCATGCTCTGTTCCCCTTGCTGCTCTGTTGCATGCCCTTAGTGTTTTGCCTCCGTGTGGTGGTGTTTGATCAGGTGCAATTCCCATCCTGTGTCTCCAGTGTTGTCCCCTGTAGGCCTATGGGTCAGTAAGGGATGTTGTGTCTTGTAGTGGGGCCGGCCTTATGGTCCTCTGTGGATTGGCTGCTCTGAGCAGGGATGTCATCCTCAAGCCTTGGTGGGCCAGGGTGTGCTCCATTCTCTCTTCCTCTTCCTTAATTTGCTCATATGTTCTCGGAAACGGTTTTAAGTAATTTAGATAACCTGGTTTGAGGTCTTGGTGGGTAATGAAGGTTACAGAGTGAATCTCATAGTTTTATCTGAATTAAATTTTAGTTACAAAATACAGATGACTGTTTGCCAATTGAATTACTATTTAACAATGAAAGGAAAAAAACAGGAATTCAAAATGAGTTTGTAACTCCTTGTAATTACTGCATGTGTTAGAGGAACACTTTTCTTTTCATGTGCAATTATTGAAGTATTTAACAAATAGGCAGAAAAGTATATGGTTTGGATTATGAAAAAGTGAGCCCACTAAGATAATTCATTACCCAGGTTACAAAACAGACCATCATCAGCACGGTAGGCCCCTTTCCAGTCCCTGCCCCACCCTTTGCCCCAAAGATCAACACTGCCATGATTGTTACACACCACTGCAAGCTTGTTCAACTGTCTGTAAATTGGAGAACACATTCTGATTTAGAATACTTTCAATGTTGTGTGATCTATCAAGAAATTCACCACCTCTAGAAAGAAAGGAATTGTACACTGGTTTTTAGATTTCCATTGAAAAATAATTGTAGACTCACATGAAGTTTAAGAAATTGTATAGAAAATTCCTCTTTTACCCTTCCCAGCTCTCCCACCTTACATAATCTCAGTGCAGTGATCAAAACTAGAAAGTATAACTAATACTTTTGATTCAACTAATTTTGATTTCATGCGTGCTTGCCTGCAGTCATTAAAAAAAATCAGTAGTTCCAGGAAAGTGTTATCACATGTCAGGAAGCATGTACCTACCACGGCCTCCGCACACAGATTGCAGTTCTCATGGTATCCCTTGTTAGCCACATAGGGAACTCTGATATAAGGCTAAGTTTTGGGGTCTCACAAAAGCTAGCTTTATATAAGAGCAAGCCATTCAGGTTAGTAAGTCACAGATGTATTATCATAGGTTAGTATGGGCCCTGCTAATGTGAAATACTCTGACTTTCACAGTAAGTGATTCCTGCATTCAAGTAGGCATTTTAGTTTCTAGTCCATTTTGTTACCTGGTTCTGCATGGTCATCCTCTATAGTTAAAGTGTCAGCAAGCAAAAAGATCTCTCTTCAAGGACTAAGGTGAACCTGACCCAAGTCATGGTATTTCCATTCATGTTAAATATATGTGAAAGCTGGACAATGAATCAAGAAGACCGAAGAAGAATAGATGCATATGGAGCGTGGTGTTGGTGAAGATTATTGAAAGCATCATGGATGTTCCAAAGAACAAACAAACCGGTCTTGGAAGGAGCATAGTTAGAAAGCTCCTTAGAAACAAGGAAGGTGAGGTTTTGTCTCATGTGCTTTGGACATGTTATCAAGGGAGACCCGTCCAAGGCCATCATGCTGGGTAAAGTGGAGGGTCAGCAGGAAGGAGGAAGACCCTCATTGAGATGGATTGACATAGTGGGCACTACAATGGTCTAAAAAACATAGCAAAGCTTGTGAGGATGGCACTGGACTGGGTAGTGTTTTGTTCTATTGTACATAGGGTTGTAAAAACAGCATTTGCACTAGTTAGCTATTGATATCTAACCAATTACTCTCAAAGTTAGCAATTGAAAATTATTTTCGTTGCTACCTCACAACTGTAATTTTGTTCCTGTTATGAATCGTTATGTAAATATCTGATATTTGGCATGTATTTTCATTGTTACAAATTGAACATAATTAAAGCATAGTGATTAATCACAAAAACAATATGTATTTATATTTTGTGAAATATTCATTTCTACTGACAAATAAATGAAATTTTGTCTTGCAGCCTGGTGTAGCATGGGTAACAGTCTTAATATAACAATAGTAAACTACATTGCTACATTTTGCAACAATATGTATAAAAAGCCATTAAGATTGAGATAGCTTCTTTCTCACCAGATCAGAATTTCTCAGGGCAGTCTTTGCAAGAGCACAAAGTGATCATCTTCCACAACAAGTCTGCCTCTGTATTTAGAATTGATAACCAAAAAGCTGGAAAACCCTGCTTCAAAAAGAGAAGTTGTTGGAAGTGGAAGAATAAGGCGCAACATAGTCTCAGACAGAAAAGGATCTGACTGCAAACACTTGATCCAGAACTTTGTAACTGGCATTGAAGAAAAATCAGTTCTGGCTGCATCGCTGTTAATAAGCTCAATGAACTGCTCTGTGCTGTCTCAGGAACATCTTCAACTCTGACTGGGAATGGGCTTCTGGCAAGTGCAAATGGGGTTCAGCTAGATTTGGAAAATGTGATGAAATTTCGTCTGCAAGCATTTGCAAGTGTTCTTTCACAGAAATTATCGTAATCCTTTTGTCTGGTTCAATGTCAGGTTCCTGAAAGAAAGCAGATAAGGTAGGCAATGTATATATTTTATTTTCATCCAATTTTTTTTTTTTTGGCAAGCTGAAGTTTCATTTGGTTTAGTCGTGTTTTCCCAGCCAAATCAAGGTATGTTGCATTTGGTCCTGGCAGTGATAAATTTAACTCATTCAAGATGGCAAAGATGTCAACCAAGTAAGCTGTTTTCTGCAGTTCACTTTTATCGCTGAAAAGTGCTTTGAACTGCGGTCTTGCTTTCTGGTTAAAAAACGTTTTGAGTTCATCACAAAGCTCAAGATCACGTTTTAAAACTTCCTCTTGACAACTATCTCACTTCAGTGTGAAATAGCAGAGCATTGTTTGGCGCATGGAACTCGTACCACAGTTGGGAAAACAGTCGACTGTTTAAAGTGCTCACCTTTACAAAATTGACAGAACTTATGACGCTGTTCATTACTTCCTGTAACTTTTGTGGCAGCATCTCTTGCTAATATTTGCTGATGAATCATTCAGTGAGTTCCAATGACTTTTATTGACTCATTCAGTACCAGACATTGAAATCCAGATCGACATCCTAGCATAGCTGGAGCACCATCTTTGCAAACACCACAAACCTTTTCCCAAGAGATCTTCTGCTCTTTCAGAAATGAACCAACTGTGTCAAATACATCACGTGCAGTAGTTGTCATTTCAAGAGGTTTGCAAGAAAGAAACTCATCTTTAAAGTTGCCCTCACTAATATACCTCACATAAACCAGTAACTGAACAACAGTTTGCAATGTCTGTAGATTCGTCAAGCTGGATACTAAAGATTGGAAGTGGAGCAGATTTGATTTCCTGGATGACCTGATCAAGAATATCAGTAGACATGTCATCTGTTCTTCTGCAGACATTGTCGTTAGATAAGGAAATTGCACACAATTTCGTAACAAATTCGTCTCCAATCATAACTCGAACAATGTCTTTGGCCGCTGGCAACAGTAAATCCTCAGCAGTGGTGTGAGGTTTCATAGCTCTGGCGATTCTGAGTGCCACCAAATGTGAAGCTTCAGCAGCTGCTACGTTTTGTTTGTGGTACTTGCCACCAGTGTCAAGTCTGGCTTTCTTGAGTCCATCAGCTTTGCTTCTAAAATAGTTGGTATCTTGCTGGCAAAGCTTGGATGCTTGCTATCAAAATGGCGTTTTAGTTTGTTTGGCTTCGTGGATTTGGCTGATAGAACTTCACAATAGATAACACATTGCAGTTTCTCAATTCCTGCTGTAATTATTGAGGTAAAACCATCATGTAAATCCTCACTATATTTTTTCTTAATGTTCTTCCCTAAATAATAAATAACAATACCTTTAATAATACAAAAGATGACACATGGCATCGTTCGGTCAATACAGTTCATTAAAAAGTTTCCTATGATTTACCATTTTCTGTGTTGTTTTTTTTTACAAACCTGTTACTATCACAAGGGGGCAGTATTCACATCAACCACAGCTGAATATAAAAAGACTGATCAGCATCCAGATTAAGTTCCCATGGTACAGATAGATATATATTTTTGCAGTAGTTGATGATTTTACAGTACATGATTTTACATTTACCCAGTAATTATAATTCATGAAGTGTTGTTTTACCTCTAATACTGGTACTTTCAACACAGCAGCTGCTTTTTACACCGTAGCTGCTCTCTACACAGTAGCTGCTCTCTACTCGTGTGAATGGTCCGCATAAGTACATTATGACACCAACCCTGTCACATACACCTGTATTTGTATGGGGTGTATGTGATGGGGTTGGCGTGATGATGTCATCATGCTGGATACTCATGTGGGCGTATCTGCATGTGAGCGGACCACCTGGAGTCAAAGGAGCGGTGTCTTGGTTCCTAAGACCATCGATATACGTGTTTTCCGATGGTCTTAAGCGACCCCTGTGAAAGGGTTGTTTGACTCCCAAAGGGGTCACTACCCACAGGTTGAGAACCACTGCTGTAGAGAGATTCGAACCTGTAACCTTTTGGTTAACAGCTGGGTGTCTTACCATTTGAGCGACCCAGGAACTCCCACACTTTATGGTAGATTATTTGGTTAACAAACTGCATAAATGCCTTCTTTGTCTGGAGAGTGTCCAGCTAACTATCTTACACATGAGACTGACAAATTATCGGTGCCTTTGTTCCTTGTCTCATTTAAATTGATATAAAACTATAGCAATGTTACTAAGCCTTAGAAGTTACACATATCTCCATAGAGTGACTTACATTTTAGAACTCAAATTGCCTAATGAGCGGATCCTTTGTTAAAATGATGTAATAGGTTTGAGTGAATCACTTGAAAAGCATGTCCCAATTCATATTTGTAGGTTTGCTGAGCTACAAAGCTATACTCAGCTCAACTTCAGACCCATAGAAGATGCGAAATGTGACCTGGTCATCGAAAAGCCAACCTACTTCATGAAATTTGATGCAGGTGAGATTTTAATTTGTCTGCAATTTCACTTTTGGTTAGTGTAAATGTATATGTAACATATCTATGTAACAAAACATTTAATATGTCAGCATTTTTCACACACACACAGTTCCAAACCCAAAGTCAAACCCATTGCCATTGAGTGAATTCCTACTCATGGCAACCTGTATGGTGTTTCTCAGGCTTTGTGCATATTGTGAATTAGGTGGGAGGGTTTACATTTCAGACCATCCACTCTGCCATTCAAGCCACACATCCCACCCCATATGCCATCCCTCCTTCGCTCCCCAGACTTTTCTCTGTCCTCCTTCCCTGTCAGCCTTGTAGCCCGTTGCTTCATCTTCCTACCCTGCCCTCTTCCCTTGGGACCCTCCAGAGTCGGTTCCCTTTGGTCTGCAATTCTTTGTCTTGGTTTTTATCCCTTATAACTTTCTTTTTGTGAACAGTATAACATTAAAGAGAAGATTTTTATTGTTAGTTTCTTGTCTGAAGAAGTAGATGAGCTAGTTGAAATTTTTCCTTTATTTTATTCCTTGGGTACTAGAGCAGATCTTCACATAAAATGACCTAATCAAAGAGAAAATTGAGGGAAGAGGGTATATATAAACTTTTTATAATTAACTACGCTCTATCTGGTTTCTCAAATGGCTTGATTTAGATTGTGCTGCACTAGAATTTTCAAAATTAAAAGTCATGTGTGCATGATGGGAAGGAGCCGTGGTGGTGCAGTGAGTTAAGTGTGAAGCTCCTAACCTGAAGGTTGGCAGTTCAAACCCACCAGCCACTCCTCTGGAGAAAGAGGAAGCAGTCTGTTTCGGTATAAGATTCATGGTCTCAGAAACCCTGTAGGCACAGTTCTACTCTGTCCTATGCAACTCGACAGAAGAGGGTCTGCCTTGCCTGGTGTGTTAGACAGGGTTCTCTAGAGAGATAAAACCAAATTGCTGATAATTTAATATAGTTATTTATAAAGATAATTAGATATATAACAAATGAACTGTTAAATCATATACAGATAAACATATAATACAAGAAATAAACAGTTAAATTATAAAGCACTACAAATGGCTCAATGCAACTCACTCCCGTGAGACAGTTGTGAGAGACTAGCAGTCCTTCAAGTCTAGTCTGCTGCCAGATCT
>NW_022103928.1:10799884-10812632 GCF_000313985.2 Echinops telfairi
AAGGGAGGCAGCGGGAGCTTTTTCTGTCCTCTTTCCATAGGCTAGGCGTCCCACAGGTAGTGTGACCTTTAAATTGAGGCACAGAACAAGCAAGGCAGCCGCACACTGGTCCGATGATCAAAGAGCAGAGCGAGAGACAAGAAGGATGAGGCTCACCAAGCCATTTTTTATCTCTCTGCCCTTCAGTTAATCCCACTTGTGTTTATCGGCCAGGTTGGCACAATAAACTTTCTCACCTGGTAATACTGCGGGTGTGAATGGAAGGTCTGTCAGCTCTCTGGTATGCTTCCTGAGTCGCATCCACGTCTTTCTGCAAACGTCAAGTTCTCCTGGAAGTTAGCACTGCTGTGCATTCTTGCTAGAAGTGGGTGTGGGGCAGTTTTAAAAACAACAGAAGTTACTTTTCTGTTTATGTCTTTGGCTGTCTAACGTTCATGTTGCAAGCATAGCTGTAAGTGGTGAACCAGCTGCCTCTGGGCGGAGAGAGCCGCGTCCAAGCACATCGTTTCTCTCATTAGGAGAGACAGGGATGCTGTCTTACTCCCTATCAAAATTCATGAGAGGCTGAGCTTCCAGTGAATTATGGAGGACCGGCTGTCACCCACAATTCAGAATGGCTCTAATTTATTGATCATATTTGTAATGTGCCTTGCCTTCTGAAGTCATAATTCTTATATGACCAAGTATTAGGTTCCGAAATGAGACAAGTTAAGGTTTGTGAAAAAAGAGCCACTAAAAATGCTCTGTTCAAGGTCCTTACTCATTTCTTCTAACATGCAAATGAAGGAGGGGAGGCAAAGAAACACTGTGATCTGCCTGCAAAAGAGGTGTCTCTCTGTGAGCCATTAAATTTATGTAGATATTTATGCAAAAAAGTATGCAAAGTAAGAACTAAAGGCAAATGGGGAGATGTGCCGTTGCTTTCCTAGATTCATAGTTCTTACTTTATTCCCTTTTAACGGAGACAGCCGTTCAATTTTCCTTCCTCTCGTGTTAACTCTTAACCTTGGGAGACAGCGCGTCTTAGGGAAGGACTCATTTCTCCATGGTGGAGGCTGTGTTTTGTCCTCGCTAAGCATCTTGGGCTACACAGTGCTGGTTTCTGCAGCTCCGCTCCGGGCCTGCTCTGTGGCTAATCTGGGCCGAGGGGACGCTGTAACCGAGCTTTCTTCTTTCCTTGATTATTTGAAAATGCATTCTTTTTTTCCCCCCAGCTGCCAAAGGGAGCCCCTCCATCCATTCATCAAAAATTCCAAAATACAAAGAATTGAGTTTTGTCGTTTTTTACCCATTTTTTGTCACCCAATGTTGTTTGTTAACATTGATAGGATATCAGATGTTTTCTGATTTCTGCTTATGAGGGTTAGTTTTTCTTTTTAGTCACAATTTCTTCTTTGTTAAGAAATACATATTTTCAATGTCAGTGCTGATGACACTCCCCAGGTGGTACAGTAGAAATGTGCTGTGTAGGGCTCTCCATGGCTGGTGTTTGTGTGTGTGTGTGTGTGTGTGTGTGTGTGTGTGTGGTTTTTTAATCACATCACCAAACCTTTCTTCCTAGGATCCTGTGGGCGCACCTAAACCTTCAACCTTTTGTTTAGCAGATAAGTGAGTTAGCCATCTGCATCATGCAGGCATTTCTTTCCCATTTCACTCGATGCCAGCGAGTGGATGCCCACTCATAGCAACCCTTTAGAACAGGGTGCATCTGCCCCTGTGCGTTTCTGAGTAGGTTTGTATGGGAGTGGAAAGCCCTGTCTCTTTCCTTGGAGCTGGTAGTTTCAAGATGCAGGCCTTGCAGTGAGCAGCCCAACTAGTAACTACTACCCCTCAGGGCTCCTTCCTCTCCCACTTTGATGTTCATGTCCTGCTTCTCTTATGGGCCATCGCCACCACTGCAGTCCCCTCTAGTCTATTTGACCTGGGAGACTCAGCTCGTCTTCATGAATGGCTTACAATGTGCCAGGTGCTGGGCTGGGCACTCTCAGACACATTCTCCCGGGAATTCTCATAACGAAGATGCAGTTGCTTCCCGTTTCTAGTAGAGAAACTAAATGGAGAATGGAGGGGCTTTTGCAAAGTTGTTTAAGAATGTGATTCCTCTACCACTGAGCTGGAGCTGAATGAACCCTGTTCTGACTCAGGGGCCCTTGCTCCTTCTGTTTGCACACAGCACGTGTTGCATGGCTCACATTTCCTGAGGGGCTGTGCCATAAATAAAGATACAATAAGGGGAAAAGGAGACAGGAGTGGAAGATGCCACATGTTAACAGTTACTACCATTGTCTTTTATTTTTTTAAAGCAGTGCCTACAATACACAGAAGTTGCTTTACTGATATAAAAAAACAGTAAGTCATGGTAAAAAAAATTGATCAATCTTTATGGTCCTATAGTTTCCCCCCATTTGGGTCTGAATAGACTTGGGCTGCCTCTTTAGTGAATTTAATGTTCTTTTGCTACCTGCCTGGTAGGGAAAATTCATTCCTAATTTCTAAGCCTTACAGTGGCCATTTGAACCCAACCAATCTGTAAATCAAAGGTCATGTTGTATTTGGACAAAAACACTTATTCTTTCCCCATTTATCCCAAATAAGAGTTTTTCAAACTGGGGCAGAAAGTAGAATCGGTGAATTAACACTTTGTTTCCTCCACCACCAGGTGTTAACATGTATCACCACTTCTGTGACTTCCTGAACCTTTACATCACTCAGCACATCAACAACTCCTTCAGCACAGACGTGCACATCGTCATGTGGGACACGGTGAGTGAGCCCTTGCTCGGAGCCTGTGTGACTCTTGTGCTGAAACGGGAACTTCCGAGACACACACACCTGAGTGGAACACAGACACAATTGATACAAATGGAGATGAGGATGAATGGGTGCATGTGTGCATTTACACACACGTATGCGGGTGTGTATATATTTGTGTGCTTTTGTGTTTGGGATTAGAAAGGGAGGCAGTGGGAGCTTTTTCTGTCCTCTTTGGGCAGATAGAGCTCTGGAGACCAGGGGGCCAGTGTCCCTCTAGGGCAGCGGTATGAAGACTTTTATTCACGTAACGGCTGTGACCTCCGTTTGAAGAGCTCACCTCTCTGCAGTTTGGCCTCTGGCATGACCTGGTCTGCCTTTGCTTTCCTCTCACTACTTGCTTCCTGCCACCGTGGACTGCCCCCAGACAGCGAGCCTTCGTTACATACCTAAGCAGAGGCATGAATCACGTGGGGGACATCAACAGTTGGCACTGAAGCTCCCCAGCTTGAAGGCATCCAGTGATGCTATGGAAGAAAAACCTGGCAGCCCACTTGCATAACGATGTGGCCAAGAAGTCCCTATGGAACAGTGCTGCCCTGTAACACGTGGGGCCACCATGAGTCAGGCCGACTCAGTGACAGGGGTTGGTGCTTTTGGTGTGTTTCATTGCTTGGTTTCATTTCCGTGCATAGCGGCGCCCTGTCCTTCTTCTCTTGGCCCTGATCCCTCACTTGCTCCCTCTCTCGTATTTCCTCCTTCCTTGACTGCTTATTCCCTGCCCTTCCTCCTGCCAAGGGAACCTTGAAACTGAAACGGGAGACTGGGAGCATCAACCTCAGTGCCCTTGTGAGGATTAACCATGTCCTGTGCACACAGTCGGCCCTACCTGGCTCACAGTAAGTGCTCTCTGCATACTGTCAACTACGACGATGCCAGGACTTTGCACACTGGAGAAGTTTCCTCAGCACTGAGAAGTTGGAACATCGCGCAAGACTCAGCTCCTCGCCTTGGAGTGAGTCTGCCCAGGATGGAAGGGAGGAGCCCTGCATGGCAGCAGGACTGCGCTGGGCTTTTCTTCCAGGGGGAATCGTTCCAGCAGCCACCTAGTTCAATGAACCTGACATGCAAGGGGATGAGGTCCCGTTGGGCTCAGTTTGACTGAAGGACCTCATGTTCCTCCGAAGAGGCCAGCAGCCCCAGGAGCAGCTGTTTGGGCAGAGCTCCAGATCCCTGCGGGAGACACACCCAGTGTCAGGAATCAGAGCAGGCAGTGATACCCAGGCGTGCCGCAGTTTACACATCAAACACCTTTAAGTCCTCAGCAATGTTGCCTGGATACCTGGCCAGCACACGCCATCTTTCTTTTCCGAGGCAGATACCCCAAGGTCAGATTTTTTGCTCTCCCTTAGCTCGGGGGCTCATAGGAGAGCCCCCCAGAAAGGTTTTCATTCTCACCGCTCTTGAGAGCTGTGGTTGAACGTGCAGTCTGATGAGAAGGCACCTGCTCATTCTTGGCCCGTCGTGCTGTCACTAGGCCTTCTGCTCTCCGTGCACCCGCCTCCCTCTCGGCTTCCCGTTTTGCTGACGCAGTTTGCTTGCTTGGAAATGCTTTGTGAGCAAAGGGAACTGCCATTCCTGTCTTTTGTGTGTGTAAGCACTTCCTGACCACAATCATCTGCAGCTCAAATGACCAGTTGTGGGTGTTTTGCCTTTTTCTTTTTAAATTGAGCCTGACGGGGGCTGGTTGGCTCTCACTAGCACTCTGACTCGCTGGCCTAGTGTGCGGCTGAGCAGCAGGCACTTGGTCCAAGGCAGCGCCGTCTACAAGAGGAGGCCAGGGAGGCCGATGGGAGCTCCTGGCTTTGTCGCCTCCCTGCAACCTCTACGGTGTCTCTGGGTGCAGCCAACGGTTAGCATGCTTGACTCCTGGCTGGAATGTTAGAGGAAAGACTGGATGGTTTACTTATAAAAGTCCAGCCATTAAAAACCTAGGGCTCACGCTTCTGTTTTGACCCCCGTGCCCCCTACGGCTCGTGGTGAGTGAGAGTGGACTGGACGGCACCTCACTCGGTGCCCAATGGCGCTGTGTGTTCTGGCTCACTCGACAGGAGAGTTCTAAGTGTGTACACACATGCACAAGCTGAATCATGTGGCTGACACAAGAGCGGCTTGTGCTTGATGACTGCACTCAAACTTGGCCCTTCAAGGTGATTGGCACTGGTAGCACGGCAGAAAGGCCCGAGGGTCTGCTTCTGTGAAAACCTCTGCAGCACCCATCGGCAGCCTGATTCTCAGACGCCTCGAAGCTTCTCTGCACCTTGTTGCGTGCTGCCCCATGTCCTCCTCAAAGGGACCAAGTGAAATGGAGCCTACTGTCATAACCCTGCCCCTCTCCGTGCCAGCCTGGGGTGAGAGGTCTCCCAGGGAACTGGGTTTCTGATAACAAGGCAGGCTGCCTGAGCCATGGACCATCGACTGCCCGGTAGGCAGCCTTAGCAGTCAGGCTGGCACTGATGCCGCCTCTCTCTCCTGCTGCTCTCTCTGCTGCTCTTGTTGTTGTTAGGCGCGGTCAGGGTGGTTCCAGCTCATAGTGGCCCTCTGACAAAAGCAGGAAACACGGCCCGGTCCTGCACCAGCCTTGCAATTGTTTGAGTCCTTTGAGGCAGCCACCGTGTCAAGCCATCTTGTCGATGGTTTTCCTCGTTTCCACTGCTAGGCTGCTCCACAGTAGTCTCAAAGGATCGACCGGGTTCGATGGGGTCAGTGTGATGGTTTTGTGTGGCTGCTGCTGGGTCCCTATTGGAAAGGAAGGCCTTGGATTAAGGTACACTGTGTGCCTTACCCCATCACGCCTCACCCTGCCCCCGGACCGTGACGTGGGCCCTCCTGAGTGGATGGCACTGCTGTAGAGGCAGTCCCGAAGGTTTGGCGGTGTGGAGGTCAGGGAGGTGGTGGCGGCTGCCATTCCAACTTGGTGACACAAAACGCTGTGGCATTTTGCAGACTGCTTCCACCAAGAAGCCTGTGGGGCCTCGGTGCCGCTCCTTGCACAGCTGGGCAGCTGTGCCACTCCCTGCACAGATGCAGGGGCCCCCTATGCAGTTGGGGTGCAGTCGGCACAGCAGGATGCCCTTGTGAAACTGTATCGATAGAAGAGGAGGCTACTGCAGCCTCTGGGCATTTTATTGTGCAGAGAAATTGTATAGCTTTACTCATTTAAAAAAATCAAATGTGTAAAACCTGTTTCTGCCTAGTTGATTCTGACTTATGTGGCCCCATGTGTTACAAGTAAAACTACCACACAGGGATCTCCTGATTGTTATCTTTATGACAGTTGACCGCCAGGCCTCTTTTCTTTGGTGCTCCTGGGTGGGTTCGAACTGCCAACCTTTAGTTAGTCGTTGAACACAGACCATTTGTTCCACTCCGGGGCATGCAGGAAAGGAATACTTGCTCATAATGTGTTCAAAATCACGTGAAGTTCAGAAGACGGTAAAAATTGTAAATGCCTCTTCCTCACCTCTGAGTTTGTTTTTCCCAAATACAATCTGAGCTATCAGTTGGATAAGTTCTTACAAGACTTAATTTTTTAAATAAGTATAAATATATCATAAAAATAGAATTAAATATTTATATAAAGATGTGTGTATGTGTATTAAAAGTGAAACCCATCCTGTACCTGTTGATTTGATTCTGAATCACGATGACCCATTGTGTTGCAGACTAGAACTCATCCATAGAGATTTCAGGCTGTCATTCTGCGCAGAAGCAGATGACCACACTGAGGCGTCTTCTGCAGTGCTGCTGCATGAGCCCAAAACCAGCCTTCAGGTGATAACGTAGGCAGAAGCAAGCCGTCTGCTCCCTGTACTTTACATGTGTGCGCGCACACACACATATTCCAGTTTACTTTACCTATCTCTGTTGCTGCTGCTGGAAATATATACAGCTGGACAGACACCGATTCAGGAGTTTCCACCTGTACCGTCAGCTCAGGTGACATTGATGACATTTTTAAAATGATGTAGCCACTCTCACCCTCCTTTTCTGAGTTGTCCTTCCCTCATTTACATGCACCCAACAGCCCCTAAGACTTCTGGGTAATTTTTCATTTGATACCACACAGATGGCTCTTCAAAGAGCTTAAGGCAGGCATTCTCTATTTGATTTTAAGATGACTTCAGGGAGTTTAAGGTCTGAAAATGATTTCATGTCAGTAGTTTTGGGGGTAAAGGTAAATTTTCATCCTTATATAAAGCATGCACTTTCACTTAACTGATGGGTCTTATATCATGGGCATCTTTCTCAGTCAGTACACGTGGGTTATCCGGCTGTAGTGGTCACGTGAGGCTTGAGTCTGGGTTTTCTGCACATTTGATGTGTCTGTGCACATACTTATCTGGTCATATTTAATTTGTTTCTCATTCCTTGTTATTAATTAAAATGTTGCAGTGAGCATAGTTACCTTACAAATACAACTTACCCACTCATTGACCCTCATATTTCTGAGGGACCACTGCCTGTAAGTAAAATTTCTAAGTCACAGGTGATGTGCATGTGTATATTGGCAAGGCACACAGGGAGAATTTTCATGTCATCTTTTAGAATATGCAAATGTTATTAGACATGAGACTTGGAAGAAAATTCTCCTTCCTCCATGACAGGTCATTTGAATTTGGGGGGCGTGAGTGGTGGGTATTACTGAATAATGCATCGTTTCTCTGAGAAAGGGCCTGCATGACTTTATTTTATTATTAAGCTTTCCTTTCAAAGGTATCTCTTGCTATCTCAAGTATTTTATTTCAAGAAAATGCCTAGAATTTTAATTGCCCTGTATTTATTATTGAGCCAGCGCAGGAAAGTTTCCTTGTGGATGGCCTTAGGAAACCCTTGCATTTGAGTGGCATCTACCAGTTCTCAGTAACTTTGAAATCATTTGAACTTGTCCAACATGCAGTCTTCAAAATCAGGTACAAAGAATGCTGTAAAATTTAAAAGACATGAACATAAGATGTGTAGACCCAACTGTACACCTTGAATATAATCTTACAGTATAGATTTATTTCAGTGGGCTCAACTTTTTGATAGCAATTGTACTGTTTAACATTTTCTATCCTTTGTTGGGTAGAAGGCGCTTGTAACTACTTTTGACTTTTCAAGAAGGAAATGCATTCAGTAAATGTGTTAGAAAGAACTGGTGCCCACTGAGAAGCACCTGCTGTAAGGAGATTATAAGCCTAGAACGTGGGACTAGAGGGACCAAGCGTACTCCCAGCCCTGCATTTACTTCTGTGTTTGTGTTTACATTTTCTCATCTGTGAGAGGGGATAATAATACATTCTAACTAATTAGGGTGTTAAGATGGGTTAGTGAGTTAACAATGTCAAATGTTTTTTTTTTTTTAACATTTTATTAGGGGCTCATACAACTGTTATCCCAATCCATACACACATCAATTGTGTAAAGTGCATTTGTACATCATTTCTCAAAACATTTTCTCTCCACTTAAACCCCCGAACAATGTCAAATGTTTAATGTAGGGCTTGGAAAATTGGCACTAACAAAATATTATTGTCACTATTTGTTATGACTGTTAGTGGGGAATCACATATTTTGTCCAATAGCCACTGGGGAAATAATTTCATAGCATTCATGCATTTTATTCGGAATGCTGGGGGTTTGAAGTTGTTTTCCTGCTCGGACTTCCTTTTCAAAAGGACATTGTATTTACTTTCATGGGTTTTTTTTACTCACTGAACATGCCAGAGTGTGTACAGATGATTGTGTGTGTGTGTGTGTGTGTGTGTGTTATATGCATCTGTGACTGGTTCACAAGTTCACAGTGAGAAATGGTAAGAAGCTGCTTTCTAAACTGTGAAGATAATATGGATTAGAGGGTGGAAAACACTTTTACCTGGTTCAGTTGATAATACCCACATCCGTGGAAAGCATTTACATGGGGAACTGCACTGAAGGTGACATGCCTAGGAAGGTTGTATCTTTTCACCATACTTGTTCAATGTGTATGCTGGGCAAATAGTCCAAGAAGGTGCCTTATATGAAGAATACAAGATTAGAATTGGAGGAAGGTGGCGCACCTTGATGAAAGTGAAGAGGACGTAGAGCATTCACTGATGGAGCCTTCAGTGTGGAGTACACCACAATATAAAGTAAACGCGACTCCTCACCCTGGACCAATAAGCCAGACTGTGATAAAGGGAGAACACACTCGAGCTGTTCTTTCTCTTAGATTCACCATCCACACCAATGGAATCAGCTGTCAGTAAACCAAATGACACTTTGCATTGGGGAAATCTGCTGCAACAGATCATTTAAAAAATGTTTTGAAAAGCAAAGGTGTCACTTTGAGGACTAAGGTGTGCCTGACCCAATCCAAGATATTTTCTCTTGCCTTATAGGCATGTGAATGCTGGACAATGAATAAGACAGACTACAGAAGAAATGATGCACTTGAGTTATAGTATTGTTGAAGACTATTGAAAGCACGGTGGATTTCTAGGAAAACAATCACCTGTATCTTGGAGAAAGTACAGCTAGATTGCTCCTTAGCAATGAAGAGGATGAGTCTTTGTCTTGTGTACTTGTTACATGTTATCAGGAGAGACCAGTCCCTGAAGAAGGACATCATGCTTGGTCCAAAGTAGAGGGTCAGTGGAAATAGAATGGAGGGACACAGGGCCTTCAACAGTGGACTTCAGCAAGGGGCCCAGTGGTTGCGAGGATGGCCTGGCACGGAGCACTGCTTCTTTCTGTTGTGCGTAAGGACGTATGAATTACTACAGACCCTATGGCACCTAACAGCCACAAACTTCTAATAGTGATCATTATTGCTGATGTTTCTGAGAGATTTGCTCAGCCACCCCGATTCTGTCTAAAAATGTCTTATTCAATTTTTATGAGCTTTGTGATAGATTTTATGTCATCTGGACTGGACCAAGATTCTCCTGTGATGTAATCTAACACAGTGTAGTCTCTCCATGATAGGATCTTCTACAGAGCAGCCAAGCTTTGTGGGGAGAACAGGCCTTAATCTGCTATAGTCATGATGTGATTGAAGGCGATTTCATTCAGGTTGTAGTCTACTCTTTAGGTAAAGTGATAGTGTGTGGAAACTAGCTGACTTACACTACTGGATTTGGATCCTGTACCTGGTTGGTCAACCTACTGTTATATCGCCTGCACATCCCAGGAGCTGTGTCAGTTTGAGTTGACTAGAGAAACAAATTCATAGACATTCATATGTGTATAAGAAAGAGCTTTATATACAAGAGCAATTGAATATTAAGAAAATACCCCAGCCCAGTCCAGATCAAGTCCATAAGTCCAATATTAGCCCATATGTCTGATATCAGTCTATAAATTTTTCTTCAGACTCATGTAGCCATGCAATAATGCTGAATGCAGGAAGGTCACAGGCCAGTGGATGCAAAGTCTTGTGGATCCAGTGGCAGTAGAAGCATGTCCAGCTGGTGTGGGTCTCCACATGGCTCCTCCAGCTCCAGGGCTCTTGTGTAGCTCCATGTCTTGTCAACAGGACGTGTTTCTCGCTAGGAGAGTGTATCTGGCGTTCAGTGAGCTGTTTATCTCTGTAGTGCCTTGAAATGAGGTCATCAATCTGCGACCTGATAGACAGGTCAGACTCCACCCCTTCACAAGTTGACACCAGATTATGTAACTACCACAGGAGCCATCAGCTGACTGCCGACTTTGGATTCATTTGGCTGGCTTCACATTCCTTGAGCTCTGCATCCACCAGCCTGTGGTCTTCTTGCTTCAGCTTCCTGCTTCCTGTTCATCAGGCCCTGCAGCTACCAGAGTCAGGAGAAACCTTCAGCTTACATCTGATCTGACCCACAGACTTGAACTGGGCTGGACTTACCCACTTCTGCAACGGTGTGAGCCATTTCTTGGTATAAATCTCTTTCCGTGTACACAGAAGCATGTCTGCTTTTGCTCCTCTAGAGAACCCAGCCTAACACAGCTGGTTTAGGGTGATTCGTTCTTAACACTGACAAGCTAATTCAGGCATTGTGTTCCATCTTTGAAAAGCCTTGTAACTGTCCACTGCCCTGACTTCCTCTCTCGTTGTGTCCGCAGAGCTCCTATGGGTACGGCGACCTGTTCTCTGACACGTGGAAGGCATTCACGGACCACGACGTTATACATTTGAAAACGTACGACTCTAAGAGGGTACTGCACACGTTACCGGAATAATCTGTAAATGCTGCCACGTGCAAATGGCTCACTCATTAAATACTGCGATACCTCAGTTGTAGAACATCTCCAATCTCGAACTTTCCACGACTGGAAGAGCAAAGTTTGAAAAACAAAAAAAAAATCTACCTGGTGTTTCTAACTTGGCTCTGTGGTCCAACCAAAAATCTGACGTGGACAGAAGTGTACGCGCTGAGAGAGTCCCAAGTCAGGTCTCGCTTCGCACACAGAGGGACGGCGCTTCAGTCTAAGCGCAGCTGTCGCTCAGACGTCCTAGAGCATTTGTGTTAGCGCTTTAAAACATGCGTCAGTGGACTTTTAAGCGTGTGCTTTATGTGTGTAAAATATCAATTCTACTTTTATTTACTGTAGTGTGTTTGATATTTACTGTACTGTCTATATATCATGCTTAATTGTTTTAGGGGATATTTCCACAAACTAGGGCTGTTAACTTTGTGTAAAAATCATGGACAAATGAATTTACAAGTGTAATTTTTGGACCTTGGAACCAATTACTTGGTTTTCCATGGTTTCTTATGGGAAAAATAAGTTCTCAAGCTTTTCAGTGTTTGAACATGACTTTGGAATGAATTGAATTTGACAACCGAGGTAACGCGGTATTTAACAGATGCCTACCTTAGCCATTACTATTCATTTCTGGCTTCTTTGTCTCCTTTTTTATAGCTCACATCCTCACTTTTTTTACACCTGTAACTTTTATAAACTTCTTTTCATAGTTCCTCCTAGCATAGGAAATTCATTCTCCTTGAATGAAATGGTTGGCTATTCAAAATATCTTAATGCAAACTAGAGATTCATTAATTACTGCTTTCTGTCCTTGTAAGTGCTATTTTGGTGTGAAGATTTCAAAGTCTTCCCTAATCTTGTCAAATGCCTCCGTTCTTAGGTGTGTTTTAAAGAAGCTGTCTTTTCATTACTCCCCCGTATGAGGTATGGCCTGTTCTACAATACCCCTCTGGTAAGCATCTTGTCTGCGGTTAGCATTTGTATTTGTAGAGTTTATTCTGGACGGAGTTTAAGATGACATTTACATGTGACCCAGGATTCTCTTAAATAGCAGCGAAGATGTTTTTACTCTAAGGTGACGGGTGGCTTCTGTTCCAGATATCAGGCTGTCGGAATACTGGATTATTCAGGGCATTCTCCCAGCACGTGTTACACAGACTGAACATCACGCAGGACGGACCCAAGGTAATGCATGCATCCCATGTCCTGAGGGGAGCGTGGCTAGTCGCCCCCAATAGAAATCAATAACCTTTGCCCAAACAAAGGAGTGGGGGCACTGTTTCCTGTCTTACCATATCTGACTAGGTTGTGCTAGGTGCCGTCGAGCGGGCTCCGACTCATAGCACGCCTACGTACAACGGAAGGAGCCACGGCCTGGTCCTGAGCCAAGTTCACAGTGCTTCTCATGTGGGAGCCCTTGTGGCAGCCACGGTGTCAGTCCATCTTGCTGAGGGCCTTCCTCTTTCCACTGCCCCGCTGCTCTCCCATGCGTGACGTCCTTCCTTCTCCTGGGCCTGGCCTCTCCTGCCAACATGTCCAGCGCATGTGGGACTAAGTGTCACCATCCTTGTCTCTAAGGAGCATTCTGGTTGTACTGCTTCCAAGACAGATTTGTTTGTTCTCTTGGCAGTCCATGGCCTTCATGTTCTTGGGCCGCAGTGATCTGGGCTCAACTATCAACAAGCTATGAAAGACCCGCTAAAGGACATTGGAAGATTGTGCTTTCTCTCTC
>NW_022103928.1:10813580-10815592 GCF_000313985.2 Echinops telfairi
GGCGGGGGACGGGGAGTGGTTGAGTGCTTGATGGCGTGTGGCAGAACTGTGAGTGCAAACGACTGTGTGTCTTAGAAATTGTTCCCATCTTAGGCTTCCCAACGCATCAACTATTGCACTTTTAAAGATCTAAGAGTTATATCGACATGTAATCCGTATATCATACAATTCAATTGTTTAAGCATATTAAAAAGACTTGTGCATTTATCACCATAATCAATTTTAGAACATTTTCTTCTATCTTTCACTCCTTATTATTACCTTCCAATTTCCCCCTCTCTCCCTGGCCATAACCCTCTCCTTGAAAATCAGGCCATTGAGTTAACGCCTGGTCTTTTTCCCGAGGACCGGCTGGTGGTTTCAAACTGCTGGACTGGTGCGTTTCAGCCCTACTCATAACCATTAAGCCTCCAGGGACCCTTGTCCTAACCCTAAGAAATTATTAGTCCCGTCATTGTCTCTCCAGATTTATCCTGGGTTTCATATAAAGGAAAACATGCAAAAAAAACAACCAAAAACAAACACAAATACTAGAACAAACTTAAAATGGATCTTAAGGGGGGAAAATGATAAGATGCTAAATTTTAACTTAACTGCAACTACGTTAGTTCACTTTCCAATGCTCAATAAACTGTACTAACTTCAGTGAGACTACCCTGACTGTCCTTTGCTCTAGGCCCTGGGGGTATAGCATAGAATAAGGCAGTCCTCACAGAATAAGCCCGCTCTCACTGTTTATAGGCTAGGTGGAAGAGTGTTTTATCATTAAAAATACCAGGTGTGGTTTTAGGTTAAAGACAGGTAGGTGTCTTTTGTTGTGGGGTGCTGCCAAGTGATTTTGGCTCAGCGACCCTGTGTGACATAACAACTGCCCCGTAGGGTCTTCTTGGCTGTTGTCTTGGCCGGAGCAGATCACCTGGTGTTTGCCTCACAGAGCCACTGGGTGGGTTCTAACCGCCAACCTTTCAGTTAGGGCTTAGCACTTATCGTTTGTACTCCAGGACAGAGTAACATTAAATTAGAGTGGTAGGCAGGGGCTGAAGTGTGACAGACGAGGTGGACTCCCTGTGGATGGGCTAATTTCATGGGCTCCAAGACATAGAAGCGAGGCCTGGTTGCTCGTACCTAGCCCTGGGCTTCTCAGGGTAAATGCACAGTGACCCCAGAACCCGAGCCCCCCTTCACGGCTGGGCTGAAAATCCTCCAAAAGAGCTTGCTTCCACGAGACTCTCGGGGGAAAGTGTTCCTTTCTAGGTGGGCAGATTCCACGTAGGTAACTGTAGAGAGACAGTAACTAGGTTAATGGATTCTTAGTGGTGTGGCAGGGGAGTTTGGGGGTGGGGAATTGGGAGCTAATAATAAGTACAAGAAAGAAGAAATTGTTCTAAAATTCATTGTGTTGATGATTGCACAACTCTTAATATGATTGAAATACTGAATTGTATGATATATGGATCATATGGCACTGTTAAAAATACAGCTTAAAAAAAAAAAAGAAGAAAAAAAAAACACAGCATATTGGGAAAAATCAAAACTCCCCTAATTGAAAAGAAAACAGCCCTGAACTTTGTGGTATTAAAAATAGCCATAGCTGTAATTTTAAAAAAAGAAAAGAACCAGGTTCATGTCATTGGATTAACCAGGTTCATGTCATTGGACGTTGGGATTCCAACCTTCGAGTCTCCCTGTATCTCAGAAGAGTGTGGGGATTGCTTAGAGAGGACGAGATTTCCTTTCCCCGTGCTTAGCAGAGCGGTAGGAGTTGGGTTTTGATCATTGCTTACAGCTTTTTATAAGTGAGAGAGTAGAGTGCATTGGATAAAGACAGGTTCTGAGGTCAGATGGCTGGGATTTAATTTGGGCTCTGCCATTTTTTATGTGAGAGACCCTAAAAGAGTAACTTAGCTTCTCTAATCCTCAGTGTCCTCATTTATAAAATGAGCATAATCATAATGGTACCTTCTTGGTGTGATTTTATGAAGATTAGGTGACGAATACTTAAAGCGCCAAGA
>NW_022103928.1:10817026-10818648 GCF_000313985.2 Echinops telfairi
TCTCTCTAAACCCTAACAGCCCAGGGAGGTGGGACTTGAGAGAGGTGACATCATACATCCAGTGGGTGGGTGCGGAACCTGGGTTTTAGCTCAATGAAAGGTTGAACAGTAGACCCAAGGGTATTAAAAAGGGGGGAATGGTATATGGGGCATATAATGTTTTACACCAGAGTCCATAAGGGAAAGTAAATCAGAAGAGAAAAAAGGAAAGGAAGTTCTGAATGTTTCTCTCTTTGTCCACCCCACCCCTACCCCCTTCAGCTTGTAAATGCACTGAAGACGGTGTCTGCATTCGAAGTCCAGATCGTGGATTACAAATATAAGTAAGTGCATAGCCGGCTCTCAGCTTGATGCTGCTGCTGGGATGCCTTTATGAGGATGGAAAGAGGTGTTTTCTCCTTTAAAATAAATTGAATTGGCATATAATTAATTTATCATACATTTCCATAGTTCAGTCATATTAATGAAAGTTGTATGTTCATCACTGCAATTAATTTTAGAGCATTTTCTTCCTTTTTGTATTCATTATTTTATTTTAAAAATTTATTAATTGAGAGTTAATACATATAGCATTATATCATTCTGCAGTTCATTCATGTCAAGCAATATTGTACAATTGTACAATATTTACAATATTCTAAACATTCTTTCTTTCCTGTACTCCTTGACATCATCTTCCCCAACCTTACTGCAAACCTGCCCCCAAACTCCCCCACCCCCCAAAATAACACCCACCTTATTTATAAAGGGGCCTCTTGGCACTTTGGAGACCTAAAGCAGAGTTTCCCAAAGTACGTAATGCCACCCTCTGGGGGTCCTGGAATAATCCAGAAGGGCTGGAAAAGCAGATTGCCACATTTTACCCATGGTTATGGGCTAGATCACAAAAGTTTTAATTGCCAGCGGTACACTGAGTTACTCTTCTGAAAGAGGGTGGTCGGCTCAATAGGTGTGGGAGCCTGTCAGACACACTGGTGTCGTCGCTGGCATAGTGGTCAGGTCAGGACCCCAGGGACAGGGACAGTTGCTCTCCAGCTGATACTGAGACTCCGCATGTTTCAAGAAGAAATGAAGCATTTCAGTTTATTTATTTGAAATTTATGAATTTTTAAAAGTTAACAACTAATGTGGAATTTGAAAAAAGATACGTTGTAGACCTAATCTGTTGTGGGCAAAATTGAGGGAGACCTTCACTGAGATGGATAGACACAGTGGCTGCCGTGGGGTTCAAGCCAAATAAAGCGTGTGAGGACGACGCAGGCGCGGGGTTTTGTTCTGTGGTCCACTGGGTTTCCGCGAGTCGGCCGACTCAAAGCACCTCACACGACAGGCCTAAGTGGCCCAGCCAGCTGCCAGCTTATAAACATGGGAACATTTGAAGGACGGAGAAATTCTATGAACCCGTCAGTATTTTAAGCATCGACATTTCTTATTTGCTTCTGACACAAATAAGAGATTTAGAGGAACTACACCTAACCTCAGGTTATTGGTGCTGACTCAGCAGCAGGCATGGGGAGGAGCAGGTGCGTCTGGGTGAAAAGCAAGCAGCATAGGAAAGGCTCAGTGGAAAAGTGGACCCGGCTGCCCGGCCGCCTCACTCAGCAGGAGCCCCTGCGCTGCAG
>NW_022103928.1:10820411-10822171 GCF_000313985.2 Echinops telfairi
ACAGATGTAGTCAATTTTATAACTGTGCCTGCAGTGCGGTGAGGTCCAGATGGAGAGTTGCTGTTTATGTTGCTGGAAAAGGATGTTTGCCTTGAAGAAGTTTGTTGATCCTATAAAATTCCATCATGTGATCTTCATCTTTGTTTCTGTCACCAAGGCCATATTTCCCAATAACTGATGAAAGTTTCCAACTCTTTTATTCTTATCACCAATAGTAATCAATGCATCTTGATTCCATCTTTGATCAATTTCAGACTGAAAAAAATGGTAGAATTCTTCAATTTTTTTTTTCACCAATAGCTTTGGTAGTGGTTGCTGCATCAATGTTAATAATAGTTGTATTAACTGCACTTTCTTGTCTTCATGCAGATACTGTCTTATCGCAGATAGCATTGTACCTTAGGATCTTGAAATGTACTTTTTGATAATGAATGTGATGTCATTCCTCTTGAATTTGTGATTGCTGGAGTAGGGAACCATGTGATTATCTGACTCAGCATGGCCAATACCAGTCCATTTCAGCTCACTGCCCACAATAGCAGTCTTTATGCATTTCATCCCATTTTTGATGGGATGCGATTTCCCTGATTCATACATCATGCTTTCCATGTTCCTGCTATTAATGGACGTTTGCAGTTGTTTCTGCTTATTTTCAATCATCCCTTACTAACACAGACAGTACTAAATGTATCACAGAGAACATAACATAGGCCTCGGATTTGTACCTCATTCATCACGAATTAGTTCATTTATACAACTCTTCATCGGGCACTGGCCCTGAGGTATTCCCCATGCTTAGCATTTGGATCCCAAGACGAGGATGACAGGCTCTTGTCTTGAGGATTTCAGATGTTGCATTCATGTAAATAGCAAGCATAAAGATTGCTGTCACTGATTGAGACCTACCATTCTGCTCTATCTCATTTCACTATCAACAGTCCTGTTAAGTTGGCAAGACTATTCCCAGTTTACAAACTACATTGTGCTTTGGGGATACCCCTTGTTGCAATGTGAAGAAATGTGGGAGCCATGCAAGGGGGCAGCATCTGCCTGAAAGGGTTGGAAGAGCACCTCTGAGGTTGCTTTCCTTGACTGTGTTTTAAGGATACATACATCGGAATTTCCTGGAGTCCCTTGGTGTTGCCTGTGGATAACTTGCTTGGCTGATGTGTTAGGCAGGGTTCTCTGGAGAACCCAAACCACGACACTTATGATTATAGATACAAAAGGATAGGTTTATATAACGAAAAGGAATACAAGAGCAAATGAGCCCACAAAGCAAGACAGAAAGCTCAGTCTAACTGACTATCATGGGACAGTCAATATACTGAAGGTCCTGCCAAGTCACGCTGGCTGCTAGGCCAAGGCCAAGGCAGCAGCCAGTAGGAAGAAGAGATGTAGACGCCTAGCAGAGGCTAGTAGCTCAGTGTAGCTAAGCAGCAGACACAGCAAGGTGGGACAGCACTGCGGCATGGAACAGCACAGTCCAGCATGGTCCAGCACAGTCCATGGGCTGGCTCGGCCCACAGGGAGCATAGTACACGTGTAGAGGCAGGGCAGCTAATTCAGGCAGCGCACTGGTCCAACTACCAGGGAGAAAGAGGAAGAGGCCAGTTTCTCAGAGCCATTTAACTTGGACGAGCCTTCAAAAGAGGCCATTGAGCTGCAACCTCATTGACAGGCTAAACTTCACCTACATCTTCATATGGGTGCCTTGTTGGCACAAAAAAACTGTCATAGCTGCTAACTGAAAGGTTGGC
>NW_022103928.1:10824753-10826634 GCF_000313985.2 Echinops telfairi
CCTGCACAAAATTAAGGATTAGCATGTCTCTGGTGGTACCATGGGCAAGTGTGGGCTGCAACCTGAGAGCCAGCAGTTGCAATCGCTCACGGCCCTGTGGGGAAGAGACCTGGAGCTCTGCTCCTGTCAAGACTGCAGCGTGGGAGACGCTTTGGGGCAGTGTTCCTTGGTCTGATAGGTTCCCTTTTGAGTTGGAATCAAGTGGATGGTACCTAACAATAGAAAAGCAGAAGAATGCCCCATTGGCATTTCCAGAGATAATTTTAGGTGGAGCCAGGTGGAACTGGAAAATTAAAATTGAACAAGGATAAGCTTTTAAAAAAATTCTTGTGTTAATAGATGTACGTATGGATTGTGATAAGAGTTGTTTGAGCTCCCAATAAAATGATTTTTAAAAATTAAAGAAAAAAATAGAGCATGTCCGAAGTTGGACACACACAATGAAATAATTATAATTGTCTTCTTTTATTTTTATTTTTTAAATCATTTTATTAGGGGCTCATACAACTCTTATCGCAATCCATACGTACATCAATTGTGTAAAGCGCATCTGTACATTCATTGCCCTCATCATTCTCAAAACATTTCCTTCTTTTTCTTGTTCAATCAAGAAAAAAAAAATTCTTGTGTCATTGCAAGGAATTGGTTTTGAGTTTGGTTTTAGTATGTCATAGCACCTCTTTAATTCTTGCTAATTTAATTCCCATTTTCTTTGCAAAGAGAGCAGACTTAGAAGTTTGCTTTACATCGTATCTACCTCAATTAGAATACTTTTTGTGCATCTGTTTTTATAAATGTCATGACATACATTAGTGGTTTTCTTTTGAAGGTAGATAGTTAAAATTTTCTTTTAAAAATATGTGAATTTTTTTTCTTAAAGGTGAGCTGTCATTATTAAATATTTTGATAAAAGATTCTATAGAAAAGTCCTAATCTAAAGGTGGGGGAGGGGGGTGCCAAACAGAATTTAAAAATTCTCATGAACTCTGTGCTTTCTGAAGCTATGGAGCCTGGATGGTTCCCTAAAATTATTGCCTGGAGAAAATCTTTAAACCTTAAACCAGAAGAGTATCCCCTGAAGTCTTTTTTTATACCAAAGAATAGTTCAGCTTAATTTTAAAATTAAGTAAAGACGAATGTCTGCCTTGAGCATTCTGTTCCCTTGAGAAATTAGCGCAGCGGCTTGAGCGTGGCGCTGGCTGAGGAGCAGGGCGGGCACGACGAGGAGGCAGTGGGGGGCGAGGGGGGTGGTTGTGCAACTTGAAGAATAAACTTGACAGACATGGTCAGTCGGCGCCTTCTGCAAGTGGAATGTTAACAGTCACAAAACAATAAAAGAAAAACATGAGCCGGCTTAGGGAATGATGTAAAGATATATATTAATTCAGTAGTTAATAGCATTGACTAACATTAGACAAAAATCCTAAGGGGGGATGTGGTTTAGGATCAGGAAATAGCCTTTCTCTGTACCCTGGACTCACTCCGTGGTTTTTCCTTTTGCCCCATCCGTCCCTGCAGGGAACTGGGGTTTCTAGAGCAACTCAGGATCACCCACAACACAGACATATTTATCGGGATGCACGGAGCCGGCCTGACCCACTTGCTCTTCCTTCCGGACTGGGCTGCGGTGTTTGAACTGTAAGTGTGCAGGGCTAGTTGACACGGGCTGAGAGATGCCATTACAGGGAAGCCACGCTCTGGGGCCACGGAGGGCAAGCAGGAGGCAGTGCCAGCACTTTCAGGTCTGCTGTTTGCCGTGCACCCAGGACACACACTTTCTCCTCAGCTCCCTCCCCGACTGTGAAAGAGCCGCTTCTGTCATCTGAGCCTGCGCGTGCAGTGTGGTGTCACTGGGAGAGAAGTGCAGCCTGTTGCTCGGCC
>NW_022103928.1:10826756-10835410 GCF_000313985.2 Echinops telfairi
TATATATATATATACACACATTTATCTCTATATTGTGTGTGTATGTAGAGAGTATAAAAGTATACATATTTACATATGTACACATACACATCTTGTGTATATATATACCATATATACATATGTCGATAATTGTACATAGATACATATGGAGAATTGTGGGGCTATATAAATAAAAGTGTGTGTGTGTGTGTGTGTGTGTATATATGTGTGTGTGTATATATGTGTGTGTGTATATATATACGCACATCTCTATAGATAGAGCTATGTAGAAATGGTGATATATAGAGATGTGTGTACATGTATCTGTATTTATATTTGAGTACATATATGCATACACAGAGCGCTTCAGAATGTTGGTGGGAAAATTCCATTATCTGTTAATTCCATTTTCCCATCGAACTTTTTGTATCCCCCGCCCTAGTATACATCTTCGAGAAATAGACAGGGAATTATGGATTCTTCCTTATTTCTTTCTTTCTCAAAGAGAGAGGGGGAAAGTTGAGAAAACTTAGACCTGGGAATCCAGCTTCTGCTCCCTGCGTGCAGCGGCTCAGCGGCCTTGAATGGGCTTCCTCCGCCACGACCACCTGCTTATCTCTCCAGCTGACTTCTCGTGCAGCCAGACTGAGTCTGACTCCCCGGGGAGCTGGCCTAGCTGTCATCTTCATGGAAGCGGCTCACCAGACCTTTTCGTCCGTGAGCTTGCTGGGTGGGTTCAAACCACCCACATTTTGCTTATCAGCTGAGGGCAAGCTCTTTGTGCCCCGCAGGGTCCTTATCTGGCAGGGACAGAGAGCTGGAGCTTGATAGAATTGCCTTGTTTTCCAGAGTCTCACAAGTTTCCTGCCACCTTTTTAGCACGCAATTCTGTGGAAATGGTTGGCGTTTTCCTTGTCTGTTTCTGGCTTTACACGGTTTCCAGGTTTCACAGGCTTGCTGTGTAAGGTCATGGCCTGTCAACCCTTGGATACTGGGCCGCCTTCGCCATTCCTTACCCTTACTCTGCTTTGAAAGAGTGAATCTAGTTCTGAGCCAGTTTTAAAAAATAATCCCCCGTCGTGTTTTGTGTTCACAACCCCCTTGGGGTGAGTAAGTTGAGGGGTACACTTCTCCCAAGTCTGGTGGGAGCCTCACATGCCAGTGCCCTCTGCCTTCAGGTACAACTGCGAAGATGAGCGCTGCTACTTAGACCTGGCCAGGCTGAGAGGCGTCCACTATGTCACCTGGCAACGGCGTAACAAAGTCTTCCCTCAAGACAAGGTAAAGCTCACCCACAACCCTCACCTTGATTTGCTTTTCAATTGGTGTTAAAAGGACCGAATGGGTCACAGGAAGAATCATGATTGCATTTTAATCCCAAGGCACACGTTCCTCCTTCCCTGGGCTGGTGCGTTTTCATACTTCTGCTTAAAAATGTAGGGCAGGAAAGGAAAACTAATAACTCTGTATCTTCACTGGCAATATGACAACCTTGTGAAGTTGGGCCTATAAACAGCTATTGAAAGAACCCTGGTGGCAGAGTGGGTTAATTCCTCAGCTGCTAGCCACAAGGTCTGTGGTTCAAACCTACCAGCCTCTCTTAGCGGGAAAGATGTGGTGGTCGACTCCGTGGAAGATCACATCCTGGCAGCCTTAGGGGCAGTTTCCTCTGCCCTGGAGGTGGCTATGCGTCTAAGTCAACTGGATGGCCATGGATTTGGTTGGTTGGATTGTTTTGGAGAACTATTCAGGAATCAGCCTATCCCAAAACACTGCCTGTTTTTGTCAATAAAGTTTTATTGGAACACAGACATACATGTTTTGTTATGGGTTGTCTTTGTACTTCAACAGAGTATTTGTGACAGAGATTGGATATTTCACAAAGCTGAATGTACTTATTACCTGGTTCTTGAAGGAAAACGTTTGCTAATGCTTGACAGATCTCAAATGAAAATATGTGCTTGGGCAAAATGGAAGGACCTTCTTTTTGTACAGAAACCAATGACCTCCAGTGTGTGTTTGATTTGCTTTTTAGGGCCACCACCCAACTCTGGGGGAGCACCCAAAGTTTACCAACTACTCCTTCGATGTAGAAGAATTCATGCACCTTGTCCTCCAGGCTGCAGACCATGTGTCTCAACACCCCAAGTGGCCACTGAAGAGCAAGCGTGATGAGCTATGAATGTGTGCAGTCCATTTGCAAAAAGAGAGTATTTAAACCAGTTACATCCAGATTCACTAGCATACCTGGATTCACATTGAAATCAGTACAGAAGATAGCCCAAGTACTCTGTTATTTGCTACCCCAAAATGATCTTTTCTATCCCCAAGCCTACCCTCAAGAGAACACTTGTTTTATAGTTTTTAAGTCAGCAGTTCTCAACTTGTGGGTCGTGACCCCCTTTGGGGGTCAAACAACCCTTTCACAGGGGTCGCTCGCTTCATGACAGCGGCAAAATAACAGTGATGAAGTAGCAATGAAAATGATGTTATGGTTGGGGGTGTCACCACCACATGGGGAAGAGTATGAAAGGATGATGGCATTAGGAATGTTGAAAACCACTGCTTTAAGCGCTTTTGTGATTTTCGTATCATTACTATGTGAGGATGATACTTTTGCACTGGAAACTCTACTGTTTGCGGTTTAAAAACTAGTCGTGGGCTCACTGGGCTCACTGCCCTCGGTGGCTTCTTTAGGGTAGGTGTGACACCGTGTGATAACCCAGGGTGTTACTTCCTCTTCCCATGGGCCTCCCATGTCGGACCAAGCAAGATCCTTAGTGATGCTTATGATCAGTCTCCCAAGCATGGAGTAATATATGAGAGTAATTGTGAATTATGTAAGTATACTGCCTTTTCCATTATGTGAATACTAACAACAGAATTACTTTATAAAATCATTCTACATTGAATGACGTTAATTGCAACATGATTAGTAACTGAGTGGAAGCCTTTCCATTTTTTCTCCTTTTTCCTCTAATTGCTATTTCTTTTTTTTTTTTTAAGTGACTGATACAGTTTCACAAATACTAATTGCCGTGTTATTGTAGCTAGAATGCCGGAGAATTCGTCCAACAGCAAAAAGGTACAACAGCGCACAGTTATTGCAGATGCAGGCGAAGCCACATGCGTTGGGTCCGTAAGACGGTTCAGAGAGTAAGCGAGCCTAGAGGGCCAGTCTTGGAGGCGTATTGACACCCGTAAGCTGGGCTCACGGAAAATGCTTTTCTTGTTCTAACTAACTTCAGGGATTCCGAAAAATACATTTCTTCTGAAACACTGCACACAAATTTTATGGACACTTTGGTCCCTCCTGAGAGTCACTCACATCCTGGTGCTGCCCCTGATTGCACCTCCTTCTCAGTCTTCAGGCCGCGAGGCACTAGTTTGTGCCTGTCTTTCTGTTGAGGAAACACACAGCACACACTTTTTGAAGACGATAGTTTGGGTTCTCTGTTGAGGCTAATGGACCTTGTTATAGCTCAAGGTATAAACTCACTGCCATCGAGGCCATGCTGCCTCAGTGACCCCCTGTGGGTTTATGAGACTGACTGTTTCCGGCACTAGAGAGTCTCGATAGACTTTCTCCCGCGGAGCTGCTGGAGGTTTGAACTGCCAGCCACGGGGACTGCAACCCAACGCATAATCACTACACCCCCAGGCCCTCAAGTTATAAACAGATCTATTTATTCTACCATCAGAATCTAGAGGCATTGCCAGTGAACTCTGTTGTCTCCTTTTAATCAGCTCCAGGTTATACGAATCAAGAAACAGAAGAAACCATGTTTTTGCATGGGTCTATATTTGAATAATACAATTCCCAAATCACATGTTTGATTTCTTATTTACGCATGTATCATATATAACAAATACATAGGATAAAAATGAACCTCAAGTTTTACAGGACTATCCTGTGCACCTTGTAGAAGATCATCTCACTGGCTTCTCCTTAGCAGGGGAGAGAGTGTGTATTGAATGTATACATCAGATGCAGATATCTGTTGGGTGTATATTTGTAACTGCACATGTGCATCAACTACCTCTGTTAGTACGAAAGGATTTGATGTTGGTTTTTGTAAGAAAGCCAGAGCAGCCACAGGAAGATAATCTCACCCTCTCAGTGAATGAGCCAATTCAAGTAGAGGAAGAATGAAGCCGTCAGCAAGTGCCAGCGAGGGCCGAGCCTCGGGAAGGGTCCGTTTCTTATTGTTCTATGAACTTTTATTTCTCTCTCTCTCTCTCGTAATCAGAAACTGGATAGATTGTGAATGTAAAGTGTACATTTTATTAATATTTGAGTAAAGACCGGTGGTGTTTAAATTGTAAATAGAGGGATAGCAAATGACATCAGAACTAAGATAAATATATATCTCTTTTTTGAGTTGTTAAGTTCAGAGAGAGAACTAGAATACTGGACAGGAGCCGAATGGCCCACTGAGTCAGTTAGTTTATTGTGCCTATCTGGTCGATAAACATGTGGGGTTAATTGAAGGGCGGAGAGATAAATGGCTCAGTGAGTCTCACCTTTCGAGTTCTCGGGGTCTCTTGCTGTGATGGTTGGACCAGGGTGCAGCTGCCTTAGCAGTTCCCAGCTTCAGCTTGCAAGACTGACTTCCTGCAAGACATCCCCAAGGAGAAGCCACATGGATCTACCCCAATGCAGCCGTGGGTGCTGGAGCAGCCGTGTGGAGACCCCTGCCAGCGCTGAGATGCTTACACATTCACTCACTCAGCTTTCCTCCTGCGGTCCGCGTCATTGCCTCTGCTTTGTGAGATGGAGGAGGACTTTGTGGATTGGTGTTGGACATAAGGGTTAATGTTGGACTTGTGGGCTTGGCCAGCACTGGGTTGGGATGTTTTCTTGATGCTCACTTAACCTTTACAAAAAACTCTCTCTTATACATGAGTTTTTGTTGATTTATTTCTTCAAAGTACCCAGACTGACACACCCACAAAGCCTAAACTATCGAGGGTCCTTTTCCTGGATCACAAACTGTTTCCTCGAGCTGAGGGATATTTATTAAACTGTGGGTAATAGGGAAACCTCACAGCAATAGCTTTGATGAGGATCTCAGTATTGTGCAGAAAGGGAGCTATAATATATTTGGAGGCAGGTGTTACTACTGTTCTGCATGCAGAATACTAGAATTTCCACGGGATGTATTTCACAGGAAAGGTGTTTGTGAAGACAGCGGTACACCTGTAAGCAGTGTTGCGAGAGACGGGCGAAGGGACTCTGGAAGGAAGCACCTCTTCGGGTTTATCTGACCTCATTTTAAGAAGCATGTCGGGAATGTAATTCAGTAGCACAACAAGCATTTCAGAAATTTCCAGCAACTTTTTAATGATAAAATGATTAGATTTGCATATATCACATTTAAAGAGAATAAGCTTTGTATGAAACAAATATATATATTTTAAAAGAAACAAATATTTTTGACACTTATGGAATTAGCTTTCTTCAGGCTTTTTATAGGAACAAAAGAAAGTATTCAAATTGTCGAAATTTTTAGATGTGAAGACTTCTCTTTGTATTGATTAAGTCTGTAAAATGGCTTTGGAATAAATTATATATGATATGTGACTGTCAACATTTTAATGGTTTTTGTGTGTGTCAGAATGTTATTTGCTTACTTTTTGGACAATGTATGAATCTTAATTATAAAATTCTAAGCCAATTAGCGATGAATTCACTATAACTAAAAATTACACCTTACATTTTTTAGCATTTTATTATCACAACTTTTATAAATGTTATGGGCATAGTGCTTACAAAATAGCTAAATGAGGGCTGTTCTAATTTATGCATGAAAAAGGGGCTTCTTTAAAGACCACATAACTCCTGGTCCACCGCCAGACTCCCGTTCACTTACTCCTTTGTTCAGTAACTAGTGAGCTGGCAGCTACTGGCTGTGCCAGGTACTAGGATCAGGCACACAGCAGCGAAATGGGAGATGCAAATTGTTGCGCTCCTGGAGTTTACATCCCAGCAGAAGAGATGGGAATTAGTAAAGTATACTGCTTTTATTTTACTTTATTAATCATTTTATTGAGGGCTCTTTTTTTTTCTTTTGTGTTTTGCTCTTTATTATTATTTTTTAATTAACTACTTTTATTGGGGGGTCTTACATCTCTTATCACAATCCACACAATCATCCGTTGTGTCAAGCACATTTGTACACATGCTACCATCATCATTTTCAAAGCATTTTCTTTCTACTTGAACCCTTGATATTAGCTCCTCATTTTCCTCCTCCCTCTCCCCTCTCCCTCCCTCATGAACCTTTGATAAGTTATAGGTGATCATTTTCATATCTTACATTGTCCTGTTGCCCTTCACCCACTTTTCTGTTGTTCATCCCCCTGGGAGGGGCTTATAGATTGATCCTTGTGATTGATTCCCCCTTTCTCCTCCCACCTTCCCTTTATCCTCCTGGTATTCTCATTGTTGACCCTGAAGGGTTATTGGGGGCTCTTACAGAGCTTAATAACAATCCAAAAATCAATTGTATTAAGCACACATGTACATACGTTGCCATCATCATTTTCATAACATTATCTTTCTACTTGAACCCTTGGTATCACCTCCTCTTTTTTCCCCTCTTTCGCCCAAGTATACTATCTTTATAACCAGACATTTTATCGATCTTTTTTATAGAGAAAAGAAGTTCCTTTAGCCATGATGCTCTTTGGTGATTCTGAGATACAGTTCATATCTAGAAAGCAGGGGGATACTTAACTCTTTCCCTGTCATGAGGAATGTTCAAAGGGATGAGTATGATGCCGCAGCAAATTCCAGGAGGATCCATTGCGGGGCTTCCTTTGTTCTCGCCCCTCTCTTTAGTAGACCTGGGTTTACTTTCACTGGGAACGTGGGCAGCAAAACACATCCAACAGTTTATATGAGTACAGTTCAGGGACTGATTACTTTCATCGAGCTGTAGAATCATTCTTGCTCTCTTGAGTTTTTCCCTTTCCATGAACATAAACTCACTGCAACCCGCCCAAGTTCTTGTTTAATAGCTTGAGTTATTGCTCTTACTTTGATCCCCAAAAGCTAGATTTAAAAAGAGTCTTGGATTGGTTGAGGTTATATGTCAACTTGGCTAACCCACGGTTCTCAGGGGTCTGGCAGAGAGTCTGTAAGCATCCTCTGTTTTGTGATCTGATGCTAGCAGGCAATCATTTGAAAGGGACATTTCCTTAGGGACGTGGCATGCTTACAATATATCTGAATATTCTGGCAAAGGTTGCCCCTGCTCAATTCTGTATCTGACTCATCACCTCTGACCTCTGGGTCTTTGGACTTGAGCCAACAGCCTGCTGTCTGCCCTGCAGATTTTGTGATTTCCCAGCCTCTACAAGTGCCTAAGCCATTTCCTTGGAATAAATCTATATGTACAAGGGGACTTCAAAAAGTTCATGGGGAAGTAGAATGAAAAGAATGGTTTTGCTCCTGTAGAGAACCCAGCCCTAGACAATGCCCTAGACATGGTCTAGCTAAAGTGTTGCTTGGCTTCAAGGAGACTTCAAGGCATATTATTGGTTTAAATTTTAAATATTAATTCAAGGCAGTAGTTTCAGGAGCTTTCTTATCCCCATAGCTCCAGGAAATTTGGAGTCTAAGAGAATGTTAAGTTCTGTGCTAGCTACATTCCCTGCCTCCCTCCTTGGATCAGGATTCATTTATAGCAGCAGTTCTCAACCTGTGGGCCGTGACCCCTTTGGGGGTGGAACGACCCTTTCACAGGGGTCACCCGATTCATAACAGTAGCAAAATTACAATGATGAAGTAGCAATGGAAATAATGTTAGGGTTGGGGGGTCACCACAACATGAGGAACTGTATGAAAGGGTCGCGGCATGAGGAAGGTAGAGAGTATTTGACGTAGGTGTTCAGTATGGGTAGCTGAGCACCATGCAGTCCTGACCTCATAGCAAAGGGTACAGTTCTTGAAGGCAATTACTGCCCATCCCCTAGCCTCCAGGCCCTAACTCGTCCTTTGGCCATCTTTCCAAGAAGGGCCAGGCATTGGAGAAGGACATCTTCCTCTGTGAAGTCCAGGGTCAGTGAAAAAGCGGAAGACACTCAACAAGCGGAATTGACATCGTGGCTGCAGCAAAGGTTCAGAGCACAGATTGTGAGGCGGCGCAGGACTGGGCCACCTTTCAGTCTGTGTCAGAGGTCGTCACGCGGCAAAGCCGACTCCCTGCCACCGAACAAGCAGCAACAAAGTCCTGGCTCTCCTTTCTCTGTTGCTCCAGGTGCAGAGAGACTGGTCACCGGCACGCTTCTAAGGCCCTAAGCACTACACAATGAAATAGAAGGTAGAGCAGAGGCATTAATCATGTTATTTGACTAAGTAAGGGGTGTCCTGTGAAATTTTGGTCCTAAACCTCCAAACTAAGGAACCTCCAACAGTCCAAGCCCTCTGATCTGTAACACTGGACTCATGTGGTTGGTAGATGCATTCCAGTTGGTTCCTTCCCTGTGGACAACAAGGAAGATTGGGAAAGACTGGGAAGATGGAACAAGTTGTCCACATCAGCCATTGAAAACCTCATGAATAGTAACGGGGCTATTTGCGCATTCATAGCCTTCTATATATTCAGTGGTTTTATAAATGTCAAATTCTTTGTTGCGATACTCAGATACTTCCTTTTTTGGGGGGTGTG
>NW_022103928.1:10837137-10853926 GCF_000313985.2 Echinops telfairi
GTACCCCTGTGGGAATCTGAGACTAAATCTTTACAGGAGTAGAAATCTTTACGTGGAGCAGCTGGTGGTTTTGAACCACCAACAGTGTGGTTAGCAGCCCAGCCGTCAACCCACTAAACCACCAGGGCTCAAATGTGGAATGGGGAGTTAGTCTTGTAGTGAGATCCCTTCTTGAAGTTGCAGAAGTATTCTTTGAAAATAGTTAGTGGAGATTTTGGAAAATACTTGCTACTTCTAAACTAGGAGTCTTAGTCTCAGTTTAGGAGTCCAAACAGTTTAATAAATCATCTCAGGCATACTTGCCCTAATGAAGCCATTTGATTAAAATAAACTACTCCAAACCAAGTGTTACTGTCCAAACTCAAACAAAACCCACTGCCCTCCAGTCGCGGCTGATGTATTTCACCAGAACACAAATAGCTTTCTTCTCTTTTAGCTCATTGGAACGTGTTGAAGGATTTTACAACCAATCTTTACAACCTGTTTTCAGGTTATTTCTTACTGCTATCTTGCTCTGGGCAGTAATGTACAGTATGGACACTAGGTGGCAGCCAAACTCTTCCGATGATCCCCTTGCGGTCCGCTGCCCCATTATAGATTCCAGGCACCAGAGAGTCTGTGAGTGATGGATTTGTTTCATCCCTGGCTCAGGGGAACGTGGGGAAATAACCGAGGATGAGTTTCAGACTTAAGTGTGTAATTTCTTAGATTTAGCCAGTCCCTGACTCATGTATGCTATCTCTCAATTACATTTCCTGCAAAAAGTACCTGCCCAGGGAAGAGAATTTCTAGCGACACACCCCTTTACGTCACTGACATATAGGAGAATCTGGTTGGACGTGAGCGCTATTTTAGGGTCTACACTAGTATATTAGCTTGTTAATTTTTAAAAGAGATCATTTTATCGGAGGCTCTTAGAACTCTTGCTATAATCCATATATCAATTGTATCAGACATATTCATACATGTACTGCCATCATTCTTTTCTAGACATTTACTTTCTGTTGAGCCCTTGGGATCTGCTTAGCTTCACTCTTCTGAGGTGTGAATTTCTGTTGTATACTGGCCTTTTAAGTTTCTGCGTACACAATCGCTGTTATCAGAACAGCAACCGAGAACCAGACCAAACACTGAGCAGAGTTTTTCCTTGAAAGCTGAAGTCCCAAGAATGACCAAACATTCATGTAGGAGAGTTAGTGAGTAGAAAGCACCAGCTGCCACTGAGTCAACACTGATTCATGGTGTCCCGGGTCGTGAGAGAAAACTGGGCTCCATTGTTCTTGTTGGCGCTAGGTGCTGTGGGTTGATGCAGGTGCTGTGGGTTGATGCTGACGCTTGCACAGCGGAAGGAAACGCTGTCAGGTTCTGCACCACCATCACAGTGGTTGCTACGTCTGAGCCCATTGTCGCGGCCACTCTGACACTGCATCTCCTTAGGGACTTCCTCTTTTCTGAAGACCCTTTTCAAGGGACTGGTTTCTCCCCATCACTTGTCCAAAATACATAGGCGAAGTCTTGTCATCCTCCTGTCTGGACAGATCTGTTCATTCTTCTGACGTCACTGGTATATTCAGCATTCTTCAGGAACACCATCTTTCACAGGAATCCCTTCTGCAGTGTGCCTTAGTGCCCAGCGTTGGCGTGCATATGGGGGGACTGACTATGCCATGGCTTGGGTCCGGTGTGCGTTTTAACCCTTTAGGTCACAGGCAGCAGTTTGACTCTATAATGCACCTTTTGGTTTCCCTATGGCTGTTTGCCTGTGTTGACTGTTAATCCAGGTAGGAGGAAACCCTTCGATCTTCTCTTCGTGCATTGTGAAGTTGCCTTTGGGTTCACCGGTGAGGATTTTAGTCTCTTTAAGCCGAGGTCTGCTCTAGGCAGAAGGCTGTTGTCTTTGATCTTCATTGATTTCATTTTTCGACAATGAGAAAACATCCCTTCTGATAGAGAGATTTCAATATCAGATCAAAATCCCAATCCCCAAACTCCCAACCCTGCTGCCCTGGAAGCCCCACTGCCAGGTTGGGTGGTTTGACTGCGCCCCATGAGGTTAGGGTCCCCCATGCCAGAGCCGAGTTTCAGAAGCCCCCTCTGTGCCAGGTTGACTTATGAGCCACATCGGAACCATTAATGGGCCACTTGTGCGCTTAGGCTATGAACTGGGTTTTCCTTTCGACACCTCCGAACAACAGCCCCCCAAACCTACTGCCATTGAATCAGCAGGAGCAGCGTTCCAGGTACGGTCACCCCCACGTTCCACGACGGAGATCAAAGCTGATGAGGGTGGTGGACAGTTGGCGTAGGGGCTGCTCCCCGTGGCGCTGCTCCCCGTGGCGCGGCGCCGAGTCTGGCTGACCCGTCAGCTGCCATCTCTCAATCGGTGGCCAATGGTCGGTAAGAAGCTATTGTCGCTTCCAGAGAAACTTGGTAAGTCAACTGCCGGGACGCAATCCTGTCCACGGCCGTCTCACCCAGGTACAGCGGCTCAATGCTGCGTGATGGGAAAAGCCATTGGGCTAGCGATCAGCAAGTGGAGATGAAGTTCCAGGTGACCGCCCAGAGAAGGGACTGGCAGTGAACGTGGGATCGACCTGTAAACAAAGCAGGTGACGGGAGGACAAGGAGGGCCGTGCCGGGGACGTACTGAGCAGACAGAGGCAAGGCAGGAAAAGGCCGGGATGCCCACTGGGGAGCAGGGGCGGCGGAGAACAGCCAAGGCGACAAGTTCCCATCCTGCTGTAGGGACGCTGCCTCCGTTATGGCCCGCGGGGAGGGACCCGGGGAAGGAAGGGGGCAAGCCCAGAGTCACAGGAAGAGCAATTCCACATAGATAAGGGGCGGGAGGCGGGGTGTGAATCCGCTGGAAAAGGTGTTTCATCTTCATCCACCTTGTCCCCCACCCCCGCCTTTCCAGCCACTTCCAAGGAGCAGGTTTCCTAGCGCCCTGGACAAAGCACCCGACACAACACTGCCGCTGGGACGGGACCTGGGTCGGGCCTGGCTTTGGTCGGAGGGCCGGTGTCCTCGGTCGCCTGGCTCTGCCATCCGCCCCTCCGACGCGAGCGCGCTCAGCAGGCGGGGAAAGCAGAAGGCGCCGGTCGGCTTTTATTTGTCCTCTTGCTGCGGCTGCTTGGAGCCTGCTGTTCTCCTGGGAAAGTCTGCGGTGGGAACGTCTGCTCCTGGGTCTACTCCTGGGTTGAACGGGAGCGGGAATCCAACCGAAAGGTCTGCCCTGGCCGGTTGGCCGGTGGCGGCAGCCTGTCCCCTGATCCCGCGGGGAGTCACCTAGCATGGCAGATTTTGTGCTTGCTCTGCGGGTACCTGGGCCTGTCTTTCGGAAAGGACCCCACGCATACCACAATTCTGGCGAAACCAGATGCCTTCGAGTTGCTTCTGACTCCTGCGACCTGTGTGTGTCAGGATGGAGCAGTATCCCATAGGCGTCTTGATGGCCGATCCGAAAGTAGGTCACCAGGCCTTTCTTCCGAGGTGCCTGTGGGTGGACTTGGGCCCCCAAGCTTCCTGTGAGCTGCTGAGCACCTCACTTGTACCACCCAAAGTCTCAGCACTCCAGCTGGCCCTGTGGGTATTGTCTAGCTCATTCACTGGGACTTCCTGCGGGACCATGACCTTGGAAAGCACTTGCTCATGTAGCACATCCAGGGGCTTGGCAGGGTTTTGACAAGAGGCCGTGTGGTAGAGCGGCCGAAGTACAGGCTCTGGCATCGAGCAGATCCTGTGCTGCCTGAGTGATCTCAGCCAAACCGCTGACGTGCGTACAGCCTCAGTGTTCTCATCCGCAAAGGGGGCTTCTATTGATGGTACCCTGAGTGGCATAAACAATGAACGGGCCTGGCTGCTAACCAGAGGTTGGAGGTTGGAGTCCACCCAGTGGTGTTTCAAGCAGCCCTGGTGGCATAGTGCTCACGAGTTAGAAATCACCAGCCAGTCCTCAGGAGAAAGACAGGGTTGCGACGTCTGTACAGAGTGACAGTCTTGGGGACACACAGGGAAGTCTACCCTGTCTACCCTGTTCTACAGGGCGGCTGTGCGATGGCCTCAACTCGTTGACAGTGAGCAAGCGAGCAGTGGCTCCGACGAAAGGCCCAATAATCGATGTCCCGCAAACACAGCCACTGGAATCCTCCTGGGGTCACCGTGAGCTGGGAGGCAGCTGGAGCGCCCCCACCTCAAAGCAACAGTGGTCCCTAGCGCATCAGTTAGTCATTCACGCCGAGCAGTAGGCCCATGGCTAGAAACACAGTGGTGAGTGACCAGTACCAGGCAGGTCCTCATCCAACTTCCTGTTGTCGTGGGAAGCTGCTGAGCCGCTTCTGGACATCCAAGGAGCGCCTCTCACAGCGTCGAACCGGCCCACGGCGGCCTCTTGTCTGTGATCTTTCTGGGAGTTGATGGCCAGGGCTTCCTCTTGAAGAGCTGTTGGTGGGTTAGAATCAAGAGCTTAGCCATTTGTACCACCAGAGCTCCCTAAACACACAAGGGAGGGCGGCAACCCGATTAGCTGAGGAAGGGGAGCCCCAAATCCAACCCACAGCCATTAAGCCCATTCCTGCACACAGTGACCCTGCGAGACAGGGTAGCACTGCCCCTGTGTGTCCCCCAAGACTGTAACTCTCCACAGGAGTAGAGAGCCTCCTCTTTCTCCGGAGAAGCAGCTGGTTTTTCTGAACTGCTGACCTTGTGGTTAGCAGTCCACCACCTAAGCCCCTACATTACTGGGGCATGAGCATGCTTATACCTGGGGGAAAGCTCTAGGCTGGGGAGGGTCTTGGGGGAAGGTTATTTCACGGAAATGTACGGTAACACACTTCAGGATGTCTGGTACATTCGAGGCCTTGAGAAACAAGGAGAGGAGGGGGCGGGGGAAGACGATGCAGACACATAGGACGCGAAGGTCCCGTCCCCTCCTGCACCACAAGCACCTCTCTTCAGCCGTGACTTGGATTTGAAGTGGTACCCCGACAGTGGCCACTGCAAGCCCAGGATGCTCAATCCCGTCAAGTGCTGAGTGGCCCAGGGGTAGGAAACCTCAGCGAGGCCAGGTGGCAAAGCAAGGCCCTCCCGCCATCTCCCGGGGAAAACCAGCAGAATCCATGCGATGGTGGGAGCTGGTTTCGAGGAGCCTGTTGACCGGCTTTCTCAGCATCATCTGAGAACCTGACTCCAGGAAACTGCCACCACTGGCCTGCCTTCCCCAGCCCCTGGTTTCCGCATCAGGCATGTCAGGCTTGGAACCCCATCTCTGAGCGCTACGTTCGAATTCTATGCTTTTCGAAAACTACCATGCAGCCCTCCCTCCGCGTGACCCTCCTACGTGCTCTCTGCATGTTATATGTGTGTGTGTTTTCCAGTGATCTCCTTAGAGGCAGAAAAATGGACCCTTCTGCTCCTGCAGTCCACAATTAAGTGACATGCCCTCTGTAAATAGATGCAAAAGGAAAACTTCCCAAACGGAAACCCACGGTTCAGTTGCCTTGTCCAACGTCTGAGCTAGCGCATGTCTTTATGCAAAATGCTTGGGTGCTGAACCCTCAGAAGGAAATAAATTCATTTGCTGAAGGTTTAGAGATGGGTTGAGACGCAGAGATATTAATGATTTTCTCTTATAAAGGTGCAACGGAGGTGCAGGGGGAGGGGAGAGGGCAACTGAAGCTTTTTTTTTTGTAAAGTGAAATAAAATCAACTACTGTTTAGGGAAAAGAGTCCTGGTGGTGTAGTGGTTACACACTGGGCTACAATCTGCAAGGTCGGCAGTTCAAAACCACCAGCAGGCTCTACAGGAGCTAGATGAGGCTTTTACTCCCATTACCAGCTACAGTCTTGAATACTCACCGAAATAGTTAGTTCTACCTGTCCTATAGGGGTGCTATGAGTCAGAATTGACTTGATGGCAGTAAGGGTTTGCAGGGGGGTTGGGGGGGGGCGCTGTTTAGGGAGGGATGGAAAACACAAAACAGGTTTTATTACTAATGTGATCATGACTTGGGATCTAGTGGAGGAGGGAGCCGCTGACCAGAAACTGGAGTTGTGTGTCTCAATGCAAGTTCAAGTCTGCCTTTATGAATTCAGGAAAAGGAGAGTCCTTTGCACAATGGCTTGAGTGCTGAGATAGTTAAGTTTATTGTGCCAACCTGGCCAATAAACACATGTGCAATTAATTGAAGGGCGGAGGGATAAATGGATCGGTGAGCCTCGCCTTTTTAGTTCTTGAGTCTCTTGCTTTCTGATGGTCGGGCCAGGGTGCAGCTGCCTTAGCCAGTTCCCTGCTTTAGCTGGCGGGGCTCACTTCCTGTGAGACATCCCTGAGGAGAAGCCACATGGACCTACCCCGATTGCAGCCCTGGGTGCTGGAGCAGCCGTGTGTAGACCCCTGCCAGTGCTTACATGCTCACCGATTTGGCTTTCCTCCTGCATTTGGCATTATTGTGTGTGTTTTGTGAGACTGAGGAGGACTTTGTAGATGGGTGTCAGACTATGGGCATATGGACTTGGGCAGCACTGGGTTGGGATGCTGTCTTAAACTCTCTCTTATACATATGAGTTTCTGTGGATGTGTTTCTCTAATGTACCCAGACTAACACAAGTGCATTGATGCTCATCTCCGGTGAAGGGGACTTTTGTTAATATTAAGCATAGTGTTAAACAAAACAAAACAACAAATAGACCCTTTCCTCTTGAGTCGATTCCGACTGAGAAGGGCTGACCCTTAGGGTGTCTAAGGTTGTAGTTCTTAACGGAAGCAGATTGCCACATCCCTGTCTGGTGGAGGGTGTGTTTGAATGAACTTCCTGTCTGTCAGCAGTCAAATGCTTAACTACTGCATTGCCTGGGCTGCTTAGGGCTACCAAGAGTTTCCTAAAAGGTTGCTCGGTGAAACTTAAAGTCTTCAGAAGGCATTTGCCTAACGAGATTGATTTAGATTTGATCCTCCTGTAGGAGAGACCGTGAGCTCTGGGTGGCATAGTGGTTACGTGTTGGGCCGTGAGCTCTGAGTGGTGTAGTGGTTACATGTTGGGCCGCTAACTGCAAGGTCAGCATTTCGAACCAGTAGCTGCTCCGAGGGAGAAAGATGAGGTTTTCTACTCCCAGAAAGGCTTGCTCTCTTGTAAACGCACAGGGGCAGCTCTGTCCTGTCCTATAGTGTTGCTGTGAGTCTGGATTAAATGAGGGCAGGAGTTTGGGGTTGGGGGTAGAGATACGGGGAGGGATGATGAGTCTTCAGGAGGAAAGCAGAAGGTAACTTGAAAATATGAACACTGACCGGTGCTCAGGACAGCCTGATAGGGGCGTCCTCTCTTTGCCTTTCTTGTCCCTGAGCCAGTAGACTTGGCATTTTTAGTTAGATATCGCTGCAGCCAGTATCAAAACCAAAGCCACCACTATCAGATTGATCCTGACTCTTGGGGACCCCGTGTACTCCTGATTAGAACTGAGCTCAGTAGGGTTTTCTTGCTCAATGGTCCTCTTTCTGGAAGCAGGTCGCTCAGTCTTTCTACTGCAGAACCACCGGGTGGGTTCACACTGTCAACGAGCAAGCCATTGGTGCCACCCAGGGGCTTGGAACTTGCACATTAAAGAAAAAAAATCCTTTCCTTAGTTAGAAAGCAGACTATTTAGATGGTACTGTTTTATAGCAATTGTGTGGAATGATATGTGTCTTTAACTTTGTGAAGTTGCAATGATAAGCAAGCCACTCCTATCTGACACTGATCTTATCCTTGACCCTCACCTCATCTTCCCTCACACCCCTCAGGGACCTCCTCATCCCCTTCTTTAGTAAGTCCCCAAGTGTCACCTCAGCCTCCTATTTTACGAGCAAACATCATTCATCACCTCTGAACAATGCCGCGCAGAGCCCAAGGGTTGTGTGCGACCGTGATGTCGATGGGAACCATTCATTATTCCATCAAACATTTGGCATGTCAGTCAATGAAAAAATATGTGCTGTAGGACTGACAGCTCAAAATAGTCTTGGCAGCAATTGGCATGCCAAGATCTTGATAGTGTAATGAATTATTCTTTAAGCCTATCATTTCATCCCATCAATTTGGCCATCTAGACTTTTCTTTTGAGGGGGACGGGCAGAGGTCTGCATTACAGAAGTCTTCTAAGAGAACCCACAAAATAACTGCAGCCTGGCAAAGAAAGACTAGGGCTATGAGAAGTCCAAGTAGAAGGAATGTTCCCCCCAGAGGAAAAAACTGGGGTACATGTATAATTCAGGAAAGTTTAAGAAAAAATCCTGACCTTATAGGACTCGTGGACATGGAAGAACACACACAAACACACACACACACACACAATTCTCTTCCATTGACCACTTGTAGAATGGCACCTTTCATCTTTTCATCCTCATTTTCCACCACGACACACTGGGAAATTTATCATTCCTTTTGCATTGTTCTGCAAGCTTGCTCAGCAATCTAGCTTCTGCTTACTTAGGACACACAGGTGTTTAGAACTGTCTTGGATTGGACTTTGGATGGAAAAATCAATTTCCCCCAGTTAATCTTCATACGTATATGCCTTTTCCCACACTTGATGTATGGTTTTTTTCTTACACTCATGTGGCTAATTAATTCCGTGCATTCTCAAGTCTGACCTCTTTAAAGATTTGCACCCACCTCTTCTCCCCCGAGTGCTTCAAAGTCAGGCTGAGAAATTGGATGGGCTTTATGGGGGCATGTTAGCAAGTTGGCATGCACTTGGCTGACTTCTGAGCGTGGCAGAAAACATGTTTAGGTTTCAGCTGGCCAAATGGCTTTCATCCTAAAATTTCTATTTATTTCTAGGAACAGCAGCTGCCACATCCTTCCCCCAGCCCCCCACCCCCAATATCTCTGCTGAATTGCTTGGTGTAAATGGTTATTTTCCATCCTGTTAAATAACGCCTCGTTGCTACAGCCGTGGTCATTTTAAATACCATCACAAAATAACAGCAGCATCAATTTGTTCCCAGGATTGGGTCTTAATTGTTCGCCCATTGTTTGAAAATAGAGAACTGCCTCGTTAATCTACTGCAGAATATTAAGCATTTCATTAAAATATTGCCCCGAAAGGAGACTTACTTCAAACCCCCTTGATGTGCCCTTCACCGCTCCCCATCTGATCTCGTCTGCATTTTTAACTCTCAACCTGCAGAGAAGTCTGGGCATCTGTGACCTTTTAATTTGGGCTTCAAAGAAAACATTTCTTAATGTTATGTAATAAATCAATCATTACTTGCCTAATAATCTTAATGCATGTCTTTGAAGTCAGCAATTCACAGGAGAGGCTGGGATTTTTAAAAATTGACAACTCTCTAGTCATTTGATGTAAACGGTGTTTTATTGATCAGCTGTGAGACAGTATTTGCTATTAGCTGCATACAAAGGCAGGCGATTGTGGGGCGCAATGGAAATGAAAAGTACAGGTGTGTGTAATGTTTGCATGTTACCTCTGTGTGTGTGCATGTATGCGTGTGTAATACAGGTAGTCCCTGACTTGGGAAGTATCTGAGTAATGGGAAACCTTACATTTAAGGAAGGTTGCAGTGCATAATTTGCTGATGTTATCATTCTCATGTTAACCTGAAAGGCACAGAGTGGATTGATGACCATACTGGTAATAAAAAGGTGATAATAATGAGAATTAAAAAAACAAACCAAGCCAGAATCCTGTCATAAGTCACAGGCTCCTTAGCCGTTGTGTCTAGGCTCTGAAGTACGTCAGAAATAGGATGAGCTTAAATTTTAGTATTTGAAATTTCTCAGATAATACTGATTTCCCTTTAAGTCTACCTTATGTTTCCACGTGCACATTCTCACACACACAATATTTATATACTTCATGGTTTGTACAACTCTTGAAATGATAGCATTTGTGGCCATATTACCTCTGTATTCTTGTTGTGCGTTGTTGTGGAGTTGGTCCTGAGCCTTGGAGACCCCATGTGTCAGAGTGGAAGCCCCACCCCCCACCCCGAGGCTGTACTCTTGATGACAGCAGTTCAGGAGGTCTTTCTCCTGCAGATCAGCTGGGTGGGTTGAACCTCCAACCTTTGGGTTAGCAGTAGAGCGTTTTGCTGTTGTGTCGTGGGGCTCCTCCTGCGTCGTCTCTAGATTCATTCTTTAAAATGTCTCTTTATCTAGGCTCCTTCAATTGTCTTTGGTCTTTTGGCCTGGGTTTCTTTTGTGAAGAGTTTGAAAACAGACCTTTCTCAACTTAGAAATAATAGTCTAATTACTTGATAATGGATGCTTTATTTATGATACTAAGTCGAGACTCCCCAAACAGCCTGGGTGTTCACTTTATTTGTAGATGAGCTTAGATAACAGCACAGGCCTAGAGTCACTGCTACTTTGATGACTGATTATGAAGTGTGTTTAGGAAGAAAAGCAACAAAACACAATTAATCTAATAGTGAAAAGAAGGGAAGGTAATGTTGCCTTGAAGCTAAACTGTTCATTGTGAACATACAGCCTGAATTTAGAATGAAACAGCTTCACTTCTGGTTCCTTGAAAAGGCCCTCATTTGCTTGTCTATCTCAACTTGACCTCATTCTTTAGAGAATTCTTATCCAGACTACCCAAGTCCTGTCTGAGATGCTAACATAAACAGAGACAATACACGTTTTGGAGCTGTCAGGGGCCCCATCTCTCTTAGTAGTTGAGAACCGCAGCAATGTCATGGTCAAGATGTGCTTGGATTCATGATCTCAGCTCAGAGGTCAGCAGCTATAGGACCTTGTGTGAGTCATTGAACGTCACTGGGCCCATTTAGGAAGATCTTCCTTAAGCATTGTTGCATATTGTTGTTGTTGCATTCATTATAGGAACCCCAGAAAGTCCTACACACGGATAAAAAGGAAGAACCAACATGCTATATACTCTCCTGGTGTAGGGGCCATGTTACTGTTTTTGTCGTGGGTCGTGGTGTCTATGCCATGCCACTACAACCTTCTATGACAGGGTACCCGTGCCTCCTAGGTTTCCTAGGCTGCGCTCTTTACAGAAGCCCAGGGCCAGGGTCTTTCTCCCACGGGCCTTGGAGTGGGCTCTGCCCTTGTGATTGGCAGCTGAGTGTTAAACCCGTGCTCATTCAGAACTCCTGCTTGAAGCCCAGACTCGAGTGGGGCTATTGCTACCAATTGTAGAGTGGCTCCTCTTCCCTCTCCCCTTCGCTCCTTTCCCATTACCTTTCTACTCAATAATTCATACGGAAAGGCTTTGGTTTCAAATGAAGCTATGCTCCCACTAGGGGTGTTTTTTAGGTTGTTTCACTAGTCCCTTTGTTTTTTTTAATCTGAACACTAAAAATGCGTTTAGATAGAAATGTTTATGTCTGCTATTTTTCTATTTTTCGTTCTTACATAGACAAACAAAATCGAACTCCCTGCCATCAAGCCGATCACAACTTACAGTGACCCTGTACGTTCGGGCGGAACTGCGCCTGGAATTTCCAACTGCTGACCTTGCCGTTAGCAGCCCATCAGGACGCCACTAGGACTCCTTCTCCCTGACCCAGCACCTCCAAGTTCAAAGTAGGAAAATAGGCGCACAGTGGTAGGAAACCAAAATCCTCTAAACAACTTCAACCGATGCTGTGCACACCCAACGGACATGCTCTCCCTCATTCACATATAAGCTCTCCTACTCAGCACACACATATGGAGATAACAACCTTTCATGCCAGACATTAAATATAGCCCCATAGATTCCCCCCCTCCTCCCACCCAACACTATGCATATTTATGTGTTCAACGTCTGGCCTTCAGGTTGGCAGTTTGAACCCACCCTGAGGCATTTCGGGAGATCAAAGTCCCATCCTTGACACCCCACCCCTACCCCAGAGCAGTTCCTTTCTGCACACATGGCTCACAGGAGTCCCAGTGGACTCGCTGGCCACTAACGACAGCCTGCACATTTGTTGATCCACCTGCTTTCTAATGGGATCTGAACTATTTCTCAATGACCATAAAATGATTGCATCTAAATCCTCCAGCGTCGGCAGGGTTTTTTGGGGGAACCAATTTTCTGTTGTTGAATGGTTAGGTCCTTCCTAATTGATTGATATTGTGTGCATTTAAAAAAATGATATTGAACATCCTTGCACATACACATCGCACTTTGTGTCCAATTACTACCTCAGGGTTAATTCCTGGATGGGACGACACAGAGTCCCAAAGCATGCACAGTTTTAGAGCTGCGATTACAAATGGGTAGATTTTCATGCAGAAATATGACACCCCCACCCCTACTAACAATCCAGCAGTGACTCCAGCTTCTCCTCTCTCTGCAGATATACAGCCGTGGATCTCATCAGTTGAGGGAAGAGTTTTAACGTGGAACTACAGAGTCGGATTTTTTTGACCAAAACATGGAGAGACGAGATCACGTTGGGCTTGATCTTTGTTTTACACACTGAACCCATTCCAACTGCTCCGGGCAGCCAGACAAGTTGCAACAGTGATGGCCATGACGACAATGATCCGGGTGAAAGAAAGGGTAACCACCCTGAAAGCTGGACCACGAGCAGCAACTATTGTTGCTGACTGAATAGACCCGATACAAGAGCAGTGACATCTGTTATTCTAGACAGCCCAAGTGGCTGTCACTTCTCAAAGTAGGTTAAGTAAAAAAGGCTACACAGGTTAATTAAAAGATAAAACCATGCAGTTGGCCACAGTGTCTGGGTAATTGTTTTGTCCACTAAGGTAAATATGCAATGCATATTACAGAGGGCTAGGAAAAACACAACACCCACCAAACGTGTGTGACAACAGTGAGATATCTGTGTTTAGAGCTGGCGCGCTCTTTCTATGTTTAGACATTTATGAGCCTACATAGCTTCAAAAGAACAATTTCAGAATTATCTGTAAACGATGAAGGGCTATTCTGATCTATGGAAGATTGGAGCTATTTGTAATGATATAAACAACCTTTCTTTTTTTTTAAAAATTGCACTTAATGAAATTACCTGATCTCTTTTACCTGACTCAGGTAGATGGCCCCATATATTATTTTCACATGTTTCTCCAACATTATTTTCCAACTTATCCAACATTCTTTTAAGTGACCCAAGATAAGCAACCTTTTTATAATGGTATGTCTCAAATACACACAAGCGTGCAATGAACGTGCAGGTACCCATCACCTTCTTAACAATAGTCTTCAATTCAGAGCTACCCAGGCCCTCACCTCTGTTGGATAATTTCAGAACATATCCCAGACATCCTATGATTATATTCAGAAACATTTTAGGGTATGAAAAGCTGCCTTTGACTGATTGGACCCAAAATTAGATGAGCATTTAATTTTCTGATTCAGCATTACTAGAATCTCTTTGTAAAATATGGTTCAGTGCATAAGCAGTTACTTAACAACAACAACAACAACAACAACAACAAAAAAGAAGCTACCTGGCTTCTCTGACCCTCTCTTTCCTGCTCCGGAACACCTTAGACATCACAGGATATTGTGACGATTCCAGGAGATGCCTCAAGATAACGAAGCCTTAGACCTTGTAAGTAACTGTCATCACTCTCCTCCTCCTCATCATCATTAGTAAAATCCAGATTTTGCAAGTAAATGTAATTTGGCCATCCTGAGAAGATAAGTGGTAAGATGTAGAGGTTTCAGTGGTGGCGAGGAAATGAGAAGTGGAAAGTGTGGCGGGAAAAAAGTGGTTTGGAGGAGAAGGAAGGCAGGACTGCGGCAGCTGGGACAATGGCGCCCTGGATGTTTGCAAGGTGGTGAGCCCAAGGTAGGAGTCCCCAGGGGAGACAAACAGGACAATCTGTGGCTGTTTGCAAGAGTGGAGGTTTGAGTCCACTCAGAGGTGTGTCAGAAGAAAGGCTGTGCCATCTCCTTCTGAAACTTCAGTTACTGACACGCCTTTGGAGCACAGTTCTAGTCAGCCACACGTGGGGTCTCCATGAATCCGTGAACAGCTGTGTGTGTGCGCGTGTGTGCATGTGTTGCCCCATGGTGGTGCTTTATTTCTAAGCATCAAGATGGGAATTTCGGGGAGTGAAACATCAGTGGAAGATGGATGCGGAGACAGAGAACTTGAATGTCAAAAATGTTAAAATTCTATTAAAGGTCAAATTCTAGTATCATAATAAATAATATTCAGTGGAGAAATAGAGCTATATATGGAAACCATTTTTAAGTCTCGCTTGATGGGTCCCTCCTTTCTAGAAAAGACTGACAATACACACTTCTTGTGTGACCTGTGCAGTTGGGCCTTCCCTTGGAGAAAACTTTTGAGGGATTTGATTGGGTCTCTTGCTATGTGGATTTTGTCAAAAGAAGAAGGTTAGTGGATTCCCCAGATGATTTGAATAATCGTATTGGGTGTCTACACTATCCATCCTTTGGACCCCTCCACTACGTTTTGGTTGCTATCAGTCACTATCTAACTTCTTTATGCCAAAACAAAGCAAAACATCATCCAGAGTATTGCTGCCATCTAGGATCTCACCAGATGGTGGAATAATTTACATACATCACTAAATTATTTTAATGGTGCTTCAGAAATGGCTCCAGGTACTAACTTAGGCAACCTGTCCATTTTTTCATCAAAATTTACCTGTCTCACGTTTCATCTTCAAAGGATCTCATAGCCACAGAGATACTTTGACAAATGATGGGGGAGTTGATGACTGATGAGACTTTAATTGGGGCTACTCCTCTTAGATACATGCTGTAGTTAGCAGGGATGTTGGTCCCTTACGGAAAGAAGTGGTTAATGTGGGCATTGCCCTTAGCTCGGCAATATTGGTGAGGCACTTGTGAGGGCAGGAGGGCATTTGGTGTCTGCAGATCAAATGACATTAAGAGCTTTGGGTATCATCTTCAAGAATGCACTTTCCAAAGAAAATTGGAAGGGACCTAATCCCATTTAGACTTTAGAAAGGTCACTCTGGATTGTAGGGAAGCAAGAGAGGAAGTAAGAGAAGTATAAAAATGCATAGATCGATGATGGATGGATAGATAGATAGATAGACAGATAGATAGCAAGCTGCCATTGAGTGGGCTGTAAGTCATGGTGACAGTAGGCCCGACAGAATGAAACATCGCTTTGCTTGGCATCATCTTGACAATGACTTGCCTGTTTGAATGCATTATTGCAGCTCTTGTCCCAACTCCCCTAATTGAGGCTCACCTTTGTCGTCACCAGCCTTCTGCTTCACCAGAAAATGACTGTTCTCTGGTGATGACAGAGTCCACAGCAAGCAATTTAGGCATTTTGTTATTGGCCGCAAGACTTTTATTGGCTAATTTTTTCCTAATCTGAAACCTGTCTACCATGGCTAAGATGACGCAAAAAGAAATCCATGAATACAGCAATGGCAGCGAGGATGGAGGGAATTGGGTGGAATTTAGGAGGCAGAACCCACAGGCCTTGGTTGTTTATGTAATGTGGAGAGTCGGAGTATAGGAGCGCTCAAGGATGCTACTTAAGATGCAGATTTCTCAAGCCAGTAGGTGACTGTATCGCTTGCTGAGATAGAGAAAGCAGGGAAAGAAGCTGATTTTGAAGGGAAAATGGCTCGTGCCATTTTGGATGAGTTGAATAGCCTGTGATGTATCCAGTTGCAGGTGCCTGGAGCTTAGGAGAACAGATGCTACTGGCCTACTCAGACAAGGCCATTGAAGCCATGGGGATGAATCAGGTCACCCAAACAAACCCAACAATCCCAGAGCCAGGTGGCAAGTCATGGTGACCCCTCATGTGCTGTCCAACTCGAACCGTGCTTCTTAGGCTTCAATGGCTGATGGTTTTGGAAGCAGATTGTCAGGTCTTTCTTTGACAGGCGTCTGGGTAGTAACTGAGCATGTTGACCCGTCACACCATCCAGGAACTCTCAACACAGCATCATCACTCCAGATTTTGCAAAGCAATTGAAAGTACAGGGGAGCACTCAGGTGCTGAGCTTTGCTCCCATGAGGCCTGTCAGGTCTGCAGTTTTGCTCTCCGGTATAATCTGTTTCAATGAGAATAATCTTTCTGAATGATAGTGAGTTAGGATCTTTATATTGGAAACAAGCTTCTCAGGACAGATTGAAGATGGCCACGTTCTTTGACATTTCTCCCATCAAGTCACAGGGTTCTCTTCCTCCCCCAACTCCTTAAATCTGGGTGTGTTCTTGCTTCCACCAATCCACTCTGGCAGATGTTATCCTGTGGCTGTCTGGGCAGAGATCTTGAGAGACTGGGAGCCTCTACCTCCTATGTCCTGCGACATTCACTCTTGGAGCCCAAAGCAGCGTTAAGATGCCCAACCACCTTGCAGCATGGAGTTTTAGGATATTTTATACCACAATGGAGAACCCAACCCTATGCCACACTCCTTCCCAATATAACTTTGTAACCATCTATATCACCAGTTGAGTTAAGCCAAGGGGACCTCCAGTGGAGACGAAAATGTGTATTTTCATCTGTAAATCGAAGATGGTAATCTCTGTCATAAAAATAATTCTCAGCATTATTTTTGGGCTCGAGTGAGATGATATATGTGAATGCACTTCATAAACTATAAAGCCCTCTACAAACAGATTAATTTAAATAGTTATAATGCACTCTGCAAGTGCAGATTAATTTAACTGACATTTATTGTTAAATGAAAGTTTAAAAACTGACACAAGAAATTCTTAAAAGAGTAATATAAGGGGTGACCCCCCAAATCCAGAATTTTTATTTCAAAGCTATGTTTTGTTGTTTTTTTTAGAGTAAAATACTAGTACTTTTAATACAGTCTAATCAGATCAATTCATGTCA
>NW_022103928.1:10855194-10856856 GCF_000313985.2 Echinops telfairi
CGGAGCAGACGTGGACCCAAAGTGACACGCAGCAAGTCCAGCCGCCTCGGAGGGCCTGGCTCTAGCTACAGCTGGCTGACTAGAAAGCATGTGTCACCTTACCTCTTTAGTAAATTGAATGGCAAAATTAGCATGAACTGTTCAGCAATCTGGGTGACCTGGTATCAGTTTTCTTCAGCGTAATTGAATTCATTTGTGTAATTCAAATGACTGCCCATCTTGCAATTCCTTCATCCTGACAGCTTCGAAGAAGTGGGTGGAGGAAGCATCCTAATCCCACTGTGATCCTTAATGGACGCATCGCTTTCTCGACTTCGTCTTCTGTTGTCCACCGCATGCCTGTAGTAGTCAGGTCAAAGTGAAAACAAAGTCCGAGGTGAGGTAACTTGGGCTGAGGTGGTCCCTGTACCAAGACTGAACATTTGGGGCCAGGTCAATCCTGGTGGTGGGTGGCCATGTTGTGCATTGTAAGAAGCTGAACATTATGCCTAGCTTCTACCAATTATGTGCCCCTAGCACTAGGTGACCTGTGACCATGACCCCCAAACTGGTGCTGGTGACCCTCACTCCTGACACCCACATGTGTCTGAGTAGCATTGAGCTATTCAGGCCTCTCAATGGTGGCGGTTTCAGCAGTCGATCTTCCAAGTCCCCTGTGGTGGGCTCGAACCGTCTTCTACTCACTCAGCCGTTGAGCATGGGTCCACCACCCGGGGACTCCAAAGACCCCTCCCGACATGACCATGGATCTCTTTGGGGCTGAAACTGCCCTGCGTTGAGTACCGCTGCTGTAGATCACAGAGCATGTTCCTCTTACTGAGAAGGAGCTAAAAAAGGCTGCTCTGGCTCCTGGCCCCTCCTCCCCCGCCCCAGAGCTGCACACCTACATCCACTTCTGTGCAGTCCGCGCAGTGAGTCCTCGGCCGTCATTGTTGGCTAATCTCCCACGGCCGCTTACCATGAGCCCCTCTGCCTTAGCCGGCTGGGAAACTGACATCCACATTTGAAGGCGACTTTGTAAAGAACCCATCCTTTAAAAGGTCATAAAATACTTGGCATTAGGTTCTTGGAGTGCGTGATGAATATTTTAATAGTTAAAAACGTAGCCAGGCAGCAACGGAATGATTTAATGTTGTAAATAAATCTCTTTGTGGGATTTAATGTGCAAAAATGGACAGCCGTGGCTTTAAAAAACTCACTCCCCACATGATGAGATCTATGCGACGGTGCACTCTGCGTGCCGGATCCATATCTGGAGAGAAGGTTCGCTGTATCTGTTTTAGATATTGGAGGAAGACCCGGAGTTGATTTTCTCTCCTAGGACCTCTGTCTCCTTTTCTCAAAACTGGAGGCCCCTACGGTTGATTTCTGGGAAATCGAACTGATCCCAGATTCCTAGAGAGCGTTGCATTCATCACGTTCACTGGACAAGAAGCAGTAGTCACACAGAAGCCGTGCTTCCTGTGTGCCCCGCACTAGTGTAAGAGCTTAAATGGATGCGGGAGGGCAGAGGCTGGCAAGCCCAGGCTCACAGGCGAGACAGTGCTGCTGCCAGTTTTCACATAGCCAGAGCGACAATAAACATCAAGAGAAGAAGATTTCCTGTCATGTGGAAGTGATGAGACATTCCCATTGCTGTGCCCATCAATAACGTTTTACTGG
>NW_022103928.1:10857549-10875652 GCF_000313985.2 Echinops telfairi
TTCCGTGTGTCCCCTTGCCTTCTCACTTCCGGTCCAGGGTAGGTGCTGACAGGTCGGGATCTCTGAGGTGACTGTAGAGAATCGCAGCACTCGTGAGTGAGACGGGTTCTAGTAGGAGCCACTCTGTCTTTTGACCGGCTGGGGACTCTGAGAGGGGTTTGGATTCCATGGTTGAAACTCCAAGTACCCAGAACAATTGTCTCGGGGGTTCCTCGACTCTCTGCTAGTGACGGAAGCCTGCCCGTTTCTTTAGGCATTTGACTTTTGTTCTCCATCTCCCACCCCCACCCCATTCTACGCGGAACCATCTCTGAGAGTCCCTGGTGGGAACAGTTTTGTACTTAGGGTCCAGGCGCAGAAATTGCTGAATGAATTGAAGAGCGTTTGCTCTCTTCAGGCTATATGTACATTCCCTTCAAAATGTCTCAGTCTGGGGGTGTTAACTCTTTTTATCCTGTGGGATTGCTGCCGTACAAGAAAGGTCCCCAAAGTGCAGTGTCTGAAGGTTTCCTGCGACGTAAGAAGGAATGAGGGAGGAGGAGGAAATGCCAAGGACAGAGGGAGAATTTCTAGGTCTGTTGTAATTGAAGTTTTAATGTCTGTAGGAACTTAAAAAAAGAAAGAAAGAAAGAAAGAAAACCCTCATGCAACAGCCCTGCACGGCAATTGGCTTTCCTTCCCTCAGCACATCAATTTCGGCAGATGAAAGGCTGGACCAGGCTGCCAGGATTTAGCGTCCAGGCCCAGGGAATCATTGTGTTTCTAATCTGATGTTTGGGCCATGACGCCATCCCCTCCACCTGCTGGTCAAGATCATTCCCTCTTTTTGTTACATTGTTAAAAGGCCCTGCACGTGGACTGGTTTCAAACAGCAGTGAACTCCATAGGGGATCTACTGACAGGCTTTCATGTTTCATTTCATTCCTTTTGGAATTTAAAGGGGCGTTTCATTCCTCGTAGCAGAGGGCTGTGATAACTCTCATTTTTTGAAAACTGCAAAAAGAACATAGAATGTTCTAGATTTTGATTGGGGTGATGGTTGCATGGGTAGATCGACGGTCAAAGCTCATCCAACCTCTGTGTACTGAAGATCTCACCATTTTATTTTTGTTTAAAAAGTGTAAGAGAGGAAAGAAGGATAGAGACTGGATTGAGAGAGAGAGAGAAAGAGAGAGAGAGAGAGAGAGAGCGAGAGAGAGCACTTAATTACAGCACCTGTCCAAAGCTGGATAAACCTAGAATTACTCTTTAGTAATCACTTTTAATTCTTTAGATTTCTTGAATCCCAGATCAAGGTATCCCCTTGTGGGAGGCTTAAGTTCATGCTTCTTAATTTGTGTTCTGCCTTCTTTTGAAAGCTGCCATCCAGAGGCCACATCAGGAGAAATGATATTTATCCCTAAAAATAGGCAGTGTCAGAAAGGTGATTGTCATCTTGACATCTCTTGATTGTGCTGGACTGGATTTACAATTAAGTCGGGGGCGGGGAGGGGGGATTTACTTAGGTGGGGAGAGGGGCACAAGAATATATTGAGTCCTTATTTCCTAAGAGCTTGTGAGAAAAGCAGAAATGTAAAGATAAGAGAATATGACTTTAAAAACAAGTCCTTGGTTGCAATCGTTCACCATGTCTCTGATACAGATTTCCAGACTTAGATATAAATATTTCAGGATCAAGAGGCTTTCATCTTGCTCTGCCTTGCGAGAAGGGAAGCTTGGAAACAATCTTCCTTAAACTAAGCAGCTTTAATCATTGTTTCTAAATCAACTGAACTGCAGAGGTAAAAAAGAAGACGTGAGAATCCTATAATCCCCGGTTTAGTTCTAATGAAATTGTCCAAGCTGAAAAGGGAACAGATGGATTTTGATTAATTTCTACTAAAACCAAGTATCAGCCCCAATATTCTTGATAAACTTGTCAGGGTAAATGTTCTGTAGTCATAGGAGGATGGGGACAATAATAATAACAAGGATATAAAGTAACCATGAACTTATCACTGGGTTATGAATAGTTAAGGGGGAGGTACTTAAAACATTAGCTTAGTGGGGCAGGAGCAAGGAAAAAGGAAATAGAGGAGAGAACAAGAAAGCAAAATTATGTTCATAGGTATAAATACAGATATGAATATATGTAAATACATAAGTATATACAAATAGGTGTATTTGTATATGTGTATATATATGTAAATACAAAATATATATGCAATACATGTATATATATGTAAATAAGGAAGCAGATGAACTTTGGGCTTCTACTTAAATCTCACCTCAGCACAAGAACAGTTTGTTCTAATAATATGGCACTGTATGATACTCACCTTCCCAACATGATCACTGAAGATGAAATGGGTGCATAAGCAAATGTGGTGAAGAAAGCTGATGGTGTCTGGCTGTTAAAAGATAATAGCGTCTGGAGTGTTAAAGGCTTGAAATTAAGCAAGCAGCCATCTAGCAGGGAAGCAACAAAGTCCACATGGAAGAAGCACACCAGCCTGTGTGATCGACAGGAATAGGTATCAGAAGTTCAAAAACAAGCAACCAAATTGGCGTGAAGGAGCATAGACCAAGTGCAGACTCAAAGACCACCTGCAAGATAATTGGACAGTCTCTCATAGAAGGGTCACACAGGAGGGATATATATCCAGGGTGCACTATAGCACCGTTGAAACACATAACTATCCTCTAGTTCCTTAATATTTCCTCCCCCTACTATTATGGTCTTAGTTTTACTTCATTAATCCTGTTAGACTTGCATATGTTCATTTGTATAATTAAGATACTTTGATGCATGAAAGCCAACATAGATAAACCCTGCAGAAATAGTAATGGGAGTAATGATTCCATGAGGGTACAGAAAGAGAGGGGTGGGGGAGAGGGGGAACTGATAACAATGATGATTATCTAACCCCACTCGAGGGGAATGAATAACAGAATGGTAGGTAAATGGATACATTGGATGGTGTAAGATATGGCAAAAAAAAGAAATAACAATATTAATAATACTATTAAAACAACAAGGGTTCCTGGGGGTTAGGGTGGGGGAGGGTGGGGATAGAGGGGAGCTGATATCAAAGAGTGCAAGAAGAAAGAAAATGTTTTGAAAATGATGGTGGCAGCAATTGTACAATCATGCTGATCTAATTGATCATTATAATATCTGTAAGAGCTCCTCATAAAATGGAAAAACATTAAAAAATAAAAACACCATCTTCAGCAGCATGTCAGAAATTCAAATTTCATTGATTCAGGGCAATATTTTTTTTCAGAGATTCAGGTTTAATTGCTTAAAATTAGAAAAAAAAGATATATTCATTTATCCTTTTAGGAGAAGGCCATGTCTCCTGCAATGCAAGGCTTATGTATAAGCAAGATGAAAACAGGATTCACAGAACCGAGAAGCTGTGCTCTGGACTCGGCATTCGTGATTCCAGGATGATAATTGAAAACAAAGATGAACTTTACCAAGACATAATTTGGAATGAACTCAGACAATTCAGTTGCTACAGTTCATTAGTTTTATGGCTGATATTTAGGGTGTTGGGGGCACGTTCCAGCTCCCTGTGTCCTTTACAGGACTTCTTTCATCTTCTCTTCCATCAGAGAACTGACTGGAGAGAGAGGGCAGAAGGACTCAGGAAAGGTGAGATTTAATTGTGTCGTGAACTCAAAATTGGAATTAAACTTCGACAGGGAGGCAAAGGAAGAGTCCACATGTTGGTGGAGTATGAGATGTTCACCTCCAACAGAAAATAAATAACTGCTTGCTTTGGATTTAAAACTACTGCTGCCTACCACTGTCATTTTCCCAGCATCATTTCCCATGTTTCCTTTCTTTCTGCCTGGTCTATGTGTTCAGTATAGGCTGAGCAAATCCTAAATACACCTCCAAATAAAATCCTCTATCTATAAAATCCTAAACATAACCATTGCCAGGTAAAGGCAGGGTTCACTCTCGGGATAAAACGATGGGTTCTCATTTCCAAACAAAACAGAACAGGCTCCAGCCTTTCCATTTCAGTACTGGGAACAACAAGTGATCTTGCTGAGAAGAGGGCATTAAAAGGAAGATTTCTCCATCCTGGTCTCTCTAGAGCAGTGGTTCTCAACCTTCCTAATGCCGTGACCCTTTAATACAGTTCCTCATGTTGTGGTGATGCCCAACCATAAAATGATTTTCCTTGCTACTTCATAATTGTAATTTTGCTACTGTTATCAATCGTGATGTAAATATCTGATATGCAGGATGTATTTTCATTGTTACAAATTGAACATAATTAAACATAATTAAAAGCATAGTGATTAATCACAAAACAACATGTTATTATATATTGTGAAATATTTAAGTGTTTTCCAATGGTCTTAGGTGACCCCTATGAAAGAGTCATTAGACCCCCAAAGGGGTCATGGCCCATAGGTTGAGAACAGTTGTTCTAGAATGCTATATTTACATAGAATTGAAGATTATTAATGAAATGCATGCTTGCTTTGCCTTCACTCACTGGAATGTGGTGAGCAGTAAATGAATTAGGTATTAATTCAACACTAGATACTCCTTTTTTTTTTCCCTTCTGTTATTATCTCATCATCGTAGCCTTGACTTGGAAACAGGATCTGCACAGGGACAAAGTCTTGAGTTCACTGTCATGGTAAGAGGCTGTTTGGGAAATCTGACCTGGGCATCATGATTTTAACTTGATAGTCACCCACCTTCCTGAAAGTGCCGGTCTATTTCTCTCTGTCTGGGATATAGGGAGGGAGAAGAGACTGGTAGGTCAGGGCCCCAAGAAAAGGCAGACAGGGCTGGCTTCTCCACCAGGTACAATGAGCACAGTTATCTCACCCTGTCTTTTGGAGCTCATAAACATATTTTCATTTTTTTTTAAATCAGCGGAGCCCTGGTGACCAAGGGGTTTATGTATTGGGCTGCCAACCCCAAGGTCAGCAGTTCAAACTGGCCGGTTGCTCCTCAGGCGACAGATGAGGTTTCCCATTCCCATAAAAAGTCAGTCTTGGAAACCTACAGGGGCAGTTCAATCCTGTCCTGTAGAGTCACGATGAGTTGGAACTGACTCAATGACAGTATTTGGTTTAAAATCAGAAGGAAAATCGAATATAATTCAGCCTTTGTTCTATTTGTTTTCATATCAGTGCCGGATGAAAAAGAAATGGTGATCTTAGCCAATGGAAATCCTCTGGATCCCATGGTCCTGGCACTGTCCTGGCTAGCATTAGGGCTGATAACAACATGTGCCAATGTAGTTCAGATATGTAATTGTAATAATTGAGGAAGGGCCCAAGGGAGGCAATAGTGCCTAGGACCCATGGAAAGCCGAATGTGTACTCAGAACTGAATGGCCGACGCTAAGAGTTTAACTGAACAGAATGAAGGGGACAGCCCTTTGCAAAGGTGTACAGAGAGCTAAGAGAGCCATTGCAGCATCTTGGGGGACAGGAAGTCATGGGAAGCCATTACCTCCTCTTGGCCTGAATCAACACGCCACTGGTCAAACTAACCAAAATCAAGAGAGAGAAGAACACTTAGACGTTTGTACATAGAGATCAGCTTCATAGCACACAGAGTCGAGCAGAGCAAGCAGGGATGGATTGGGGCAGAGATGAGGTTCAACCAAGAATAACCGGTACAAGGACGCAATTCAATTATTCCCTATTTCTAGAAAGTGAAAACGGCTGTAACTCTAGCTTTTGTGTGTGATTAATAGGTTCTATGTATCGAGCAGAGAAGGAAGAATTTATGTTTTATTTCAAAGAAAAAAAATATTTGAAAGGCTGGGATCCCAAACAGGTGGCGATGGCTTAGCTATGTCACCCATGACATAGCTTCCTTGCTCATTTGCTTTATTTTGACGTCCTTGAGAGTTTGAATTTCAGATCTATTTGTGATCAGGGTCTCAGTCTCCTTCGGGTCTAATGAGAAGGTAGTGTGGAGAAGAGGTCAAGAAAAGATTCTGAATCGGACTGGTTGGCCTAGCTTTGCCCTCCAACAGCTGTCTGACTTCCACAGGCTTCCTTTGTAAATCTAGCAGGCACATGGTTCCGAGGAGGGGAGAAGGACTAAGAACAGTAGCAGAGGTGGCGGTGGCGTGGGCGAGGCAAGGGGCTGCGAACTGCAAGCTGGTTGTGTGAACCCTCAGGAGAAAGATGAGGTTGCTGCTCTTGGAAAGATGTCCAGTCACAGAAACCCGACATAGGTTTCCCGTCAGTCACACTGGAGCAAATGACATTGATCTTGGTTTGCATTATGAGCTAGATACTCATCTAAATAATGTGTGTTCATTCATTTAGCCACACAGAAGTATCAATATACACCTATGCTTGAAACTAAAGTACCACTGGATTTTTCATATATGTGAATTAATGAATATCCCCATTTTTTGTGTGTAGCAGGGAATGCCAATCCAGTCAAATATAATTTGTGTCACTTGCAACCAAGACAATTTTAGTAAAGTTTACAAACACACACACGTACATGATGTCAAAGATTTTTGTCTTGCTTGGATCCACAATCACTGTTGATGGAAGCAGCAATCAAGAGATCAAAAGGCATATTGGCACAGGTAAATCTGCTGCATAAGACCTCTTTAGAATGTTGACAATCAAGAATGTTACTTTAAGGACTAAGGTGCACCTGTGCACCTGACTCAAGCCATGGTATTCTCAATTGCCTCATATGCATGTGAAAGTTGTGCATTGAATATGGAAGACTGAAGAATCAATACAATTGAATTGTGGTGCTGGTGAAGAATACTACACGTGTCATGGCCTACTGAAAGGACAAACCAATCTGTCTTGTAAGAAGTATGGCCAGAGTGCTCCTTAGGGGTATGGGGTGAGACTTGATCTTAAGGACTTTGGACATGTTAGGAGAGACCAGTCCTTAGAGAACGACATCATGCTTGGTAAAGCAGTGAAGCAGCAAAGATGAGCCTGGTCCTCAATGAGGTGGATTGACACTGTAGCTACAACAATAAGCTCAAGCACCGGAACAGTTGTGAGGATGGTACAGGACTGAGCAGTACTTACTTCCGTTGTGCATACGGTTGCTATGGGTTGGAACCAACTCGATGGCACGTCACAGCATGTACTGTACACAGGTACAGATCAGAGCCCACACAGGGGAGCCAGGAGAGACAGACCCTTCAGAATGAATAATGAGAGTAGCCGTACCAGGAGGGTAAGGGGAAGGTGGGGGAGAAAGCGGGAATAGATCACAATGATCTACATGTAACCCCCTCCCTGGGGAACAGACAACAGAAAAGTGGGTGAAGGGAGACAGCGGTCAGTGTAAGACATGAAAAAAATAATAATTTATAAATTATAAAGGGTTCATGAGGGAGGGAGGGGGACAGAGGAGGGGAATAAACTGATAGCAAGGGCTCAAGTACAAAGAAAATGTTTTGAAAAGGATGATGGCAACGTATGTACAAATGTGCTTAACACGATGGATGAATGGATTGTGATCAGAGTTGTAAGACACACACACCCAATAAAATGATTAAACAACACACAAACAAAAAGCAACATGTTTATGATGTTATCGTCAAAAAGTTTGGAAATGATGAAATTAATAGTGGCATTTTCCATGCACTTTCTGAGAGATATATGTATATGTGTATATATAGATGCACACACACAAATATCCTTGTTAGTTAAATAATCCAAAGTAACCATTTAATAGTGTAGCATTCATGGTTAATATCCTTAAACTTCTAGCGTAATGGATGCTCTGTAAGAGACTCCCATTAAGAGAACTAATGAGAGTGACCTTGAATTTCTTCAGTACCTGTGGTGCCAGAAGCTTGCGTATCTTATTTCAAAAAGTTTATTGAGAACAATGCTTTATCAAGGAGGGGTGGGGGGAGGCAGACATAACTTTCCCAAGGCCAATGAACTCGTGAGATAACTGAACCAGGATTCAAACCCAGGCGTCTGACTCCCAAACCCAAACTCTCTGATCATAGTTGACATCGGCTCCCCTTCCTCTGTAGAATGCTGGGATGAATGGACCGTGGATTTGAACCACAGGTTTCGCCATCTTCTTCAATTCTGCCAGAGAAGGCTAGAATAACTTCCAGAATGGCAAAGAGTGAAGGGGCTTATCTTGTGGCAACAAAGAGAACTTGGACCCATAAGTGAGTGCTATGCACCAATATCTTAACGGTGAACATCCCTCCTGCAGGAAACGGAGTCTACAGAGGCTCTGGCCTACCTGTCGCTGTACACTGTGCATGTGCATTAACAGCAAAGCTTTTTGCGTGTACTTCTGCAGCACAAGATGGAGCAATTGTCTCATCATATTATGCTCTTTGGCAACAACAGAGTCTGAAATGGCACCAACTGGCCCTGATCCAGAAACTAATTCCTTCCTAATGACTTCTATTTGTTTAACAGTCTTCCTGCCCCTCTTGGAACAAAAGGTCCTAATGGTGGGTGGAGCCCCATCAAAAGGGCTCAGAGGAGATGACATTTCCTGAGTGCAGCCCTTCTTGCCTGGGTTCAAAGCATCTAGTCTCTTGGTACTCCCGAGGTGGGCTCTGGGTAGAGGTGGGAGCCGGTAAGTCTTGAAGCTTAGTTACTTCAACAGTCTCCAAGCCCTGAAGCATTAAACCTGTGTCCATCAAAAATAAAGAACAGGTGAAAAATCTCAGATTTTTTCAAGCCCAAGTTACCCAGCCCCCAGGCTCTTATCAGATTGTCTGTCTAACGTTCCCTGATCTTCTCAGGCCAAGTTCCCTTCTCCATTCCTGTGCTCCTACAGCTTTCATCGAACTCTTATTATGGTTTACTCTAATACATCTTCCTTTCAAAAACAATTCACCCGCTTCACGTGTAAAAAGACCCAATATTCTAGGCCGCTAGAAAAGAGAAATACGCCTAGCTCCAGCACTGGAGAGAATCACTGAGCACTTATATTCTTCGCGTCTGTAAAGATTCAGCCTTGGAAACCCCAAGGCGCAGTTCTACCCTGTCCTACAGGGTGGCTGTGGGTTGGGGTCGACTCATTGGCAATGGCTTTGGTCGCTCCTTTGTTTTGCAAAGAGAAATTAGATTTTGTAGTTAAAAGCTGTGGCTCCCAAAGGGCAGAAATCTCGTCATAGTTCAGGTGTCTGGCGCATAGTAGATGCTTGAGAAATGCTTGCTGAATCTAGCTAGCTGAGGTGACACATGCGTTGTTGTATTTTTATGTCTGATTAGTCCCACCAAAGTCACCTGGCCACCTCCGCGGTTCAATGAGGCACAAAGCTTCTCCTGGTGATGGGCGTCATCCGTCCGCTCCATCTCCTGCTCTTCTGACTCCCTTTGTCTTTTAGACAATGGGTTTATTGGGATGTAGCTCAGATGCTGTGTAGCTCACACAGTGTACAGGGTGGTGGTTTTAGCCTACTCACAAGGTGATACAGCTCTCACCTCCAGTGGATTTTAGAACACCTTCACTGGCCCCCCACCCCGCCCCGAGAAACTGCTCCTGCCGCAGGTCCCTCCCCCCCTCACTCTGCCTGATCTTCCGACTTGATTTTCTGACCTTAACGTTGGACCTATCCTCGATCCTGCATACAAAGAGAATCCTAAAATAGAGTCTTTTGTGATGATTTCATTTGGGATGATGTTTTGAGGGTCATCCATGCTTCAGCATCTTGGGAAGCGAGTCCTTTCCGTTGCTCCTCTGCCTGTTTATTTCCCTCTGTTTTCCACGTTCTTGGAGAGCTCCCTAATGGTACCTCAGTGTTCAGATAGCCCTGCTATCTGATATATGCCTTCTTGACCCAAGCAAGTATCACATCTAACATATCCCATTGCCCATGACTCTTGAAGATCAAGTAACAAGCAGCTTCCAAGAAACACTGTATGATGGGATGGTCGTCTGCACAATGAGACGGTTAGCCACTAGGAAGCGGGCTAGTCTGTTTGCGGGTAGCAGTGCTGACACACATGCATGCACATGCACACAGACAGACAGACAGACAGGCAGTGAGAGGCACATATAGAACAATCCAAACGATTAGCTAAGCAGTTAGGAAGAGGAAAATAAAGTGTTCTGGTTGGATCTCTTGAATTGTTCTTCTTTTTTTATTTTTTTTTAAGAATGCATTCCCTTAAAAGAATTTTCATGAACTGAGAAAGGATTGGCAACCCCTGGGTTCTTGGAAGTGTTATATGATTAGAAAAATGTGCTTCTCTTCTAGTATTATTAGAATGGGAACATTTGGTTGAAGGTTTACCTGGAGCTTTAGTGCCTCGCTCTCAGTTCAGCAAGCGTTCATTACCCCAACGTGTGCTGCCCAGAAGGTCACGCCTTATGGACAGGCAGCGAAACGGATGGCTGGGATGCCAGGTTAATGCTTCTTATGACTTCTGTCTGTAAGTCCGACCGAGTTGTTTTTCTAACTGTACTTCAGAGGTCTGGAATATTTCTGTATCTAATCAACTCGTCTCGTTTTTCCTCTACATATTATTAAGGCATTCATTAGCCCTCAACAGCATTGCTGAATTTGGCTTTAGTTTGAAATCTTGCCCAGGATAGGAGAAATGTTTCTACAAACCACTTAAAGCATTATTAAGCTGTACTCTTTTCCCCCTCAGAATTTACTTCATCTCATTATAGGGAACAACGACAAAACTTGGTGAAGCAGTGAGTATCTTTCCTTTCTGTTTTGTGCGAGCCAAAACATGAAAACGAATACAGGCGTTCTAGGTAATGAACACTGGATGTACTCTGTAGTCAAACTGTTTAGACTGAAAGCAAAATAAAATACTTAGATGTCATTATCCGAAATACTTATGATGCGCTTGTTTTTCCTCAAAAGAAATTAATCTGTAAAGAAATCTGTGTGAGAGCATAACTGGGAGTAAAAACAGACTGTACCAACTTAATTTGACTTCAGGGAGGAGAAAGAAGCAGATGTGGAAATTAGCATCTGAAATATTAACCCTCCAAGTCAGCATTTGCAGACTAGCTACTGGTTGTGGAATTTTGCTTGGGAAGCAGTAGATTCACCCATTCAAGATCCCATAACCTTGATTATGTTTGAGAGCCTCCGGGATCTTAAAAAAAATTGTATTCAGAGACAGAGCTATGGCATCTCAGTGATCAGAACTTTCCATGCCATTCCTGCACTGGTACCATGGGAATCTTTTCTGGGCCATTTCAATGATGCGTGCTACCAAGGTGAGCACTAACAGCCAAAAACTAAACCAAACCAAACCAAAACAAAAAACCAGGACTTAGAAGAGGCAGGTTTTAGCTCTCTGCTGCTAGCTAATTAAGTTGATGTAGGCAAACCACTTAATTTCCATGAACACTGGTTTTCTCATCAGTACAATGGAACAATCATTAGCTGCTATGCATGCTTGGCAAAGTGGAAAATACTATGAAAAGTAGAAATCACTAGGGCAACAGAAGATGTATGTGATGCCAGCAGCCAATAGCTTGGACCCCTGAGAGAGTAATTATTATAGCTATGAACCTACGAACATCAATTTGTTTTCTGTTAAGAACATTCCGTCGGCATTTATCCTAAGAGAACAATTAAGGGATATGTGCAGACATGTCCTTTCACATAGATTCCCTTCATATGCATTCCTCACAGCACTGCCAACGATGGTGAATATTGGGAGTTACCTACATGTTCAACCATTGGGGATTGGCTGATTACACTTTGTGTGGCTCAGAAACTCACAGGGGCACTTCTGTCCTGTCCCATAAGGTCACTGTGAGGTGGAATTGACTCAATGGTAATGAGTTTAGTTTGGTTTTATGGCTACATCAAGGAATACTATATTTGAATGAAAATTCATGACATGAATTTCAGGTTAAGCATGCAGGCTACGAACAGTACCAACCATACGATCCCCACTTTTGGCTTTATGGAAAGAAAATACATATGCATAATAAATATTAGGCATAGATTTCCTAAACCATTAATAATGATTATTCCTGGCTAAATGAAATATGGATGTTTTCCTTTTTAGGGTTGATTTTCTGTGCATATGTGTGTGTTTAAGATTTCTCTAAAGTACAACTAACTTTTAATTAGGAAAATATATATGTTTGTGTGTGACATATCTATATTTAATGCTACATCTATATTTACAAATATACCTATCTCAGGCCTGGAGACAGTTTTTTGGTTGTCACAACTGGGAGGGAGCTGTTAACTAATACCAGAGGCCAAGGATGCTGCTCAACATCCCACAATGCATAGGGAAGCGTACCATAACAATGACTTACCTGATCCGAAATGTTATTTGTGCCAAGGTGGAGAAACCCTAGCTAAAACTCCTGTAGTCCTTTCACAAAAGGGGCTGTGCTCACCGGGGCCGGCCAGGAGAAGGGCTGTTCACAGACTCTCCACATAATGCTCACTTGCTTTACAATCTTCTCAAACTGTCTTCTCTTCCACCTAGCCCACGATACCAGTATCTCATCTGAAAATAAGGCCGGAAGTTGTATCCCCTATCTATGGTTCAGAATAGGCCCTGGCTTTTTGATATTCAGAAACTTGGCTTCTGGGGCTCAAAAACCCTTTCAAAACTATTATCTCTGGCATGGGTTCCAGCAGCCTATTTTGAAACTCATAAGTCAAGGCTTTGTCTCTTTGTTCTCTGAGTTTTACTTTGGTATGTTTTCCCCTAGGGCTGCAAGCCGGTGCGCTGTCAGATGTTCAGATTAGTTGGGGGCAGGGATGGCAAGAAGGGTCATGGAGCAAAAGGAAGGACAAGGGAAATTTTTAAAAATTATCTGAGCACCTTTATTTGTTCTTTTAAATTTCTGTCAGGGTGCACTAATGCCATCCAAAATGCAGTGCTGACATGATGAATCATACTTTACTTTTTGTTGTTAAAATATCATCTTAGTTAGAATGTTCTGAGCTCATCAGGGAGAAAGTCAGCTCTGTCTGGAACCTCTTGCTCATCCCTGGGAAGACAAGCTGCTTTGAGGGTCATTACCGGTGTTCGGCCACCCACCCACCCCTAATTGTCCTCAGGTCTTGGCCCGCTCTCACTCTTGAACCTGTGAGGCCTGTGCTGATTTGCAGGGTTTGTTCAGAGAGTCAAATGTGTGTGAGCCAGAGAGGCCTTCTAGTCCTGCTGTCCCAAAACATACCACAAACAGCTGGCTTTAGAGCACAGACATTCACTTTCCCACAGTGGTCGAGGCTGAGGGTCCGAGCAGAGCCTTGGCCTCGTCAAACCCTGGGACTGTTCTCTCAGTTTCTGGTGCCTGCTGGCAATCCTTGGTGAGTCTTTGCCGCGAGACAAGTCCTCCCGTGCCATCCGCTTTCCTTCCATGTGTCTCTGTATCTACTCTTTATCAAGAAAATACCACCCGGAAGTTATTATGTTTAGAACCTACCCTACTCTGATATAATCTCATAAACTAGGTGACAAATCAAAGCCCCTATTTCCAAGCAGGGTCCTACTTATGAGCAGGGCGATAGGGTTTCAACACATATTTAAGGGATGTGGTGGGAGGCGGTGGGAGCACAGTTTGATCTATAACAGCAGGGGAATTGCCAAGTCTAAATATTTGCTGTCCTTTGCAGCTGCTGGCTCCTTGAAGCGGGACCACTGTCGTCTCCACAGGTCCTGCCTTTACCCTCTCTCTGTTTGACTGATCGCCTGTAAGGCTGCCGCAAAAAGTTCATGGAAAATGGAATTAAGAGGTAGTGATCTTTCTTCACCAACATTTTAAAGCCCCCTTTTTATGTAAAACATAGAAATTTGGTGAGAGCATGTACTTAATTGATAGGGACCATAAGGGCCTTCAGCATGCGTGGCAACATTGAAGGTCAGCACAATGGAAGACCCTCACTCAGTGAGAGGAACTGACGCAGTGGCTGAGGCCATGGGCTCACACAAACAATTGTGGGGATGGCGCAGGACTGGGCATCCTGCTGCTGTGCGTAGGGTTGCCGTGGCTTAGAACTGACTTTGTGGCACCTCACATCAGCAACAACATACCCAAACGTAACAATCCTTTTCTAGTTAGGCTCTTTCAACTCGGCAGACTTATTCCCTCCATGGCTCGAATGCGTCTCTTCAAGAGTTCAAATGATTAGAATAGCCTTTGAATTTACGGTAACTTCATTGGGATAATAATTCCTTTTAGAAAAATTAACCCCAGACTCCTCCCAAGGAGTATGATATTAAAGATGTCCCCAATGTTCAACTCTTTCAAGACACGATTCTGCTCCATTTCCCATCCTAACCCCCAACTCCTCCCTGGAGGACACGCTCTCAGGTCCTCGGGCTCTGCAGTCGCTGCAATGTCTCGACCAAGCTCCTGGACATTTTGAAGAAATGTCTCACGAAGTAGTGGGTGCTGTTCTGTGTAAAGTCAGAAGGTCAGGCAGCAGTGAACCAAATGCAGGGTCCAGAGCCAGATGCCAACAGTGACTCAAAGTCACAGCGAGTCTTCTTGTTTCTAGCAATGCTCAGTCAGGAAATGGAGATATGGCTTTCGAGGTGAGCTGATGTGTCTTAGAACTGCACAGCAGCACCGGTGTATATACCCCATCCAAGGGAAACAAAGGATGGTGTCTTGCCTCGCATCTTCTACTAAGGTAGAGTCTTAAAGATGCCCCTAAGGTAAAAGGCATGTGGCTTGGTTCACACCGTCTACTAAAAGGAGGTCTTATTTCCGCCCTAATCTTGGCCATTAGTGTAGTAGAGAATCTCACTCCAAAATGACAGAGTACTCACAGGAGCAAAGACTCCAGAATTAGAATATGTCACTTAAGGAATTATGGCTAAACAGACCATATTAATTGACTATAGCTCACTCGTTATAAATAACAGTAGGTATAAAATGCCAGGTTTGGTCCACTCATTTAACTTTTTGTGCATTAAAATAATTTATAACTATTAGGGAAAGAAAACTGTGTTCCCACTAAAACCTTTCTGTAAGGCACATTTTGAAAAAGATTAGATCAAGATATTGTTTTTAGGAGGCTTACATTGATCAACACATACGGTTCACACATTAGAAGGTTACAGCTTACTCTCGTTAGCAGATGTGCTTGGGTCATCTGTTAGAACCCAGAAGGTGAGGGTCTAGAGAGCGAGAACAATTTGATGGAACAAAAGGAAGAACAAAGCTATCATTGTTTGCTTATTACCCTTCTGCTCGCTAGACTGGCAGTCCTCTATGGACTGGGACTGCGTCCACCAGAGAACGTGCACAGTAGCACTGCATTTATTAGAGGAAGAAATGATGCACTGAATTTAGGATGTCGTCCAGACCACAGGGGTATGATTGTCTAAGTTCTTGGAGGTCAGGGATTCTAACTGTCTCTTTGTCACCTGCTTATCAAGTATCCAGTAGAAAGTCTAGCACATACACATTTGTTAAATGGGCAGGTAGAAGAATTAGTCCCAGAATAATGGAATGGCAACAGTGACTTTCTGGGTATCTGACAGCTATAAGACAACCTTGGGAGATGTTTGGGTGGTGGGGATGCGTAAAGAGGAGAAGGTCCCAAACGTCGTCAGAGGTTGGCTCTACTGAGAAGCGAGCTCCAGTGGGTCCATGAAAGAACAGCTCTTGTGTGATCTCCAAAGATCACAAACTGTGGTTTCATAAATCCTCTCATGCTAATTTACCTGGAAGCACAGTTCCTTTCCAGGCGTAAATTATTGAAGCAGTTGTGGTCAGCAAAGAGAAGGATAGCAAAACCCACCTGAGCCTTCCAAAGCCAACGGCCAGACACCTTGTCTGAGTTCCAGAAGTCTAAAACAAGCCTGACCACGCCTTCCCGGGCAGGAAGCCATTTAACAGCAAAAACAACTACCCACTTCCTGAGCAAATCCGGGGAAGCCTGGGTCCAGTGAGAGAGGCTGCACAGAGTTGCAATTTCCCAGGATTTCTCCCCACCAGGGCTGGGGGAGCAATGAGGATGGAAAGTGATTCACAAAGACTAGCCGAAGCGTTTTAGATGTGTCCTCTCAGGCAGGGGGACCTATTCCTGTCTGGGTAAGGAGGGCACCACGCTTGGGTGGGCAGGGGCGTGGTGTCCCCACTACTGGAGTGGGGGAAGGAAGTCCTTTGTCTCTGGGGCTGTCAATGTGGGAGGTGTGGGTGAATGTCAAAATAGGCCCAGTTATGAGAAGCTTGCCTGACATTTCCTTGGAGGACACTGGATAACAGACAGGCTGGACACAGACCAAAAGCCCACATCAGTTGTCTCGATTATCAAAGTCCCCACAGCTCCCAGGGTGAGGCAAAGGAAAGCAGAGCAAAACACCCGACGAGAAAAGTGAACTTGGCAGTGAGAGGGCTGGGGTCGGTAAGCAGATATGAAAACAGCTGCGAGACATTCGGAGACCCTTGCTCTCTGTCCGCGGCTCTTCAGTATCCATTGTCAGACGGCCTGACGGACTCAAGCTGGGGCCATGCCATTCCACGGTGGGTGTGACTGTGGGCATGCCACAGGACCCCATTTGAACCTAGGTTTCCTCATCTGAAAAATGGAGGATGCAAGAAGAGAATTTACTGCACAGGGCTTTTTGGGTTTCGAACATTTTATTCTGGCCCAGAATGAAGTTTTCAGAGCACCTTAGTTGCCCATCCAACAATTTAAACTGTTTGTCTTGTGAATTTGCTGGTGATTCCCCCAGCACTCATCAGACCTCCTCCCAGGTTTCTTATTTCCTGTCACCCAACTTTCCTGCCCCTTCCTGCATTCGGAACTTTGCTTTGGGGCCAAGGCCAGTTTCATGTGGTTGATTGATCATGTTTTTCAATGGTGTAATTGTTCACCTTGGGGGGCGGCGGGTGGGGGGCTGTCTGTTGTTTTGCTAAGAGGTGATCTCTGGGAGTGAGCTCACTACCGGGTTTGTAGAGCATCTAACATAGTCTCTGGGGTTCTACCAGTCTCTATCAGACCAGTAAGTCTGGTCCTCCTTTAGGATTTTGAATGTTGGTGTTTCCATTCAGAGCACTTGGCCCTGGCAGCCAGGCACTGTTTCGTTCTTCTGGTCTCCAGGCAGTGGAGGCTGTGGTTCTTGTGGTCCTTGGACTAATGGCGCTGAGTCTCTGATTTTCTTCGCTCTTGTGTTTTCGAGACAGGAGGAAACTAGTAGAAGTGTCTTCGAGGGCCAGTCTCCAGTCACGGCTCACGGAAGGAGGATGCTGAATGTTGACTTCATGGACAGTGTTGGGCATGTTGGGCATATGCTGGACTAAAGAAGACCGAAGAAACAGAAATGTGGGTGAAGGGAGACCGCGGACTATGCAAGATATGAAAATAATAATAATTGATTTAGGGTTCATGAGGGTGGGAGGTTGGGGAAGGAAGGGAAATAATGAGGAGCCGATAACCAAGGGCTCAGGTAGAAAGAAAAGGTTTTGAAAAGGATGACAGCAACATAGGTACAAATGTGCTTGACACAATGGATGGATGGATTGTGATAAGAGCTGTGAGAGCCCCCAATAAATGATTTGAAAAAAGAATGAAGAAGAATGGATGCATTTGAATTATGGTCCAAGTACCATGGACTTTCAAAAAAACAAACAAACAAATCAGTCTTGGAAGAAGTACAGCCAGAATGCTCCTTAAAACAAGCATGATAAGGCTTTGTCTTATGTTCTTTGGACAATTTATCACCAGAGACCAGTCCTGGAGAAGGACATCCGGCTTGCTAAAGTGGAGGGGTGGCCAAAAAGAGGAAGACCCTTGAGGAGATGGATTGACACAGTGATTCCATCAAGGGACTCAAACAACACATGGTGAGGGGGGCTCAGGACCGGGTGTTTCCTTCTGCTGTAGAATTCTTACCTGCCCTGCAGGAGGCCGGGGTTCTCTTCCTGACTGGTGCATACCATGCACTCCCCCTCTGGCTCTTAGTGGAGGCTTGTGTATTCCCAGATGCTGAATGCATTTCAGTGGGACTCGCAGATCAACACAAAGAAGAAAGGCCTGGTGATCTGCTTCAGAAAATAAGCCAACGTGAAACATACAACTTTTATGTATGTTTCTTTAATGCTCCCCCCACCCGCTATCATGATCCCAATTCTACCTTACAAGTCTGGCTCGACCAGAGGATGTACACTGGTACAGATAGGAACTGGAAACACAGGGAATCC
>NW_022103928.1:10878643-10883452 GCF_000313985.2 Echinops telfairi
CGTGTGTGGCGTCTCCCTGAGTCCGGAGCTGACTTGAGAGGTGCTAACAAGAGCAGAAGCAGCAGGAGCTGCATTCTTCTTCATCACTACCTAGGTGAAAACTATACTCAACATTTAGGAGAACTGCCAAGATTTTAGAAGTGAAGCTTCACTTGGTACTAAAAGATTTTATAAGCAGGTCTAAGAAAGCTGACTGTTCCTTGCAGGCTCAGCCAGCCATCCGTGTATTGATCAAACATCAGGACATTCCGAGTTGTGTTCTAGATGTTATACAAATGAGGAAAATAAACACCATGTCCAGATCACATGGTGTCAACATCTACAAACACAGAGGCGTGTTCAGGGCTGTTCAGTGAGTGTGTGTTATGTGTGCAATGCCCTGTTGGCATGACCTTCCTTGGGTTCTTACATAAGAGAATAAATAATTTGACCCTGTTTTTATGAAACAGACATTGACTGATTTTGTACCATCTCAAAGGATGTAAAATTGGTGACAAAGAAGGAAATAGGGAAGGATGATGTGCGAGACGTGGCAGATTTTTGTTTTTGTTTTTTGAGAAATTGTTAGCTTTGCCTGCTTCATTTTTTGGCCAGATTCTTGCTTGGATGGCTTGGTGTCCTTTAGGTCCTGGCTCAAATGTGACCACCTCAGAGGGACCTTCCCTGCACAATCAATTTAGAGTAAAACCATCTCCTGTTTTATAAAACTCTCTAGACTTCTATTTTTCTCTTTTAAAAATTCTGCTCCGAAATGATGTTGCTTAAGTATTTGTGGATTTGCCTATTGTCTCACTAAACCCATAAGAATACACACCTATCTCATGGAGAGCTTTGTTTACCATGATATCCCAGAGTCTGGCCCATAGGAAGCAGTTGATAAATAGTTGAATTAAGAAAATTATTGAAGTATCTGGCTCATTTGGGATTTTTTCCTTTCTATGTAACTTTAAAAAAAAAAAAATTAGTTTGGGTGAAAACAGACACAGCAAAATTCGCTCCAATCCAACGATGTGTACTTGTCCAACTCAGTTCCGTGTGTACATTCTTCAAGTGGTGCAACATCATTACTATGCTTTCCAAAGGACTCCACCACCATTAGGATACGCTCCCTACTCCCTAAGCTTCTCATCTAACCTTTTGAGTTGCTCTTGTCATTTGGATCCCGTATAGATCATTCTTAAAGAAGCACAGCACTCAAGGAAGGCGATCTTTCCTAATTAAGCTAAACTAGTTGATTTGGTTCGAAGATGGCTTCATGGGATAGTTTCTGTTTAAGGTTTAAAAATTATTTCAGGGCAACAGTGTCAAGGTAGGGGGACATGCAGCCTCAATGGTTCCAGAAAGTCTGGATTTCATCAAGAGTTCAAAATCCTGTTCCACCTTTTTGGGCCAGACTCTTCTATAGGATCTTTGATCAGAATGTTTTTATTGGTAGCTGGGCCCTATCTAGCACTTTTGGACTCCTGGCAGAGAAGGTAATCGTTTTTATGGTGGTGGTAAGCTGGTTAGTACATTTCAATTAATCAGATCATTTTGGCTTTCTGTGACTGCACAAATGATATCAGATCCATGGACTTGGCAGGTGGAGTCATTTAACACCATCCTTGTACTTTAGAAATGTGACCATCCAGGATGGGAGAACATAGTATTTGATTGAACCCCATGGAATTGCTTACATTTGACCATCTTTTGACCTACAAAACAGCAGATTCATATGGATCAACCTACTATTTTTACTTTTGACAAGATAGGTGCCTGGATTGTTTGTTTCGTTTTTGCACCAGGACAAGAAAACTTTAGTCCAGGGAAGCATTTTCCAATATAGTACAGGGATATGAAAACCTAGCCAAGGCCTGAGTAAGCCCACAGACCAATGCCAGAATCATGCTTGGCATGCAGTACCGAATCAATAAATATTTGGTAAATAAAGGAATGTGAAATTCTTCTCCTCAATGGCTTATCTGCTGACTTTTCCCAGGTCTTTGTTCACGTTACCTTCCCAGTCAGAACTACCCTGACCATTTACATGTAAAAATCACTACCTCTCCAGCTCCCCTCTTCTTTTCCCCAATTTCTCTCTATATAGTTGCTACTTTCCATCATTCTCTGTTGTGTTGATATCTTGTCTTCCTTGCCTCCCACTAGAGGCAAGCTCCACGGAAGCAGGATGTTTCACTGTGTTGTTTACTTCTGTATATACCAACACCTGTTATGATGTCTATGGACCCTGGTGGCATTGTGGTTGTGAGCTGGGCTGAGATCTGCAAGGTCTTCAGTTTGAAACCACCAGGCCCTCCAGGGAGAAAGGCAGGGCCTTCTACTCCAGGAAAGATTTAGTCTTGGAAACTCACAGGGGCAGTTCGACCCTGTGCTATCAGGTCATCATGAGTCAGAATTGGATCAATGGCGGTGAGTTTGGTTTGGTTACGTCTGCCATACAGCGGGTCCTCAATTACATTGAGTAAATCAATGAATGATATCAAGAGATGCTCCTGGATCCCCTTCAGGCTTGCCTTGGGGCTCACCCTGTCATTCAAGGAATGGTCACAATTTCTTGGCACATTAGTGGCAGGTTGACCATTGTCTTTGCCACCAGTACCCCAATTTGGATGATAAAAGAATAAATTGAAATGTTTAAGGATAATACATATGGCATAGTGTGTGTGTGTGTGTGTGTGTGTGTGTGTGTTAGCAGTCGGCTTGGAGAAGGACAAATATGCTTTGATTGCAACCAGGGTAGGAAGACATGAACATACATGTTTGATAATGAGCACATACACACAAGCTTATTCCTAACAAGCTTGTTTAAACAAGTCTCTGTCAGAGGACTGGTGGCACTGTCGGGTGAGCGTTGGACTGCTAAACCCACAGCTGGTGGTTCAGAACCATGGGCTGCTCCGCAGGAGAATGACGGAGCGGCTCCTGTGGAGATTTACAGTCTCAGCATCTCGGAGCGTGTCACTGGGAGCTGGAATCAACTTGACGGCAATGGATTTTGTTCTGCTTTGTTTCAAATTCGTGGATGGTTGCAGGCAAATTCTCTCAGTAGTATACTTGCCTTAGTCTCGTTAGGGGGCCTCAAAACAAGAGCCCACCGAAGCTGTGGCCTCTGAAGGGATCTGCTGGGGAAATTCAGGTCAAGGCGGAGAGGTCAGTCAGAAGTTATGGTGACTGTTATTTGGAATTTCAAATGGGTCATCTTGATAGATTTTCACAGGATGATCACAGGGGCTTTTTTTCATTGCTAATCAGATGAAGGTTTGCTGAGCAGACCAGGTCCATATCCCACAATTCATGCATACCCTGTTTCACTCTTCACTGCAGCCCCACTGCTTCTCCCACTCCCCCCCTGTGTCCCATTTCCCCTTCTCCTCCTTTTCCAGCCCTCTGAACTTTGCCCTTGGGTAAGTGCTCCCCTTTTGATCCTAAATGGCTGACAATTCTAACATGGATGTGAGTTCAATTTCAGACCGACAGTGCAAGGACCAGACTTTTGGGTGTCTCACCACCAGGGGGCTTATTATGAAGAAGGTTTGAGAACATGGAAACCTGTGTCGGTGAGAAAAGGCTAGCCCAGCTGTGTGCAGTGGTATTCCACTGTCCTGCAGAGGACAATGCGCCTGCTCATTCTTGGAGGGTACCAATCCTCGCTCCATCCATCCCATAGCCCCCTCCTGCCTCCTCTGACTTTTTGTTACCCAAACTCCAAGAACATTCCAAAGGAACACAATCTGAGACACCGGACGATGCTCAAACTGCCAACTCACCTGGTGCCAATTGAAGAGCACACAATTCTTAGAGAAGGGGTCCCAGAGAGGTGGAAACATCTGGACGGAGTTGATGTCAAGAACCAATCGTTTCTAATTCTTTTTTTTAATCGTTTTATTAGGGGTTCATAGGACTCTTATCACAATCCATACATACATCAATTGTGCACTTCTAATTCTAATTCTGAGAAGAGTTTCTTTGATTTTGTAGGGACACTTCTTGACTTCACTTCCTACTTTTTTTGTCAGTGCACAGTGAAAGGAACAGGAGCTTATAAGCCAAACTGAGGGCAGTGTTACTACAGTGTTGGCAAAGAACAATGGGTCCCAAATGTTACCCATTTACCAACCACCTGGAGATCCTTTAAATGAAGATCTCTATTTAAAATTAAAATGAAGATTCCGATGCCAGGGTGAGGCCTGAGAGTCTGGGCTTGACCACATGTTCTATGACAAAGGACATGGAAGCTACAGCCAGACTTCCTGTGTATGAACTTTACCGCCGACTTTGTAACCTTCCTGATATTTAACCTGTGCCTCAATTTCCTCAGCTGAAATGAATATACAATCAAGTAATCTGTGTAATGTAAAATGGCAATTAGACGTCACTGATTATCAGTGGTATTTCACTTGGGAAAGTGAAGGATGGAAAGAATTGGGAGAGGATGGGGGTTGGAGTCAGCGGTTGGCTAAGCTTTAACTCGATTTTTATAATTTCACAAATAAGAAATGTATTGAGGCGTTCGGATCTTCTTCCACGCAAGCACATTACATAAGAAATCGAGTAAGTCAGGCGTTGCTACGTGCTGCGAGGCCAAAGCAGCCTCTTGGGCAAACGGATTTGGGCCCTGGGAATGGAGACAGGTGCGCAGGGATTGTTGTGGAATGGGTGCCCACCCCTAAATTCTCCCTGATGGGGGGCTCCACGCGGCTCCCAGGGATTCAGAAGGAATCCCGGACCTTTCCCCGGTACCTGCGGAGAGGTGGCCACGGCGAGGCGCTCAGGAGAGGAGCCGGGAGCCGAGGGGAGGGGCGCGGGCCG
>NW_022103928.1:10884145-10899502 GCF_000313985.2 Echinops telfairi
GCCGCTGCCAACTGGGGGGACCTGCCTGCCATTGAGAGACCCCAGCGGTGCTCCGTCAGTGCAGGGGACGCCATTTGATGGATTGGTTCGGAGTGGAAGGAGGGAGCCAACTCGCCCGAGTTCAAGCCTTGGGGCTTCATCGTGGATCCGAGCTCGGATGTGCGTAGAAGTAGCCACCCCCCTTCCCATGCCCTTTGACTTGGGGCTGGAGACCTGGTAGCGCTGCTGGTGGGGCTCCTGCTGGAAGACGGCGGCGAGCGCCTCGAATGCGTGTCCTTGCTAGGGGCGCAACCGGAGAACTCGCAAGGGTCTGACAGTGCGTAGTCTCTGCCCGCGTGAAGCATCCGGGATTCGCCTTCCAAGCGGGCGCTCTTGCTTTCGTCTTCTCAATTTTCCACGGCTCCCCTCATTTGCCTTGTCAATCCGCTCTGGAAGGGAAGTCATCCTTAACCCTAATCAGGGAGCTCATCCTTGGGGAGAAAGGATGGGCGCAGGCAGCTTGATATGGAGGAGCTGGGGAGCAGTCCCGAGCCAGTCGCGGGCACTTGGTGCGCTTTGCCTCGTGGTTAAGTATGAACTTTTCGGGCCCACGGACCCAGCAGCAAACGCCAGCTCGGTTTTAATCAGCCCTCTAGAAAGATAGGTGTACATATACATGTGCAGAGCCCTGATACCTGTCTTCCACGCTCCTCTCCCCACCAGGATTTAGCCCCCCTGATGGAAGAGCCTTATCCCCGCACTCTCCCCCTAACTCTTCAGTGGCCATCCCAAGAGGAGCAAGGTGGGTAAGATGTGAGCGGCAGACAGGGTGTGGGGATGAGCCCTGGGTGCCCTGGTCTGGGTCTTTCTCAGACATGCGTGACTCAGGATTGTCCACAGCAACCCAAAGTCCCCACTTGCTGTCAGCCACCCAAACTTGCCCATAGTAATGGCTTAGCTTTGCGATCGCCGAATCGGGTTTGCATGCCCGCCCCGCCCCCGCCCCCCGCTAATGTGCTGAGAGAGGGGACATGCCTGGAGAATATGTTAGTGTCTAAGCCCAGTTCAGGTGACGCTTGCAGTGAAAAAGGTTACAGTCATTTAGAAACACATTCTGCAATAGAATTCGTGTTTCCTGACTCGGTCAATGAGAACAGATGCCTGACTTGAAGGATTCCTCAACAGCGCACTGTGGCTTTTACAGCGAGAAGCCTTTCGGCTGAGTTTGGAGTCGTAAATCAGTGTGCAAGCCCAGTACTTCCTTTGGATGGGAAATAAAGGTTTTAATAAGGCAGCGTGAGAGCCGTTTTCAGAATCATTATGACTAACGATGACTTCTGTTCTCCTAAACTGACTGTGTGAGTGGCATTGCTCTTCTGTGCACAAAGCTTTCTTCACATGTGTGGGCATTTCCTGATCAATGTTCTCGTAGCTGGAAGCAGTATTTTGAGGTTTCTTAAGTTCGTCTGCCGTATCTTTCCGCCTGGTGTGACTTTGCCCTCTTCCCCCGTGCCCTCTTTGACACCTTCACATTTACTATAAGGTTTCCAGTTATAATTTGGCTTGGGCCAAGCTTCCCTGTTAAAGGCAAGACATCTGCCTGACTCGAAAAAGTCGTGGCAGCCAACTGACTTATTTGTGGATGACTTTTAATTCAGTGACACCCCCCCCCATGCCAAAAGAAATCTACCTACAAACACTAGTGCTTTGGTTATTGAGTAATTTTCTTGGGGGACAATGATTCTCATATTTCTAGTACTAGAATAAACTAGCTCACTTCAATATTCATTTTCTGCTTTTTTAGACATGTGCATTGTTTGATGACCTAGTTCCATTTAGGCAAAAAAAGGGGGGGAGAATTAAAACAATACTCTTTGCTTTGTAATCCCCTCCCCCCAACTCAAGCCTTTCAGTTGCACATAGCCTTTCCCTAATAACTACTTTTATCAACATGCTCATTTATTGTAACAGTGTAATACTTTGTTATGTAAATGGTGTGTTGATGCATATGATATTAAAACTGCATTCACTAGGGATTAACCCACGGGTATGACATCATCAGCAGCCAATCCTCTATCTGATTTGGACATGCATTGACAAAAGTCACATTATCATATCGAGCAGGGGATTCTATATTGCTTGTGATGAATGAGGAAACGTGGCAAGTCTTCTTGATTCTTTGGAGCTCTCAATTAGCTGCCCAGTTGGAAAGTTTGGGGGCTTTCTAGCCTAAGAAGCTTAACTTAATAATCAAATTCTCAGATGGCAATTTGATCGGTCCCTTTAGAATTTACATAAGTACAATCCACCCCTTTTGCTTTCTTCTTCTGTGGGCCCTTTTTACCCTGCGCTCTGGCTCACTTTCCTTACAAATCTGTAGAGATTTCATGGTAAATGAACTAGTCTTTAGCTTGTGTGTGTATGTGTGTGTGTGTGTGTGTGTGTGTGTGTGTGCGCCCCTGTGATAAAAGGGCCATCTAAGCACTGAATGGATTCATTTGTGTGTGTGCCTTGTCAGGTATAGATTATAAATTTTTCAAGATTGGCAAGATGACTTGCAGTCCTGAAACCAATCACAAGTGATTGGCAGGTCATATAGTCTAATTTACCCTAATTTGATAAAAAGCTTCAGGATCAGGGTGGGAGACAGGCCATAGGACAAAGAAGTCCTGTCCCTGAAGGATTGGTGAAGTAATCCTGTTCACATGAATCACTTATGAATTATTTGCTTTGAAAGTGCTAGGAAAAAACAACACCCAGATCAGAAATCTGGGCAATCCTGACTTAGAGAGAATACGAAGCCATTTTATGGAGTTATAATCGCTCTCGCAGTCTGTGTTCTTGGGCAACTCATTTCTTTCAGGATGAAATGACCATGACTCTGGCTTTCCATTTATTTGATATTTGTTGAAAAAAATAAAAGCAATTTTTCCTTGTTTTACAACCGCCACTCAAATTCATTTCCTCTATAAAATCAGTAAAAAGGTTCCCCCCCCTCATTTTTTTTTCTTTTTAATGAACCCAGATGTAATTGCAGACTCGTAGGCTGTAGAATTTTAAATGTGGAAAACTGTCCATCTGGAAAGCATCTCAGTGCATGTTGCTAGCAGATCAAGTCCGCCATGGTTTACAAAGAAGGCCTTGGGTGGGAATCCTGGGATCCTAACTCCTGGCCTAGAGCCCTTTCAATAAGGGCACACAGACCATGGCTACTGTGATGTAACAGCGGTGGTGATGGGGGTGTGGGGCCCTCACATCTCAAACTCTCCGCATAATATGACCACATTGGCTTTTTTAACTCCAAGGTCTGTCTCTTAGACCCTCTGGTAGTTAAATCCAGTGCAAGGGTTTGACCTCAGTAAGTACCAGCTAGCTGGAGTTACTTCCTAGTAGCTGTGGAGATACCCATAATTATAGAGAAGGGTTTGAAAGGGAGGCTGGTGGTGGGAAAGGGTTGGGGAGGGTGACTCAGTCAGAGCACAGGAAACAGCGTGGATATGAAAATGATGGTGAGGCAATTAGATGATGGTTTAAGGCTTGTGGAAGAGAATTCAGAATATTCTCTTTCATAGTTTGCACCTTTTAGTTGCTAGGAAAACCAAATAATTTGAGCAAAATCATCCTTTCTGGCATGGTCATAAACAATGGCAATGAGATCCTACATTCATTAAGCACTTACTATATGCCAGACAGAGTCATGATGTTAATGAAACGTCTGGGTGACTGGGAGGCTTTCTTTATATGGATAAATTATTGACTTCATGAATATAAAACCACATGGAATCTTTTTAGTTACTCTTTTATTTCAAAAGATTTCAGGATCTTGTAATAGCTAAGCATTAGCATAAGCATAAATAATTTCAATTCAGAAGTGTGATAGTGCCAGATTGTAGTTTGTGTTAATAAAATGGCAAATAAAAGGAAGATGCTGTATTTAGAATAATAATAAAGATGAAGATAATTTGTTGCTGTTTATGAGATTGCTTATAGTATTGTTAGTGCAATAGGGTAAAATATCCCTTTCAGAAAGATACAAAGATATTTTGTGTTTCTTATAACGTACACAGAAAACATGAGGCTTTCTTTTCTTTTTTTTTCCTCAATAAAAATGACAGTGCACCCCAAATTCCCGGTGTCGGCTTTGTTCATAATGTGAGTTCATTCTGAGTTAGATAGTAGTTGGACGTGTCAGTTGCCATCAGTAAAGGGAGGGCTGTCAAAGCTAGAGTTGTTATGATTATTATTAGTGTTTTAATGACCACTCTGTCTGCCTGGGATCCCCGAGTTTCGCATCTGTTCAGATGTCCAAGAACTTTCTCTGAAAATTCATGGTTTTGCTTTACTCGTTCCCTATCAATCACCTTTTCTCTAATGAATCAGGAGAAGGTTGAGGCATGCCTGGTTACCTCCCTGTGAATTCCTGGGCCCAAAATCTTAGCTGGAAGATAACGATGGTAAAAGTAGTCCAAGGATGCTTTCAGGGAGGACAAATCTTAAAGACCAGGGCCATGGTTCTCAAACAGGCTTATTCCCTCATCCCATCCCTTGCAGCCCACAGCAGCACAGGGGCCTTTTGGCAGTAGTATTACATTTGGGGCATGCTGCTGACACATAGTGGGTAGAGGCCATGGATGCTGCTAAATTCCCACAATGTACAGGACAGCTCTCACAGCACAGAATCGTCCAACCAGGATGTCAGTAGTATCCATACTGAGAAGTTGTGGGCCAGTGCTGCCCTTTATGGTTTAAGCTTGACCCGTAACTAGACGGCTGGCAGTTCAAGGCTGCCTGCCCAGTGATGCCGTGGATGAAAGGAGTGGTCATCTGCTTCAGTTACCACACACACAGCCCAGAAAACCCCACGGAGGGTCTCCCTTGTGACACACGAGTCAGAATCGACACACAGGCAATGCCCAATCGTAACGGCACTGCTTCTTAGCTCCCGAGTGGTGACCCGACCTAACCTCACCTGACTCGTGTCCTCAAGTGAGATTGTTCTGGCAGAGAAGCCAGGCCCCTTCACATATGCCAAGGCCCTTTTTGTCACCATAGGCTGCTATGTTGAAGTTTTTGAGTTTTAGTTTATAAAGGTGGAGAATTTAAATACTGTGCACTGCTATAAGGAGAGTTCAAGCAGCATCCGGTTCCACCACGTAAAGACAGCAGCTTTTTCTATTTCGGTGACGGTGTTCCCTTTTGCTTCCTTTTGCTTTGATTCACACACTGACACTGCTGTTACAGCCATTATGGGACCCAGGTGGTGGTGGGTGTTAAGTTTTGGGCTGCTGACCACAAGGTCAGAGGTTCAAACCTAATAGAGGCTCCTTGGAAGTAAGATGACCCGTCTGCCCTCTTAAAGATCTCGTCTCAGAAGCTTTAAGGAGCGGTTGTCTTCGGTCTAGACAGGGTTGGTGGGGGCTTAGTGCCATTGTGTCCATTTTCACCTCCTCGGGGCACCATGTGGCAGAGCGGAACTCGCAGGAAGGGCCTGGGAGGTTGCCTTCTCCACAGGAACACATCTCCGGGTGCTTCACTGTGGAGCCACTGGGGAGCTTCAAACCCCAAACCTTGTGGTTAGCAGCTGAGAGCGTAGCCACTGAGCCATCCCAGCTCATTTATAGACATTTAGACCAAATCCCTCTACTTATTTATTTTAAAATGACTGTGGTGAGAGGAACCCAGCCTTCAGCCGAAGGGCCAGAAGGCACAGATGTGTGCTGATAATATGTAAAGATTAGAGTAAGGGCATAGAGAACAGAAAGATAGGAGAGAGGGTGAAATGAAGGGCCAGACACATTTTATGGTAGCATGCTCACTTCAGCTCCTCTTGAAGGTCCACATGCAACTGAGAGAAGTGAGAGAGAACCTTTACTATCTTGGGACATTTATAGGTAGCCACAGACATGCAAATTCAGTAGTTACATGCGTCACAAGGTGGGTGGTATCTGCCTTAAGGTCCCTGAGCTCACAAGTGAGGAAACCTAATACCTGCATTGGGGGAAGGAATGAGAGGGGTTGGGTGTCATGGCAGCAAGAGAGAGCAAAGGGATGTCTGCTTCCAGAGTTAAGGCTGTGGCTACATAGCAATCAGCCAGCTGCTTGTGAGAGGTAACTTTAAGGTCGCACTATAATGGGAGGATGTGGTGGGGAACAATATTAATTATGAGAATGTGATTGGGACTCACAAGAGTGAAGACCTCCCTCCAGCCCAGAAACCCAGCCTGCCAGGCTTCTTAATACATGAGGATAAAGGATTCATCTGTATATACTCTTTTCCTATCCTCTGCTCCCCACAGACTGTAATTTGGGTGAATGTTTATAGTGCAAAATCAGTTTTCTGTTCAACAATTCATACACATTTTGCTGCATACCACGGATTGAAATCCCAACAATATGACAGCACGAATCCCATTTCCTCCCTGTGCGGACCTAGCCCTCTCACATGAGTGGCGTCATGCATTCTAGAATCTGTGCCCTGCTTTGCTTATTCAGCACCTTGTTGTGGAGGGCCTGGGGTGAGTGGATACTCACCTGGCAGACTCGTATTCCCAGGGCTAACTCAGATCTACAGTCAATCGACATCCACAAAATCAGCTGAAAGGTCTGTGATGTCTGGTGACCGTGCGATGTGCATACATAAGAGACCCAGTTGTGCCCAGAAGACTCAGTGATGAGAGTTACATGCCATTCCTTTGTAATGACTGCATGCTACTCCAAAGGGGCCTTAAGCACTTAGCAATTACCCGAGAGGTTGGTGGTTTGAATCCACCCATAGCTCTTTGGGAGAAAGATGAGACTGTCTGCTTATGGAAAAGATGCACAGCCTTGCAAACCCAGTGGGGCAGTTCTACTCGGTCCTATAGGGTTGCTTTGACTTGGGATCGACACAATGGCAACAGGTATGGTATTTTTAGCATGTTATTTAGAAATTGATATTCACATTTAGTCATAAAACATGCAAACTTAAGAGCAGGCTTGAGTTTTTTTCTAAGACCTTCCAATTTACCTATGACCATATGTTTCAAAACGTCAGTCTTTCTTTTCTACCCTTTGGATTGGTGTCCACTTTAAGGCTTTAAGTATGTGATAAGCCATAAATATTTTCTGCAATTGGATGCTTAATTAAAACCACCCAAAGAAAGACTATTGGGACAAATTCTCCCCTGCCTACATAGGTCGGGCGACAAATCATCAGGGCTGTGATCTTCCCTACTATTTAAATCATTTGGCAGCTTTTCCTGAAGCAGCCAGATTGTAATGTAAACATCTGTTACCCTTCCTCTCCTTTCAGAACTGCTTATGCAACCCGGCTTCACATAGGAGACACACAGCTTTCTTCATCTGTGTTTTTGGATTAAGCCCTTCTCAACACACACACACACACACACACACACACACACACACACACACACACACACACCCCACACCACCCCCACCCCCCGCTCCCCATGGTCACAAATCAAAAGAGCCATAAAATTGGTTACCATGGGCCCCGTCCTCCCAGGATACAGCTCACATCTCCCCACTCCATCCTGCTCTTTGCAGACCTTGGGGTCTGCCCTGGAGCCTGGAGCTCCATTCAGCAAGTTGGAGGCGGCATGTGAGTCTGTCCCTTGGTACCAATCTTGTGTGCTGCTTTTCCATCCACCCCAGAGCCTAGGGACGGGGGCACAGATGAGGAAACTTGGGGAACTCACTGGTTAACACTTAAACATGCCCATGGGATCACGTCATCGTCTCAACACAAGCAGGGGTTTGGACTGTAGATAACACATATTTCTTTCCAGAGTTTTCTGTAGGTATGTGTCCTTGGAAAATTAGGAAATGTTTGCTAAATATTTGCCCTATTTGAGCTTGCAACCCCATCCCACAAACAAACAAACAAACAAACAAACAAACAAACAAACAAACAAACCCCCAAAACAAAAGTCCCCAACCAACCAGGCAGCCAACCAACCAACCAACCAAGCAACCAAGCAACCAACCAGCCAAGCAACCCATTGGCTGACAAGTCAATTCCAACTCCCGGTGACCCTTCCCTGGTGTGTTAGAAGAGAGCGGTGCTCTCCAAGGGTCCCCGTGGCTGTGATCTTCCAGAAGATTGCCAGGCCTTTCTTCTGAGTGTGGGCTCAAATGGCTGACTCGTCTACTGTAGCTGTCATTTGCTGAGTGAGAATGCCTTCAGAGCATTGCTACTGTAAGCATTTTCTGCAGGGTGTCACGTGATTCCCTCGCTGTGTTTTGTCAGTTAGCTACAATCACTTTTGAACGTGAGGAAAGTGGGGCACATGAGGAGAAAGTCACACAGCTAGAGCCCAGGCCACCTGGTCTAGATCCAAAGCCCGGGCCAGGGTGGACACAAGAGGTGACTAACGTACTCCAGTTATGCTGTTCCCAAGGAGATGCTCTGAAAGCCCCCCTTGTGTAAGGTGACCAGATTTTAACATTGGTAAAGCGGGACACCATTGATAAAACTCATATCTTGGTAAAACAGCCACATGGCAGCGGAAAACCGTATACCCTAGCTTGTCGTGCATTCTTTCCAAAAATTGGGACTTTTTAAAAACACCGTGGGATGCAGGAAAAATTGTTAGAAATCCGGACTGTCCCACCAAAAGTGGGACGTCTGGTCATCTTACTCTTGTGCCACATGGAGCAAATCAACGGACATCTGAGTTCCCATGGGTCAAATGCTGATCATGAAATTGTTCCTTTATCAAAATAATAAGATGTTGGTCAATATATATGTGCTAATGCTCCGTGGGCTCTTCGTATTAGGACCGCATTAGATTCTCTGGCAATTAATAATCATGCAGCCCGAGGCTTTTCCAAACAACATGATGAGTTTTGCTTCTCTGGGGGGCGCTGGGCTGGGTTGGTGAGTGTGGAGGGGGTAGGGAGGGTGTCCGGCTGGGTTGGTGAGGGTGGAGGGGGTAGGGAGGGTGTCCGGCTCGTGCCAGGAAATCATCAAGATTGAGATCAGCCCCAAGGTGGAGCTGAGTGTTGATTGCATTTTCTTTGCAGAGGCGGTGGGCAGAGGATGTGGGCTTCCTCCCCATCCAAAACACAGCTTGATAGAGTTATTGCAAAGGAAGGCACGTTTAGTCACTTGATAGAATTAACAATTGATCAGTTTTGTGGTGCCTGAGTCCTTTATAAGCATCCATGTTTATTCATCATTGTGATTATGCAGTGGAAGGCGGCTCTGCTTGATGTGATGAGCAAAAGCAAGATGAGAAGACATTTAAATACTCTTGAAATTAACGTTTGGGCAAATAGGTGTTTGGTGGGGTGTTCTCATTTGATTCTGAAAGGCCCAGAAGAAGCCAGGAGCTAGTGAGCTCCTCCTGGAACCCCGAGTCAGCTGCCTGTGGTTCCCTTGCAAGAGTTCGTTGTTACTTAGAAGGAAAGTGGCAATGCCTCGTGCACATGAGTTCTACTTTGTTCGTGGATGAGAATGAGCAGCAGAGCCCAAGACATAAGCGTTGCCATTTCTACTGGCCTCTGGTGTATTAATGGAGATCCCGAACGCAACTCACTGCCATTGAGTCGATGCTGACTCAGTTCTACCCTAAAGGACAGGGTAGAACTGCCCCCGCGGGTTTCTGACACTAACCCTCTATGGAGTAGAAAGCCTCATCTTTCTCCTGAGGAGCAGCTGGTGGTTTCGAACTGCTGACCTTTTAGTTAGCAGCCTAATGCGTAACCCACTGTGCCACCTTTTCTTTTAACGTACTGACGGCAGGAAGCTCTAGTTCTTGATAACAGGAGGGAAAGCCACAAATCAGTGTGTCCTGATAAAAAACATGGACAAAACACACTAATCATTTTACAGAAGTCTTAATCAGAAAGGAAAATAATCCTGCTGGCGTGAGAGGTAAGAGCACCCTGGAGGGAAGGACTGGCAAGAGTCCTAGAAAACGCCGTCTTGTCAAGATATTTTGATTCACAATCTCCTCTCTTCACATTTACAAAAGACTCGGGGACCTCAAGGGTAAAGGCAGATTCCGGTTTGATGTGCAAATATTTCTGAACCCGAGCATAAATAGACATGAACTTGCCAGGGTTTGACTGCAACCATATACCCGGTCCTGTAAGTCATTGCACTTAGAATTAGGGCATGGGGAGAAATGGTGAATATGGGGTTTATGTGGATTGCGATTTTCTGTTGTTGATCCCTGCAAATTTAGCCCTTTTTGTTGGAATGTTTGTTCTCATGTCATCAATCTTGCTTGATATCCTTGCCCTCTATATTCCAGTACGATTGTCATGCTTGACATGATTGTTTCCATGTCTCTGACAGGCTTGTGAAAACGCAGGTTCCTGGGCCTTCCTTCCCCTCCGGGTTTCTGGGGCTAGAGGCTGAGACCAAGCTTTATGCAACATTTTCAGAAAGTTCATTGTATCAGGGATTCAAAAATGTTAGTTTGGAGATTCTTATAAAACATGGTTCTTTTGATTAGCATAGGGTTTTTAAATTTAGGAATACATTGATAAGCTTGGGTAAATAGTCAAATTTTAACGATTAATTTAAATGAATCAACCAAAAGTTAGTTGCATTCGTGTTACGGATGAGAAAGTGATTTTTATAATGCCCCTATGCTTCTTTTATGGAGCCTTGGTAGGCTAGTGGTTATGCATTGGGCTTTAGTCTGAAAGGTCAGGAGTTTGAAACCACTATCTGCCAAAGGATGGGTTTTTTACTCACATAGACCATTACAGTCATGGAAACAGCAGCAGTTCTACCCTGTCCTATAGGGTCCCTATGGGTTGCCATTGACTTGATGGCAGTGAGTTTGTTTTTTGGGGCATGTGTCTTTTTGGGGACATTGGTTCCGTGGTCGAAATGTCCCCTTTTATGCAGAAGACGCGTGTTCTTTAGCGGCTAGTGCTCTTACAGTACAGGTGCCGCCCTTCTACCAGTGGAGGCTTTAGTGCTGCTGTGATACTGAGCAGGTTGCAGTAGAGGCATGAGGCTAGGAAGAAAGGTCTGCTGATCTACTTCTGAAAATCAGCCAGTGAAAACTGTGGATCACTGTGTTTGGATCTGCACCGGCTCTGGGAATGGTGGAGTCAAGGCAGCTAACAGTAGCAACAAGAACGTTTCATTCTGGGTTTGTACAAGTTGAGAGTTTCAAAAATAAGAATTCTGTAGTTGTCTAAGTCAGTGTGGCTGTTGTGCCATAGCCCATACCCAGCACATTGCCCGCTTCTGTCATCTGAGTGATGTACGTATTGACCTGGGGGAAAATAGCTTCCTTTCCACCTTCTTTTGAGTCTGACTTCGGTTGTAATCCTATTGGCAGGTGACATACAGGAATTTCGTTTTTGTTCCCGGATAGTTAAGACTCAGCAGATGTTAAAAGCTGATGGTGGGATGGGGGATTGAAGAATTCATCCATTCTGGGACTCACTGGAGATTTAGTCAGGACCAGAAGATGGAGTTATCGATGGAGTTATAGGTCTTGAGGGGGATGGAAAGTTTTGGCACAGATGCCAGGCTCATCGCTTTCACCTGCCACTTGGAGGAATAAATTATCTTCTCTGTTTCCTGAAATGAAGAGCTTTCAGAGGGTTTTATTTTGTCTTGCTCTATTAACAAAAAATTACAAGTTTGCAATCTGAAGTCTCCTCCTGACTAAGAAAATGAACAGATGCCAAGGGCTTGATTTGGTGGTGGTGGTGGGGAAACATCCCAAACCCTTCAGTATTTTTGAAAACTGGGGCTCTCAGGATGTTTTTAGACAGTGTGAGTTATAAAAATGTGTGGGTGCTGGTAGGAAGGTTAAACTCGGCATCTACCATGAAGAGTGGATGGGCCAGGTCGGAGTCATTTAACCTCTTTTGTCTCCAGAGCTGTGTTTTAATTACATAGCAGTTTGTGGTCCGGGAGGCCGCCCTTGCAGGCTGGCGTGTGTTGCGTTTAACTAGGTTTGTGCGAACATTTCTTTGGGAGCCATTTGTCATTGCTGCCCCGTCAGCAGGCATTCTCTGTGGTGCTCTGTGCCCAACTGTCAGGTTGCTATCATGGTTCTCCTCCCTTGGCACCCGCCATTTTGCCCTTTGTCCCCCTCCAGGGGTCAACAGCCAACAGAAGATGAGCCGTCTTTAAGTTAGTGGCAGACATAAAATTGTGTCCCCAGAGAACTAAGCAACAGATGCAGCCAAAGGACACAATTGACCTCATTTTCCTTTTCTGTTAGAGCAAATATCCCCTTTTGACATATGGATGCATGGATTGTTATCAGAGCTGTAAGAACCTCCAATAAATTGATTACAAATTAAAAGAAAAAAAAAAAGCCAGGCCATTGGATTTCCTGTAGAACGTGGTATGTGTGATGCTATTTCTCATTGGGTACTGAAGCAAATTCAGATTGCCATGCTGCCAGTTGTAACCCAGGACCAAGTAAGTAACTTTGTAGACGCCAGTTGTTCAAGTGTAAAAGTGAGATTGCCATGAGGCAGAAAGTGAGTAATCACCGTTGACTGTCATTCTGACCCATTCCTGTCCCTCCCCAAATACTATTCAGTTTGGCTGATACCTTTTTTGCATGGATGGAAAACATTTAATACACATACATATCAAATTGAGTATGAATTTTCTTGTAGAAGTTGTTAGTGTACAGTAGATCTAATTTCTGCAATTTTTTTTTACTTAGCATGATCTTCAAGATTTATCCATGTTGATACACATATAAAATAAAAACGACTGCCACCAAGTCAATTCTGTCTCATCGTGACCCAGTGGTCAGGATAGAACCGCCCTGGGGTTCCCGAGACTAAATCTTTATAGGAGCCCACAGCCTGGTCTGCTCCTCGTGGAGAGGCTGGTGGGTTCAGTCTGCTGACCAGGTGGTTACCGGACCAACACAGAACCCACTACATGACCAGAGTGAGGCCGGAAAAGGGACCGTGCATGGAATGTGAACACTTACAGCTTAGGAATGTTTACAGGATTGCTTTTGCTTCTCCCTTGCACCCCCGGGAGGCTCCCTTAGCACCACCACCTTGGTCAGGAGTATTATGCATCACCCTGGAGCCCTAGTACCCCAATTTCTAAGAAGGACATGTCTCAGGATGTCCTTGGAGGTGAGACAGGCATGCCTCTCTTGGGCTGACTCCCAGCATTACAGATCCATTCTGACTCTTTGAATGTTTGTCGAGAGTCAAATGGAGCAGGGTCCCACTGGAAACCAAAGCTCGCACAAACCAAGTGCTTAGGATTTAAGTCCTCATCCAGTGGAGATGATCCACAGCCTGTGCTGTCCACCGTGGTAACCATGAAGCCACTATGGGAATGTGGTTTCTGTGACTAAGGAACTGATAATAAAAAGAACTATTTTCACTCGTCTTTCAATTTAAATAGCTGTGTGTGTCCAAAGCCAAACCAGTTTGCACTGAGTGGACTCCCACACATGGCTGCCCTGTGGGTGTAAGTGTGGAATTACACTTTGGAGGTTTTTTTGAGATTGTAGCTTTTGAAAGTAGAACGCCAGGCCCTTCTTCCGGTGAGTTCAGTGACTGACCAACCTTTCCAGTGAGTGGCCGAGCACTTAAAGATTTGCACCACCCAGGCACTCCTTGTGTGCAGGGCTGTCAGGTGCTCCTAACTCTTGGAAACCCCATGCGCAGCAGAACACAACTTTGGCTCGTCTTGAGCTTCCTCAAAGTTGTTGCTACGTTTGAGCCCATTGTTGCAGCCACTGGGTCAAGAGATCTCCCGGAGGGTCTTCCTCTGCTTCTACCAAGCAGGATAGGACGATGTTCTGCTCCAAAGGGCATGCAGCCCCCGTCCAAGGCGCACTCTGGTTGTACATTTTCCGACACAGATGGGTTTACCCTTCTGGCAGTCTGGCGATTTCAGATGGCTTCACCACTGTCATAATTCAAAGGCATCAATTCCTCTTCTGCTTTCCTTAAGCAGACCTAAGGTATGCAGAATCAGAAGCGATGCAGGCTGTTAGCCCCTGACCATCCCACAGGAAGAGAGGGGTGTGCCAATTCTGTTCAGAAGATGCCCAGGACTCTTTTAAACTAAAAATAGATAAATGTATTCATGAAAACAGGATAGCATCATTAAGATGTTTCAGGCATTTCCTCACTCTCCTTTGCAACCTTTGTGTTTCTCTGCTCTTTGAGGCTGGGTTGCTTGATGAAGCTGCAGTCCTACTGGGTTAGGAGTTCTCTGTAAAGTGAATTGATGGCTATGTAAATACAGCCATTAACCTTAAGCACCCCAGACAGCCTCTTGGGCACTGCAGTTTTCTTGCCCTTGAAAATGTTGTTTGATGGATGCCACTCTACTAAACAATTCCCCACTCTCCTCCCCTCTAGCCCTGCTAGCATAGTGAGTTATGCTTTGGGCCTCTAACCTGAAGGTCAGCAGTTCAAAATCACCAGCCTCTCTGAGGGAGAAAGGTGAGGCTTTCCACTCCCAGAAGCGATACAGTCTGGGAAACCCACAGGGCAGTTCTGTTCCGATAACTCTGGAGCCTCTGTGAGTCTGAATAGGCCTGATGGTGGTGAGTGTGGAGTTAACTGGAACAGAGGCTCTTTGAAGTTAAAGGCCAAAGGAATCAGGGAAATGGACCTCCTGCCAAGTGTGACTGGTGGCTGCTGGTGTCCCTTTGTTGGTCCCAACTCCTGTTGATTCCATGTGTCTTAGAGCAGAGTTGCGATTTTTCTGGTTTTAGTGGATGACTTCTTGGCAGTAGACCAGCAGGCCTTCCCTCTGTGGTACCTGCAGGCAGACTCAGACTGCTAACCTTTGTTCATATGTACACCATCGGACATCAGCAGCTGTTGACTGGAATTCTGTGCATGCCAGAAAAGAGATATTCTAAAGATTCACTTTTTGTGCATAGAGGTAAGTAAGAAAGTATTGCTATGAAATCATAGAAACTGAGGTAGTTAGTTAATTTGTGCCAACATGACCGATAAACACATGAGGGATTAATTGAAGGGCGGAGAGATAAATGGCTCGGCGAGCCTTGCCTTTTTTGTCTCTTGTTCTTTGATCATCCGACCGGTGTGCGGCTGCCTTGCTTATTCTGTGCCTCAGTTTGCAAGCTACACTACCTGTGGGACACCTAACCCGTGGACTGTGTCGCTGTAATTTGAGGTTCCTTCAAGACCTGCTGCGCCACACCATTGGAATTTACATCTCTTGAACTGGGGACTGTCAGACCCTGTCATCTATCTGACTGGACTGTTGGTCACCTGCCTTGCTGTTTGCTGCTTGTGGCCAGACCGCCTGAATTGTTCTACAGAGGACTACCCAGTGGCCCTCAAGACTTGCAGGACTGCCAGTGTCTCACAACTGTCTCACGGGAGTGAGTTGCACTGAGCCATTTGTACTGCTTTATAATTTAATTAACT
>NW_022103928.1:10900510-10903468 GCF_000313985.2 Echinops telfairi
CTCGGTGTGGTGGGGTCAGATCGGGCAGAATTCCCACACTGTGTCTCCAGTGTTGTCCCCTGTAGGTCCCCCTTTCTTTAAAGACAATTTTAAAAATGGATTGAAGGTGGGGGAAAGTAGAGACAGAACGCAGTTTCTGTGTTGCAGCTCTGTTTCGATGTAAGTAAAGCAGATACTGTATTACACAGCGGATCAAAAGATGATGATTGTTAATGTCCTGGTTTTTCACCCATCCGTGTCACCTGCTGCTTCTCCTCTTAGTTTCTTTCCTATGACCACTGGCCATTTCTAGTTTCCCAGAATTCAGCAGACACGTTCTCTTTCAGTGGCTCCCCGCACTTGAAACTTAAGTCTTCCAGGATTGTTCTTCTTTGCTTGATGATGATTATCTCAACCCGTTTTCTTCTCTTGGACGACTGCTGGTTGTTGATCGGTCGGAGCCATTGGGTTGGCTCTGACCCGTGACAGCCTTATGCACAACCGAAGGAGACACTGCCCGGTCCTGTGCCACCTCACAATTGTTCCTGTGCTTGAGCCCATTGCTGCAGGCACAGTGTCAACCCCTGTCCTTGAGAACCTTCCTCTGCTTGGCTGCCCCTCTGCTCTACCAAACGTGATATCCTTCTCCAGGGACTGCACTCCCCTGACAATTTGTCCAAAACATGTAAGACAGCCTCGCCATCTTTGCCTCCGGGAGCATTCTGGCCGTACTTCTTCCAAGACAGGTCCATTTGTCCTTTGAGCAGTCCATGGTACTTTTAATATTCTTCTCCAGTGCTACAATTCAAATGCATTGATTCTTTTTCAGTCTTCTTTATTCAATATCCAACTTTCATCTGCACATGAGGCAGTTGAAAATACGATGGCTTGGGTCAGGCATACCTTAGTCTTCAAAGTAGCACCATTGCTTTTCAATACTCTACGGAGGTCTTGTGCAATAGATTTACTGAATGCAGCTCGTCTTTTGATCTCTTAACTGCTGTTTCCGTGAGCACTGATTGTGGATCCAAGCAAGACAAAAATCCCTGGCAATTTCAGTATTTTCTCCGTTTATCATGATGTTGTCTAGTGGTCCAGTTGTGAGGATTTTTGTCTTCTTTACTTTGAATTATAATTCACACCGAGGGCCGAAATCCTTGATCTTCATCAGCAAGTGCTTCAAGTCCTCCTCACGTTTCAGCAAGCACGATTGTGCCACCTGCATGGCACAGGTTGTTAACCAGCCCTACTTCAAACCTGATGCCACATTCTCCTTCATAAAATCCGGCTTCTCTAATGACTTACTGAACATATCGCTGGAGTAAGCATGGCGGGAGGATCTAATCCTCTCCTGATGTTAACCATGCCCTATCCCCTTGTTTTGTCCTCGCACGTGCTTCTTGATCCCTGTACAAGTTCTGAATGAGCATAATGAAGTGTTCTGGAATTCCCATTCTTCTCAAGGCTATCCATCGTTTGTTATGATCCACGTAGTTGAATGCCTTTGCATAATAAATAAAACAAGTAAACACCTTTTTTGGTATTTTCTGCTGTGATCCAAGATTCATCTGACATCAACCGTGATGTCCCTTGTTCCACATCCTCTTCTGAATCTGGCCTGAAGCCCTTGCAGCTCCCTGGCAGTGTACTGCTGGAATCATTGTTGGATGATCTTCAGCAACATTGTATCCTTCTTTTCTAGCCTTTATGTTTCAGGTGGTACCACTTAAGAGAAGATCCCAGCACCGGTCTCTCCAGTTTGTCATTCTGTGGTGGCTGGCATGTTGCTATGATGCTGGAAGCTCTGCCCACCACTATTTCAAATACCAGCAGGGCCACCCACCTCTGGTGGGTGGGCTTCAGTGGAGCTGTCAGGCTAAGACAGACTAGGAAGAAAGACCTGGTGGTCTGTTTCTGAACATCAGTGAGTGAAAACCCCCTGGAGAACACTTCTATTCTGACGGTCACCAGGCGTTGGATTTACTCAACAGCAGCTACTGTTTTCCTGCCATTTGTTTCATTTGAGATGACTGTGTGGAAACGCCTTGAGAACCATCACTCCGTGTGTCAATGTATATTGTTACAGTTCTTGATGACGTGCCAGAAACCGTGTGGGCTTCTGCCAATTTGCAGCCGTTTTCCTCAAAACTTGGCATTAGAGTGAAAATTCAGACTTGGTGAGCTTCAAGTCTGAGTTGTTATCTTCTTGCTTGGTCCCAGGCAAATGACGTTGTTTCTCTGTGCTTCTAGACTGTTCTGCAGAGACACCTTGGGGTGGTGGGGTCTCATTCTCCTCTTGGGCTTGGATGAGATGGAGACACCAATTGTTTTAGAATTGAATCTTATGAAAAGCAAATGCCTGAAAACCGGAACCACAGGACACCACAATCGGATCCTACGTTTGGCTGAGGTGCTATTTACATCCGCGGTTGATTATGTTAATGAGGAAGGAAGGATGAAACATGGGACGTCCCTCCCCTTGCTCACGCTGTGAGGAAATGAATGTGGCTTCCTGGAAGCTGGCGTGGAATTGTCTCCGAGCTGATGAAAGGGACCAGGTTGGAGAATCTACTTTTCTTTCACCAAGTTAATAGTCACTCACGGTCCATCTCTATACTTAGTGCAGGTACACACTATACATACACCATAGGCTAGTGGAAGAGATGCTCATGACCTACATGTATCCACCTTTCCTAGTAAAGGCAGCCCGGTAGCTAGCCAGCCACATGCTGTACTGAATCAGAATGATTTCACAGCCTCTAAAGTACCTGGAGGGCTCAGGTGAAGGACGTAGAAGTGCCAGGTGGTGTTTCAGAGGCATGGTCCTAAAATTCGGGGTAGAGCCCCTTCATGGTCTTCCTCCGTCCAAAGGCCTGAGGAGGACACGCAAGCTGGAGCTCCAGCAGCCGCGTTGAGCTGCGAGGTGACCTTGAGGATGAAGGGAAGAAAGAAGGCGGAAGCCGACCAATGGGAGCAGCC
>NW_022103928.1:10903763-10905872 GCF_000313985.2 Echinops telfairi
TTTCTCCCAACGCAGGACCGGGGGTTTCCAACTGCTGGCTGTGCCGTTAGCAGACTGATGTGTACCCACTCGATACGAGCCTCTTTTTAGTGACTTCCTGATCCAGTAGAAGGAGTTATAATTTGAAAATTCAAAGTGCTTTTTTCAACTTCTGCCTGGACGTAGCTTGAGTTCCATAGGTCCCCAAACCGTGAGCAGGCCAACTGCACGATGGATTGGGAGCCAGACGCCTCTGTACTCTCTCTATCGACTCAAGAGAGTCGTTTCTCGAGAAAGTCAAATGGAAACACTCGGTGATTTGGGAGCAAGAAGTGAAGGAAACTGCCGAGGCTATTAAAAGCCATCAGAGACTCCTCCAAATTGCCTATATTGAAGTTAGTTACAACTCATTCTCAAACAAATTGAAGTCTTATCCGTTTGATGTGTTTTGACAGGAAATGTATATTTACTGCCTGAAATGACTTGAGTTGCTGAGCCCAGAACCGCAGGATTTCATAAATGATTAACATTAGATGGAGCCAGTAGGAACCTCACACCTTTTCTTAAACACCATTCCACAAGAAAGACGCCCTCAGCATTGCAAGCTATTTACCCTATTTCCCAAAGTACACATTCACCCTGGGAGGCTTTGAACTTGTCTGTCAAAAATAGTTATTGCTTTTGAAGATAGAGAAATAGTCACTGAAATCCTCAGATGAGCAGGTAGATTCTGAATATCTTAGCCAGTTTAATATTTATTGAATAGAAATAGAAAAATTTTAAAGAAATTCCTTTGTCCTTATTGGGTTTTGAGTTCCTGTTTTGCACAAGGCAGTGGGCCAAGCACGATTCTTGATTCTAATATGGATTTCATAATCAGCGAGCTGCCAGCCCAGTTCAGGCATTTTTAGTCACCACGGATATAGGCGGAAGGCTAGTCCTTGTGGAGACCGACATGTTTCTTATCAAAAGTTCAGCGGTGGGGGTTTCTTCCATGTCCATTTTGTTTGTTAACTCTTTTTTTAATCAGCTAGCTAGTGCTCCATTTCTAGACGTTGGGTACATTCTAAGAATGGTTCTAAGTATTTGTTCTTTAAGATACACCAGTAGGTTGAAAATATGAAAGGGGACTTTGTAGCTGCTTGGCTTAAGGCAGGAACGAATTTCAGGGCAGAGGCAGGATCGGTGGATTTAGTGGTAGGAGTATTCGCTTTCCTGCAGGGGAGCCAGGGTCAGTGCCGGGCCAATGCACCTCAAATCCAGCCACCACCTACCTACCAACGGAGGCTTGTGTGCCCACCAGCTTTCAGCAGATTTTCCCCGATAAGACTAGCAAGAAAGGCCCGGTGATATGCTCTTGAAAATCAGCCAGTGACAGCCCCACGGCGCACAAGAGTGCCATCTCTTTGTGTCGGGGGCCACCCGAGTCAGGGACCAAGTCAAGAGCAGCTCACAGGAGCAACAGCGATTCGAGAGCAGAGGAAAAGACATTCAGAAAAACAAGGTTGCACTGCCCTCTGAGAAACAAGTCATCATGCTGCTGTGGATGTTTGACTGCATTGTCCGTCCACCCCCGACCCTGGGGTTTTAGTGTCTATAACACACTCACACAATTCAGTAGATAAATCACATCAGGAAGAGTTGTGCAGCCATCACTACAATCAGTTTTAGAACATTCTCTTCTTTCTTGTAGTAATTGTTATTAACTCCCCATTTCTTTCCAATCTGCTCTGCCATACCCCTGAGAAACCATTATTTCAGTTACTGTCTCAATAGATTTACCTATCCGATGTTTCACATACAGAAAAAAGCATTAAAAACAAAACAAAAAAGCAACAAGAATAGCAAAGTAAAACAGATAAAAACCTCAATCAAAAGAAAGCAGAAAATACTAACGACTAGAACAAATTCACGTGGATCCTAAGGGAGATCCAATCACAGGGTGCTAAATGCTAGGCTAACTGCCTCTGCACCAATTCACTTTCCAAGAGTGCATTGTTTTGTGAAGCAGGGCATCTGTGGTGGCATTTTTAGTTCCCACTGGGCTGTCATTGGCTCGGTGTCCTAGTTTCCCAGGGGAGGGACGCTCTAAGGAAACACCACAAACTAGGTGGCCGGTGAGAAGAGGCA
>NW_022103928.1:10907626-10909791 GCF_000313985.2 Echinops telfairi
TCTTAAATAATAGGCTGACTCAACATCTTCTGTTAGTTTTTGAAAGTGGAATGAATTTTCACATAAAGGAGACATTGGGAGGGGTACAGTTAACATCCTTGGCTACTAATCAAAAGTTTGAAGGCTCAGGTTTGCCCAGTGGTACTTTGGAAGACAGACTTGGTGATCCACTGACATACACACTAGATTGTCATGACTTGATAGCAACTTTAATTTTAGTAGATATGTCTATGAAGCCACTATCAGATGGGATTCAGAATTTCTAGTACCCAGGACAGTTTCTTGTACCCCTTTCAGGTCAGTACTCACCCCTCAGGTGACCAGTGGTCTACGTCTCCCAGCAGAGGTTAGTGCTGCTGCTTCTACGGCTTCATAGAAATGGACACACACACAATACGTACTTTTCTACATCTGGGATTTTGCTTTACACTCTGTCCTTGGACAACATGATGCCAGTTGTTGCACGTGACAGTTCATGTTCACGGCTCTGTAGTATTGTACTGTATAACCTGATCACACTTTATCTATTCTACTGTTGATGAATATTTGGATCGTTTCTGTATTTTGCCTTATTGGGATGGTTAAGGCTTTTTGTGTCCATTGGCCAGGCCCTAGTTCTCAATGGTTTGACAATATCATCTTCTGTTTTGTGCCATGATGGGAGCAGCCCATCCATTGGAAAGGGAGTGTCTTTGGAGGTCAGGCCTGCATCCAGTGTCCCTGGATGTTCTGGCAAAGCTTGCCTTTCTTGATCTTGCCTGACTCTGACCTCTGGTCGGACTGATAATAGCCAGCCATTTGAATTGCCGGTTTTGGGATCTGCCGGTTCTCATAGCCCCCCATATGTCAGGAGAAGCCCCCCTCCTGATGTCTGACTGACAGACTTAAGACTTCCTAGCCCCCACAACTGCACGGACCTTTTCCTTGAAACAATTCTCTCTGTGTATGAGGTTCTTTCCAATGGGGTGTGGGGGAAATGGAATGAAAAGGTTTACTATCAGTTTTCCGTATCGTGCTGGCATCCTTTTCACTGCTGCGGCGCCTCTAGCGGCGCCTCTAGAGAACCCAGCTTGAGAGAGCTACTGTGCACAGTGCATAAAGCGATGAGTATTCTCCTACGTGCTTTCAGCAGATGGCAGCCCTCTTTGTTGTATATCCTTGTGTTTGCTAAGACTGGTAGATCCAAGGTGAGTTCTTCCTAGTAGTATTAAATAATCATGCAAAGAAAACACTGTTGCTAGTTAAGAAGTGCTTCTCCTGTGACAAACACTAGTCTGCGTGCTTCTGATCCACGAACCCACTTAGTGAGGGTGTGATGTCATCCCCATTTCACAGGTGGGGAAAGGGACGCTTGGGTTGTGCAAATGTTAAGTGCTCACCAAGTAACCCAATAGTTGGTGGTTCAGATTTACCCAGAAGTGCCTCAGAAGAAAGGCCTGGTGGTTCCCTTCTGCAAGTCACAGGCTTGGAAACCCTGTGGAGCACAGCTCTACTTTGAAACACCTGGGGTCTACAGCCAGCCATGCCACCCAGAACACGCCCAATCTCCTCTGGATCACCTGGGCTGCCACAAGTCGGGATCCACGGATGGCAACTAAAGTAGCAATAGTTGAAGAAATCGAGGAACGGAGGGAGGAAGTATCTTTTCAGGATGACAGCTACTACTATGCAGAGCTCACATTTCTGTCACTGTAATTGAGAATGTATGTCTTTTAGACATTTATCAGATTGGTAACAATTCAGAAATGGAATGCCCATTGTTCATAATCTGACCTGCGATTTGAAGGCAGGATATTCTGGCTGCAAAGGATCTGCTCGTAGCCAAATAAAGGGAGCTTTATCGATGTCAGGCTGAACTTGCAACTCAGCGTGCCCACCAGGTAGGAACGCCAGACAGAATTGGGTGACCCTTCATACAATGAACTCGGGAGTCACTTGCCTGCATTCTAACTCCCGGTCTTAGGCTGTACTGTCTGGGAGACCATGGATACGTGATGGAACCCCTGTAAACATCTTGCTATCTGAAAGGGAGAGTTTGTCTGGTGAGGACAGAATGGAAACTGGTGTAACAGAGCACGGTGCAGGGTGTTCTCATGAGATAAAAGCAACTCTTAGATTTATTCTTTTGGTAGTGGTGGTTTAACATGAGCATTATCAGGACTGGT
>NW_022103928.1:10910304-10912211 GCF_000313985.2 Echinops telfairi
TCTCAAGACGTCTCCAGTTCTCAGGGGAGCAGGGAAACAAACCCAAGCTTCCTTTTGTGGGCCTTTAAAGACCAGCCAGGAATCTGGGAGCACTTGTACGGGAGCCAGCAGCAACTTGGTCCTCTCGGTGTTCCGCCAAAGCCGTTGTTAATTCTCTTTGAATGCAGCGGCACACACAGCCCAGGAAGAGCTGATTAACGGCCTGCTGCCTGTGTGCTCAGATGGTCCCAAACACTTCAAACACGCGGAGGGGCGGGGACCAGGGGTGTTCACCGTGCAGAAAGGAAAATAAAGACCCTTGGTCGTGTTGCTCATCATTTTACATTAATCTACTGTTTTGCATTTAATGAGTGGCCGGCAGCGAAGTCAGCAGCTAACATTTTGGCTGTGTCCTTGGGCTGCACCCGGCTTTTCATCAGGGTGGTTTCCTGCCCCCTCTTTTCTTTTGATGTAGCTTTCTGCAAGCAAGTATAAGGACCGGAGTTCAATGGGACTCTTCAAGGTGGAGGTGGGGGCAGCGGGAGATGGGGTTTGGCTCTCAGGTCTTTCTCCATCTTTCATGATTAAAGGGCCCCCAGCAGGTGTGAACAAGGGAAACTGGATACCCTACCTGTGAAAAAGAAGACCTGGTGGTTCACTAGTTAAGTGCTCGGCTGCTCACTGGAGCCCAGCGGCAGTTCAAACCACCTGTGGGTGCAGGGGTGGGAAGTGAGGTGGCCTGCTTCCATAAAGATGGCAGCCTTGGAGAGCCCATTGGGCAGTGCCCTCTGCCCTGTCGGGCTGCCATGAAGTGGAGTGGACCCCACTGCAGTGGGGTTGGCTGGGCTAGGAGTCCTCTGAAGAGTGGCCTTCGCAGGTCAGGCAGACAGTTAAGGGGAGATGGGACAGGAGGTTTCCTCCCGGTGACTGGAACATGGTGCCCTGTGAGCACTCGGGTAAAGGTGTGGGGAATATCCTGTGAGCCTGGACTGAGAGAATGGCGGGGCAAGATCAGTGATTCGCTCAGTCCTAGCAGATGAGACATTGATCCGAGGGGCTCTCTGGAGAGGAGTGGCACCTCAGAGGGGAGGTGTGGAGAATTGAAATGATTTCACAGGGCTTGGAGGGAGAGCCCTCTGCCTGGGGAAGAAACCTGTTCCTGCCTAGGATTGATTTGAGCTGAGGCAGCTCCACCAGCCAACATTCTCATTCCAATATCCATGCTCACGCGCCCCAGGAAAGTTGGAGGCAGTTTGTTTTTCTGTTCTACCTCTTTGCTCCCCGAACACCGAAGAGGGCCTGGCTGTTTTGGGCTACCACATAAATCAAAGAGTCTCTTCCTTTTCCTACCCCCGATGACAGGCAGCCTTTGCTTCTCCTTGTTTATCAATTCTGTCACAAGCCACGCAGTGGCTGGCAGCATCCGGCTCATACACAGCTAGTTTGGAAGATTCTGCTACGCTCTATTAGGAGAGTCATGACAAGCCCTGGTGGTATGGTGTTTGCGCTTTGGCCCGCTACCCCCATGAAGTTACAGTCTCAGAAACCCACAGGGCAGCTCCACTCTATCCTATAGGGGCGCTGTGAGCCATCATCGACTTGATGGCCATGAGGGAGCTAATCTGTGGACTTGGCTTTCAGATGGGGGTGATGGGGGTGGTTTATGTCTTTGCTCACCCATAACCGCTCACAGCTTTCTCCTCTCCATCTGTAAAATAAGAGTGGATAATACCCTGGATGGTGCAATTGGTAGAGGGGTGAGATAGTTTATTGTGCCAGCCTGGCAGATGAACACAAGTGGGATTAACTGAAGGGCAGAGAGATAAATGTCTTGGTGAGTCTCGCCTTTCTTGTCTCTCGCTCTGTGATCATCGGACCAGTGTGCGGCTGCCTTGCTTGTCCTGTGCTTCAATTTAAAAGCTACACTA
>NW_022103928.1:10913509-10918276 GCF_000313985.2 Echinops telfairi
TACAATGGGGCTTCAAAAAGTCTGTGGAAAAATAGAATTCAAAGACAGTGGAATTTTCCCATGAACTTTCTGAAGCTCCCTCATACAATCCTGTATATGTGGTTGTTGTTTTTTAATTCCCCCCCCTAAAGTTTGAGATTCACTGCGCTGGCTTATAAGGGAGAACAAAAGAATGTCGGGCTGTAGAAGTCTGGGCATTCGCATTTGTTGAATAAATGAATGCTGAATGACTTCTGCTTATAACTATCAAAGGTCTGTAGAGTGGCGATGGGTTGAGAATTCTTAAGTGTTCCTCTGGCTTAGTGAGTGGGCTCCTTTCTCTTTTAATCTTAAACCTCTTAACCTAACTACATCTTACCTGCTGGTTACTTTCTGAAGAGCTAGTTTATTAAGGGTGCTTGTGGCGGATCCACAGGGCCAAGCTGAGGTGTGCTCAGTGACTGAGCAGGGCTCACGGCCATGAAGAGGCACTCGGCGAGCCTAGTGTTCTGCCTCCTGGTGTTGATGCCCTTGTGTAATTCCATTCCTCTGGGGGAGGGGGCGTTCTGTGACCTGCTTCTAGCCACGACGGAGTTAATAGGATGCTACTCTTGCGATAGTGTTACCTTGTATAAGATTCTGCTGTGCGAGAAGAATCATTCAAGAGCTGTCCTTGGTGGCTTGAACAGGTTGGTGAGCTGGGGAGGCTCCTGTGGCATGGATTCACAGGTGGCCTCTTGGGGTTGAGGAGGGGCGTCCCTGGCTTAGAGCAGCAAAAACTCCCGAACCTCTTGGTTCTAGAGCTGCAGTGAGGAAAGGCTGAAGCAGTGGTCCTCAGCCTTACCAGTGGCAAGACTCTTTAATACAGTTCCTCATGTTGTGGTGACCCCCCAAACCCTAAAATTATTTTTGTTGCTACTTCATCACTGTAATTTTGCTACTGTTATGAATCAGATGGCCCCTGTGAAAGGGTCGTTGGACCCCAGAGGGGTCACGACCCACAAGTTGAGAACCGCTGGGCTGAAGGCTGCCAACAACCATGTGAGTGGGGAAACAGGGCTTTTTCCAGTTGAGCCTCCGGATAAGAACCCAGCCTGGGCTGACACTTTGGATTGCAGCCTTGTGTGACCTGAACAAGGGATGTACTAAGCTGTGCCTGGGCTCCTGACCCCCAGAAACTGAGATCATAAATGTCGTGTCATTCCAAGTCACAGCACTTGCAGTGATTTCTTATGCAGCAGTAGATAACAAAATCGCACAAAGTTTCAGGCTTGGAGCCAGGTCCCGCATGAGTACAGAGGCTGTTGACTTTAGTAGCTTGCAAAGGGCCATAAACGTTACCTAATCCAGCTGCCTCTAGTCATCCTAGAAAGTGACCATTTAGCTCCTGTGGGAATTTTCCAGATTAGGGGGTTCATTATTATTTTGATTAATTGTTTTTGTGGCATTTGTATGACATTTATATTAGCTCTCTTCCTCTTTCTTTCCTACCATCATCCATCCATCCATCCATCCATCCATCCATCCATCCATCATCCATCCATCATCCATCCATCCATCCATCCATCCATCCATCCATCCATCCATCCATCCAGTAGTGTTGGCCAAGAGCTTGTTCACTGCCAGATAGCACAATGGTTGTGGCTCCTTCCCTCACACAATGGGCATTGTTCTATTTATTGAAATGATTCCTACATGCCTCTGAAATTTATCTTACTCTAATTTCTCACCCAAAATCCTATTGATGCTTAATAGGCTCCAATATTTCTATCGCCCCCCCCCCACTCAGATATTCAGACGGTTTTAATTTTGTCCTCTTGCATCCCCCTTTCAAGTGTGCTACCTTCCTAGTCATTCAGGCTTTCTTCAGAGCTTCACGATCCAGTGTGGTAGCCAAGCAACACAGTGGCTGTAGAAATTCAAAGTCAGTAGAATGCAATGAAGGTCAGTCCAGTCAGCTGCACTAGCCACGTTACACACCAGGACTCGGGTGCTGGTGTGACCAGGGGCTCCTGCCTTGGAGAGGGGATGCAGGATGCCCTGCTCTACCTGGCAGAACGTGCTGCTGGCCAGCCTTGGGCTTGAGTTCTTTCACCATCCTCACCGTGTAGGTTGAATAGTATTAACTCATATTGATGGTCATGGGAATATTTCTACTGTTCTGTTCAAATCGACGCAGTATAGCCGACTTATGCTTTCTCTAGTTTTAAGCAGTCTACTTCTGCTAATGCAACCTAAGGTCGAAGCAGCCGTACTTTATTACTCATGGTGCACACCAAGTGTGTGAAGACACTTAGGGCCTGTACTTCTCTGTGCGACTGGACAGCAGTGGACGTTTCTTCCTTTCCTGCTGCACTGGCCCACCTCGGTACTGGGCCCACGCTCAGTGGTCCATTACCCCGGAGAATGTCATCGGGCTAGGTTTCAATGGATTGGCACCCTGTCGAATGCCTTTCAATTTTGCTGCTGGCATTTCGGAATGGTTGTTTTCCTTCCTAGATTTGACGAAATGACAGCAGCACCTGCAGCCCAGGTACTGATAAGATAGATGAATTGGACCAGGCTTACACACTCAGGCCCAGCGGCATTTCCCGAGAGCCCACATTCTAAATTGACCCAGACTCTTTGAGAGGGAAGATTTGTGAGTTTCTTAGTCTTACGTATTTGCATGATGCCTGGTCTATATTTGCTGTTTTACACCGCAGTTTTGGGAAAACCGTGGCCAGAGGGCTGGCAGAATCCCTGTTTTATGGCCATAGCCGCCCCTTGAGCCGTCACGTCCGGGAGAGGAGCAGGGCCTGGTGTGAGTTATTCTCAGCAAATCCAGGCGGATTCCAAGTGATCAGTCCTGCTTTGAGTTCTCGCCACCTTCCGCCCCCTCATGTTGATAATGCATTCTACAATTCTAACTGGAAGTGGTGTGAGGCTTTCTGATGTATAATTGGAAGAACATCCATTTTTGCTTCTTATCTCCTATCTCCCATTCCCTGGGATGCTTTGGAGTTTGTCAACAATGGCCCTGCTGCCTCAGCCTTCTCCCGCCTGGGGCCTGGCCCAATTCATCAAGCCCAGAGGCTCGGCTCATTTGGGGCGATTGGGCGGGCGGGCACCCTGACAACTGCTGGGCCTGATTTGGAGCCCATCCCTGTAACCGGTGTCCTTTTATGGCAAGTGCCTCACGCTTCTCCGCAGAACAGGCACCGAGCAGAGGGTGAGTACTTTGACTTGCTGTCCCCGAGAGCCTCACAGCAGCCTCTCCAAGCCAGAGACCTGTCTTCTTGTTGGTCTCCTGGTCCTCGTGTTGCGGTCCCATCTTCTGCAGGGCTCAGCTTATTCCAGCCTTTGCCTTGCTGACACTGGCGTCGGCAGCTGGAAGGTTTTCATCTGAGGAGCCAGGCCTTCTCCAAGCAGAGGACTTGAGAGGAGCCCGCTAGCTGGAAAGCTGTTATATTGAGGATGGCATTCGGCGCACATCTTCACCCCCACCTTCTGTTTTGACAGCAAGCATTAATTTCTCCAGGTACTTAGGATGTTAGTAGGGGATCAGGATCAGTTTCTCTAAACCTCTTCCTCCCTGCCTTCTCCCCTCTCCTGCCATGGCCAAAATCACATGATTGAGACTTTTACAAAGTGCGTGTAACCCTGTCTCAAAGCCATCACGTGGGGAATCAGCTGTGTGGTTAGCCCTGACTTACCCCAGCTAGGACTTACTCCAGAGCCCGGCCTTACAGACCCCCATCCTAGCGTCTTTACTCACCAGCTGGGTTACTTGAGCAAATGATTAACCTCCTTACATTTGCATTTCCGCTAATCCCAGGTCCCTACCCCTGGAGGCTGTTGTAAGCCCGGAATGAGTTAACGTAGATGGCAGGTTTTCAACATATTATGTGGCACATAGATAATGCTATATAAAAGCTTTCTAATCACAGCTGCTATTATTTGCATACTGAATCTCTCAAGGTTAAAAGGCCCCAAATAATTGAAATTAAAGAGCAGTCAGCTGGTAAGACCTTCAATTCCAAGGCCCAGGGAGGGACATGAGAAATCAATACCTGATTTTCTGTTACGCCAATCAATGTATCTTCACCCAGGACATGAGAAAGGAACAGAGACGCAGAGCCGGCTTTGCCTCTTGAAGGAAGGACACTTGTTTCTCCCAGGAGTATTCTGTCCTCACCCCGCTCCTGCCCTGGTGTGTACGTGTGTGCGACTTCCGATGTGCCCTGCCAAGTGCCCAGAACATCATGGGCTTTTGAGTGGCCACGTTCCTGCAGCCTGCCCTGCACACAGATCATCATTTTACTTTGTGTGTGCAGATTCTCACATGTCCAACTGTGCACACGGATCATTATTTCCCTTCCAGTGTGTGTATTCTCACTTGTCCTGTGTACAGGGAACATTATTTGCCTCCATGTGTGTATATCCCCGCATGTCTTGCTGTGCACACCAGGAGTTAACGTTGACAGCATTTAAAAAAAAATCATTTAACTCATTTTACTGGGGACTCTTACAGCTCTTATAACCTTCCATACGTCGATGTAGCAAGCGTATTTGTACATCTGTCGCCATCATCATTTCCAAAACGTTTTCTACTCGAGCCCTTGGTATAAGCTCCTCTTCCCCCCTCCCCCACGCCCTCCCACCCTTGTGAATACTTGATCAATTACATCTTATTATTAGTTTGTATCTTACACTCCATTGTCTCCCTTCACCCACATTTCTGTAATGTGTCCCCTGGGTGGGCTATATCCAACCTTGAGATGGGTTCCCCCTCCCCACCCCCCCACC
>NW_022103928.1:10918422-10927098 GCF_000313985.2 Echinops telfairi
GGGTCATGGTAATGGGGGGGGGCATTCAGGAATTAGAGGAGGAGTGGTGTGTGATCTGTTGGTGCTGTACTACACCTTGGGTGAATCATCCCTTCCTTTTAACAGCAATGGGTTTCCATTTGGGTTTGTACTAGTGTCCTCCTGCTTTGGCATTGTGTCTCTTTCAGGGCAACATAGGGCCTAGTTGTCCTTGGGCTTCTGATACCTAAAGATCATAGGAACTCCCCCTCCCCCCCCACCTACCCCTCCTCCCCTCCTCCCCCTTTCTCAGCTGTTCACTGAGCACTCTGCTGGCCCCCAGCTCCCTCGGTTTGCGTCTTGAAGACTCATCATGGAATCCAGCTTGCTGTTGCTCTCCCAGGCCAGGCGTATTTATAGCGCCAGCTTTTAGATTGCGGGCTACCTTTCAGAGGTGCTTGCTTTGAAATAGACTTTCCGAAGGACCTCCGCGGGGATCATGAGGCCGTTTCTGCACTTGCAAGGGGGCATACATTACAGGCTGGTGCTTGGGAGAGGCACTTGAAACGGTGGTGCTTTCTATTCAGGGCAAATTGTCTTTCTTTTCTTTTTTTACCTTCCAAAAGTTATTCTGCAACTGTTTTCTGGTGCGTTTGTGACTGGTTTACGTCTTCCACAGCAGCCTTCGTGTCAGCTGTCAGTTTCCTCGACAACGCTCTGTCAGGCCTGCAGAACTGATGGGAGGGGCCAGCGTGCTCAGGGAGGGAAGGGGACGAAAGCGGGGAGGCAGCTGTGACACTGCACGTCTAAGTCGTGATGTTGCCAGCTCTTGGATTGGGGATTCTTTAACCCTTTTAGTGCTATGGGCCACTTGGGAGGTTTGGTGAAGCTGCTAGATTCCTCTCAGAATAATCATTTATTAGGAAAAAAAATTTTTGGCGGGGGCAGAAAAGGGGTTAGGTCAACAATCCAATATAGTAAACTGTTTCACTTAGTTTTTAAGGATTAGCCTTTTAAACTAGTTTATGTTGGAATGACCAGCCGGCACCCGAAGATTCTTTTAAAGCACATGAAACACAGTCCAAGAATTGCAAAGGAAGTCAGGTGTCTGGGGATGCCACCCGGGATCCAGCCATGGGAGCAGTGGTGGGCTTCTCTAGTAATGCATTAGCCTGGGGCTGTGCTCACGCTTCCAGAACATGAGTGCATTACGTAACTGATACGCGCTGGAGGCAGGCCCATTAGCTCCTGGATTATGAAGCCGGAATGGACGCAGACTTTGAGGTGTCTGTTTGACCACCTGTCATATGATTGACAAATACCCACAGTACTGCTCAGCACTGGTGCCTGCGTTTATGATGGAAGGCAATGATGAATTTTAAATAGACGTTTTGGAGACTAAAGGTCTCCAAAATCATTTTTCTCACCCCAGCTCATGAACTCCCGAATTCCCTCCAAGAACCCACAAAATCATTTTTCTCACCCCAGCTCATGAACTCCCGAATTCCCTCCAAGAACCCACATTTAGAATCCCATTCTTGGAACCGAGTGGTGCTGGTTGAACCCCAAGTAATCGTTAGTGGCACAGTGGTTAAAGCACTCAGCTGCTCACCAAACTGTCTGAGCTGGAAGTGGTCTAACACCTACACACTGTTGCTAGGTCCCGCCTAGCCAGTTGGATGCACAGCGTCCATATGTGACGGAACAAAACTGCCCACAGAGTTTCCTAGACTGTAATCTTTATAGGGACAGGTCACTGGGTCTTTCTCTCAAGGAGCAGCGGGTGGGTTTGCACCGCTGTCCTTTGGTTACCTGTCTATAAAAATGAAATGAGTTGTCTGTAAGTATCTATAGTAGCTCTTCTCAAACTTGAATGATTACTCTGTGCTAGTGGGGAATCTTACGAACAAAGTGAAAATCCCTTCAGGGGAGGGGCGCTGTCCGGTTTTTCTTCTGTTCCATGCTCCTGCTTATTACAGGCGCTCAATATGGTCAGTTAAACACAGGAAGAAAGGCAGGGCTCTGCTTGCACACCTGAAGGCACGCTCCCTCAGCTACTCCGGACCCCAGATTCCTCACTTGCAGTTTAAGGTAATGGTTTCTAATGTGTCTCCCAGGAATCACAATGCCTCACCAAGCATCTCAGGAAAAATAATGTGACTCAGTTATTGATGACGGGCAGCCCATGGACCCAGGACATTCACCCACGAGCCACTCCATGGGAGGAGGGGGTGGCCATGTGTTTCTGGAAAGATCACATCCTGCCAAACCCCGTGGGAGCAGTCCTGCTCTGTCCTGCAGGGTCACTGTGAGTCCTCCCCACAGTGGGTTTTGTAGAGCCAGGCATGGAGCTCTTGTGGAGCCCTGGAGAGCTCTGACTCCGGGGTTGCTCAGGACGTGCTGAGAAGATTGCTGCCCAGCCCCGCCAGAGCCTGCTCGCTCCCCTTTCAAGCAAAACACATGTTAGTGACGGCAGTGATGAAGCTGGGAGGTTAGTGCTCAAGATTCCTGTTTCTGCCTTTCTTTCCTTGTGTTGTGTGGCTCATTTTATCTATTGAAGTGGTCATTGATCGGGAGAACCAAGGATGTTTGAAATTACTTACTAGATCGCGAGTACTTTGGAAAGTGATTTTAATAACTTGGCTTGTAAGGTTTCCTCCAGCGGGATCTGTGTGCTGATGGCTGCTTTGTGTAGTAAAATGATGCTGTAGGATGTATGAACCTGCCTTTTGTTTTGACATCCAGCTCAAGTGCTTCGTGGCCAGGAAGGTTCTGTTGGTTCTTAGAAAGCCAGTCACTCAAGCATCAGTAGATGTGTATGTGTGTATTGTGTGTGTGTGTGTGTCTTCGTACATGGTCACGCAGAGTCGTGCGTCTCCTTGGGGTTTTCAAGGCTGACCTTTGGGAGCAGACTGCTAGGCTTTCTGGGTGAGGGGCTTCTCGGTAGGATTGAACCACTCACTTTGGTTACTAATCAAGTCACTAGGTACACACAGGGAACATTCACACAGATACGTGTGTGTACCTACAAGAGGATATCCAAAAAAACCCAGGGAACTTTCGGAGTACACATGTTTCCCACTAAACGAGCATCCAGCAACTCCCTCTGAGTTAGCGCACCCAGTGGCGTTGCCTGGAAGGTTCTCTCTGGTCACACAATTTTTTGGTGTTAGAAGTTCTGCTCGTGCCTGTTTTTTTGTGTGACGGCTGATTTAAGAGAACAGTGTGTGGCTGTGAAATTTTACTTCCTGCTTGGAAAAAATGCTGCAGAAACTGTTGTGATGTTGAACACAGTTTACAAGGACAGCGCTATGGGAAAACTCAAGTATTTGAGTGGTTTTCTCATTTAAAAAAAGGTGAAATGGCGATTGATGACAGACTTCGTTCTAGACATCCATCAACTTCATGAACTGATGTAGATGTTGATTCGGAGTGCATTTGGAGTTCGTTCCACCAGGTCCGACTGTTCATCAAGCTTTCTATTTAGAGGTTCTGAGACAGTGTCTGATAAAAAAGGCCCGATTTGTGGCAGACGGGGGACTGATTCTGCCCCTGTGATCTGCCATCTCAATGTGTCAGTTTCTGGCAAAAAACCAGCATGCATCTCCTGCCCCACTCAGCTTACTCACCTGACCTTGCTCCGTGTGACTTCTTTTTGTTTCTGTGAATGAAGAGCGACATCAAAGGACAGTGATCTGATGACGTAGAAGTGAAGAAAAAACGAGGGAGGTACTGTCAGCCATCCAAAGAGATGAATTTGAAAAATGTTTCCAAGTACGGAATTGCAGATTTGACAAATGTATTCAGTGTAATAGAGAGTACTTTGAAGGTGATAAGCTTGTTCTGTAAAAGAAATTTAAATACATAGCTTTGAAGGTGGGGAGATTCCAGTTTGGGGGGTACTCCCGCGCGCGCGCGCGCGCGCGCGTGTGTGTGTGTGTGTGTGTGTGTGTGTGTGTGTGTGTGTAGTATTGAAAGGGTCTGTTCAGCTGCTGGAGGTAGACTACAAATGTGGCTCTGAGCGTCTTACCAGCCAAAGTGAAGAGTGAAAGGTGATCTGGTATTTGCTGCATATTTGTTATTTGTCTATGAGATAAGAATCGTCTCCCTGTTACAAGGCTGAGACTTGCACCTTGTAGTTGGCTCTTAGTTTGCCACCATGTGCAGAGTCTGAGGCGCCCAGCAGGGTATTTGAGAGGATAGCATCTTAAAGAGGCTCCTAAGAGTCTCAGGAGACTCCTGGTCATTGGCGCTTTCTTCTCTTGACTGCTGGCCACGTTCCATTCTTTTGTGCTTTGAAAAATGAGACTTTACCCCGTGCCAAGGAAGCAGTTAATAAGACATTTTACCAACTTTCCTTTTCTTAAGAACATAAGCCAGTGAGTTCATTTCAAGGGCTGCCCTAAGAAATCACCACACACTTGGTGACTTAAAACAACAAAAATGTATCCTCTCTTAGTTCTGGACACCAACGGTCTAAATTCAAGGTGTTCTCCCCAGACTTTAGGAGAAGAGCCTTCCCTTCTTCCAGCCAGGGTGACGCCAGGTGCTCCTTGGCTTGTGGCAACATCACACCAGTCTCTGTCTCTTCTTGGCCTTCTTTTGGTGTGTGTCTCTCTCTGCCCTTTCTCAAGACATTAGTCATTGAATGTAGGGTTCACCCTCAAGTCAAGATGATTTCATCTTAAGGTCATTAACTAAATGCCTAAAGGTCCAATTTAAAAATCAGGTCATCCTTGAGGTTCCATGAGGACACGAAGTTGTGGGTGGTGGTGGGGACACATATAACCCTTTATAGTTTTGTTGTATGTACCTGTCAGACGTGTATGAACCCTAGTGAGGATGCATGACCATATGGATGGGAGACTGCAGTTGTGTTAATGATTGTTTGCTCACTCACAGAAGCTGTGGTGTGTGCTTGGTTCTGTCCTAGACTTTGAACGTGCCGTACTCTTCGTCCTTGATATCACCCGACTTGGACCCCGCGGCCTCCTCGAGTGCTGGTCACTGTCCTTCTCATCACACCCTTCGCCTTTCTTTGCAGCACAATGAACTCGTGCTTGTTTGTTTTCCTGGCGGTGCATTGTTATACAAGTTGGGTTGCTAACCTCCAGGTCAGCTATTCAAAACCCCCAGCAACTGCTCCAGAGAAAGATGAGGCTTCCTTCTCCCAAAAAGAGGTAGTCTCAGAAACCCACAGGGCAGTTCTATCCTGTCCTATAGGGTGGAAAACGTGACAGGGCTCCAGCAGCTTTCGAGGTGGCCAGAGAGAGAGAGAGAGGCCTCCAGAGAGCTATATATCTCAGTCGCACCTCCCACGGAGGTCATCAGGCTGCACCTGATTGACAGGCTAAACTCCACCGATATCTTCTTCCAGGTGTCCCGTTGACACAAAAAACCCATCACAAGAGCCTTCCTCTCTTTTGCTGCCCCTCTAGCAAGCATGGTGCCCTTTCCCAGGGACTGGTCTCTCCTGACAACATGCCCAGAGTACGTGAGATGAAGGAAGCCTCCCCATCCTTCCCTCGAAGGAGCACCCTGGCCGCGTGTCCCCCCAGGCAGACGTGTCTGTTCTGTAGGGACTACCTGGTTCTCAGTATTCTTTTGCCAGCTCCTGGCCTGTAGCAGCCCTCCCTGCTTATACGCTTCTCTATACTGCTAACGGTTTTATTTTCAATATTCCAAGTAGCCGATGGCTCTTTACCAGCCTACTCCCCCCACCCCGTTGTTCTCTTTATGTTCACCGTCCCCAACTAGCTGGTCCAGTGTGACTGCAGGGACTGGCACTTTGGGTGTGAGTTTAGCAAACAGGCTGGTTGTTGCATCGGTCAGTAATGGTGTGGTGTGTGAGTGCTGACCGCTTAGCACAGACTTCTGCTTTAGACTAGCAGGGACAGCTAACGAGCACTGCAGCCCAGATCAGCTTGCATTTATTCTCTGTAATAGTCCACACAAGTGATGGCCATGTTAGAAGCTGCTAGTATCGCCCTCGTTTTTGAACATCTCTCTGGCTTGGGTGAAAGTTTACAGGGCAAGTTTGTCTCCCTTTCAACAATTGACACACATATTGTTGCCTGACTGTTGTCACAATCCCTCAACCTAAAGCTCTTCCCACTTCCTCTTGCATCAAAGCGTCAATGCTGAGCACTGGGTTTCCGGGGGTTCTGAGCCCCAGATCCATTCTGAGTCTCCACAAGCCTCTGTTGAATTCTTTTTGACCACGGGGGCACTGTGAAGAGCTTGGCCCTCCGGCAGAGCGTGTGTGCGGGGACTCCTCAGGGACGTGCCGAGGTGTGCCCTTGACCGGACATGGTGAGAATCCTGCCCCTGCTGCAGGGCGGGGGCCGATCCTGTAAATGTTTGCAATCCGCAGTAGCTTGTGGATCCTTTACTGCTCGGGCGTCAGACCCCCCGACTGATGGTGCGATCTGGCGCCGTCATGATTTTGTGACAGTTGCTTTTCCATGTTCTGCATCAGCAGCTGTGCAGGTGGATCCTCCCCCCAACATTATGGCCCCTGCTGAGGGCCCCCTCATCCCGGGGCCTTGTTGTCTTAGTCCTGCTTAAGATGTAATGGGGGAGAGGCTCTATAAACTAGATTCCTGTGGGAGGTCTTTCCTCCCAGTGCACTGCCTGCCTTTCTGCTGCCAGTGCCTGGCCTTTCCTGCCGCATCCTGCCTTCTGAACTTGGTTGGCTGGGCGTGCTCCTTGTGGGGTTGGGTGCACCCAGGACCGTGTTCTCTGGGAGCAAAGGTCCACTTCGAGGCCCATCATTTGGCTATCAGGTGACCGCTGGGGGTGGTCAGCTCCACCCTTGAAGAGTGCCATGGAACCACAGTCTTGGGCTTCTCCCTGTTGGTACCTTGGTTTTCGGCAAAGCCATTACGTGCGAGACGGTCATTTTAAACTATATGGAACAGGTTTACTCGAGGATAGTTTGCATTCTCTTTTGGAGTCAGGCTTTATTTTAAAAATTAGAAGGATTAGAAATGCTGGGTTGGCGCTGATTCAGAGTGACCCTCTCTCTGACCCTCAACGCTGCCCAGTCCTGGGCGCCCTGGACGACCCTCGTGAGGTGTGAGCCTGTGGCGTCGCCGTGTCAGCCCTGCTTGTCAAGGGTCTCCCTCCTATTGTTGACCCCCAGCCTGGCCAAGGAGCCCCGAGGTGAGGGGCTGGGGATGAGGAATTGGGTGGCTTTCCACAAGGCTGGCTGGTCCAATGGGAGCAAAATAAGCCAGACTGCTTTCATAAAGAGTGTGTAGTCTCGAATGTGCTACACCGTCAGGACACTGTGACTCGGAATTGGCTGGTTGTTAGCGTGTCCTTTAGGAAGCATGCTACGCCCTTCTGCAAGATCTGATACCTTCTGATAGCATATCCAAATTAGTGAGATGAAATACTGCCCAGTACATGCACTATTTATCGCAAATCAGTTGAAATGTTAGTACTGTGAATGGCGTTCTCCTTTTGCCCACAAGAGGGCACTGTTGTCAAACGAAAGGTGATTTTAAGGTTGAAAATTGCCCCAAGGTTTAGATCAAGCCTTTAAAATGCATTTATCCTGCTAATGGATTTAGTGGCCTATAATGTCTGTGATGGGCATTGTCTTGTTGAGTTACTCTGCCTGCATGTCACCAATAGCTCAGTCACACAGCCCTCCTCCTCTCTTTCCCTGCCCTGTTGTGTAAGCATTGATATTGCTGGAAGGCCTCTTGTTGAAACGCCACAGGTGAGGAATTGGGCATCTATAGAGGTTAAAGTATCCTGCCTTTGGGAGTGAAGTCAAGGTACAGGCCTGCATTTCTGCCTGTATTTAACAGGACATATTGAGCGCTCATGATCTGCAGGAGGCTCGGAGGCAGAAGTGAAATAGGGCAGCAGCCCTCGCCTGTAAAATCCCTGCTCACCCATCATAATCATTAAATTCTGAGAGGTGCTGCTGTGGATATTTATGCTCATTGTGACAGCTGGCCTTTCTGTGGAAGTTAGGGCAACTCCACGTGTATGTGCTTGACTGCTAACCAGAAGGTTGTCAGTTCCAGCCCACGAGCTGCTCTGAGAGACAAAGACCCAGCGGCCCGTCCCAGTGAAGACCGAAGTCTAGGAAACGGAGGGCAGGTCTCCTCTGTCACATACTGTTGCCACGATTCCAAAGCGACTAGGCAGTCCCTAGCAACAACGTGTAAGAGTTTGATGGTATCAAGTAAAAATTCAGGTTTTTGGCAACGTGTAAGCAGTCTCTAGAGAGGATTATGCTGAAGTCATTTTTTTTTATGTTTTCAATATATTTTATTGCTAGTTGTTGGATTTGAGCTTCCCACTATAAAATTCCATTTCTTTTTTTAAACATTTTATTAGGGGCTCATACAACTGTTATCGCAGTCCATGCACACATCAATTGTGTAAAGCGCATCTGTACATCATTCTCAAAACATTTTCTCTCCACTTAAACCCCCGGCATTAGGTCCTCATTTTTCCTCTCCCTCCCCGCTCCCCCCTCCCTCATAATTAATTGTTATGATTTTTTTTAACATTTTATTAGGGGCTCATACAACTGTTATCGCAAACCATGCACACATCAATTGTGTAAAGCGCATTTGTACATCATTCTCAAAACATCTTCTCTCCACTTAAACCCCCGACATTAGGTCCTCATTTTTCCCCTCCCTCCCCGCTCCCCCCTCCCTCATGAGCCCTTGATAGTTTATAAATTGGTAT
>NW_022103928.1:10927198-10934025 GCF_000313985.2 Echinops telfairi
AGTTTATAAATGGGTATTTTGTCATATCTTGCCCTGTCCGATGTCTCCCTTCACCTCCTCCCTGGGGGACAGACAACAGACAACCGAAAAGACAACCAAAAAGCTGAAGTCATTTTTAATAAAACTCTTGGACACCCTGTTTTGATTCCTTGAGAAATGAAAAATGAGAGGAAAATTTCCAATTAAAAACTGGTCTAATTAAAAAAAATAGTAAACCCTCGGCAGCAAGGATAATTGGGCCTTGAGAGATTTATGGCTAAATTGCCATTGCTGCTCCCATTTGCTCAGCCCCGGAACTGGGCATCTTCCCTTGGACACCATGCTGTGGAGCGGGGCCGGCTGGGCTGGCTGCCCTTGAATTTGGTGAGTGTTTCTAATTCCCTGCAATTCCCCCCTCCCACCCCATCTTTCCCCCTGTGTTTGATGCTGGGCAGTTCTCAGTGAACCGTTACCACTTGTGAGGATTGTTTTCTGCTCTTCATGGGCACGCGGAGGCTAGCGTTTCTCTTCACGTTCAAACAAACCAACCCGAAACCCTTGTGACTCTGAGCTTCACTTCAACAAGGATGCTCTGCGGTTGAAAGGAAGTTTGGAGTTCTTAAAAGTGACCTAGCGCAGACCTCATCAAAACCATAGCGTGTCTTTTCAGCCGCTTAAACCGTTTCTGGCCAGGAAAGCCTCTGTAAAGCACTCCGCCACCTAATTTAGGTGAGATGGTATTGGTAACACTTGAAATTAAAATGCCATTTATAAAATTCTTTAATACTTAATAGGCACAGTTAACGTCTTTAATGGTTCATTTGCAACATGCTTTAGCACGTGGTAGAATGGTTCAGCGGTAAATTTACCATAGATGTTTTTAAGCGAGCAATAAAGAAGCAATTTATGACATGTGTATGCCACACTTTGGCAGAAAAATGCTTTAACATATGACAGTGGACATGCTTTACAGTACTAAGTAATTCCACATATCATGATAAGTTATAGTCCAGTGGACACAGCAGCCATGTATCAGCCTGAAACAGAGTCACATAGGCGCAGGGAACCCATTAAATACATCTTCTTTCACCAACCTATTCAATGCAATGGCTTTAAACATCTCACTCTGAAATTCAAAAAGCCTATATTGTTTCCGAATACATTTGCCAGGAGAGGGGTTAGGTTTGGTGTTGTATCTTTCCGTGGCCAGCCTGGTTGAAGGCAGTCTAGAAGACCGTGCACTGTGGTTGTTTTATGAATTACCTGGAAACGGAGACATCTGTCCTTGCTTCCGTCTGACACGTGAGTTGCTGGGTTATTTTCTGTGAGCACACTGTCTCAGAGTTCCCATTGGTGAGCAGTGCAGACACCCTGCGTAAAACTTACCGTCTCATTTCCTCCCGTTCATAAAGTTCCTTTCACTCCGTAAACCCAGGTTGCTCCTTAGGACACATCCCCCACTTCCAGGGTGCATCTTGAGTGGAAATTAGTGTAGGAAAATGACCGCAGCAGTGTGGCAACCTCTCAGTTCATTAGCTGGACAGATTATCTCTTCTTGGGCCCCGGTGCCCAGGGAACTGAGAACAGATGTCGCCTGGCCATCCCAGGAGGTCCCAGCCCAGGGAGGTCCGAGGTGCCCTGACGGTGAGGCTGAAAATAGCTCATGATCCAAACAACCTCTCACTTTGGAAATGATGCAAGCTCCCACCTGGGAACGCCCCCCCTTGAATGGGCAGGCAGCAGGGCCGCGAGTTAAGTCTACCCAGTGCGTGTGGTTGGTGTGTTTGCACTTGAGCCAGATTCTGTCTCGTATGCTGTACGTATTGTTGCAAAAATGCACCTGTTTTCTGTTTGCCAGGAAATGAGTCCGAGTAAATGCAATGACGAGAAACCATTTTTGTGTATTTTGCTTTGATTCCAAATTCCTTTATAGAGATCACCTGAAAAAAGGTGACCTTTGCCTGCTATATTCTGACAGATCTATTTCGGATGCCAGATTTTAGAAGAGTTCTAATTCAAAGTGAAATTTTCCCCTTTCTTTTTAAGGCAAGCTTAAATATCTCAATGTGTTTATAATTTTGGCTCGTTTGGCTTTAATTTGGAAAATGTTATTAGCCTGTAATAAATCGGCAGCACACCAGTCATTGTTTTCTGCCAACTTTTCAGAGATGGCGGAAAGTTAAAGAAGGATTCATAGAAAACATTCTTGGCAGAGTCCCAGGGCCTTCGAGCAAATTCCTAAGGGCTGTCCCCACCTAGGCCGGCCGAGAAGGGGGTGAGGCCAACGGTTCCTCGAGCTGCCATCACAAAGACCAGCCCGGGGTGGCTGGTGAGGTCAGAGGGCAGTCTTGCGGCTTTGGAAGCTGGGTTGGAATCAGGGCAGGGGTCGCGCCGACTCCTGAAGAGGCTGCTGGTGCCCGCAGCCTCCATGTCCTGGTCCCGCCCCTTCTGCCTCCATCTCCCCTTACGGCAGTGCCCCTCAGCCTGCCCGACGCCACCACCCTTTCACACTGGTCCTCATGTGGTGGTGACCCCCAGGCATCAAATGATTTTCGTTGCTACTTCGTAACTGTAATTTTGCTACTGTTATGAATCGTAACGTAAATATCTGATATGCAGGATGTATTTTCATTGTTACCAATGGAACATAAAGCATAGTGATTAATCACAAAACAATATGTAATGATATATTGTGAAATATTTCTGTGTTTTCCGATGGTCTTCGGTGACCCCTGTGAAAGGGTCGTTGGACTTCTAAAGGGGTTGCGACCCACAGGTTGAGAACCGCTGCGTTCCGGCCTCTTCTAAAAGGACAGCACTCACTTTAGCACCTACCCCGCTCCAGGATGACCTTGTGGTAACTTAACTAATTACATCTGCAAACACTTTATTTACAAACAGGACCAGTCCACAGACCTGGTGTTAGAGCTTCAACACAATTCAGGACGTAATCAGGCCTGATGTCTTGAAGGGGGGAAGAGAGGTAGCTTTCTTGGCGGCCTACTTGCAGGCACCTCTCGGAGATCGCCAGTTCAGTTCCAGGCCGTGGAACCACAGCACAGACAGCACGTGTTTGGTCTTGCAGTGCCGGTGGCGGTGAGGTGTGTGCTCTGCTGTTGTGCGGCGGCAGCAGGGTGGGAGGACGACGTGTTGTGAGCGTTCTGAGAGGGAATAAAGGTGTACAGAGATGGGAAAGGAGCCGGGCTGTTGGGAACCGGTACCGACTGACTTGCTCGATGCGGGCTTGCCACAAAGGCTCAGTTTGTAAAAACCAAACCAAACCTGAGTCTGAAACACAAAAGCAGCGTATCTCTGCGCTAGCTCAGTGTTTCACCTGCTGCTCTGACTCATCGTGACCCCGTGGAGGAGTAGAACTGCCCCGAACGCTTTCCTGGGCTGAACCGCCAACCAGCGGTTGGTTAGCAACCAAGTGCTCCACCAGTGCACCACCAGGGCGCCTGTAGAAAGAGTTCTGCAAGGATTGACACAGTAAGTAGCTCGGTGCCAGTGAGCCTGGGCTTGTCCCTTGGCATGCTACTCACTAGCTCCGTGGTCTGGGGCATCTCGTAAAGTTCTGTCACGTTAATGTTTCCTTCATAAACGGGAGCCAACTCATTGCCATCGCGTTTATGCTGTCTCAGTGACCTTCCAGGACAGAGAACTCCCCTGTTGGCTTTCCTAGACGGTAGCTTTTGTGGGGAACAGAAAGCGTCTTCTTTCTTCTGAGGAGCTGCTTGTAGGTTTGAACTTCTAACCTTGTGGTCAGCAGCCCAACACTGAGCTCACTCTGCCACGAGGGTTCCTTGAAGCTTTGTCAGGGGATGTTTTTTAAAGGACTCTGGTTACTTCCGTTTTACCCCGTTAGTGCTCCCTCACTCATTCACTTGCTCCCCCGCCCTCTTCTTTTACCTTCAAACATGGAGACTTGCCCCTTTCCTCCCAAACACCTCAGGCCAGGCTTTTAAGAAGCAAAGCCATTCTCTTTCATGATCGTAACCTGATTACCCAAATCCGAACGTTGAAGATGGATACAGCCCTATTCTCCGATAGTCCTGCTGAGCCTGGGACCTATTCCAGACATTTCCCTCTTACGTTTCTTGCTCACAGGCACACTCCCCCGCACATCTCCCCCTGACCTTCACCAAAGCCTTCCAGTGTGTCAGAGGCCACGGCATTCCCTTCATTCAAATCTGCCAATCGGGGCTACACGATGCTCTCCCAGCCCTCTCACAGGTCCCCTCTCCCGAGGGTGTATTACCTGTGACTTCTTTGTCTCAGGACAGTTCTCTTCCCATCCTTGAGGTAGCCCACAGCTGCGCTTCCCATCAAAACCTGGTACTTGATACCCATGTTTCGGCTCTGTTTTTATCTATCATAATCTAGATTCAGATTTTGTACCTGGTTCCAATAAAGGCCTTTATAGCTGTGTGTGTGTGTGTCTGTGTAGCTTTCCCGGTCCAGGGTCAAGACAGCCTTGCATGTCCATCTCTCTCTCCTTCATTTGGAACAATCCCCCTGAGGCTTTTTAAGAGCTGGGAACAGTTACATTGCAGAATGGCCCCCGAAGTTGGGTTCCTTTATTATTTCCTCATGATTAGACCGACCTCGGTGTAAGGTTGTTATATCTTCCAGCTGTGAAAGGAGCTGTGCTAGGCCAAGGCTGCAGACTCTTTAGAAGACAGAGCTGGGCAGATGGGCTGAGGAGGGGCACCTGGTTGCGTGCAGAGAAAATGTGTGGGGCGGGAGGTGGGTGAGGCTGGGCAGCTGAAACCGTTACTCTGAGGCCCGTCTCTTCCTCCATAAACACCCATCTCCTGAAGGACTCTTGCTCTCAGGGCATTTGCCCCCTGGAGGAGCAAGCAGGCGGGAAAGGCACGGCCTACATCCCCTTCGCTCCGTGATCAGAAATAAATAAAGTGCAGGGGGGATTCTCCTTGGGTAACGCGGGGTATAAATTAGGCATCTGAAGAACCATCTCCGGTGGCTGGAAACGCAGGCTTTTCCCATTGTGGGACCCTGAAACAGGGAGCCTGCTCTTTTGTAATGAAAGTAACCGTCCCCACATGCTACCGACCCTTCAGGTGGAAGATGAAGGATGTAGCCCTGCATCCAAATGTTGAGGGTTTTCCCCCCAGTTCATTCTGAGAATAACTGGGCACATTAAAAAATAAAAGATTCTTAATATTCTTAGTCTAGACCAGGGCAGTGTGATTCATCATTGCAAACACTCAGACATTTGGGAAACAAATAACTTTGGCAGCAGACGTGTGCAAAGGTCTGTTTCCATTGTTGGGAAACATGGAGGGAAGAAAGGAAATGACAACCTGGGAATGTCTTGGTGCTAGGCACAAGATCATTTATGGTCCAGGGGGAGCCGGAGTTTAGAAGTGACGAGAAAGAGTTAATCCTTTTAAGCAAGCGCCTAAAGTTCACAAGGGGCCCATGTGACTGAACGCTCAGACCCAGATTAAACCCCTGGCCCCTTGTCGGGCATATGGGCGATTAGATCGCATTTCTTTTCACTGATGGATCCTTTTTTTTTTTTTTTTAATGAATTAAAAAAAGAATTTTTTTTGTGTGAAGAAAACAAGATAAATATTAGCCAGGAAAGGTCATTCTGGTTTCCGGTGCATGGGGTGTTCATTATGCTGGGTTCTGATAGATTATACTGTGCATTTCTTTCCCACCGCAGAAGGTCATATTGTGCCCTTGGGTGCATACAAGGACAAACATAGTTAATAAAGATGGAGGATCTGGGAGATGGACATTTTCGAGTTGGTATTGTTCCCAAGCCACGTTTGCCTGCACATTTAGAGCCATTTCCCTCCTCTTGTGCCCACTGCTCAAGGTCCACGCACAAAGGGGTGGCCTTCCAGCCCTCCCCTGAGGGCTCTTTGATCAAACCTGGGCTGCTAGTCGGGGGCAGCTCAGGACGAAAACAGCCTCTTGTGCTTGGTGAAGGATTTGTTGTGGGAGCCACAGGACCCCATGGGATGCAGAGGGCATTTCCAGACTTGTTCTCTTGCCTTTCTGGCACTCGAATCCTTTTTGTCCCTAAACATTTTCATTGACATAACTCATGTATTTTAATAATTTACATATCATTTACATTTAGTTGTGCAACCATAATCATAATTAAAATTTTAAATTAATACATTTTAATTTAATGAAAATATTTTTTTCAGGGGAACTGTTTTTATTTTTTAAATTAAAAATTTTTGTGTATGCTGTTTTTTAAATTAAATCCTTTTATTGGGGACTCTTACATCTCATCACAATCCATACATTCATCATGTGTGTCAAGCGCATTTACCCAGATGTTGCCATCATCATTTTCAAAGCATTCGCTACCCACTTGAGCCCCTGTATCCGCCACCCATTTCTTCTCCCTTCCTCCCCCACCTCCACCTAATCACGAACCCTTGATAAGTTATAGATTATTATTTTCATATCTTCCATCGTCCTCCGTCGCTCCTCACCCACTTTTCCATTGTTCGTCTCCCTGAGATGGGGCTTATAGGTTGATCCTTGTGATTGATTCCCTCTTTCTCCCCTCCACCTTGCCCTAATCCTCCTGGTATCTCTACTCTCATTGTTGGCCCTGGGGGACTTTATCTATCCCGGAATCCTTGTGTTGTGGGCTCTTATCTGTAGCAGTGTGCGTGTTCTGGTCTAATTCGATTTGTAAGGTAGAATTGAGGTCATGTTAGTGGGGGGAAGGAAGCACCAAAGAAAGTTGTGTTTCATCAGTGCTATACTGCACCCTGACCGGCTCCTCTCTTTTCCCTGTGACCCCTCTGTGAGGGGATGTCCAATTGCCTACAGAAGGGCATTGGGTCTCCACTCCA
>NW_022103928.1:10934407-10961490 GCF_000313985.2 Echinops telfairi
GTTATATATAAATATATTTACATATGTACATTCCTGTATTTAGGCCTCTATAATTGTCCTTTGCCTCCTGGTTCTTTCCTCTATTTCCCTTTACTTTTCCCACCATCATGTTTGGTCTTCATTCGGGTATAGTAATTCCTCGCTGCTACATTGCCCTTGATTAAGCCCCACTAGGCATCCTACGCCCTTCTCTCCATTGATTTTCGTTCACTTGTTCCCTTGTCCCTGGGTTGGTTCCTCCCCACCTTCCTTTCTCCCACCTCCCCGTCTCCCGTATCCCCCTGGAACAATTGGTCTCATTCTTTTCATCTCTGAATTATTTATCCCGCCTATCTCATCTAGATAGACATGCAGATACATTAATAAGTGCAAAATCCCGGCAAAGCCAAATAAAACAACAAAGGAAGTCAGGACCAACAGTGCATGCCCTTAGTGTTTCGCCCCAGTGTGATGGGGTCACATTGTGCACAATTCCTACACTGTGTCTCCAGTATTGTCCCCAGCAGTGCTATGGTTTAATGAGGAATGTCGTGTCTCGTGGTGGGGTTGGCCCTATGGTCCTCTCTGTGCGTTGTCTGCTCCGAGCAGGAACGTCGTCCTTGGGGTTTGGTGGGCCAGGATGTCCTCTCCTCCCTCTCCATCCCTTGGTATTTCTCCCATGTGCTCTAATCCAATGTGCCCCTCTCCCCAAGCTGTAGCCCCAGTGCTGTCCTCTGAAGTGCATTCTTCTGAGGGGTGTGTGTGTGTCCACATAGTTGGGGTTGGGGCTGGCTCCGTAGACTTCTCTACCAGTTCCCTGGTACATGCTGGTATATTGTATTTATGCCTTGGCACATCTGGTGGAAGCCTGGTCTCTCTCTTCCTCTCCTCTGTCCTGGAGCTATAAACAATACCCTCCCCTTGGGTGGGCTAGTGCCCTGCTCCCCTCCTGATTCATGTCTTTTCCCCCCTTGTTATTTAGTTGGCTGCCGTATGTATCCCTGGATTGGGTTTGGACCCTGCCATCGTTGCTGGGCCTCACCCCAGGGATGTATGTATATAGTAGCTTTTCCCCTATGCACGCCCCCCCCCCATTTTAAGCTTACCTCAGGGGACTCATGTACTTGTCCTTTTGTGCTTGACTTATTTCACTTAGCATGATTTCCTCCAGTTCTTCCCAAGTGGCAATGCACTTCATGTGTTCATTGCTGCTTTTTAGCGATGTGTAATACTCTACTGTATGTATGTACACAGTTTTTAATCCATTCCTCTGTTGATGGAAATTTGGGTCGTTTCCAACTCCTTGCAATTGTGAACTATGCCGTGATGAACATTGGACCACAAATGTCTTTCTATGGTTTGTTTTTATTTTATTGGGGGCTCTTATAGCTCTTATCACAATCCATATATATTTCCATTTTGTCAAACACATCTGTAAATATGTTGTCATCATCATTTTCCAAACATTTTCTTTCCACTTGAGCCTCTGGCATCAGCTCCTCATTTTTTCCCTCTCTCCCTCCCTCCGCCCCCCATGCCCCTTTGATAATTTATAAATTCTTTTTTTTTTTTAAATTACACTGCTGTCTTAATTTTCACCCACTTTTCTGCTCTCCATCTCCCTGGGATGGGGACCATATGTAGATCATTGTGATTGGTTGCCCCTTACTCCCCCCACTACCCTTACCCTCCTGGTATCCTATATTCATTCTTGTACCTATTATTTTACAATGGTTCCATGACCTCCCAACCTCCCATGCCACAATCCTTAGGAACTATTAATCTAGTAACTGTCACTCTAGATTCACTTATCCAAGATTTCATATCAAGAAAATTGTACAAAAACTCCAACAATGGCAAAAATATATAATATAGAAAAACCTCAATCTAAGAGAAAGCAGAAGATAATATAAACAAACAAAAATGGGCCCAAAGGGAAAACAATATGTTAAATTGTAACCTAGCTGTATCTGTCGTACTTGTGGTCTGAAGGCTCAGCTGACTGTTCACATTGTCGGTCAGTAGTGTGGGGAAGCTCCGTGGAGGCTTAATCTAAGTATGAATTCTGTAGATGGATTTTGGGCTTTCATTGACATCCATCGCCTTCTGGAAATCAGATGCTCAGAATTTAAGCTCCAATGTAGTTCTGTCCTCCGATCTTGAAATTTTATTATTAATAATGTTTAGGTTACATGTTCTGGTAATCTTCCATGATTACCATGTGAATTTGACTGACAACTCACATAGATGTCCAAGCTATTGTTATTTTATTTTTTCTAACAGTTTTATTGGCACACAAATATATCATACAGTTGAACAGTTCAACCGTTCAATCACATCAAGGGGAGTTGTACAATCACCACTACATCTATCTTAGTGCCCCTCCCCCCCATGGTCACATCTCCTTCAAACTTAGTTGTGTAATCACTATCAGTTCTAGTGCTGCCCCCCAGTTATCACATCTCCTTCAAACTTAGTTGTGTAATCACTATCAGTTCTAGTGCTGCCCCCCAGTTATCACATCTCCTTCAAACTTAGTTGTGCAATTACTATCAGTTCTAGTGCTCTCTTCCCCTCCTGCCCTCACTGTTCACTCCCTAAATCCCCCTTCCCTCCCCATTGCCCACCCCCCACCCCTGCATTCCCTCCCACACTTGTAACATTTATTATCAAGCATCCATTCCTCCTGTGCTTCACAGATGGGAAACCCAACAGAAACAGTGCAAGACAAATTGCACTAAAGTGGTAAGGAGAAAATCCCATTAGTATAAAGGCAAAGTGCAAATGATGGGTAAGAGGGAGAAGACCCCCACCAACATTCAAAAAGCCAGGGAAGAAATTTGTGTCATGGGATCTAATTCAGGTCATGTCTGTAGGGAGGATAACTGGCCTGTACCGGGTTTAATCCTGCACAATCAGGGTCACAGTGGACTCTGCCTGCTAGCTGGGCTGTTGAGGACCCCTGCCTTTGTCTATAGCGGATCTGCCAGCAGCTCAGTCTGAATAGATACTCTGCAGATGGGTTTTGGGCTCCCACTGCCCTCCATAGCCTTTTACAAATTGGGTGATCATAATTTTAGCTCTTACACTTTTCTCTTCACCATGTTAGAATTCTGTAATTATCACCTTTGGATCACATAAGATGGTATGCTTCTTCTATGTGGACTCAGTTGGCTCCTCACTTAGATGGCTACTTGCCTGAAGCCTTTAAGATCCTAGACACTATTTTGATTGATAGCTGGGCACCATCTGCTTTCTTCACCACACTTTGCTGTAGTACTCTTCAGTGATAATTTCATGAAGTTGATATCAAGCAGCGCCATGATATAAGAGCTAGACGTTCTTAAGTTGGAGCTAGGGTTTAGTACGAGCCCAGAACTCATTCCAGGATCTCTGATTTTTGTTTTCCTTCAATTTGCTGTAACTTGAAAATTAATATGGAACTCAAATCTTATGCAAGCTGCTCATTCTCACTGATACCTGCCACAGATTTCTTTAACTTTGCAACATTGAAGAAAATGTAGTTTCATTGCCTTTTTTTTCCAGAATCCTCCTTAATATATTTTTTTCCCCACTTAGTAAAGTCCTTTTAGGGCTGTACCATGAAGGGCCGCGTTCCATGCCAACCACAGGATTGACAAGTGTTTGGGGCACAGTGTCTTATATTAGGAGGCATTATTGGTGGGCATCGGTGGTTAAGTGCTTGCTGCTAACTGGAAGGCGGGGCGGTTTGAGTCCACTCAGAGGTCCCTTGGGGAAAGACCTAGTGACCTGCTTCTGAAAAGTCAGCCAGCGAAAGCCCCATCAAGAGCAGTCCCTCATTGACCCACGGGGGCCCCCTGAGTTGGAATCGCTGCTACGGCCACTGGCGTGGCTTTTTGGGTCTTCATGCTGGCACTGGGGGCTCTCCCCTCTGCGCCCACTAACATTGCTCAGAAAGCAGCCCTGCACCTGGTGTGGGATCTTCAGGTTTATGTCACACACAGCTAGGGCTTCAGCTCATCAGTGGGCTCTCCCACCATTCTGCGAGCTCACACAAATCACATCACCTTTTGGGAATGGGCCAGGCCCGATTTCCTTTTGTGTGTTTGTTTTTTGGTTTTATTGTCAGTGGAATAAGAGCATGAGCTGAGACATGTCCAGTGGTGTGGGGCCCCTTGTCAGTTTTTGAGGAGTCCCTGGGTGGTGGGTGCAGTGCTTAAGTACTTGGCTGCTAAGCCTCAGTGGTTTGAACCCACCAGAGAGGGCTGCAGAGCAGTACCTGAAAGGTCAGTCATAAGACCCTATAGGGTGCAGTTCTACCTTGCAACACACGGGGGCGTCAGGATAGCTGGACTCAGGTGTTGAACGATCTTGCTGATGAGAGGTATTTTGCTACTTCAGTAACGAATTGCCTCAGTTACTTCAGTAACGAGCATGTGGCAAATTACTAAATGCAGAATTCTGTGTAATTCTCCCTCTCAGGACATATTACAGCCCTGTTTGTCTATCACTGCTTGAAACCGCTGGCCTTGTCTAAAACCGTTATTTTGCTACTGGAAATTTGTCTTATTTCAACATTTAAAATTCTAATCACTGGCTCTCTTTCTTTGTTGTCTTTTTTTAATAGGTCTTTCAGACGAAAACCTTTTTTTGGAAGCACAGAAATACTTGGTTCTGGTTACAAATGGGATATGGAATTCCTTGGAAATACAATCTGGAATAATTGTGTTTGACTGGAACCAAATCTTTGAAGTCCTCAAGGTAATGACTAACCCATAATTATGGAAAAGATCTTTTTGAAATATAGAGTTTAGCTAAACTGAGTCTTCTAGAGTTGGTGATAATATCTAAAGCATTCATATGTATATGAATTTGGGGGTCATAATCTTTTAGTCTTAGTTTCTAGATTTTAAATTATTTCAGATAGCAAAGCAGTGCTCTGGTCATGCAGTAGTGGGGAATGTGAGAGAAAAGGCAACGTGTAAGGTAAACCCATTTTGTTTACTTTTGCTACAAAAATGTTCAATGTAGAACAATTTGATGTTGACGTATCATTGAAGATGTTGGGTGCTGTGTTGAGTTACTTGAACATAGCAATTCCACATGACCAAGTAGAACCCACAGGTGTTGTTTTGAGCTCCGTGGTATAGTGAGCTACATTTCTGGCCAGTTAATTGTAAGGTCAGCAGTTCAAAGCCATCAGTCATTCCAAAGGAAAAAGATGAGGCTTTCTCCACCCATAAAGATTAACAGCTTCAGAAACCCATCGGTGCAATTCACCTGTGTCCTATAGGTCACTACGAGTCAGAACGGACACGATGACAGTGATTTCGGTGGTGTTTTGTGTGTGTGTTGTGTGTGTGTGTGTGTGTCTTTGTCTTTGTGAAAGCAGGTCTTTCTTTGCCCACAGACAGAGGCTGGGTGGGTTTGAACCATGAGCCTTTCAGTTAGCAGCCAAGTGCTTATTCATAGTAGGTAGGAAGTCCTCTCACTGGGGGTGGGTCAGGATTCTTGAAGAAAACCTGGCATTATTGCTTAATTGGCTCCCCTGCCCCCACCCCCAGGTACTCCTTATGGGAATCATAGATGTAAATACTTGTTCCAGAGACTTGGAGCTTGTTGATACTCACCCAGGGACCTTAATGCTTGGAATTGTCTGTGGAAGAATAAGATGGGTCAGGGATGACCACCTGAGGTTTTGAACGTTTCACCTCAAGACTGTTCCTTTATGATTTGCTGTTGGGATCCAACCAAGAGGATACAACCTTTGATAACTTGGAACTGATGGAGTTGAATTTAGGGAATCGGGTACACACGTGATGAGGGAAGCCAACCAGAAGATGTGGCTGCACCCCGGGGATGCACAGCAGCAGGGGCACTGCCACCCTGGGCTGGCACTAGCCTTGTATGATTCTGTCCTTTTGCTGGTGGGTAGAACCGTGAATATGATTTGCTTATGGTTATGTGATAAGTTTGAGATTGCAAATGTAATTAAGGTTCCAGCTTTGAGTTAACCAAAAGCTACGATTTCAGCTTTTGACATCAAAAGGGGAAGCTAACCTTGGTGAGCCTGGTCTAATCAGTTGAACCCTGGAGGAAGATATTTGAATTAATGAAGGGCCTGTATTTAGGCCCTGTGACAAAGGCCTGCCAGACTCCTCTAGGAGCTGGCCAAGAGTTAGTAAGGAAACAGGCAGCTCGGGCTGGCATACCGCCACAAGGCCATGAGTTTTGCCAACTGTCTGAGGGGGCTTCTGCCACAAAGACAAAGTGTGTCTAAGATCAAGGAGCAATAAGTCACCTTTTTAAACAAGATCTGTTAGACTGCAGAGTGAGAGGTTGAGAGAGGGCTGGCGGCGGGGCAGGTCCCTGGGGTGTGTTTGGGTGCCATGCTGTAACAGAGGTGGCAGGGTCTGCTTCAGCTGGGAGAGAAGTTTCCTCACAAGGCTTCCTCTAGATAGAAAGCTCTCGTACTCCCAAACAAGGATGCAGGCCCACGCACCCCGTCTTCACAGTCTTCCCGTCAGTGTCTGCACGTTTTATCTCTACTGGTATAACCAGTGCGTACGGCAGGATTTAAATATCACGAGAGCTTCAAGGACCAAGGGCCCTGATGTTTTTGTTGCTGCTGTGAACTGTTTTTGGTTGGTTTGAAAATATCTGTAAGAAGCCTGCACGGGGGTGGGTGGGGACCGTCATGCATGCTCAGCTCAGTGACATTGGTGACCCCGTGTGTCGCGCTGCGGCCATCCTCGCTGTCCTTTTGCAGCTCCTTCTGCCACCATCAGCAGACTCACGCCCCTCAGACTGACACACCCTCTGTTTTGGTAGGAGCCCTGGGGGTGCTGCCTTTTAAGCGTTGGACTGCTGCCAATTGCAAGGTCAGTGGTTCAAATCCATCAGCTGCTCCTTGGGAGGCAGTGGAGTTCCTCTGCTCCCATAAAGATTTCCAGCCTGGGAAACGTTATAATGGGTCACTCTGAGACAGAGTCAACTCGATAGCAGCAAGGTTTCACCCCCGGTACCCTCATCAGCTTAATTTTTGAATAATTGCTTATTTCATATACAGGAGAACCCAAGTGCCATGGTTTTTGGTTGAAAAAAGAAAGTTTAAGATGTAAACAATAAAAAAGAATTAGTTGTTGTCTAATTCTTCGGTAATGGCAAAAAGACTGGAAGTTAGGGAAGGAATGCAGTTTGAGATTTTAAATTTTCTTTTGTTTCACAAGAGAATATAAAGCCGCATTTGTAGACTGGGTCTCTCCCTGGCACAAGGCTGCAGTCCACTGGGTAGCCCTGTGGGGGTAAGTGAATTTTATTCTCACCTGTGGCAGAAACCAATCCAAGCCCGCCTCGGTCTTACGGCGACCTGATGCATTTCGGAAGGAGAACTGTGCTTCCTGAAGTTTTCCGTGGCTGGTACTGGGACGTGGCTCAGTGGCCTTTCTTCCAGGCCCTTTCCGGTGGACTCGGCTCTCCAGTGCTTCGCTTAGCCACCAAGGGCCTTCATTATCCATTGTGCCACCAAGCAACTCTGTAGTCACCTGTACCGGCCCGTAGCTTCTCATTGCACTTTGATTTATTATATAAAATGTGAGTCTAGTCTTAAAGACCAGAGGGTCTTCACACACAGGCAGTGCCCAGGTTATGGTCAGCCTGTACTTGCCTTTAATAGTATGCACATGCGCTTTCCCTTTGAAGCGGCTGAACCAATCCCAACTCAAAACAAAACCGTCAGAGTCACCTTCACCTGTTCCACCTGCTGCTATCTTGCGTTGCCGGCAAAGCTCCCAGCCTTTGTTTGCACTAACCAAACCAAATGAAACCCAAACCCGTTGCCGTCTCTCTGGTCGATGCTGGCTCATAGTGGCTTGATTGGATGGTATAGAGCTGCCCTGTTGGTTTCCAAGGCTGTAAATCTTTACGATGAGGCATGCAGCCACCTGTCTCCGTGGAGAAACTGGGGGGCTTGAAACACTGACCTTGAGGTTAACGTAAGGTGACCAGATGTCCTGCTTTTGGCGGGACAGTTCCGATTTTTGGCGTTTTAAAGAAGTCCCGATTTTTGGAAAGAATGCAGGACAAGCTAGGGAACGGTCTATTTGGTCCATATAGACCAAATTTTTAATCAAGAACCCCCCCACTCCCCTGGTCAATGGTGTCCCGCTTTAAATCTGGTCACCTTAGGTTACCTGTCTGTATTAGTCTGGGTACTTTGGAGAAACAAATCCACAGCGACTCATGTATAAGAGTTTTATGTAAAGAAAATGTGCATCACGAAAACATCCCAACCCAAGGACACCCTTAAGAACATAGGGGGCCAAGAAACCAGGAAGAAGCTTAGTGCCTGCCGGGCACAATGTCCATGGTTCTTTCCAGACACTGTGAGCCTTTGTATCGGTTTACTTTTATTTGACCCTCTATGGATTTTATTTTGATTCTAGCGCTAAGTGTGTGGCCTTTAATTTCATTATCTGGAGAATACAGCCCTCAGGCTTGCGAGGGCAACTTGAGCAGACCTTGGGGATTTATAAATGGACTTCTCACAGAGTCCCAGTGCTAACTTGGAAAACTCTTAATGATAAAAGGTGTTTATTGAAAATGGAGTTAACGCACGGTGCTAATCAGGTTTGATTGGCTCGCGGTTTTCTTGGGGGAGAACTCCGTGTGCGCTCAACCTCTCGGCCGGTTCCTTCTCCCTTCCCTTGCAGGAGCCTGCCTCCGAGGGAGTCCTCACGGCCTGTCCCGCTCTGTCCCCAGGATGAGAGTCTGTGTGGGGTCTCTGCTGCTGCCGCACCGGCTCTTCCTGGCCTACGTGTTGATGGTGTGCTGCAGGCTGCTGTCCGCCTCGAGCCAGCACCTCCGGGGACATGTGGGTAAGTCCTTTAAGCTCATTAAGCGCTGCTGAGATCAACTAATAAAGCCCCTGCCAACTTCCGAGTCCGCATTTTGACAAGAGTGTGTCAGTCCCCAGAGGCCGCCTTGAAAAACAGCAGCGTCAGATGGTTTTAGGGACGGCTGCTTACAGATGGTGCCCCAAACACCTTTGGAAGATTAGGTGTTCTCCGGGCGGCCCCCCACCCCCTTCTTTTCCTGGCTACTCTTTTCATTTTGTAGTTCGCTTTCTTAAAGGGTCCCACGAGGTCTTTGCTTGTGCGTGTGAGTGTACTCTCGTATCTCCCCGGGGGGGCTGGAACGTTTTCAGTGTCAGACTTGAACCAACACTTGGAAGGCTGTAGGGAAGGGACGTTTCCAAGAACTGAAGAATGATTGAAAAGAAAGGGAGAGAGACTGAGAGAGAGGAACGAAATGGAAGGGGTAACTTTTGCATGGCTCGTAAGATGGATTGTATCTGACGTTTTGGAGCAATTCTGATCATTTGCTGTTTTCTGAAGAGTTATGTAATTAACTCAGCGTGTGTGTGCACATGGGCGTGTGTGCACATGGATGTGCGTGTGCATGTGCACGCGCACACACCAGTGTGTCCTTTTACCTGGAAAGTGACACAGACTTGGGAACTCCCCAGTGGGTTGTGTTTCCTGAGTAACTCATATTTCTCAGTGGAATTGCTGCCCAGCAATTAATTGACCCTCTCTGCCACTGTCATCTGAGGTGGGGCACAGCCAGACATGCTTTTCCGTAGGTAAATTCTCTCTCCAGAGGGGCTTGCTCATGGACAGGTTCTCTTCAGCGCTCCTTACCCTCGGCCAGAGAGCATGTCGTGCTTTCTGCTCTAGTACTCTGGTGTTTTAATGTGAGACATACTTTTATGCCAAGGATAACTTTTGAAATCATTCTCAACGCAATTCCGCTCCCCACGAGATGTGCTGATGGACGTCTGCCCGCGTCCGCGTGGAGTCCGCGCCACGTGGCTGCAGTGAAGTGCCCACAGCTGGTTGGCTGCGTGTGTGTTGTTGAGCTTGCTCTCCAGGCCTGAGGTTTGAAACCAAGAGCCGTGCTGCTCAGTGCACATCTCTTCCCTTGGGCGGAGGTTGAGATTCAGGTGAGCAAACGGACGAAGCATTGGTCAGCCTGGCGGCCGATGCACATCAGATTCCCGATTCCTGCGAGTGAGGCTGGAGGAGGAGCTGCGTTGCAAAGTGGTAAAAACCTGGAGGAAAACTTCCTTCACACCTTCTGTCTTTAATCTGTGAGGCAACTCCTCATTTTGTAGCTCCACCCTCTGTGTTTGGAAAATATATAACTGAAGGGATACTTCTAAATTAAGATGAGATTTGAATATAGGAGAAACAAACAGATTTGAAAGCAACATAGATAGTTGAGAGGTCTGGGCAGATCATAACGGAGTTAGGGTCTTATCTGAACCCCCTAAGGGGATTTTGGGAGTTTCTAGATGTTTTTGTGTGGGTTCTCTGGTCCCTGGTTTCTCTTCGGCTGTGGGAGGTCCGTTCTGCCTTTTTTGGCATTGCACTTCTTGTGGTCCTACAATGTCAACCTCCACCAATTGTCGCAGTATTGAGTCCTGCCTGCAGGGGGCTCTCTTCTGCAACCCAAGCAGCGCGGCACTTGGAGGACCATCTTTACAAATGCCGTGTGCCAACGACAAGTAGGTTTTGACTCCTAGCAGTCCTATGGGGCAGAATATGGGCTAGAAGGCCCATAGCATTTCCTCGTGTGTCATCTTTGCAGGAGCTCACCAGGCCTGTCTCCTGCTCAGCAGCTGATAGGTTTGAATCACCTACCTTTTGATTAGCAGATCAGCCACCAGGGAGGGAGGGAGGGAGGGAGAGAGAGAGAGAGAGAGAGAGAGAGAGAACTAGACTGAGGAACAAGCTTGGAGGAGTATTTGGGGGCTGCCTCATCTGAACTTCCCTTCTGTTGGCTAGTGCGTTGTCTCGCGGCCACACCTAACAGCGAGGAGGCTGGGAAACTCCCCCTCGTGGTGGGCCCAGGAACAAGAGGAGAGCATGCATGGTGGTGAGTTAGTGTTGAGTCGCTCTGTGTATTCACATTCTGATGGTGCCAAACTGCCCCCCAGGCCTTGACTATTTGTGCTTCCAACAGTAATAACATGAACATGCCCATTTTCTCATTTTTTTGGTCAATTCTGAAGGAGTCAATTTAGAAGGAGCCCGGGTGGGGTGGTTTTATGCACCGGGCTGCCAAACACAAGGTCAGCCATTTAAAATCACCCACTGCTCCAAGGGATAACGATGAGGCTTTCTACTCCTGTCTAGAGTTTGTCTTGGAAGCCCACAGGGGCAGTTCAACCCTGTCCTTATAGAGTTACTGTGAGCTGGCATTGACGAGATAGCAGTGAGTTTGCGTTTTATGTTTGATGCTAACAGAAAGGCTGGTGGTTCTTGTCTACCCAAGGTACCTCAGAAGAAAGGCCTGGCGATCTCTTTCCCATTGAAGACCTCTTGGAGCACAGTTCAACTCTGACATACGTGGCAAGTGCCATGAGGCAGAGTTGACGCTATAGGAACTGATTTTAAAAAACCCAGCTTAAAATATTTGCCCAAACAGTAATTAAAACGGCTCTCTAGTTGTTTTGACTTGCATCTCTTTTTTGCATAAAGATGGTCTAAATTTGTTTATGGACTATTTGCATTTGTGTCTCTCTGAAGTATTTTCTCCTTTGTCTGGTTTTCTGTTGGCCTCATTGATTGCTTGCTGATTGATTGGTGAAAACTATTTGTAAATGGATGACACTGGAGGGTTTTCACCAGCTCTTCCCTGCCCCTTGCCATTCCAGTGACGCAGCGGTGTGGTCGTGTGTGTGTGTGTGTGTAGTGAGGGTCAGAGTGACGGTGGAGGGAGTGCTGTAAACCTGATTCACACCTGTCCTCATGACCTAGAGGAGAAGAAAATCCTGAGTCTTGGAGTGGTCATGCGGCCCCTCCTCCCCACAGGTCGCACGCAGTTGTTGGAAAAGTCAAGGACTAGAACCAGGAGGGGGCGCTGCGACGAGATTCTGAGAAACCCAGTCACATTTCTCTGTACATTCTTGATGCTGAAAGAGATGCACGTCCAACAACCAGGTAGCTTACTGTGGGACAGCAGAGCCTGCTGCAAAATGAGCTGCAGGAGCCCATGGGTTAGGTAGTGTTCAGGAGGTCTGACACGGTCCCAAGGGCTTTGTGGTTGGTGCCAGTGAATTTACCAGAACTGTGGCTCTAGGAGCCCCTTGTTAGACCAAGTCTGTTGGACACCTTAGTGACTGGGATGAGGAGATTATTGTGCATAAACAGGGAGCTGTCTCTACCAGCGCCTCTAAGAACTGGAGGGGAAGATTTTAGGGCTTCCCTCACACTTTGGGAGATGAGTTAGTAGGGGGTAGATTTGATTTTAGTTCTGTTGTTGAGAGATAAAAGAAAAGAAAAAAACACCTTACCAGGCTCTCCCACTCTGTTAGTCTGTCCGGGTGTAGTGGCTTGTGTCCTGCTATGATGCCGCAGCCCATGCCACTGACTTTAAAACCCCAAGTTTGTCCATGGCGGACTGGTTTCGGCAGTGTTCAGGCTAAGGCCGACTTGGAAGAAAGACCTGGTGAATTATTCCAAAGCCTCACCAATGAAAACCTGGTGGATCACTGGAGGCCCTGGTGCTGCCAGGCTGGCTGGCTGACCCCTGTGTTGGCAGGCACCACCCCGTGGCCACACAGTGCACTCCAGCACCCCGACGATCCTGAAGGCCGGCACACACACAGTGCTTGGTTCCGTGAAACAGAAGGGCTCCGGAACTTGAAGAGATCGGAAGCGATCATCCCAGGGTGGGTTGTGGAAATCTCTTTTTGCGGGAAATGGTAGTGACCAACTCCCATAAGGATCAGAGTTGAGGGATAGCATTTTAAAAGAAATGCAAGTATAAAACACAAGTAGCACCCTTGTATTTTAAATTCTACTTGACATGATTGATCACAAGCCCACATGGAGGCTTTTGCAGCCGTGGGCTAGGGCACAGGGGAAGGGGCCAATGAGCAGAGACTATGAACAGGAAGCTCAAGTTTAACTGCATTCTTTCTTTCTTTCTTTTTTTTTTTTAACATTTTATTAGGTGCTCATACAACTGTTATTGCAATCCATACACACATCAATTGTGTAAAGCGCATTTGTACATCATTCTCAAAACATTTTCTCTCCACTTAAACCCCCGACATTAGGTCCTCATTTTTCCCCTCCCTCCCCGCTCCCCCCTCCCTCATGAGCCCTTGATAGTTTATAAATTGGTATTTTGTCATATCTTGCCCTGTCCGACGTCTCCCTTCACCCACTTTTCTGTTGTCTGTCCCCCAGGGAGGAGGTCACATATAGTTCCTTGTCATCGGTTCCCTCTTTCCTACCCATTCTCCCTTTACCCTCCCTGTTTCGCCACTCACACCACTGGTCCTGTAGGGCTCATCTGCCCTGGATTCCCTGTGTTTTCAGTTCCTATCTGTACCAGTGTACCTCCTCTGGTCTAGCCAGACTTGCAAGGTCGAATTCGAGTCATGGTAGTGGGAGCAGGGAGGAACTGCATTATTTCTTCAAAGAGCAATTTCTTCTGGTCCCACCTCCCTCCCACCTTTTGCCTGCAATCATTGCTTCTCCCAAAAGAGGGCAGCAAGCAGCGTTGTGTCAGGATGCTGGCTCCTGGCCACTTAAAGTTACCAGAGAAAAACCAGAAACCAAACTCGCTGCCGGGCAGTTGATGCCGACTCATAGCGACCCTGTAGGGGGCAGGGTAGAACTGCCCTTGTGGGTTTCCAAGACTGTAACTCTGTACAGGAGCGGTGACCAGAGAGCCAAGTGGAATTCTTTCTGGGATCTCTGTGACAGTGGCCCGGGTGTGGGCATGCCGTTGGACCCAGTACCGTGTGTCTGAAGGGAAACTCTCTATCTATATTGCAAGGCTGTTCTCTTCACAGATCTGTGAACAGAGCGCATGAAACAAAATAGTAGTTGGTCCCTCTGCTCATCAGATGCACAGATGTACAAGAGGCACAGGGAAATTGTCTTCTGACACTGGTAGCTCATGTGGTAGGACACATCAGCTCGCATGGAAACATACATGTAGTCAAACCCCCTCTAGAGATGTGGAATCAGAATCGTGGTCCTGCCGAGCCCACCCGTTCGGCAGGCATCCTATTTCAGTCCGGTTTACTAGGTTAAGCTGCGGTAACAAACGATGGGGACAGAGGACCAAGCAGTGTCCTATCAGGTGTTCCCAGGGCTGTTGAGGGTCGGGACTGACCTTGTAGTATGTAACTCCCACCTCAGAACCATATGTAAAATAGGGGTCCGTGGTGGCTCATCGTGGAAGTCTCTCCGTCTGTGTAGGAGACTTGGGTTCTGTTCTTGGCCAGGCACCTCATGAGCAGCCACCATCTGTCTGTGGATGGAGACGTGTGTGTTGCTATGATGCCAAACAGGATTCAGTGGCACTTGCAGAGTAAGCGGGAGGAAGAAAGGCCTGGTGGTCTTCTGACACGGTGTCTCTGGGCGCGCAGGGAAGCTGGCTCTACACCAGTTAAGGACCAAAATCCAAAGGGGAATTTCTCCTTGGGGCTCCTTTCCACAAGGGCCCTCAGTGACTCTCTGCGGCGTGTTCTCATCAGGCGAGAGCAAGGGGCGACAGAGCCATCCCTGTCCAGGACATGTTGGCTGTGTGCAGAGAGAAGGAGCATCGGGGCAATCACAATCTGATCAAAGCAGCCAGGTCATTTCTTATTTCTTGGGTCAAAACAAGCCTGGCCTGAGAGGGGGAGGGGGTCAGCGCGCCTGTAAGGACTAGAGTGGTAGAACTGGAAAGTGTGGGTGGGCATAGCTGTGTGACTGTATAAACTTTTAATTCATGTTTAATATATATACAAAGACCTGGTGGCCCTGTGTTGGGCTGCCAGCCACAAGGTCTGTGGTTCAAGCTTACCAGCTGCTCCTTGGGAGGAAGACGAGGCTATCTGCCCCTGTAAAGATCGACAGTCTCTCACAACCCCATATGACATCACTGTGAGTCAGAATCAACTCTGGCAGTCGGTGACATGCACACAAGGTACCTTAGGTGTGTGTTACTTAAAGGTTTAGCCACTGCTAATCGAAAGGCTGGTGATGTAAGCGCACCTGAAGGACAAAGGCTTGGAAATTTTCTCCTGTGATGATTGCAGCCTGCAAAGCCCGATGGGACAGCTTTACTCTGTCAGGAGTCCACTGGATGCCACATTCCACCAGTATAGACACAGACAGAGCCTGTAGTTAGATCATACTGCACATAATTCTGATGTCCTAAGAGCTGAATAACTACTGCTTTCATGCTGCTTCTAGGTTTACAGGCATGCTTTCATTCACTGTGGTTTATTTCGTCATTATTATTTTAGCATCTAGACTCTCAGCATCACGAGGCAGGTAGAGTCTGATGGGTTTGTTGCAGTCCTGCAGGTGGAAACACTGAGGTTACAAGGAAGGTATAACCTCAATGGAACTTACATAAAAATCCTTCCGATTCATTTTCCCCACTTACTCTTCGTTGACTTCAGAAAAGGTACACATTACGTTGGTGATTGTTTAATTGTGACCCAGTTCTGGCTCTCAGAGGGATATTGGCTAGTGTCTATGGGTGGAGTTTCTGTGACTCTGCTTAGACTGATGCCTTTGAAGGGATATGTCTAATGATTACGTAGGCTCTCACAGTCCAGGGGCTCAGTACAGAAGCAGATCCACTTACACTAAGTGTATTTCTGCTTTTAAAGAGCTCTTGAGAGTACATGCTCCTGCTACCAATGGGGCAGTAAGCTTTATGTTTCCCATGAACTCTGCCTGCCTTCTTCTTCCTTCCGCCTACTTTCAACTTCTTTTTGGCCTCTTGTTTGCTTAGGAATGAAAAGCAGCTCGGAAAATGGACTTTGGGGGTCAGATGGCTTGGGTTCAAATCCCAGTTCTGCTGCTTCCTGGCTGTATAGGTTGAACAAATTATGAAACCTTTGTGATCCTCAGTCTCTTCTTCTGTAAAAAGGGTACGAGCCGTCCTTAGAGGGTTGCAGCAAGGACTCAACGAGTCTGTATCCGGAAAGTGCCGAGAACCGTGTTTGTGTAGTGAGTGTCGAGTCAATGTTCGCTGTCATTCCTCGGGCCTGCCTTAGGCTAGGAAAGCTGTTCTCTGATAGCGATTTGGTACCATTTGCATCGATGAAAATCGAGCCTTTCCATTTTCTCTCCTGTAAGTAAAAATGTAAAGTAGGTGGGTCTTGATTGTGTGTCTGTTATTTTTCACTCTGAAGAGGAGTTGTGGCAGCCACCATCATGTCTCATGGGTTTGCATCCCAGGCTGGATCCTTTAATGGTTTACAGGAAACTTTGGAGATACTTTGGATTTGTCTGTTTTCGGGCCTCTTTGGTTTTCAGGTAATAAACCTTTCATTCTTTCAAAGATATCAGTTGCCTGGGAAACATACCTTTCGCCACTAGAGTTTGCTGTGGGCTTTAAATGCAGCGTGTGGATGACCTGAGCGGACGGTAAAGATGCAGTGGTGTGTACACGCACCCCACTTTTGCAGTTGTGGGCTAAAGCGAGGTGCACTTGTGCCAATCTGGGATGTTCTGAGCAAGGCACCCGCTCTTCTGGATTCCCTCTGCACACAAACAGGAAAGGACACGACTCTAATCAGATGCTGCAGTTTGGAGAAGCATGTAAACTTTTAGACAAATCATCTTTTCTCTCCTGGTCGACTGGGACCAACTTTGCACCCAAGAAAAAGTTACTTTTTGAAAAATGATGGTGTTGCGTTAACTAGTTGTGTTAGTTTGGGTTGACTAGAGAAACAAATCCAAGGACACTCATGTATAAGAGAGAACTTTATATCAAAGGACAATTGTATATTGGGAAAACATCCCAGCCCAGTCCGGATCAAGTCCATAAGCCCGATATTAGCCCATATGTCTGATACTAGTTTATAAATTCCTCTTCAGACTCACACAGCTCATGCATGATACCGAATGCAGGAAGATCATAGGCCGATGGGTGGGAAGTCTTGTGGATCCAGTGCCGGTGGAAGCATCTCAGCACTGGCTCCTCCAGCTCCAAGTGTGGCTCCTCAACAGGAAGGTGAAGCAGAAAAAGAGTGTGGCAGAATCTTCTGATGGCCGGATCAAGAGAGAGGAAGTTCCCGGAATTCTCACGAGAAGGCCAGACCCACCCAGAGGCCTCATTGGCTGAGACCTGATTGACAGACTAGACTCCACCCCGCACTCATAATACCCTCAAGTTGACTTGAGATTATGTAACTACCACACTAGTGTTCGCTACTTTTACATCTACTATCCATTGCGATGGATCAGAGCTACACAGGGCCTGGCAGACAATATTCACCATGAAAGGGTTTGTTAGGGAAATTAACAGGGTGTAATGCCAGTGAGAAATGCTCAGGATAGAGTTGTGCATCAGGATATGTCATTGCGTTCTTTCAAGACTGCTAACCACGCCCAGTGGGCGTGCCGCTCTGCTGTAAGCCTCAACCTGACGGCATCATTCGGCTCAAGTTCAGCCCCCACGGGTTGGCAAGTCCATCCGTGTTCCTTGCTCCGGCTCCTGGTTCGGCTGCTGCTCCTCTGAAGTCGCAGCTGGATCCAGGAGGGTCACTGCTCAGGGGACACCCTCCACTCCTGGCTCTGGGCTCGTAGTAAGCTCCCACCTCCTGCTTCTCAGAGGCTCATTTTATGTGAAGCAGGGTGCATTTCAAGGAAGCCTGGTTACAGTCACTCACAGGTGAATCCTTTCAATGCCTTCCTCTGCCTTCCTACCCATCCTGCCTAGACCGGTGTAGGAAAAGATCCTTTGGTGGGCGTTCAGAGCCACATGAAATAATTCATTGTCCCTCTAAAGGTTTTCTTGCCTTCTTTGATTCCAGACACTAGAGGGCATGCAAGGTTTAGAATCACAAGACCCTGGCTCTTCGGTCTAATTCACTAGCAATGTAATATGAACCAAACAGGTGATATTGCCTTTCATACTGTATAGAGCTTGATCCAATCTATGTAAAATATTATCATTTTAACATGTGGCCTTAGCCACAGTCCAGCTTCCCAAAAGCCACAAATGGCTAGAAAAATCAAAAGCCCAACTCACTGCCATTTAGTTGATTCCAATTCATAGTGACCCTAGAGGACAGAGTAGAACTGCCCCTGCAAGTTTCTGAGACTAAATCCTTGAGGGAGTAGAGAGCCTCATCTTTTCCCTGAGGAGCGGCTGGCGGTTTCACACTGCTAGTCTTGCTGTTAGCAGCCCACTGTGTAACTTACTGGGCCACCAGGGCCCTAGGTTGCTGAATAAACAACACAAAGTTCTGAATCAGACCTTAGGTGGATTTCCTGAGGACTACAATTATGCGTGACTAGTATTTTCACAGAGCTGCAGCCATTGGGCACCTACCATGTTCTCTCTCCTTTTGTTCTACTTAGTTGCTGGTTATTTTCTCTCTCCTTCCTAAAGGGTTATGTAAAGGAGTCCTGGTGGCATAGTGGTTACGAGTTGGGCTGCTAACTGAAAGGCGAGCAGTTCGAAATCCCAGCCAACCCTCTGGAAAAAGACTGTGCTTTCTACTTCTGTAGGGAGTCACAGGCTCGGAAACTCCCTGGGGGGCAGTTCTACCGTGTCCTGCAGGGTCTCCATGAGTTGGCATCGGCTGGATGGCAGTTTGGAGAGAGCGATAGTTAAAGTGAGGGGAAGATAGTTCTTCCTCTTAACGAACTGCCTCTCCAAGTAAGACTGTATTTGTGGCGACCAAGCTCGCTGCCCTCGAGCTGAGTCCTGCTCAAAGGGACCCTATAGAGTAGCATCAGAACTGCCCTGTGGAGGTTTGAAGGCTGCAGTGTTGTGGGAGCAGACGCCCCTGCAGTGCTTGTTGCTCTGAATCACTGCCCTTTCTGCTAGCAGCCAAACCTTTAACCTGCACCACCAGGACACATCTCGGGGAGAGGGAAGTGGGAATACTGTGTGTGTGTGTTTGTGTTTTAAGTCTTAAACTTACATTCTGGGAAGTTTTTTGTTTTTTTTTGGCCAGTTGAGGGGGCTGGGTGGCCCAGACCACCATTTGGAGATGGAATGCTAACTAAAGGAAGATCTGCGCAGTGCTTCATGGGAGAAAGGCCAGGCGATCTGTCTCCCTAAAGGTGACAGCCAAGAAACTCCCGTGGGTCACAGATCTGCTCCTGTAACACGCGGAGTCAGGGGCCAACTTGGTGATGGATAACGACAACAGGGGCGCCGAGCCTGCCTAGCGATCCGAGGACACTGCTTAACCAGGGGTCTTCCCCAGTGTTCTGTCCCTGTTCTGTGCTTCCTGCCCCACCACCAGTGAGTGGTCACGCCAGTCATTGCACAGTTCCTGTGTGGCCCACTCCATGGGAACACGCTGGGCTTAGGAGCAAGGAAGAGAAAGCGTTGTGGACTGGCAGTAAAAGCCTGTGTTTGGATTGCAAAGGGCATCTCTGACAGTGCCGACTTCATTCTCTTTGGGGACTTTTCACTTAAACCTAGAGCCCCTCCCTCCCCGCCCCCCACCTGCACCCCACTGGGAAACTGGCAAGGTGTGTGACTGAGCAGCTCCAAGGTGGTTGCTCATCCCTGCAGCCCGGGTTGAGAACTGCAGACGCGGTAGCAAACAGAACTGAACTGCAGCGTGACTCCAGCTCCTGTCTCACTCGCTGCAGGATGAATCGGGTGGCCAGGAGCCCTCATCTCAGGCTTACCTGTGGCCTCCCCAGCCCCCCCAGGGCTGTCTTCCCCCTGTCAGCTGACCTCCCCCTCCCCCTCATTTCACACTGGCCTGGCTGCGCCAGCTGTGGCAGACCTCCAGTGCATGCTGTTCCATTGCCCTCGAGTGTCCTGACATCATTTTCCTCCAGTGCCATCTGCAGGGCTCATCATCATTTCGGTATCTAATAAGAAGTGAAAGGAGCAGGTGATACGAGGTGTTCAGAGTCAGTGCCTTCTCATTGCCTCTGCTGCTGGTTCAGGTCCCAAGGCCACTGGCAAGGTCAGCTTTGCAAGGTGTCTGAAGAATGACTGAGCTTCACACCCGTTTCCGTGGAAGGAAGGGTGCTTTCCCCGACCTTCCATTCCCTAAATGAGCGTTGAGCCATCCAGGTTTATCCCTCCCTGTCCTGTTGGAGCCTTTGATGCAGAACGGGCCATGGCCCTTGAAGCGTTCTCTCCTTATCCTAGAGAAGAAAGTTCCTCTCTTCCTTCAAGCTGCGCACCTAAATTCATCTACACAAAGCCTGTAGTGTGGAGTTAAACAGCCACAGCCCAGTGTCTCATCTGTATGTCAGCGCTGAACAAGGAATCTTTTACTCTCTATCCCAAAAACCAAACTCACTGTCATCAAGTTGATTCCGACTCACAGCCAGCGACCCTGTAGGACAGAGTAGAACTGCCCCTGGGATTCTGAGACTGTAACTCTTTTCTTTTCTTTTTTGAGACTTTAACTCTTTATGGGAGTAGAAAGCCTCGTTTTTCTTCCTTGGAGTCAACTGGTAGTTTGAAACTGAGGACCCTGTGGTTAGCAGCCCAGTGCTTAACTTACTCTGCCATCATGGCTCTTCTCGTTCCGTATAAGGAGAAGCAAGCCCTTGGTACATAGGAACTGCAGAGGAGGAGATGGGGCAGGAAGAGAAAGCAAGGCTTTGTGTTTTCCTAGGCGTTGAGTGGATACTTGAAATATTTTGGCCCATATGGTGGTCTCAGAATAGCATTCTGGAAATAATATTATTGAAGGATAAATGAATCGTGAGATGACTGTGTGCAATCGTGAAACACATTTCAATGCCATCCACCTGCATTTTTATACAAACAACACATGCACTGTGTGTTTGCAGACGGCGCAGGCCCTCTCTGGGTTCATTTCCTGTGTGTGCTCTGTGTGTGACTTGGCTTGCAGTGTGCGCATCATGTTCGGTAAGGTAGGAGGGGTAACGGAAACGAGGCAGGCCCTCGAGGAGATGGACTGGCCCCGTGGATGCAGCGATGGGCTCCAGAATAGGCACCATGAGGAGGATGGCGCAGGGCAGGCCGTGCTCGCTCCGTCATGCATAGACGGCTGTGGGTCCGAACCAACTTGAAGGCGCCTACCAGAAACAGGAGCACGTGCAGAAAGGACACCGCCCTGAAAACCAGCCAGGGAAACCTCCCAGGTCACCAAAGAAAACGGCTGGCCTCGCTTGCGGTGGGCATGTTGCCAGGAGGGATCAGTTGCTGGAGAGGAACATACCATTTTGAGAGGGAGAGGACCAGCAGGGCGTGGCATGGAGACCCTCGGTGAGATGAATTAGCATGATGATGGACTCTAACATGCTGGCCATCGTGAGGCGAACGCAGGACTCGGCAGCCCTGTGTTCTGTTGTACGTGAAGTTGCTAGGAATTGCAGCCCAGTAGTTAGTTAGCTAGCCACTCAGCCCACCCGCATCCACCCCCCACCCACTCATCCACCCCCCTACCCACTCATCCACCCATCTGTGAGGGCCTGAAGGTGGTGGGCATCTACCCTGGGGCTCTGTTTTCCTGTCTTTTTTTTCACCTGTCGTTTAGAAGATAATACAATCCAGGAGCCAGAAGAGGGAAACAGTAAAGTAGCTTGTTTCAAGGGAGGAAGAGAGATGGGCATAAAGAAATAACTGTCCACAGTCCTGTGAGCTGCAGGTAATTTCACTCTGGCTCCTCACTGTCTTCTACTGCCAGCTGAAAGGGATGTGGGGACTTGAACAACTTGAACGTGTGTATGAATGAAGGGGTACAAACTCAAGGTCTGTCTTTCTCCCCCAGACAGAACACAAGTATAGGAGCCCTGGTGGCACATGTTGGGTAGGCATTGGACTGGTTGCCACTTCAAGCCCACCAGCCATTCCCCAGGGGAAAGGTGAAGCTCTCTGCTTCCATAAAGATGTACAGTCTCAGAAACGCTGGGTAAGGTCACTGAGCCCATGGCAGTGGGTTTGGTTCTTGGTGTCCACTTAGCTACTGTGATAGTTAAGGTTTATTATGCCAATCTGTCTGATGAACACGTGGAATTTTTAATTGAAGGGCGGAGGGATAAATGGTTTGGCGAGCCTCGCCTGTCTTGTCTCTTGTTCTCTGATGCTTGGACCAGGGTGCAGCGGCCTTAGCTAGTTCTCTGCCTCAGCTGGCAAAGCTCACTGGCTGAGAGACATCCTTGAGGAGAAGCCACTTGGACCTACCCCGATGTAGCCCTGGGTGCTGGAGCAGCTGAGTGGAGACCCCGCCAGCACTGAGATGCTTTCACGCTCTCTGATTTGTCTTTCCTCCTGCAGTCGGAGTTATTGCGTGTGTTTTGTGAGTTTGAGGAGGACTTTGCAGATCGGTGTTGGACATATGGCCTAATGTTGGACTTATGGCCTTGAACTGGACTGGTTTGGGATGCTGTCTTAATGTACACTTACCCTTTATATGAAACTCTTTCTTATACATATATGCGTGTCTGTGGATTTGTTTTATCTGGTCTACCCAGACGAACACAGCTACTGAGAAAACATTTGCAAGAGATGGAAGAAAGCATTTCTTTCAAGAGGAGCTTCTTACAGTCTGATTGGATCTGAATTGCAATTGTGGGCATGCACTGTCTCCCTCCCTCCCTCTTCACAAGTACACTATAGTCCTTCTGCGGACATTGAGGACTGGTCACCCAGGGGAGGGCCATAGGTCCCAGCTGGGGCGCTGCATGTATTGTGTGGGCCCATCATCAAGCCCAGTGTTGTGGAATCAATGCAGACTCCCAGTCACCCTCTATAAAAACCTCAAAACCCAAACCCACTGCCATTGAGTCGATGCCAACTCATAGCGACCCTACAGAACAGGGTAGAACTGCCCCTGGGGGGTTCTGAGACTAAGCCTGGGAGTAGGAAGCCCCATCGTTCTCCCAGGCAACCCTCTGCCCGCACCGGGAAATGAAGCTCACGGGCACAGGTGCCAGCAGCCAGCAGCGTTGGTCACTTTTCCACTTACTGTGCCTTTGGAGTCACCTAGAAATTAAAGACAAGTTCTAGGGTGGCTCGATAAACATTTTTGTTGTGGGAGGGTGTCGTCTGTGGGGAAAAGAACATTGTCTGATCTCGCCAGCTGGGAGCAAGAAGGTCTGCCTCCGTGACCCTGGGTGGCGCTGATTTTGAATTTGTTCTCTGCTGAGCCTGACTTAGACTCCCGGGCGTGTGGGCCTTTGGGAACCGGGGTTGTTTCTTTAAGTTACCTTTCTGTTGGCCCCCAAATGATGGGCCCGACATGTGCCATGTGCTGTCTGTGAATAGAGATGGGCTAAGCTAGCAAACCGTTTAAGTGCATTTGCCTGGGGCTACTTAAGTTATGGTACCTTAAAAAAGTGCTTTGAGAACATTTATTTACCGGAGAAAAGGAAGAAGTAAACACTGGTGTCGTTGTTTTGTAAAGTGCTGGCTGTGTCACCCAGTTTCTCTCGAGCCTCAGTTTCTTGTCCCCTGGGAAGAGGGGTATCATGATCCCCTCTCTCACTGTGATGGTTTTGGAGGTTCAAGTGGGACATTGTGCCCGGCATTCAAAGGTGTTCATTTTTGCTGATGTTTTGTAAAAAGTGCTTTATTGAGCTCGGAGCCCTGGTGGTGTCATGGTTACATGTTGGGCTGCTTAGTGCAAGGTCAGCAGTTTGAAACCACCAGGGAACCCTGCCTGGGAGGACGACGAGGCTTTCTACTCCTGTAAAGGTGAACCGTCTCAGAACCCCACAGGGGAGCTTCTGCCTTGTCCCACAGGGTCAGTAGGAGTCCGCCTGGACTTGGTGGCAGGGAGGCTTTTCTTCTTGTGCTTTCAATTGATCTTGAATCGACACACGACACACTTCGCCTCTGTGAAGTGTGCGACCCGACATTCTAACGTATGCATGAACCGGGCAACCGTTCCCTCGGGGAACGATGAACGTACACGAGGGCTTCAAAAAGTTTGTGGAACACTTCCTTGTTTTGATTCGTTTTCCCTGGGGTTTGCAGTCCCCTGGGGTTCATCCCCACAGTTTGCCTGTGCCTTTGCAATGCCTCCTTCTTGCTCCGTCCTCCACCATTCCCAAGAACCACTGGTCTCACTGGGTTTGTATTTTCTACCATTTTATTTACATGAAACCCTTCATGGCACTTGCTTTGATCTAGGTTCTTTCATTTTGCGCAATGGCTGTATGATTCGTCCACATGCCTGTGTGTACAAATAATTCATTTCTTCCTATCGCTGTGTAGTAATGTGCTGTATCACTACACTGTGCTTTGCTCATCCCCCCAGCTTCCCCCAAGGTGGGGCCAGTATCAGGAGCCCTGGCAGTGCCGTGGTTAAGTGTTCGGCCGTTAACCAAGAGTTTGGCAGTTTGAACCCATCAGCCCACCTTGGAAGAAAGATGTGCCGTCTGTTTCTATAAAGACGAGAGCGTTGGAAACCTCTGGGCCAGTTTCACTCTGTCTTGTGGGGTCACTCTGTTGGAGTGAGTTTGTTTGTTCTTTAGTTATTTTTGACTTCTACAAGTAAAGCTACTATGAACATCTTGGACTAGTATTAATGTGCTTTCATTTCTCTTATAGAATGACTAGTTTTTTTTGTTTTAAAAAGTGATCAGACTATTTCCCCCAATAGCCTTGCATCAACCCACATGCTCATTGGCAGGGCAGAAGGGTTCCGTTGCTGGGTCTCCTCCTCAGGGTGGACGTGGCCAGCGTGTGTGTTGCCGCATTTCTGGTAGGGCCCCTGAAGATGCTGTGGTGGCGGAGCAGCTACACGTGGCGCTGCTAACGGCAAGTTCAGTGGTTGAACTCAGCAGGCGCTCCTTGGGAGAAGGTTAAGCGTGTCTACTCCGGTAAAGATTTAGTCTTGGAAACCCAAAGGGGCGTTTTTACTGTGCCCCATAGGGTCGCCATGAGTTGGCAGTGAGTTGAGTAGGATCCTGGCGTATCCACAAAGTTCATGGCCGTGACCCCCGAGAGGCACCTCAGAAGAAAGCAGATCTGCTTCCAAAAGTCAAAGAGCCTTGAAAATTCTCTGAGCAATTCCACTCTGAAACGCAGGAAGTCACCATGAGTCAGAAGAGAGGTGGTGGCAATTGCTCATTTTGTTTTTCTTAGTAAGAGATATATAGTAACATTAATGCTTTATGTTTTTACTTTAGATTTCTTTAATAATTAATGACATTCAGCTTTTCATTGTCATTTGTATGTCTTTCTTTGGGGAGATGTCTGTTTATTTAGATTCACGATAAAGCTGCCGTTTTGATGTGTGCAAATTGACGAGCCTAGAATTCTTCCGGGAAGGGTTACAGAGATGGAAACAGGGCCTGCAGGAGCGTGTGGACCCTGATGGAGGATATGTTGGGAAACAATGGTTCACAGAGATCTCTGTGATTTTGTACCAGTACTTTTTGACTTACCCTTGAATTTTCATAATCAGAAGGAACAAAAATACAGTCCCTGTCTGATTGTGAACTTTGTTTTTCATAGGAAAATGAATTCTTATTTTAACCGAGGAACCTCCAGCTAAGTGGTCTTATGTTATGATTCTTTTGAGCTTGCGGCTCCCGGAGGCATGGCCTAACAAACTCACCAGCAGTTGTGACTGGTGACAGTTTTAGTAGCACAGAGATGCTAGCTTGCTTACATGGCTCAAGCTCCGACCCTGTCTTCACCCCTCTCAGTCTGTGCTGCCAGTAGCTCGGAATGGGGCACGGTGGTGGATGGTCCATCACTACTCCAACTACCTCGGGCCCAACTTGACTCCTGGTGAGCCCCGTGATGAAGTAGGTCTGCCCCTTAGGGTTTTCCAGGCTGGGATCTTACCGTTGGGGATTGCCAGGCCTTTCTCCTTGGGACTGATGAGTGGGTTTAAACCCACACCTTTCAGTTCGCATCTGAGCCCTCAACTGAGGTGGCATCAGGGCTCCTTTCCTGAAGACATGGTGAGGATTTCTCTCCCTGAATGGACGGTACTTAGAGGGAAAGGAAACATCTTTGGGAGGACTCCTACGATGTGGATACGTGCTGAAAATGGACCCTGCTTCCCCTTAACAGCACCAGGCCTCTGGGGGCTGTGGTTGGATTCTCCCCTTTCATGCAGGAGGCCCAAGTTCCATTCCCAGGCATGTGCATCACGTTGCAGTCAGCCCCCATCTGTTGGTGCACGCGTTCACGTTGTCAGGATGCTGGGCAGGTTTCAGTAGTTTCTAGACTAAGCTAGACTTGGAAGAAAGGCTTGCCAATCAATTTCCGAAAATCAGCCACTGAATTACCTTCTGTGGATTGCAACCATCAAGTTCTATTTCAATTTGAGAAGCCATCAGTTGTGGGCTGACCTGGCATTGGCTGACAACAAAGCATACCCCCTGCTCCCCTCTAAGTGGTATTTATAGTGGCTAGAGTTTTTAACTTGGGGAATTTTCATGTAATTCATTTGCATCACCTTCCTGTGAGTTTTATTCATTTTTTTCTCATAGTTTGCAAAAGCGATGGAAGCTATAAAAGGGCCCAGGCTTGCTTTGCGTGTTTGCACTTACATCTAGCCAACTGCTCTTAGCAGGTACCCTCATTTGGTGAGAGTATCTGGGAGCAGAGGCATCAGGTGGCATCATCAGAAAGTTCCCCTTTGGGACATAAAATGAAGGCCATGTAGGAAATTACTGAGTCACAAACTCAAGTGTCAACAAAGCTTGGTTTAGCCAGGGGCAGCTTGGGAGAGCGGGGGAGAGGGAAAGCTACTTGTGGACTTGCTGGTAGAACATGGTTATGACGGTGTCTGCTATGGGGTACATCAGAGGTGGTAGATTAGCTAAGCACGCGTTGCAGGACTCACCCACCCACCCCAGGCTGTATAGATAGAATTGCCATTACTCACAGTTACTTTATTGATCGATATTTCCAGAAGTGGGAATCAGATGGTAAGTCACAAATGGCTTGATTTTCTTCAGAATCCTAATGGCCTTCCTCCCACATTTTTGGAGAGGAGCACAAAGACAGACGACAATGAAATGCATCAGGGCCTGTCCCTGACCCTAGGATACACTCCCAAGAAGGGGCTCGATGGCACAGTTCTCACAGCTCTCACCTGCTAACCAAAGTTGATGGCTAGGGCCCGCCTGCGCTCTGCAGGAGGAAGGTGGAACAGCCTGCTCCCATACAGATTG
>NW_022103928.1:10962582-10964181 GCF_000313985.2 Echinops telfairi
CTCTGAGTACAAGGAATTTAAAGACAAATGTTTAGGAAAAGAACAATTTCTACAATATTTGCCTCTAAATATGTTTCACGTGGTCATTTGTAAGGGCCACCATCCAGTCATAAGCATGTATAGTCTGTTATTTATTGGGCTAGGGACCTAGGAATTAAACACCGTGGAATTGAACTTTTGTTTAAAGCAGTCGTTCTCAACCTTCCTAATGCTGCTACCCTTTAATACAGTTCCTCCTGTTGTGTTGACCCCAAACCATAAAATTATTTTCATTGCTACTTCATCACTGTAATTTTGCTACTGTTAATGAATCGGGCAACCCCTGTGAAAGTGTCATTACACCCGCAAAGGGGTCGCGACCCACAGGTTGAGAACCGCTGGTTGAGGGAGCCTTCTTTAACACCTCAGGATCCATGGAACCTACGTATGAATTGTTGTTGTGAGGTGCCATCCAGTCACTTTTGCACCACAGCGACCTTATGGATTAGGCCCATGGTTTTAATTTTACAGCATTCTCCTAGGAAACCCAGTGCCAATGGTGGCTGAAAAATGACCCTCTTTTTGCTGGGCCTACACCAGTTGGTAAGCTTGCTTTGCCAAACCTGCTTGAAGAACCACCCATGGTGAAAGGGATGCCCAGGTGACACTGTATCTGCCCAGCACAATTACATTCCAGGTTGACACGGGGGTGGGAGGTTCTCTGCCTAATGATTTTCATTAGTTCCTTGGTCTCAGTCCATTAACCAACTTGGTCCAAAGTCCAGGAAGAGAAATGGCACTCTAGGAATATTACTAGCATTTTGTGGTGAATGCTAACTGCTGGACATTTCTAGCCAATTAAGTTTTGCTCTATATGTGATAATGGATTATGACAGGGATTTGGAGACTGGGTTCTGTTAAATAATAAATAGAACTAGCAAGGTCATGTTTGGCCTGACCAAGGAAAACGTTGCAGCATGAAGGCCTGAAATAAGAAGCGGGGTAAGTATCTTGGGGGGAAGGAGGAAAGATGGAGTTTTCTAACACACACACAAAACACAGAGAGAGAGTTGTGGTGGTACAGTGGTTAAGTGCTTGGCTGCTAATTGGAAGACTCGTGGTTTGAAGCCCCCAGTTGCTCTGTGCAGGAAAGATGGGCAGTCTGTTTCCATATAGGCTACTTCCTTGGAAACCCTGGGAGGAGGCAGTTCTGTCCTGTCCTGCAGGGTCACCAGGAGTTGGAATGGACTTGACAGCAGTTTAAAATGTTGATTTTAGTTACATAAACATACATGCCTCACCATAGGTACTCACAACTCTATCCCATAGACATTTGCAGTGAAATGTATTTCTTCTTTATAAAAAATGACTTTATTGCAGCTATTATAATAATCCATACATCAGTTGTAGCAAGCACATTTGTACATAATGTTGCAATAATCATTTTCAAAACAGTTTCTGCATACTTGAGCTCTTGGTATCAGCTCCTTTCCCCCCTCCTTATCCTTCCCTCTCACCTTTGTGAACCCTTGACAGATTATAAATTATTAGTATTTTCACATCTTACACCATCTGCTGTCTCCCTTCACCCACGTTTCTGTTGTTCATCCCCCCCTCCCC
>NW_022103928.1:10965632-10967812 GCF_000313985.2 Echinops telfairi
AAAAAAAACTAATCAGATTTTAGTTCAAATTGTTTTTCACTATAGATCGTATTTATTAGTAATTGAAGTGATGGTATGTATTTATTACTTATCTTCCCCCAAATAGAACATAAGCTGTTCAAAGACCTACTTGGTCAGCCTTTATTTATTTAATTTTAAAAAAGTTGAGCTATATTAACATCGTATTATTCAGTCGTTCAGCTGTACCAAGAAGGGTTGTGCAATCACCGCCACAATCCACTTGGGAACCTTTTCTTCTTTCTTGTACCCATTGATGTTGACCCCCCCCCACACACACCCAGGCAATCCTTGATCCAGCTGCTGCCTTCACAAGCTACCCCCCTGTCGGCCTCCCTATCCAGACAAACACCAAATGTGGACCAACAACAAGCCAGGACCCACAACCATGACCATATGAAATAGGAAAAGATCTCAATCTAAGAATATAAAGATTTTGAATACATTCAGAGGGAGATCAAATTAAAAGGTGTTACATTACAGCCTGAGTACAGGTGTTCAGATCCACTTTAGAGTGCTTTTTGTCTGACGTTAGAGGGCTGTTAGCATTCCTAGGCTGTGTGCGTGGGGGTTACTTTCCACTCAGCATAGTGGGATATAAGATGAAGACCTGGTCCTTCGCAGACTAGCTCTGTTACTTTAGGCAGTTTAAGCAACTTCTCCGAACTTCAGTTTTCATCGTCCAGTGGGCGGGGGGTGGGTGACAGGGGACAGCAGTGATGCTCTATCTTGCTGTGAAGATTCCATTTTCATGTGTGTATGGGTGTGTAAACATTTATACACACACATACATACACACACACCACTTAATAAAGGATCTAATTCATGCTAGCCCCTGATACATTTCTTACATGTAATTTTGATGAAATGGAAAATTCCATTGATAAATAAAAGGATAATTTATCTTCCAAAGTAGTTCCTTCTGAGAAGTAGTTTTACTCCGCATTTTTGTTGGTTACTGTCCAGCCAACCCCTTGGTGAACGGAGGCCCAGCAGGATTGGGCTGTTGTGATCTCTAGGTGCTCATTGGCTGCCTTTTGGAAGTAGATCTCCAAGCCTTTTCCCGAGTTCATCTCAGTCTGGAAGCTCCACCTATCCCTGCTTAGAATCGGCAACACAGCTTTGGTAATGGCTAAAATGACAGTGTGTTGAGTTGGCAGAGTTATGACTCCTCATTTTGCCATTAGTAAATCCATAAAGGGCGTGGTGAGAGCTGATAAGCATTGCCCTCTCTTCTGAACAGTGAGACCTGAGAGGGCAGTGTGTCTATAGAGGCTGCCCAGCATTTCCACAAAGCATTTTTCACATCTGAGCAATTCTTGTTTCTCATCCATCAGTCAGATAAACTGATGACTTGCACCCCCACCCAGGGGGGATGGAGAGAATGTCAAGCTGACTGACAGGGCGAGTGGGCTCTGACAGCCCACAGAAGGGGAGCAAAGCAGGATCACTCTCGTGGACACAGACTCCTGATGGCGTTTGGTGTTTGATAAGCAGATGTAGAGTCAGAAATCAGATTTAAATTACTGCGCGATGGAATGAGATGGAGATAAATTGGCTTGCTCTAGTGATTACATCCTCTCTTGGATAGAATCAGAGCTTAATATATTGTATTTCTTCAGCTAATACGGCTTTTCCGACCGCCCCCTTTTTATTTTATTTTTTAATGATGTTGGCCTTCAAAACGATTTAGCACCGAAAGTAACTGGCGCTGCTTTTGAGTAGTCTGCATGTAGGAGCTGATGCAATCAAGGAAAATGAGTGACGTTTCGCTACACATATACACTGATCTATACGAACAGATAGCTACATTTCAAAATGCATTTCTGTGTAATCTCTTTTTAGGCTAAATTAGTGAAACGATCACAATGTTTGAAAGTCAATTTTCATTTCAATGCCTTGGAATCATTTTGATGGCAATTAAGAGCTTTATCTGGGTGATTAGCGGTTGTCATCCCTGGTCCTCATTAGCTAACATGTAACATGATTTCCTGTTGATCCTCTTCAAATTAGCTCCGCGCCTTAGGGCACCGACATTGCCGTTCCATGTCTGCAGCAGTGCCCTGTGCTCACACTTCGTGTGCTTGGCAAATCCACTGTCCAGGGTGCTCCTTTGTACGAGGGACTTTTCCTTTGGACATGATGTATTATTTAGCATTTGT
>NW_022103928.1:10968665-10969382 GCF_000313985.2 Echinops telfairi
TCTTACTTGTTGGGAAGCGATGTTGTGTAAGAGCCACAATACTACTTTATTCCTCTGTGCCATGGCTCTCAGAATAACCTACTTTAGTTTTTAACTAAAATAGGTCACAAATCATGCAGAATTCTTATGCATATAAAGTGTTAGGAAAAAAGAACCCCCCAGCTAAAGCCACTGTAGACCCTCCAAGCCCACCTCACTTTCAGCAAAAGCCAGGTTGTGTCACCTGCATGTTGCAGGCTCTAATAAACCTCCCCCAATCCTGAGTACCACGTCGTTCTTCACAGAAGCGAAGAGCTTCTCTGGCTATTTGCTCAGCGTACAGATTGGATACGAGAGGCTACAACCCTGTCCACACCTCCATGGTTTTAAACTTTGAAGTATTTCCTTGTTCTGTTCACACAACTGCCTCTCGATGCATGAACAAGATCCACATACAAGTCCCACGTGAGCACAATGAAGTGTTATGGAATTTTCGTTCGCATGCGTTTTCAGGCTACCCATAGTTTGTTACCGTCCATACAGTTGATTGTATCAGCATAGTCACTAAAACCCAAGGACACACACACACATGTTGTTTTCATTTATTTTTTATTAATCATTTTATTGTGGTCTCGTACAACTCTCATTGCAATTCATACATCCATCTAGTGTGTCAAACACATTTGTACATTTGTTGCCATCATCATTCTCAAAACATTTTCTTTCTACTTGAGCCCT
>NW_022103928.1:10969494-10973049 GCF_000313985.2 Echinops telfairi
CCCTTCCCCTTCCTCTCCTGGTATCTCTATTCTCAATATTGCTCCGGAGGGGTTTATCTGTCCTGGATTCCCTGTGTTTCCAGCTCTTATCTGTACCATTGTACATGCTCTGGTCTAGCCGGATTTGTAAGGTAGAATTGGGGTCATGATAGTGGGGGGAAGAAGCATTAAAGGACTAGAGGTAAGTTATATGTTTCAATGTGCTATACTACATCCGGACTGGCTCATGTCCCCGAGACCCTTCTGTAAGAGGATGAAGGACGCACCTATTTGTCGGTCAGTCTCTATGTACAAAGATCCTCTGTTAAACCCACGTGTATCCGTGGATGTGCTCCCCCCTCCCACCCCCACTCAGCTTGTGTATCTATCTGTGCATCTCCTTGTAACCCCATTATCACGGGACTGGGTAAATAACAGTCTTCCCTCCGTTCCCTCAATCGCTCCTGCCAGCATCTCCCCTGTCTGCATCATTTTCTCTCCTACCTCCTTATTGTATATTGCCTTCCCCTCCACCCCAGTTCATTCTACTTGGCTCCCTCTCCATTCGGAAGTTCTGTGACGACATGATTCCCTCGGCACCCACTGTCTGCTCCTTGGGACGACGACGTGGCAGTCAGCATCTGCAGACTTATAGTCCCTTCAGGACAGCCCCACTCAGCCTCACAGGTTCACTGTGGGCCCGAATCAACCTAATGGCCGTGGACCAGGTACCTTCTCCTGAGAACCACTAGAGGGCATTCTTATCCTTAGACTCTTTTCAGCGCCAATTCATGTGTTCTCCAGGCCTGCTCTCTGGAATTAAATATGCCTGCGCGGCCCTCTCTGTATCAGTCCCTGAAGGGTGCCCCGCCCCGGCTCACCCAGGATGTCCCAGTGTGGGCTGTTTCCATCTGTGCAACACTGTCCTGCTGAAGCACCCCCATCACTGCTGCCCTGTGTGTTCCCCCTGCCCATCCTGGCAATGCCGCATTCCCCCACACCTCCGCGGCCTGAGTGCCGAAAGCTCCATCAAGTGCTAGTGTTTAGTAAGTGGTCCCCAGCGTTTGCTATTGTCATAGAGGACGTGTGAGTGTGCATACTTGTAACAGTTGTGTAAGCCATAACTTTCCACATTAGTAACTTCTTGGGCTGCATTATAGAAATAAACTTTTCTTACCATTATGTACAAAGTGTGAGGGCAAAGGAAGGCCTTCCTATCATATGCCAGCTCTTCGCTTTTTGTCATTTTGTACAGAACTTGGCCTAGCGTGTTTTAAACTCTTGCTCATGCTGGACACAACTGTTTTGGAATATTGTACTAGCACCCAGCATAGTTCTCTGTTTCTTAATTTTTGCTTGTATGTCGTCTTCCGTGTGTGTCTGTATCAGTGTTCTGGTCCTCAAGAGCTCCACTAAGCACTGTTACTATTTTTATTTTTTTGTGGGGTTGGGACCAAGGATGTCAGAATTAAATGTTAAGTACATGTGATAGTTACCAGTCCAATATCGAGGCTTTGTGCTGGGACATTACGGCTGACCCGTGGAGAGCACTGGTGTTTCTTGTCCGGATGTTGTAAGACAATATGCCCAAAGCTGCAGGTTGCTGCAAAGTGGACTTGCTGTTCAAGTTTGTTTGACAGTTGATTAAAAAGAAGAAACAAAAAGCCCTACCGAAACAGAGAAGAGCCTGTTTGAGGATACTTGGTAAACTTGGTAAAGATTTAACTTGGTTAAAGGAGAGGGCAAGGATTTTCAGTCAACCAGTGAAATCTGATTCATGCATTGCGCACCTTACTCCATGATAATTGTAAGGCGTTTTAAAGACGGTAAGATTTGGTCCCTGCCTACAAGAGTTTACAAGACTCACAAGAGCAATTTTTAAAAAATTAGAACACTTCTTGAAAATTGCTGTTTGTGGTCTTTGAGTTGGCCCCGACGCCTGGCGCCCCCTCCTGGGCAGTAGAGCAGAGTGCTGCTTAGGCTTGCACTGTCTTCATGGCTGCTTTCTCTGGCCCGTTGAGGTGATGGTGTCCACCTCCTCGGGGCCTTTCTCGGTTTGGGGGCTGACCCTCTGCTGTCGCAGCCATGCTGCCCTTTTCTAGTGATCTTCCTGATGCTGAGCTCAATGCAAGCGAGGCGACGTCTCACGTCTTTACGTCCAAGGGCACTGCGGTGGAATTTCTTCTAATAGTCCTTCATTCACCCATCCGTTCACCCATCCTTCTGGCTGTGCACAGTATATTCAATATGCGTCGCCAACATCTGTTCACATGGGTCAGTTCTCCTTCTATGTTCTTTCTCTGTGTACTTTGCACATGCATAGGAGGTCATTGGAAAGACCATAACTCAAGTCTGACAGTCATCGTCCTGTTAGCTTTTCTAGTATGTTTGCAGACTAGCAGGTCACATTCCCCCCTGCACCTAGCCCTCTAGTGACTTCCCAACATCCTCTCAGTAAAGCCTGTCGTCTTCTCGATGGGTCCACATGGCCCTGCCTGCCCCAGGCCACATCCCTGCTTCTGTTTCCCATTACTCTCTTCTCGCTCCCCCTGTTTCAGCCACAGCGACCTCCCTGCTGTTCTTTGAAGAGCATTCTTCTAGCAGTCTTGCTGTTCTCTTTACTTAGAATCCTCTCTCATAACCACTCTGCCTTTTCATTGAGGACTTGGCTTGAAGGCCATCTCTTGAAGGGCCCCCTCTCCCGGCCACGTTACTCTCTTTCCACTCCCCTGGCTTTGTAATTCTTTGTTTAACTCATAGTTACCTGACTTTAGTAAACGTTTGGAAGTTGTTCACTATTCTCTCATTAAAAGAACACCATCATTCCCAGTTGTCGCCTCTGAATGGTGCTCAACACATAGAAAGTGCTGCGTAAATATATGTTCAATCAATGCATGAGCTCTACCAGATGAAGAAAGTGGTATGTCCCAAGGAGGCCCTGGGTGGCATGCATACTGGCCTACTAATTGACAGGTTGATAGTTCAGCCCCACCCAGAGGTGCTTTTGAAGTGATTTGCTCCTGAAAAGCAAGAGCCTTGAAAGCCCTGTGATTAAGGTCTGCTGGGTCCGCCTGGGGGCGCTACAAGGTGTCATTGACTTAACAATGGCTAATAACAGCGGTGCCTCATTTGTTTCTGTAGTCACTGACCAGGGCCTAGCCGAACAACAATAATAACAGCAATGATTAATGTTTTATCAGCTTGACCTGTGCCAAGTGCTGTGTAGAGTGTTTTACCAGGATAGTTTGTATGAAATCCGTTTGAGGGGGTCCTGCCAGCATCTCTATTTGTAGAGGTGTAGAGATGGAGGCACAGTAGTTGAGCAGCTAGTCCAGTGTCATGCAGTCAGAAGCCTGGGGATTAAGGAGGCTTCAGACTCAGGCATTTTTCCATGCCCTTAACCACTGTCTTTGCCGATAGTAGACAGTCAATAAATATTTATTGCATTGAGATGAATAATTAATGAAAGGCCATATCATAATAAACAGATGGTAGAAGCCTGGTGTAAACATAGAGGGGTGTTAATTATGTCGTATAAATTAGAAATAGGATAGGAGTTAGCAGAGGAAGTGATCC
>NW_022103928.1:10974268-10994409 GCF_000313985.2 Echinops telfairi
CCACCTCATATCTGTTAATACTTGAAGGTTTATTTTTAGAACACGAGTGGTGGTGGTGGGGAGGTGTCTTTTCCCATTAACTCTGTAGTAGATGATAATAATAATAATTAAGCCTAATAGATATATAAACATTGTGACACTCGGTTTTATATCTATTTGACATAGTAAATTAAAGTATAATTTACTTATTCTGAAATTACATTGCTTCATATATTATTACTCTTGCAAAAAATTTGAGCGAATCACAAATGAACCTTCACATTTCTTGTTTAAGAAACCCACAGATTCCCTGAGAAGGGAGCAGAGTTTATTAAGGAGGTACTATTCCAGAACACAATTGGGAAACACATAGTGTGTTTAGATCCAAAGGAATTATCTCAGTCTGAGCTCAGATATGAGATGGGGAGGATTTTTTCTCTCCCTGCAGCAGGGTTTACAGGTTGCTTAACGTTAGTAGATGACAATGCTAAGGTGAGATGATATTTGAGAAGTTTGTCAATGGGCTCCAGAGCTCCTAAATCTGAAAAGAAATTGATCAAGGTGTGGATTGAGTTTTGTGGTGAAGCCGAAGCTTGGTCAGTTCGATTCCAGCCCCATCCTGAGAGTTATTTTTCAGCATTGACCACAGTCAGTCTTGAGGTTCTCATGTTGGCACCAACCATTCATGTCTCCTCATCTTCCTTATCCACTAAGTACTAAGCCCCCCACCAGCGCTTCTCAAAGAGTCATTTGTGTGACCACTAGCCTAAGACTCCCCCCCACTCCCCCCCTCAAAGTTGTAACCCTCATACTCCTGAGCTCTGGCCAGGTGTACTGAAATCTGATCTCGGGTGGGGGTGGGGGGAATGAAATGGTGTTTTTAAGGAGCTCTCCTGGGGCTTGCTGCTATCTCATAGATTCCACCTAACCCAGCAGTTCCCAACCTGTGGGTCGAGACCCCTTGGGGAGTCAAATGACCCTTTCACAGGGGTCATCTGATTCATAACAGTAGCAAAATTACAGCGATGAAGTAGCAATGAAAATAATTTTATGGTTGTATGGTTCTGGGGGGAGTGGGTGTCACCACAACATGAGGAACTATATTAAAGTGTCGCGGCATGAGGAAGGTTGAGAACCACTGACCTAACCTCTCTCTCTTGATTATTTCAACTCACTGCCATCACACTGATGCCAATTCCCAGTGACCCCATAGGACAGGGCAGAACTGTCCCTGTGAGTTTTCAAGACGGTAACTTTTTCCTGGAGGTAAAACCCTGTCTTTGTCCCACGGAGTGGCTGCTGGTTTCTAACTAGGGACTTTGCAGTTAGCAGCCTAATGCATGGAACCATTATGGCACCAAATCTGGTGTCTATAATTTTGGGTTCTGTTCCACATTCCCCGTAACCCCCATTCTATAAAATAAAAACACAAACAAACAAACAAACAAAAAAAACCAAGCCACACACACAAACTCACTGCCATCGAGTCAATGGGAGTAGAAAGCCCAGTCCTTATCTTGTGGGACTGTTGGTAGTTTGGAACTTCCAACCACGTGGATCACAGCCCAATGCCTAACCACTACACTAACAGGTCCATTAGATCCAGGAGCTTCAAATGGGATCTTTTTCAGAGTGGATGATCGTGGGAGCCAGGTATCAGCTAGTTATCATCTCGTGGTTCTGGAGACTGATGTTTGCATGGTCCACTTGTCGGTTGGATTCCTTGTTTCCTTTTGTCTCTCAGCTCTCATCACTGCCCACCCCTACCTCCCACCCCGCCACCGGGTAGGGAGAGACCACTATTTTCACCTTAGAGGAGGTGTGTACACCCTTGAGGAAGTGTTCCATCTCTCTACCTCTTCCTTGAAGAACACTCTTAAATTGACACCCATTTTAAAAGGCAGCCTTGGCATCCTCAGTGGACTCAAGTTATGTTTCTTTTAAATGTTCTTTGAGTTTGGGGAGCAAAAAGAAGTCTGAGAGGGTAAGATCAAGGGCGAATGTGGTAAGGTTCCTCAATGACATTTTTTTCTAATAAACTGTTTATTGGGACATAATCCATATATCAAAAAATGCAGTAGTTCAGTCATATCAAGAAGAGTTGTACAATCATCACCACAAACAATTTTAGAACATTTTCTTCTTTCTTGTACTCCTTGTTATTAGCTCTCCATTTTCCCCAACCTCCCCGGCTGTCCCCCCAAGAATCCCGTAATCCAGTTACTGTCTCTCTAGATTCACTCACTCTGGGTTTCATTTACCAAAAGCATACAAAAACAAACACAAACCAGAGTCAAAAAAGCTAACAACAACAAATAAAGATTTATTTTGTAGCATTAACAGAGCGAAAAATGCCAGTTGAAAAGAAAACAGAAAATGTTAAAGACTAGAACAACTTTAAAATGGGACAAATGGGAAATCAAATAATAGGTGTTTGATTTTACGTGTGCCAGAATCCACTTGTGAATGCTCGCTGTGAGATAACAAGGCTGTTCACATCCCTGTTCTCTGTTCAGACGGGATTCACTGGAGGCTTAATCCATGCCCATTTCCCCTTCACTTTTCTTTTAAACTGATAACTTTTAAATGGGTCAGAAAAGAGAATCAAGTCAGATGTTACATTTTAACCTGGGTATATTTCCTGTAATCATCTCTACAATCCTCTGTCTGATAACAAGGCTGTTCACATCCCTTTACGATGTTCAGAGGGAATTCACCAGAGGCTTAATCTCTGTAGACCCTGGGAAGGGATTGTAGGCGTCCCCTGTCATCCATAACCACCTTCAAACCAGGTGTTTACAGTTTAAGCTCTGAGGTGCTCAGGGACATTCTTGTACGGTGGTCCTTGCTACCCTTGAATGAGTAGGTTGTGATGGGGGAAAAAATTCCTTGAGGCAATTTTCTTGGCTTTTTTCTTATTAAGGCAATTTTAAAATTTCTTTTTCATAAATTCCTGTAATGACTCCATGTCCTCTGAGAAAATCTAGCAAGATTATCAGTTTAGAACTCCCCCCCCCCCCAAACGAAACAAAACAACCTGTCACCTTCAATGTCTCTGGGACAGAACATCCCTTGACGCCACTATTCTGATCGGACCCTTTAAAAAATTAGTTTATTTCTACAGTGTCACTGGCATATATCATGCATACGAATGGTTCAATTACACACATCAGAGGTGTGCCACCGCCATCATAATCAATTCCAGGACATTTCTCCTTCCTCGTGCTAGTTGTTAGCGCCCCATTTTCCACCAGCCTCCCCTGCCACGCCCCTTTGACTCTGTTAACCCAGGTGTTGTGTCTGTACTTTTACCTGTGCTGGGCTTCATCTACAGAACAAACCAACCCAAACCACCGCACTGGCCCACCACCAAGGGCAGAACGAGACAGGAAAATCTCAACCTGAAACAAAGCAGAAAACATTAAACGCTGGCACAATTCTACATTGGATCAAGAAGGAGCTCTGAAGATATGGTGCCCCATTTTGACCAACTACAACTGCAGCCACCCCCCACAATGCACTCTGGTCTGATCCCCGGGCCCTTCTCATCCCTGTGGACCCTGTCTCTGAAAGCACCCTAACAGTGAGCCTATGACTGCCGAGAACACTTGCCTGCCGCCGCCCCTGATCGCAAAGACATGTTCGTAGAACCGATTCAGATTCAGAGCGGGGGCACAGAAGCCACCTCTCCGTCAGAGGAGTGTCAAGAGTATTTGCGGCTGGGTTCATCTGTCGGAACGAGTGACCCCCGTTTAGATGGGCCGACTGGTTCTGTGCTTGAGCTGGGGCCCTTCGGGTGTAGTTCCCAGCCAGGCCCCGCACACAGCGCCCCCACACCTGTGCTAGTGGAGACCTGTGTGCTCCCCGAGGCGGGAGACCTTGCAGGGGTGCTTCCGTGCAGATCATGAGGGGCCAGTCAGCAACCACTCATGAGGCTGGGGCTGGGAGCAGCAGCTTTTCCTTTTGTGCCTGGGGAGACCACGGGGGAGGGCCGACTAGATGGTAACTAGCAACACACTAGTTAGAAAGAATTTCGGAAGCCTTAGAAGTAAGTATAGCTTTTAAGCAAAATTGCTCCTACTACAGAGCCAAAGAAAGATAGACAGTGGCGAAGCGATCCATCATTACTCTCTTCAGCAGGCATTTTTACTGCATACTTACCCTGGATGGGATAGGAAATACATATATTTTGAGGGAGACTTTTGAGAAGGGTATTTTTATTTTTCTCCTTACATATTTCCTTAGTTGGCAGCCTTCCTGCAAATGAGTCCAATGAATCAAGCTGATCTTTGTTGGTAAGGAGCCATAATCCCACCCCAGGATAGCCGAGCCTGAGCACGTGGTAGAGACACGAAGGACTTCAGGCTTCAGGTAGGAAAGTGGCTCAGTGCAAGCTTCTTTTCCTTTGGGGATGGCAGTAGAACTTACTGCCAGAGCCCCTGACCCTGGAAGTGGGAAAGATTAAAGGAGTCCGTGAAATCTACTGGGAAACGGGGTTGGTTGGGTGGAGCATTGCAGTTAAATATGCTGATTTTTAACCTTCAGTCCTACTTCACGGTACGACTGTAGCCAAGATGAGTTGATCAGCCATGATTCATGGAAAGGCTGAACATTAGAATGGAAAGGTTGCCGCAAGCTTCAGTCTTCTGATTTAGGAGACTTGCTTCCTGAGGGAGACTTCGGTTATATCTTGTACCTAAAGGACTAACAAAAGTAAGAGCCGAGACCGTTATTTTTTATTTGCTGATGCCTGACTGGCAGAGTGGGAGAGGAAACTGTCGGATTCACTTTCTGTCTTCCTGTGCATTGCATGAGGGCCATCCACACGGACGGGAGGGCCTCCGAAAAGCTTGTGTGTCCCACTGCAATGTGGGCGGGAGGCATGGCCACAGGCAGGAAAGTGTGGTAGTGTAGTCTGGAGCCGGGTTTCAAATTCTGGTGCTGCCATTGAATATATGTGGAAACTAAGGTTCCCTAACTTTCTTGGTGACTCCGGTTCCTCCACTATGAAAGGGAGATGATACTATCAGCCATTGTTAGTATAAATATTGAATGTGTTGTGGACAACGGGTTACAAAATTGATTGCTGTTAGCAGTAATGGTCTTAAACTTCATCTTTTTCTGGAGCCACTTCTAGCCATAGTATTTGACACAAAGTGAAGACCTGAAACCGTTTGATGAATGAATTCTGTATATATTTAACTTTGAAGGACAAGTTCAAAGCAGGTAGTGCCCACAACAGGGAAAAGTGTTTCCAAACACTTGGGAAATGAACGTGGGTTTAATGAAGTGATTTCGGACCTCACTGTGCTCAGTTCCACTCATTTGGACCATTGGCCTTTGAGAAGCTCTCGCTCAGCACCCTCCAGGAAATCAATTGGAGACGACAGTGCATGAATTGTGTAGCGCTCGTCACACCTTGTGAGTTAGCTCTGGGGCTGGTGACCTTGTGCTGTCACAGCAGAAAGGCAAGCATGCCGGCCAGACAACTGGAACCATAGATGCTTCGTGCGGACTGCAAGGTTTTCTGTGTCTGTGTGTTAGGTTTGTTCTCTAAGAGCACCTTCTAGCTACACTCGCAATAGGAGGAGAGATGCCTTTGAATGGTATTGGATAGTGTTGCATGCACAGTGTGACTGCTTCGGTAGCAGGGATGGGGACATGGGAGGCAGGACAATGACAGAGATAGGCAAAAGGTCCACTGAGTTGAGCATCTTAGGAAATAGTAGCAGTGGAAGCAAGAGTAGCTAGTGTGGAACAGTCTGGCCAGAGGGCAGTAAGACCAGTGTGCTGCTGGGTAGGCTTGGTGGCATGCAGGGGTAAGTCACGGGTGGGTCTTCATGTAGGAAGAGCCTGTGCTGCTAGCCCAGGATGAACCTGTCATGCTTCTAGACAGGGCAGGCAGAGGCCGTCATGGTTTTGCTGTCTCTATTGTACTGTCCTATTGGCTCTGTGTGTATGCGTCTCTTAAGGTCATTGGTAATCAGCCAATGACTCAGCTTTAGCTTTTTGTGTGGGAGGAGACAGATTTTAAGAGCCCCCCCACCCCCCACCCCACTGCCAATTTATTTTTTAGAAGACTACCTGTTGTACCTCTTGAGAATTTCAGGAAGAGACTATTGACCCAAACTTAAAAATGGCCTTTCTAAACCCAGTAAGTGACAAGACATTTATTTCTGGCCAGGGAAGTTGCTGATGCAGCCTGCACTTGCCAGGGGTGGATCCTTCTGCCCTGCATGTTCATCTTTCTCTGAGCCACTAGCCTCAGGGACCAGAAGTGTCTCAGGGGGATGCAGACAGCGTTCTATCACAGTCCTCCCTAACTTCCCACCCACCCAAGGGGAGGTTGGGGGACAGTCTAAGAAAACAGTTTCCCTCTGAAAGCTTTCTGCTCAGATTTGAAGTCTGTCCGTGAGCACCTTGAAGAACTGTGGGACCTTGGTGTTGGTCCTGGATTCAGCTGTGAACCAGATCAGTAGCTCACACCCACCAGCCCCACTGCAGTGGAATTATGTGGCAGGCACTCTCTATAAAAAACCACACACTCACTGCTGTGGAAGCCCTTCTGATTCAGAGCAACCCCTTTCCTGCAGGGTGCAACTTCCCCTGTTGATTTCCGAGTCTGTAAATCTTTATGGGAGCAGAAAGTTTTACCTTTCTCCTGTAGAGAGGCTGATGGGTTCAAACTGCTGACCTTGTGGTTAGCAACCCATCGTGTTAACCCAGTATGCCACCAGCCTTGGAAACCTCATGAAGCAGTTTCTACTTTGACCTATAGGATGGATATAAGCCAGCCTGAGAGAGTGATGGTTTAGCCAGCATACACATTTGCTCCCTTAAGACCCAGCACCTCCTTTGATGCAAATTCCTACAATGAGGACCCACTGATCTCAAAATTAACTCCTCTGTTGGACTTTGTAGAGATTGGAAAGCAGAGATAGGGAAATTAGAGATTAGAATGACTTTTTAAAGGAGTCGGCAGAATATTTCTCATTATGAAAGTAAATGTTTATTGAGTGAATGGTGATTTTATAAAGTCCCACCTACAAACAGAGAAAAATCCACTGCCACTGAGTCAATTCCCATTCATAGTAACCCTACTTAGGGTTTCTGAGGCCATAAATCTTTCTGAAGCAGAAAGCCTCATCTTTATCCCACTCAGTGGCTCATGGGCTTGAGCCACTGACCTTGTGGTTAGCAGTTATACACTTAAACACAACAATGCCAGTAGGTCTCCTACTTATAATAATAGTGCTTTTATAAACGGAAATTTCAGAGGAAAGTAATATGGCCATATATACAATTAATCAGCTTTATAGTAAGTCTTAAAACATGTTTTTTTATGTGTAGACTCCTTCATACTCAATTCAGAAAACTATTTGGCAAATAGTACTTTAATCTCTCTCTCACCTACTGTCATCACTTCCACAGCATCCATTTATATTGGAAGCAGGCCATAAAACTTCCTTTCACTTGAGTGGCTGTTCATAGCAGATCTCACCCTAGAAGTGGTTATATTGTGTTAGCTGTTATCATACAGTATTGCAACCACTGAGAATTCTGGCCCAACCAAGCTGACACAAAACCTTAGCTATCACAGATACTTTGTTGATCGATATTTTTGGTTTTCATTGGCTAACTTTAAGAGTAGATTCAGAGACCTTTCTAGTCTGTGCTAGTCTGAAAAATTTGCTGAGGGCCAGGCATGATGGGTGACCCTATTGCTATTTGAAATACTGGTGGGAGAGCTTCCAGTATTACAACAACGCAGTATGACAAACCGACAGGTGGTGGTAGAAATTGATATTATTCTTTCTTGATTTTAAACCTTCATTCTCTCCTCATAAGGGGTCACATTTGGGCATAAAGCTACATTTTGGCAAATCCTGGTGACCAGAAGGATCCAGGATTAATTCTGGAGCAAGAGCTTGTAGATAAACCTTGATCTTCTTGGTGTGGGAAGCCCCTGAAAAACAAAATCAATGGTCTGTGCCACCCACCAGCTCCAAACGGGGTCCAAGGAGGAGAGGAGACAGCAATGCACTTTCTTCTTTCTTCTCTTGAATTTCTCATTTCAGAACCCATAAGGAGACTTCAATGAAGTCCGCAGGCCTTGCTGGAGCTGGTTCCTCAGTGCTAAGAGCACAGAGCATTAGAAAGCACACTGTCATTTGCAGGCAGGCCCTCACACTCAAAGTGATGGGCAAGTCTGTAGGTGTGTTGAAAGAGTCACTGTTTTGAAGACAGACATGTGAAGAAGGCAAATAGCGTGGCTGCCACGTGAGGCCGTGTGCTAAGGTGACGCTGCTGTGGAGCGGCGCAGTGTGGGGCTTTTGATCCTTTGGAGGGAGCGGTAAGGAGCGGCTCCTGAAACCAGAAGGAAACTCGCTTGAAACCTCATGTAGATTTATCATTTCTAAGCATTCTTGCCCCTAGTGACCGAATGATGTCACCTGCAAGCCTCAAAACTTTGTACCTACACAGAACTGCCACCCAGCATCTGGGCTTTGTAGTGAAATCTCTCACAATGTGAATTTTCTATCTCTACTTGGGCAGCTGACTTGACTCATTTTACTCAAATGGAGAAATGGCAACTTTAAAATTATTTTTTTGTCTTGATAACTTTTTTCCTTATCTCCTCCTTTCTTTATATTGCTTTTCCCTTCACCCAAGTAAATATATGCCTACCCACTAGTTAGCGATTTATCTTCCCCGGTGTTAGGTGCCTGCCGATCAGTTCCGAATCACAGTCCTTTTGTACAACAGAACGAGTCACTGTTTGGGACTTCGCCGTCTTCACAGCTGTTGATACGTTTGAGCCCATGGTTGTATCGGTGGTGTTAGTTCATCTTGTCGCGGGTCTGCCTCTTTCTCCCTGCCCTTCTGCTCTACCAAACATGTTTACTTTTTCTCGGACTGCTCTCTCCTGATAACATGCCCAAAGTACGTGAGACAAATGTGACCACCCTCACGTCTAAGGACTCGGACTGCACTTTCTCCCAGACAGATTTGCTTGTTCTTCTGGAAGTCGATAGTATTTTCAGGGTTCTTTGCTGACCCCATAGTTCAAATACATCAGACCCTCTTAGGTCTTCCTTATTCAGTGTCCAACTTTCACATGCGCATGAAGTGATTAATGGTTAGCTCAGGCATACCGTACATCTCAAAGTAAGATTCCTGCTCTTCAACATTTTAAGGAGGTCTTGTGCAGTAGATTTGTCCATTACAACGCAGCGTTTGATTTCTTGACTGCTGTTTTCATGAGCCTTGATTGTGGATCCAAGCAAATTGAAATTCGTGACAACTTCCATTGTTTCTCTCGTTAAAATGACATTATCTAATGGTACAGTTGTGAAGATCTTGGTTTTCTTTTTCTTTTTTTAAAAAACATTTTATTAGGGGCTCATACAACTGTTATCGCAATCCACACACACATCAATTGTGTAAAGCGCATTTGTACATCATTCTCAAAACATTTTCTCTCCACTTAAACCCCTGACATTAGGTCCTCATTTTTCCCCTCCCTCCCCACTCCCCCCTCCCTCATGAGCCCTTGATAGTTTATAAATTGGTATTTTGTCATATCTTGCCCTGTCCGACGTCTCCCTTCACCCACTTTTCGGTTGTCTGTCCCCCAGGGAGGAGGTCACATATAGTTCCTTAATCTTGGTTTTCTTTACTTTGAGGTGCAATCCATATTGCTTTACATTGACGTGCAATCCATATGGAAAGCTACAGTTTCTGATTGTCATTGGCAAATGCTTCAAGTCTTCCTTACAAGGCTGTGTCATTTGCATACCTAAGGTTGCTAATAATAATGAGCCTTCCTTCAGTCCTAATGCTTCATTCTTCTTCATCTAGTCCAGCGTCTTAGATTGCGTAATTCTGATGAAAGGTTAGAACCTTGATGCACAGCTTTCCTGGCTCTAGTCTCTTACTCTATTCTAATGACTGCCTCTTGATTCATGGACAGGTTCTGCATGAGCACAATAAAATATGCTGGGCACCTTCAAATAATTTGCACACAAATCTTTTCCTTTTAGTACTGGTCTAATAAAATATTTGTCCTTTTGTGACTTTCATTCAGCATAATGTTTCCTACTTTCATGCATGTTATGAGGTATTATGCAGATTCATAGATTTTAAAAAATATTGTGTAGTATTATATGTATTACCATAGTTTGTTTATCCATTAATCCCTTGGTAGACACTTAGATTGTTAATATCTTCTTGCTATTGAGAATAATATTTAATGATCATGGGTGTGCAATGTGATTGTGTTATTCCTCTTATTTCTCTAGACTATATATAAAACACTACTATAAGAAACAAAAAAAAAAGACCTACATAAATGGAAATATATATCATGTTCGTGGATAAGAACATTTAAGGTTGTGAAAAATGTTAATAGGCACCCCAAACGAACTATAAATGTATTTTTCATTCACATTTCATCATCATTTTTTAAAGTGTTGGAAAATTAATCACCAACTTTAAACGGAAAAGAAAGAGACCACAGACAAGCAAGCACTGCTAAAGAAGCACAAAGTAGGAGACCTCCCCCTTTCTGATGTCAAAGCCCATCCCACAGCCATGGTAGTCAAACCTGGTACTGGCACAACGATCGACAAATAAACCGATGGAACAGAATTCAGACTCCAGAAGTAAATTCACCTACCTTTGGACAGCTGATCCTTGACAATGGATGATGCACTTTCAGTGGACTGAGATAGTCTTTTTAACAAGTGATACTGGCAAACCTGGCCATCCATTTGCAAAAAAAATGAACTTGTTCTGTATCTCTCACCATATACAAAAACTAATTCAAGATGGATCAAAGACCTAAATGTAAAACTATCAAAGAAAAAATAGGACCAAATGTATAGGCTTTCATGCGTGACATAAATACATGATCAAACATAACTTAATATGCAAATAGCAGAAGGCATGAAGTAGAAGACTGAGACTTCCTGAAAATTAAATCTTTATGTGAATCAAGATATTTGCCATTCTCTAAAGTTTACAGAAAGTTTCAACACCTCAACAGAAACACAAGCTAATTAAAAAAAAGAGCAGGTACTTTACTAAAGAAGTATTCAGACTGTTAACAAACACATGAAGAAATGCCGATGATCATTAGCTAGTAAGAGAAATGCAAATCAAAACAATGAGATAGCATCTCACCCTAGCATGATTAGCAACTTTAAAAAACAAGACAGAAAACAAGTGCTGGAGAGGGTGTGGGGAAACAGGGACCCTCATACCCTGCCGGTGGGACTGCAGACTGATGTTACCACTGTGGAATATAGTATGGGACTTTCTTAAAAAGTTGGAAATAGAAATGCCATATGAACCAATAGCTCTATTGTTTAATATTAGGATGATTTCAGTGTATATTAAGATTCAAAGTTTAACTTAGGGCAGTAGTTTCAGAGATTCATTGAACAGGACTTTGAGTAATGGATAAGATTCCAATTTCCCCTTATATTTGCTAACATTATATGCTTTTTCAATCTTAAGCATTTCAGTGGGAGTGAAATCGTATCTTACTCTGTTTAAATATAAAGTTGACCGTTTCACTGACCTATACTCACATATGATACAATTCAATAGTTCAGACAAAAGGAGTTGTGCAACCATCGCCACAATCAGTTTTAGAATGTGGCTGTTGTCTTAGTTGTCTCTGTTGCTACAATCGAAATACCACAAGTGGATAGCTTGCACAAACACATTTATTCCCTCAGTTTAGGGCGGTGAGAAGCCCAGCTGCAAGAGAAGACTTTCCTTCCTACTTGGCTCTGAGGGGAGGGAGATCTTGGATATTAATCTGCACATGGCTGGAGGATTGTTTTCACTGCCAGGACTTTGAGTCCAAAGGATATGCTCCACTCCTGGATTATCTTTTTTGGTGGTAGGAGGTCGCACTGATCTCTGTTTATTTGTTTATTTTTGTTTTTTTAATTTCTCAAAACAGATTCAAAACAGCCTAATCCTGTTGATTGTATTCTGCCTCATTAACATAACTGCTTCTAATCCTGCCTCATTAGTATCATAGAGATTAGGATTTACAATATATAGGATAATTGTATCAGATCACAAAATGGAGAATAATTACATTATAGCCTAGCCAGACTGATAGACATTTTGTGGGGTGAACAATCCAACCTCTCACTGATGATGGCTATTCATGTCCTTTGCTTATTTTATGATTGGGCTATTTGTCTTGTTAAATTGTGGAATTCTTATATATATATCTTTTGTTTACTAGATTTTTCTCAGATAGATATGGTTCTCAAAGATTTTCATTCTGTTGGTAGATTGTCTCTTGCATTTTTTTCTTTTGCAAAGTCTTTTGATGAGTAAATTTAAAAATTTTTACAAAGTCCCATTTATTTACTTTGTCGTTTGCTGTTTATGTGTTTATTATTATGTTAGATAACCCATTGTTTGCAGGTAGAATGGACAGGATTGCCCCTACTTGTTCTTCTAAGGATTTTTATGCTTGTAATTTGCGCAGAGTGCAAATTTTAACCCATTTTGAATTTGATTGTGTGCGTCATGTGTGGCCTGGATTCTGTTTTGATTTTCTATATGTGGAGACCTTTCCCCATACTTTTTATTGAAGAGATTCATCTTCCCCCATTGAATGGACTTAATATCCTTGCCAAAAGTCAGTTGACCATAGATGCGTGGACTTTTTCAAATGGATATTCTATTCTTTCCCACTGGTAGATGTGTCTGTGTTATTCCAGTACCAGGCGGTTTTGATTATGTTTGCTATAGAATATGTGTACGGAGCCCTGGTGGCACAGTGGGTTAAGCATCGGGCTGCTAACCCAAAGGTCAGAACCCACTTGCTTCTCTGCAGAAGAAAGGTGACGTGTGCTCCCATAGATTTACAGTCTCAGAAACTCTAGGGAGCAGTTCTACTCTGTCCTGTGAGACCTCTGGGAGTTAGAATCAGCTCAGGGACTGTTGGGGTTTGGTTTCTAGTATGGTTTAAAGTCAGGGAGTGTGAGTCTTCCTGCCTTGTCTTCTGTTAACATTGTTTTAGTTTTCAGAACCTCTTGCCTTTCTCTATAAAGTTGAGGATTGATTATTCTCTTTCTCTAAAGAAGGCTGTTTGGATTCGATGGGATGATGTTGCATCTACAGATTGTTTGGTGTAGTATCGACATGTTATCAACAGTGAGCCCTTACAATCCGTGAACCTGAAGCATTTTGCACTTGTCTGCTTTAATCTCTTTCAGTAGTGTTTTATAGTTTCATTCAATAAATCTTTCATGCCCTGATTAGATTTATTCCTAGGTATCTTATTTTCTTAGATGCTATTGTAAACAAAATCGTTCCTCTACTTTCCTTTTTGAATTTTGTACTGTTGGTGTATAGAAACTGAAGTGGCTTTTGTCTTTTGACTTCGTGCCTTGTAACTTTGCCAAATTCTTCTATTAGCTGTGAATGTTTTCTTGAGAACTCTGGGATTTTTCTGTGCGTGGCATCATATTATCCTCACATGCTCTACTCTTGAATCAGGTGGTCTTACCTACTCAGTGCTGTTGAGGAAGACATTCTCAGGCCACCACAGTAGTGCCAGCCCTCTTACCGCATGCAATGGAGCAGACCAGCATATCAGCCTCTGCACAGGTAAACAAATCCTAAAAGAGTGCCTTCCAGGGAATGAGTCTTATTTCTTGGGTTGTTTCTTCTTAAAGCCACTAATCAGCCAATCCTGCAAGTCATTTTTCCTAACCTGAGGGGTAGGGAGAGAAATCAAGGGCAAGCATTAACTCTAGGTAATGGAGCATGAGGAGACCTGAACATATGTTCCCACCAATCTAACTGAATGTTAGATACTTTACAATAATGGCGTCATTTAATCTTCACACCTTATCACCATTTTACAGATGAGGCAACTGAAGCTTGAAGCCATCCATTCAAGATCATTGTGGTTGATGGGGTGAGAGCATTGTGGGCATTTGATATTGATCACATGTTCTTCTTTTTGGTTTGTAAAACAATGGATGGGCAATGGGGGATAATTTCATTCATTTATTTATTTATTTATACAATAGACCATGAGAACATCTGTTTTTATTGATAGAATGCTGAAGGCATGGTCTGGGGGCCCCATCTGACCTCCTGCAGCTAGAGTAGGGAGCAGGAGAATCCAACCACATACCAGCCCAGGGTCATATCCCACAGACCTGCCTCCACCCTCCACCTTTCTTTATCCTATTCAGGTACCATTGCCCCTCCCGGCGTGCTCTCCTTCTCTAATGGGTCTGATCATTCATTTCAGTGTCCACGTGGATGTAGTTCTTTGGTCCACAGTGACTCTCAGGTGTGTCTCTCTGGTCCTTGGCCTCACAGCCACGTGGACCCTGGGCCTCTGCCTTGCTTGGCAAGTGTCACCCGGCTCCTTTAGCACCTGCTCAGCGGCATTCCGCTTTTCTCATCCTCTGCAGCTCTGTGCCACGGGCCCAGCAGCTGCGCCTTTGCTGCCTCTCCGTGCGGGACCCCCAGTGTGTCTCACTGCCGGCTCTCCTTTCTTCGTGGCCATGGGTGTTCTTTCCCCGATTCTGAACCGGCTCACTTTACATCCAGTGGAATGGCAAAACTGAGTTTCACATGTCTGCTGGCACAGTCTCACCCGTCAATTGGTAGGAACTACCAGCATTATGGGTGGAAGGACCATATCAAGTAATTTCACTTCAATGCAGATACAAAGCATACATGTCAGCGAAGGGGTCCTGTATTCAAGGACCCCAAAGAGTTAAGGGAGAGGTTCTTCCACATGAACTTTATTTAAAGAAATAAAAAAGGCCATCTCATTGGATTTACTTTTGGATATGGTTTTGCTTTCATTTTTATTTTCGAGAGCCTGAGTGCTGTGGCCATTCAAGCCACCCTTGGGTGGGTTTGTGGTTGCCCATTTTACTGGGGCTTGCCGCCTACAGGGTTACTGCAAAGATGGTGGCCGTATTCATGTGTCGGGTTCACTCACGGAAAGTTCTGTTCTCTACGTATAAATCTGCGGAGTCTGCACTGTTCTAAAGGCTTTTGAGGAATAAGTAATGCCCTTTAAAATGGAAATCATCCAAAATCACACAGGGCCTGTTCGAATTTTTTCTCATATCAGCTTGCTCTTATTACTGAATAAGAGTGAGGGTGGAATACAAAGTATTCCATATTCATAGTTAGAGTTTTATAGATTGGCTTTGGAAACAGTGGGGTCTTCCAAAGGAATGCGGTTTTTATTCTTATGGTGCCTCCGTCGACGGTTTACAGCATTATAGTCCGCCCGCGTTCCTCCTCTCTCCTCTACTGAAGACGCGCTCACATTCAGGTGACTGTGGATGCACCTCGTGTGGGTGATTTTTATGTTTCACACAACATCCCTCTAGTCTCTTCTTCCTGAATGGGAAAACGTGGCGTCACCCGCAGCCACGATGACACAGGCAGTGGCGGGCCACACTCCTCAAACCCAGGACCAGCCGTCCAAGTGCAGCGCTCCTTCCTTCCAAGCCTGCCCCGTCCCCTCAGCCCAACCTCCTTGTTAAGCTTTGTTCTCTGTGATCTGTCTATCTCAGAGAGTGGTGTATTAAAGTCACCTACTATAATTGTTGAGCCTGTAATTTCTTTCTTCATCTTTTGGAGTGTTTGATTGATGAATTTTCCATGTGTCTCGTTGGGCACATATATATTTATTATGATCACTGATTTTTTGTCTACTGTTCCCTTGAGCATCATATAGTGCCCCTTCTTATCTCTTGTTATGGCTTGCACTTTGAGATCAATTTTGTCTGAGATTAGGAAGGCAATTTTTGCTTTTTTTTGAATTGTCATTTGCTTGGTATATTTTTCTCCAGCCTTTGATTCTCAGCCTATGTTTGTCTGTAATCTTGAGATGTGTCTCCTGTAGGCAGCAGATTGAGTGGCTGTGTTTTCTAAGCCAGTCTCCTATCCTCTGCTTTTTAACGCCTGAATTCAGTCCATTGACATTCAGGGTTATTACATCCATCTGTGGACTCTGTAATGTCATCTTACACCTTTTGTGTTGGGAGTTTTCCTACTTCCCTTTCTTTCTTGCCCCCCCCACCCTGGCTGTTTGAACCTTTTAATTAAAACTTCTCTTTTCATTAAATACTTTTATTGAGGGCTCTTACATCTCTTATCACAATCCATGCATTCATCCATTGTGTTAAGCACATTTGTACATATGCTGCCATCATCATTTTCAAAGCATTTGCATTCTACTCAATCCCTTGATATCAGCTCCTCATTTTCCTCCATCCCAACCCTCCCCTCCCTCCCTCATGAATCCTTGATAAGTTATAGATTATTATTTTTATATCTTACATTGTCCTTTGTTGCCCGTCACCTACTTTTCTGTTGTTTGTCCTCCTGGGAGGGGGTTATATGTTGATCCTTGTGATTTATTCCCCGTTTCCCCCATCCATCTTTCCCTTCTCCTCCCCCAGCCAAGTGAAGCCCCCCAAAGGGTGGGCAGGACTGCCCCCATTGGCCTTGGAGGGTAGGCGTGAGTTTCCCTGCAGTGGTAGGCAGGTGGGCTTTACCCAGCTGCGTAGAGGCTGTGGCGGGTGGAGCTCCCCCACCTGGATGGCAGGTTTAATTGTCCTAGCCTAAGGGGAGTATCTTGGAGGTCATCAGTGGCATGAAGAGCAAGAGAAGTGATAAAAAAAAACCCAATAGAAACTGAACTTGCTGTGACTGTGGGGGGAAAGAGAATAGAGAGAGCAACAAAAGTGATGCTATACCTGGGCCCCGATTGTATGACCATGGGGCCAGAGGGGTTTAAACCCTGCCCAGAGGTGGCAACAAGCTGTGATGCTGTGGAAGTAAAGGCCTTGGGCTGACCAGAGAAGCCCAGCTCTGGTGGAGACTGTGGTGGGGGTAAGGTTAAACTTTACCTGGCCTCCACAGTGGTAAGTCCAAAGCCCACAGCTCCTCAAAACCTAGTGGTTCTCTGCTACTTATCTTTATGGTGTTCCTCGTGTGACCCAGCAGTATGGAATTTCCCCCTTAGTTGGTCTCCTGTGTTGATTTCTGCAAAGTCCCTCTGGTATTTGTTATTCAGTCGCCATCTTGCCAGAAGTCTGCCATAGAGTAATATTTACAATTCTTCATTAATAGTTTGGGGTCCTGGTGGCAGAGTGGTTAAAATGCTCAGCTGCTAACCCAAACTCTGAGAGTTAGAATCGGCCAGCTGCTCCCCAGGACTAATATTGTGGCATGTATACATATTGCAAGCCTGGAAAATATGTGGCAGTTCTGCTCAGTAGGGTTACTATATGCATTGTAATGGACTTGATGGCAGGTTTGGGTTTTGGCTTTTATTAACACATTAAGATCTGTAGATGGGTCAAAGAGTCCTAGTAGTGCTATCGTTTGAGCATTGGGCTGCTAACCACTTGGTTGACTGTTCAGGACCACTGTGTCAGTTGTTTTCTATGAAATTGAGTGTGCCAGGGTTCTCCCATGCTATGGCTTAACCTAGTGTGGGCAACTCCATGATGGGATCTTTTGGGAAGCAGCTAATTAGTTGTGGGAAGAACAGACCCCTTAATCTAGTCACAGCTTTGTTTAGGGAGGTCATATAGGGTGTGGAAGCTAGTGAATTTCCATTGGTGGATTTGCATCCTGAATCTGGTTCACCGACCTCTTGTTATCACCTTCCAATCCCAGGAGGCATCAGCAGATTGCCAATTTTGTATGGGTCAATTGCAGATTCATTTCATCTCAGCATCCACCAGCCTGTGGTCTTCTTACTTCATCTTCTTGATTCCTGTTCATCAGACTCTGAACTGTAGGAGTCAAGAGAAACCTTCATCTTACATCTGACCCACAGACTTGAGCCAGACAGGACTTATCCACCTCTACAATTGTGTGAACCATTCTTGGTATAAATCTCTCTTTATACATACAAGTAGAAGCGTCACTGTTTTGTTTCTGTAGAGAACCCAGCCTAACACAACCACTGACGGTTACCTGGAAGAGAGATGAGGCTGCCTGCTCCCATGAAGTCTTAGAAACCAGAACAAGCAGTTCTACTCTGCCCTACAGGGTCACTAGACGTCAGAATTGACTCACTGGAAGTGGGTTTGGTATAGGTGGGCCAAATAGTTACCAGAATTACTGATGAACATAAATGATAAATTGAGTATATCTTCAACAAATGAAATGTGAGATGGAAGTATCTTTGATTTCTTTTGATGACTAAGTTGCAGGTACTGCTAACATATTTAAGCATAATTATTATGTTTCATTGCCTTTATGAAGGGATTGCTGAGTTCTTGTTAGAACTAGATAGAATAAAAGTTAAAACTTTTCCTTTGTCCAAGTTCATGTCCCACTTCCCTCCATATTCTATCCATGGGCCTCTTGAGGCTTGAGAACTTAAGGTCGTGAATGACTGAGGACTTTAGGGCACTTTGAAAAATTACAATAATCCCCCCACATTCTACTATTCAGTGGGGAAGTGAAATGATATGCTTTATTTCTTATATCTGTCCTCTTTGTAACTCCCACTCCAGTCACCGGTGGGATCATGCAAGTAAAGTGGAACGGACTCTACCTCAGTCAGCTTTGCTCTTCTGCTGGGACACCACACAAACAGGAAGAAAAATCCCATGACAATCAAGGGGGAAGAGCCATCAGCCTGGTGAATGGGAGACCCTTGCCTGGTCTGATGCAGGCATCAGAGGCTGCATTGCTGAGGCCATGAGGCCGAGCACAGGAGCAGCACCAACACAGTGATGCAGAACTGCTGGCTTCTGGCCCCACAGAAGGAAGTGAAGTTGGGTGCCTGCAGGCAGGAGGGGGGCTTTCAGAGTAGGCTCCCCTTTGGGCACTTTGTCCATTTAGGGCAGACAAAAAGGGACCACATGCCTGAGAGACTGACCAGACGGCATGGCTGAGAAGAGGTGGCATGGACAAAAGAACTGTATCCTTAGTCTTTTGTAGCCTGAGATCTTCCCTGATACACACCGTGATTATCAGTTTTTGCTTGTGAGTTCTGTATGGCCGTTCCAATGGATTATTGAACCCAGTGGAGAAGCAGAGAGCTGTGGGAGGAATGGTTGGTGTCAAAGATGTTTGCAGACAAAGGCATCACTAACTTCTCTCTCATAGTAACCTTCTTTGGCCACATTTGGAGTTGGAATCCCCTCCCTTCTTGTGTACTTGGATGCGGTCAGATGTGGCGCCCATGCTATTTCCCCAAATGCTATAAAGGACCCGTGTATGCGTTTCTGAATTCAGGGGAATTGAGACGAGCAATAACTGCTCCTCTTCACTTGTGAAAGTCCAAAGGCACACTTTGTGCATTTGGACCTCGTGATTGGGACTATTACTTACAAGACTAACTTTCATTGTTAGAGGATCTGGCAAATGAAGGCTGTTAGACTGGGTTGTTAGTGTTACAGTTAGCTGATTGTGAGTTGGCTCCAGATTTATGATGACCAGAGGGCTCCTTGAAGGTTTTCATTGCCTGATATTTGGAAGTCATTTCTAGGTCCTTCTTCCAGGTCCTTTTAACTGAACTGAAACCTGTTCAGTATAGCAACTCACAAGACTCCGCTGACTGAGGAGTGTTGGCTATTTGGGGAATTGAGCCTGGGCTTCCTGCATAGAATGTGAGCATTCTATCACTGTGGACCACCACTACTCCTTGGAGTAGGGTAGAGAGAGTCAAAGGGATTCCAGATTAGCTTTGAAGCATAAAAACAGGAATGAGTAGTGGAGTAAGAACTCCAGCGACGTTCCCTGTGACCAGTAATTTAGGGTAAATGATAGTAGTGAGGACGTTCTTTGGGGCCAGAAATGCTCAGGAAAGTGTGCTCACATTGTCACTCTGCAGGCTGATGTTACTCACTCACTGCGATTCAGTCGGATCCAACTCACTCTATATAATGGGGTAGCACTGTCTCTGTGGGTTTCCAAACTGGACATTTTTTAGAAATCATTTTATTGGGGACTCATACAAGTCTTATCATAATCCATATATACTTCAGTTGTGTAAAGCACACTTGTACATTCGCTGCCCTCATCATTCTCAAAACATTTGTTTTCCACTTGGGCTCTTGGAATCAGCTTTTTATTTTTCATTTTTTCCTTTTTCTCCCCGCTCCCCCCTTGGTAAA
>NW_022103928.1:10995455-11005675 GCF_000313985.2 Echinops telfairi
ACGAGTTTATATCAGAGTTCACATTAGAGCAGCTTGTTTGGTAGATGATCAAGTTAGCTTACTAAGTGATAAGCTTGCACATAGTAGGCACGCACATGTTGGTTGAATTTCTCTGACTCAGGAATATTTTATCTCCTAGTCTACTGGAGAAAGATGACCCACACAGGGTACTATGCGTGGGAATTGACTTGGTGGCAGTGGGTGGGTGGGGAAAATTATCTGTGTGGATTGCATTAAAAGAGGCCAGCATTTGTGTTCACTGGGTAATTTACAGAGACAACGATGGCAGCCAGAAGTAAACAAATGGCCTTTCAAAGCTGTCCACACCTTTCATGTATTAAAAGAGTGAGGACCATGCATGTTTATTTTGTTGACATGAGGCTCAGTAGGATTGTAGAATTAACAACAGCGGAGGAGGTTTTCTTACAGGTGCTGCCCACCCGCGAGTTCCTGGAGAAGTGCTCACAAATACCTTTTTAAGTGATGGATTTGACAGCAGTGTCTTTAATAGAAGACAGAGAGCTGTTAGGTACTGATCATACTTCAAACAAGTCGATAGTCTCCCATTTTTCTTTTGAATAAAAAGTTACTGAGGGGTAAAACAGCTGAATGAAGTGTCGTTTTGGGGAAGGTACCCTTCATGGCTTTCCTCCCTGTGGCGAGGTTAAAAACCCACGGTGGGGGTGGCATTCCTTGCATGGGGTCGGGCCTGAAGAACTGGCCCAGTTCACAGTGCCCAGCATTCTTGGTGCTCCCCTGGGATTGTTTTCATGGTTCATAAATTCATACCCATCATATCGTATTGTTGCTTTGATGCTGTGGTTATTTCCTCAGCTTGATCTCTAATAGCTCCAAGTTTGCACTTAAATTTACAGTGTGGTGTATTTTGGCAGTCGTTCTAAAATTATTGATTTTGGGGGTCATGTTTTTCAGCATCAGTGAATGTATAGAATGCATTATTACTGAATTTTAAGACTTTTAAATTGTTAAGTATTGACTGTTAAAACAACAGCACACTAGTGAGTAAAATTATCTACGGAATTGGTTTCCCCAATACTAACAAAGTCTGTGGGTACTTGTACACCAGCCAAACTAGCACCACGAATGTGGTGCAGCGTGAATACCAGGCCCTCCCCTACCTTGAAATGAGTTTCTTCACTATAATTAGGAGCCCTGGTGTCATAACGGGGTACATGTTGGGTGCTAATCCCAAGGTCACCAGTTCAAAACCACTAGTTGTTACACAGGAGGAAGATGAGGCTTTCTGCTCGTGTAAAGATGTACAGTACTGGACACCCACAGGGACAGTTCTACTCTGTCCTGTGTTGTTAAAATGAGTCAGAATCGACTGAATGGTAACGAATTAAGGATTTTTTTGGTGTGTGTTTTATAATGGTGGAGGATTTTCAGTGCCTTTCGTTTGAGAGTAAAACAAGGCCGTCTTAGTTTGCTTGTGCTGCTGTAGCAGAAGCATCACCAATGGGCAGCTTCAAGGAAGAAAATCTAATTTTGTCACAGTTCAGGGTCTAGAAACCTGGGGCTTCCCTTCTCCTCTCCCTCCCTCTCTCCTGCGCCTTCCTCTCTCTGCTATGAGGAAAGATCCTTGTGTCTGAGCACACCCAGGCTCCTGGTGGTCTTCATGTGGCAACCGTCTTCCTCCTTTGTGCTCATGACTGTATCTAATCTATCTTTGTATAATGAAGTGTGATTAGATGCAGGACACATCCTACACTGACACGGCCTTATTCACACAACAGAGAAAGCTCTGCTCTGTTGGGGCTGAGGGGGATTACAGCCACAGATTTAAGGGTTAGAATTCCAACACATATTTTGGAGAAATAAGTGACACCCAAGCAATCCAATCCATTAGAGGCTTTCATCGTATTTTATGACTTGTTCCTTCAAATTTTCATATTCAAAACAGAACGTGCATCATGATGGGCGCAGATTATATTTCTCAGCCTCAGAAAGTTCAAGGTCGATATTTTTACAGTGAACTTCCATGTCATGTCCAATGTGTTGTATTGTACTGGGATGTCATTGCAATGCTGCAGTTAGTTGGTTCTGATCCATTGGGACCCCATGTCCAATGCAAAGCAGGCTCCCTCCAGTGCCACCTCCACCATCATTGGTATGCGCCAATCCATTGTTGTGGCCACTTTAGGTACCGTCCACCCAAGGGAGCTCCTCATTGCATTAGTAAACTGAATGTTGGAAGCGACAGTTCAGAAGGGACATTTTTGCTCAGATTCATCCTGATCAACTCTGCTCCCAGGTTGAGATTTGCACTGTAAAATACTCAGATCCATTGCCATTTGGGTATTGTTGTGTGCTGTCGAGTTGATTCTGAATTATAACGACCCTACAGGACAGAGTGGCACTGCCACTAAGTGTCTGCAGGATGTAAACCTTATGGAAACAGACTCCCAGGTTTTTCCCCAGGGAGCGGTTGTTGGGTTCAAGTCACCAGCTGGACACTTAAACTCCATGCCAACAGGGCTCTTTCAAATTGCTATAAAACTCAAAATGAAACTCACTGCCCGTGAAGTGAATGCCAACTTACAGGGACCTGATAGGACAGGGTAGAACTTCCCTTGTGCATTTCTGAGACGTATCATTACGAGAGTGGAAAGTCTCATCTTTCTTTTGCGGAACAGCTTGTGGATTCGACATGCTGAGCATGCAGTGAGCCCAATGTGTAAGCATTAAGCCACTTAGGCTCCTTTTCCAATTGCCACAGATTTTATACTTATTAGAAATGGGTTGTCCCTCCGTTCCCTTCCTCATTTGCACCAGTTCTTTTATGTGGCTTGCCTTTGTCAAGTGAGCTGATTGGAGATCTGACACATCACTTCTCTGAGCACCAGGTGGAGAGTTGTGAGGGTAGCATGTGCTGTGCTGTGCTTCATTTGTGTTGTACGTAGGGTCTGTGTGCTCCACCCAAGAACACCGTGATGAGCTTCCATATGCCCTCTTTCTGTCACGGTGACCAGCAGTATTCCCAGTAAAGTCTACTCTCTCCGCCGAGTCCTGAGCATGATGTGGAGCCAGGATTCTTGTTGCTCTCCAGTAGCCCTTTGACATAAGTGAGCAACTTAGCTGTGAGCCACTGTGCTCTGGGGCCTCTTTGTTATTGGTGAATAACTTATATGATTCTGGCTGTTGTACCAGATTTAATTGTTCTCCAGAGGTTTTAAAAGGAGAGAGTGGTCACTTCGGGCTTGTTGCCATATGGAACTTGAATGGAACCCAAGGTGAAAATACGTAGTTTAGACTGAGAGTTGCAAATGGGTCTTGCTATTTGTAAATCAGGTAAGTCTAAGGGGCAGAGATGTGATTTGAGGTCACATTCTATTTAGGGGAGAAAGGAAAACAGATGGTCTCATTCAGAGGGCTTGGATCGGCAGTATGTTAGTTTGGGGAGGTGGATTGAACGTAGATTGAGTGATTGGGCTTCATTTGTAGACAATTGGACATCCCCTCAGAGAAGGGTCACAAGGAAAGGTGCAGTATAGCTCCGATGAAGCACACAACATTCCTCTAGGTCAGTGGTTTTCAACCTTCCTAACGCCACGACCCTTTAATACAGTTCCTCATGTGGTGAACCCCCAGGCATACAATTATTTTTGTTGCTACTTTATAACTGTAATTTTGCCACTGTTATGAATCGGGCGACCTCTGTGAAAAGGTTCGAACCCCAAAGGGGTCATGACCCACATGTTGAGAACTGCTGCTCCAGTCTTTTACTGTCTCCCCCCCGCCCCCACTATCATGACCCCAATTCTATCTTACAAATCCGGCTAGATAAGAGCATGTGCACTGGGACAGATAAGAGCTCATACCACAGGGAATCCAGGACAGATGAACCCCTCAGGAACAATGCTGGGAGCAGTGATACCAGGAGGGTAGGGGGAAGGTGGGGGGAGAAAGAGGGAACTGATCACAATGATTGATGTATAACACCCCCCCAAGGGAGCCGAACAATAGAAATGTGGGTGAAGGGAGAGAGTGGTTGGGGTAAGATATGAAAATAATAATTTATAAATTATCAAGGATTCATGAGGGAGGGAAAAAATGAGGAGCTGATACCAAGGGCTCAATTACAAAGAAAATGTTTTGAACAGGATGATGACAACATATGTACAAATGTGTTTGACACAATGGATGTGTGGATTGTTATAAGAGCTGTAAGAACCCCAATAAAGTGATCATATAAAAATAAGAGTGGGCTTAATCTTGAAAACAATTTGGGATGTTGGAAAGCTTTTAAACTACTTGGGTGACCCTTTGTGGTGCAAATAGTTAACTGAAAGGTTAGAGGCCATCCAAAAGTGCCTTGGAAGAAAGGCCTGGCAATGTGCCTCGGACAACCACAGTCATTGGAAATGCTACAGGGCACAATTCTACTCTCCCAAGCACATGTGCACGAGACACCAGGAGTTGGCATCAAATCAGTAGCAACCAGTGTTGGCTTGTCTTACATGAAAAGGTTAGGCGTGCTGTGCTTCAGGAAGATTGCTCTAGCAGCGCTCTAGCAGCGAGATGGATTAGAGCAGCGGTTCGCAGCCTCTGGATCGCGACCCCTTTGTGGGTTGAACAACCCTTTCACGGGGGTTGCCTAAGACCATTGGAAAACACATATTTCCGATGGCTGGGATCGCGGCCTCAGGAAGGTTGAGAGCCACTGGATTAGAGGGAGAGAGCAAGGGCTAGCTAGGTGCCCCATGACTTGGCCCTCGCAGCAGGGCTCAGGACTCTGGACTAGAAAGGTGTGTGGAAGGGCCCTGGTGGGGGCCTGCCTGGTATGTGAATGGCTTTGGAAGTGGCAGCCTTGCTTCCCCCATCTGTTTCTCATAGGCTTCTCCTTCTCTGCTTCTGACTCGTTCCTGCAACCTTTTCTCTTCCCCGGGCATTTTCAACCCCAGCAGACCCAACCCCTTTCTCCCGAAGAAATATTTGCAGAGCTTTCCCAAGTGGAAAGTCACAGAAGATTTAACCGACTGTTACACCTAATTAAAAAGAACCCTCCAACACAATGCCCAACTCTACTGTAAAAGAGAAACAAGGCAATAAAATAATCAGCATGTAAATATGCAAATACTCAGGTGTGACAGAGGCAGTGAGCATAATAATGTTGCTGGGTACTGTCCCCAGCACACAGAATTTCTCCTGTGGGAAGAGCTCAGACCGGTAGAGCAGGTGGAAGCTCTGGCCTGGTGCACTCCATTCTGTAGGTGCCCTGTGTGCCTGCCGGCAATGGCGAGCACTGGAGAATGCAGTCCTCCCTCCAGGTGCACGGTCATTGCACTCCCACCCGTCATGTGCACGCCACGTTCAAGCCATATAAACATCCCTGTCTTCGATGCTGCCTCGTGCGAGGCTCTGAGCAGTGGTAATTACAAACAGGTTTTAACTTCCCGAGTGTCCCGCCAGGCAGTCAGAATGTGTGCAGACACGGGGCAGCTCTTCTTGCGCCAGGCTTCACGAGCAGTGCAAGGTCCTGAGCAGCACTGCCCACCAGTTTGGTGACAATGAGCCATGCCGCGCATGCTTTGCAAAGGCCGACTGGAGGGCCGTGTGGCCCAGAGACGGAAGTGCTGCTCGTCACCGGGGCTTCTGCTGGCTCACAGCGTCTGCGGCATCTGCCCTACCGCTCTCCCTCCAGAGAGAGCTGGGAACCACGAACTGTTCGCTTCAGCTGCCAGCGTGAAAAGCCCTTGTCTCTTTAAGCACCAGGGCACTTCTAGAATAAGGCAAGCCCTAGAATACGATGCGGCTGGCATTTTAATTTTGTTGGCAGTGCAGGGCTAAGGCCTGGGCTCACAGGCTGCTCTGTGGATCGGGTGCCCATGGATCGGTCAGCTGTCGAAGATGAGGATGGCCGTTATGCAGAATTGAAGTGCAGAGTGACTAGGATGGCGCTCTGCACATGCTCTGCGGTCCTCCTTCCCCAGGAAAGTGGTGCCAGGGCTTGAGTGCAGGGCGTGGAGCAGAGGGACTCAGCTTTGTTCCCTTTTGTGTTCACTACGTCACAGAACAGTCCTGGGAGAAGGTGGGCATTCCAGTCCATTCTGAAGCACCGGCCTAGTGATCGGCCTCCAGGAGTTCAGCGACTGGAGCCCCTCTGAAGCACCGTTCCCCTCTGGACACACACACAAGGGTCACCGTGCTTTGGCCTCAGCCTAGTGGCCACTGTGCTTGGTAGAATAGACTCTGGTGCACATGGGCACTCAGCAAATACTGACGGAAAGAAAATTGATGAACTTTGGTGTGTTTTAGGTACTGTTGGTCAGGACTGGGTAGTAAAATAGTTGTGGTGAAAACTTGTTTTTTATTATGAGACTTTTAATGACAGGGAATATAATATGTGGCTTAAATAACTGATTAGGGCTTATTTTTCCTACCCGGGAACTGCCATTGGTGTTAAAATGATTTTCATGGGTGCGGCTTTCAGTAATTTAGAAAATAATTTTAATGTATGGGGTCCAGTAGAAGAGTGTGTTCTACTTATGAGCAAACTTGGAAACGACAGATTTCTTTTCACGTACCAATAGAATACCTGGCCACAGACAAGCCTTTTTGGCCCCAGTCCCATCACTGTATGAATTATAAAATAAAATACTGCTGAGATCACTGGCATATTGCTTCTATATAGTATTGAAAACGTTGTGTCATACGGTCTTCTAATTTAAGACACCGTAAACTAAACTTTTGGTTTTGAGTGATTAGCTGAGAAGTCTGTAGTATTTTACATGATCGTGTAAGTAATACCTTTTCTGTAATGATTTACCCAGAAACCAAGCTCTTTGATGCTTTCTCAGCCTAGATCGGTGGCTTCCTTAATGGACTGGATTAATCTAATGGCGCATCTTGGAGCAGTGGGTTAGCTGTTCTTTTCTATCCACGACTAATGTAAAGATTGGACGGAACTTGAGAAGTAGAGATCCTTGAAGGCTCCGATCTTGTGAAGACAGAACTCTTCTTTGGGGGTGGGGGTGGGTTTGAGGGTTGGGTGGGGGGTGGGGTGGGGAAGGGTGGGATGCAAAGACTTCGTCCCTGTGACTCAGAAACAAACAGAAGGGTCCCAGAAGGGTCTGAGAGGAATCCAAACATCAGTGTTGGGTCTGGAAAAACTGGATCCGAGAATAAGGCTGAACCTACAGCCCACTTGGAGGTTTTGCTACTTCTGTCCACACTGAGGTCCAGTCCTTGGGGCTTGCACACGGAGAGCAGCCACAGAGCCACCCGCAAGCAATCAGGCCTTCAGCCCTTCCCAGGATGCGTACCAAGAGCCAATACGAATAAAGCAACCATGTTCCTGCCAGGACAAGAGTATGGAACGGGGTGTCAGCCTCGCAGAGTTGTGCTCATCTAACCCATACCTCCTCCATCCCTTTGCAGGCATGAGTGCAAGCAGGTGGCATCTTTAACCAGTCCTTTTTAAATCAGCATTTTTAAACCACAGGGAGAGGATTGCTCTCTTTAAGCTGATCATCTCTTGGTTTCTAGTTATCGACCATAGGCATTAGTAAATAGATGGTGAAATCCACATGTAGTATTTATGGGCTATTTTAAAAGAATTGGTATAATTTACATGTATGTCTCTGTGGACTTAGGTACACCTGACTTAAGCCATGGCCTTAGGTGCGTAAAAGCTGGACATTGACCGAAGAAGACTGAAGACAGCTCGGTGCCTTTGAATTGTGGTGCTAGCAACGGACACTGAGAGCACCGTCATGGCCTGCCGTTAGACAGAGATGCTGCTGTTGGAAGAAGAAGGGTGAAATGCCCCCTTGAGGCAGGGATGGTGAGACGTCATCCCCGCACTTTGGACATAGTGCTAGGAGTGGTCAGTCCCTGGGGAAGGACATCTGCTTGGTAAAGTAGTAGGACAGCGGAAAAGAGGAAGGCCCTCAAAAGATGGACGGACACAGGGGCTGCAACAGTGGGCTCAAATATGAGAACAATTGTGAGGGTGGTACCGGAGTCTTTTGTTCTGTTGTCACTCAACGGCACCTAACCACAGCAACTTTTGGAACTCTGAAAATCAACTACAAAATACTGTGGACCGTGGCCACAGTAGGTAGAGGATGAGCTCTCGTTGCAATGCAGAGATGAAGGCAGTTTCAGTAGAGATCTATTAGGCTGCTGATGCAGAGACCCCACGAGGTAGAAGGGGGCAAGGAAAATAGCCATGATGCCCAGAGAAGGGAAGAAAGCTACGTGCCATTTAAAGCCAACCATCATTCTAGCGTTCTCCCTCGCATTGTACGCCTCTTCGTCTTACCTGTCAACTTGGATTCTGACAGCTACTTTGCAAGGAAGAAACCCATGGGCGGTTCCATATTGTGAAGATAGGGCAATTGATTGGAAAGAAAAGGGTAGCTTCTTTGCTTTGTTACTTGAACAAATGGGTTGCTTTCTTGTACTAATGTGGCATGGGGGAGGTAGGTAGTGGCTCAGAGGTTGCTAGGATGCTTAGACGGATTGCTGGATCTGGAAGGATCGCATGCTTCTCTATGTGTCAGAGAGTGCGCTCTGGGCTCTGTTGTTCAACACTGGTGTTCTGGCTGCTTTTCAGCACAGGGTACTTCTAGGCTTACATATGTGTGACAACTCCAGGCCATCTGCTGCCTGAAGGCGATCCGAAAATGAAGAGTCATTTTCAACTTAAACAAAGCCATGCTTATCACAACAAGGCACTTCCCAAAGTATTTATCTTCCAGTGCACTGGATTTTGTTGTTCTAGACGCACAGGGAATTATTAATTGATAGGATCTTTCAGAATTATCCTTTCTGCCAGACACACACAAAAAAGATCAACAAACTGCCTTTTATTTCTGGGCCATTGTACAGGGCTCTAGACATGACAACGATTCATCTTAAACTTCTGATTTAGCATGTAAATTAGGATACTTGAAGCAGAAGGGTCTGTATTTTCTTCCAGTTCATGTGTAATGCCAACAGATTGGTATGAATGAAAATGGAACACCGAGCAGCAGATACCATTTATAAAATGTCAATTAGAAAATGCAAGCCTGCGTATGGAAGTTAGCTAACCTGTGAGAACAATTAGAACTCTTCTGGGTTGCTTAATACTGCCATTATCATTGTGCATTAGAATGCAAATCTAATGTGAGCCCTGTGCTGTTATTTTGGGGGAAAAACAAAACCTAGGGACCAAGATCCCTGGCAGCAGAGCGGATTAACTGTTGGACTGATAAATGACACATCTGCTGTTCGATCCCACTAGTTGCTCCTTAGGAGAAAGATGAGGCTTTCTGCTTGCGTAAAGATTTACAACCATGGAGACCCTAAGGAGCAGTAGTTCTAGTCTGTCCGATTGGGCTGCCACGAGTCAGAATTGACTTCGAGAGCAGCGAGTTTCTGTTTTTGTTAGTTAACAGACATGAATCTATGAAAGAGGGCACCCCCCACCCAAGCCCCCAGAATTGCACTGGGCAGACTAGAGCTTTCATTATATGCATTTTTTCCACTAGGCAACAAACAGCATACCTTTCTTGCCTCACGCACCTTACTCACCTGAGTTAGTGCACCCAGTGGTATTGCCCGGGGAAGGTTCTCTCTGGTCACAGTGAATTTTTTCATAAAAACAGTTTCACTTGAACCTCGCTGTTTTTGTGTGATGGCTGATTTAAGAGAACAGTGTGTGCCTGTGAAATTTTGTTTCCTGCTCGGGAAAAATGTCCCAGAAACTGTGATTTTGAACACAACTTACAAGCGCTTTAGGAAGAACTCAAGTGTATGAGTGGTTTTCTCATTTCAAAGAAGGTGAAATGTCAATTGATGACAAAACTCATTCTGGACATCCGTCTACTTCCCAAACGGATAAAAATGTTGACTTGTAGTGTATTTGGAGTTTGTTCCATCAGGTCAAACTGCTAATTGAGCTTTCTATTTAGAGGTTCTGACAAGATTGCAGAACAATGTACAACAAAAAAGGCCTTATTTGTGGCAGATGGGGGACTGGTTTTGCCACCCTGACAATGAACCTGCTCACGCAGCCATCTCAGTGTGCCAGTTTTTGGCCAAAAACAGCATGCCTCTTGCCCCATGCACCTTACTCACCTGACCTCACTCCATGCGGCTTCTTTTTGTTTCTCCCAATGAAGAGGGAACATGAAAGGACAATGATTTGCTGACCGAGAAGAGGTGAAAAGAAAAAACGAGGGAGGTTCTGTCAGCCATCCAAACAGATG
>NW_022103928.1:11007156-11017342 GCF_000313985.2 Echinops telfairi
TAAGGGCTAAGCTTATGCTTAATCCTGGCTTTTAACATAAGCTATTGAATAGCCATCAATAGAAAAGGGCTTTGCTGAGCTCCCAGCCTGGGTCTGTGGCTTCTTCCCAAAGGCTGTATCCTCCTTTACCAGGATTCCAGAGCTAGGTTTAAGGCGGAGAGGATGGTCAATTAGGCAAAGGTAGAGTAGGAACAGGATCCAGCATGAAAACAGAAATTCCTCTGAAAAGCCCAGGCAGTGGGGACCTAGGTGTGGGTTTCACTTGGTCGTCTGCATGGCAGCCAGTGACCTTACCAAAAGCCCCTATGACCGCTACTATCCCTGTAACAAGAAGGCCTGTGAGCCCCGCTGGTCGTTTAAATGGGGAAGCATTTGGCTGAAAAGCAAAAGCTTGGTGTTTCATGTTTACTCAGAGGTGTCTCAGCAGAAAGACCTGGTGGTCTGCCTGTGAAATAAGAGCGTGGTTCCTAGAGCTGACATCCAGAGGAAGTCTGCCGTGCAATGCTGGGGTCTTGCAGGAGTAGGCCCTGTGAGTTCAAGGGAGGCCTTTCTGAGCTTCTGACCACCTGACCTTCCTGGACCCGCACAGCTCTGCCACTGTCAGAGGGGTGCCACCTGCTCTCGCGCCCTGGGATGCTCACCTCCTGCCTCGGTTTTGACCTCACCTCATCCCTTCATTTTAATCTCCTAACTTTGCCCTGCCCCATCTGCATCACCTTATGGATGCTTCCAACTCCTTACTTAGCAATTGTAGGTGCTCCTTACATCTGTGGAATGCGCACCTCGCAGAAGAACTGGCTGTTTTTTCTCCCGGTACTTTTTGACAGGCTTTGAAACATGCCTGAATGCATTTCTTCTAAAGCAGCCTTCCCGGGTTGGTGCCAGGCCCTGGAGAGCTGAGAGAAGCAAGTGAGCAAACCTACTGGGGAGGTGTGTGTGGCCTGGGAGGCAGAGAACTCACACCTGAGGAGTTTGGGCAGGTTGCCTAGCTCACTAGTCTGTGCTTGTCTTTTCAATCATAAAATCAAGGGGATGGAGAAAGTATGCTTCATGTTCTCCAACCTATTTTGAAGAGTTTGATTCTGTGAGTGACATTAGGATAGCTTGCCAGCAAGAAAATGGACTTTATATTCAGATTTTTGTTTTGCTCTTGGGAGAGGGTTTAGGAATCAGCAATATTAGTGGTCTTAGTTTGTGATGGCTGATCTAACAAACTGCTACAAATTCAATACTTTATAAAAACTGCACACATTTATTATCAAATCATTCTGGAGGTTACAAGTCCTAAAACTATGATGCCGGAAGGCCAGCTTCTTTTGGAAACCCTCGAGGAGAATCTGTGTCCTTGACCTTCTCAGTTTCCAGAGGCTGTCTGCATTCCTTGGGTCATGGCCCCACCCCCTCTCACCTCCTCTGCTTCCATTGGTGCACCGCCTCCCAGACTTTGGTCCCCGGGCTTCCCTCTTAAAAGGACCCTTGTGATTCTGTTGAGTCCACCCCAGTCCTGTGCTGTTCTCACAATGGCTCCTCTGCTCAACTCCATTGTTGTGGCCACTGTGTAGTTTGAGGGTCTTCCAAGCTACGGAGGCGCCCTCCTGGCATAATGGTCACGTGTTGGGCTGCTGACTGCAAGATCAGCAGTTCAAAATCACCAGCTGCTCCACGGAAAAAAGACGGGGCTTTCTATTCTAGTAAAGAATTATAGTCTCAGAAACTCACTGTGAGCTGGCGTTGACGCGATGGCAGGCAGCTTTTGTTTGTTTGGTCCAGCCTAGGGGAGGTAATCTTGTCGCACTGCATCCGACAGCATCTGGTCGGTGATCCTACGGGTTTTCGTTATTTGACAATACGCCTGCATTGATTGCCAGTCCTTTCTTCCCAGTCTGCCCCGAGAAACTCTACAAAAACCTGCCCAGCATGGTACCAAGGATAACAAGAGACCTCTCTGTGTTAATGCATGGTTCTCCAGGGAGTGTCCAAAACCACAAATTAACTGGCGTCTCTTTCCCTAGCTACGTTCATGCTCAGTGCCCCCCTACAGCATCGATTCCTTATATTCACCAATATCTCAAAATAAATAAATTCTTCAACGGAGTCGGATAAAAGATACTTGGGTTTTCAAGAACACCTTCTATTCCAAAGAGAGAAGTTTGGAAAATGAGGGACTTCACAGGTCAGGATGCTAGTCCCTCCTAGGGGAAAAATGGTGTTTCTGTCCTATTGACTCTGACAACTTCCCAGCTTCTAAATGAGCCATCAGGGATGGGCTGTAAGTGGAGCAGCTTCACCATGCCAGTGTCCTGACACATTTTTTGATTACACCATTAAACACAGTAAAGCTACACCTTGAGTTATTATATAGACTGGCAGGTTAAGAGATGGCATTTTCTGAATTTCGCTTTATCTGATTTGGAATACCTCTTCACTCGCCTGTGTTTGATTCATCGTTATGGAGTGAATTAAACTTGAATGCGTGATGCAATTTTTAAATCCAATAATTCAAACACAGCAATAGAAAATGGCAACTCCTTAAAAAAAAAGGGTGGGGGGATTTGGCGCTCAAAATCTCACTCATTTCCTCCACAAGACAGCATCCAAATGGCTGCTCTCCGTGAAGTTGAGCTACTTGTTACTGGAGAATGCAGCGGCTTGTGCTCCACATTTGTAATGCTCTCTTGCTCAAATATAAACTCAAAAAGCCATCTTTGCCATTTAGCTTTATAACTAATTATTGCCTAAGTGGCAATTGGATTTCTGAATTGGACTGCCGAGCGCTGAACCACCAAACAGAACTGCTTCTCTGAAACAACGTGTCGCCAAACCAAACTCTGAAACAAATGACAAGTGAGCCATGAACACGGGGCGTTTTCAGGAGAGCACGGGCCATCCGAGCAGAGCTGTGCAGTCTGAATTGTGCAGGCTGCTTGGTGGAATTAAAGAAACACATAGCACCCCACTCCCCTTTCCTTTTTCATAAATGGTAGGGACATGCCCATGGGCCATCTTCTCTTCCTGAGTTAAATCGGGGGATCTCATGTGGAGATCTATCTCCCTGTGTAGGATTTGGGTGTCAGAATTTTACTTCTACGACCTCAGAGCGCAGTCTCTGCCTGTATTTGGCAGCCAGAGTTGAGGTGCTTTGCAAAGTCAAGAATAATAAAAGCGGAAACAGCAGGAAAGTGTAATCCTACCATTAAGAGACAATATCACCCCTTGATCTCTTGGAAGCAGGAGTACAGCTGTTGAGGATAATAAAGAGAATGGCTTTTTACCTGTGTGTTGCTGGCCATCCATTTAATAGAAATTTGAAAGTATCAAACTCATTTCATTTTAGTGCTTGAGATTCTGCTTGAATTTAAGATGAAAGGTCTGAGTTTCATTAGCAATAGAGGCGAAGTTGTCTCTCTTCAGAACACAGTTTGTAATAAGAAGCATTCTTTTAATCTAGTTAATTTAAAAGCATCTTGAATGAAAATTATTTCTGCATGAAGAACAATAATTACAAAATGATGTGGGCACCTTTAGACCAATTTAGGGACCCAAAAGATTTCCATCAGCCCAAATCAGGTGAGAGACTGCATATATCATTCTGTTCTACAACTTTGAAAGCTTCAGGGGGATTATCTTTGAGATGGGCATGCATCATATTTTGAACATGAAATAGAGAATATTATCTCAATGCTAGACAGAGTTCTTCCTTCTGTGGTATACTCCCGAGTTCTGTAGCCTTAGCCTTTGTTTCATGTTAGGGAAGCTTTAAAAAATTTTGGGACTGAGACCATATCCCAGAATACGTATAGCCAAGTTTGAAACGTTACCCCCTTTTCAAACACCATCTTTGCCTCTGAGGGAAAACAGGACGATCATTGCGTGAAGCATGACTATCAGTCATTGAGTGCGTTCACACAAAAACATGGCTAATGTTCTCGCCCAGAAAAGCGACACTTTCCCTCGGCTGACTGAACCGTTCTGGTGGCAACGTGGGAAAGCACGTGGCCGCCTACCTCTAAATGGGCTGTTCCATGGCAGAACGATGCGGCATCTTATTTTTTTCCAGAGTGCTGCCTCGTACACTGTATGGGACAGTTCTGTTCTATGGGGCTGCTATGAGTTGGAATAGACTTGACAGCAGTTCTTTTCCAGTTCTACTCTGTAACACACAGGGTCACTGTGGGTTCCAGTCATCTCAGTGCCAGCTGACAGCGAGGATGAGTGGGAAGCGTTTGTACAGGAGCCTCCCTTATTCGATACCCGCTGCTGTCAAGTCAATTCCGACTGACAGTAACCTGACTGTACAGGGCAGAATCCTCCCTAGTGTTCCCGATGCTGAAAGTGTTTACGGAAGCAGACCGCCTCACTTTCTCCAATGGGGCAGCCTGTTGGGTTTGAACTACTGACCTTTTAGTTCGCAGCCCAATGCTAGGTAATTACTATTAATAATGTGCTATCAGTCCAGCATTTCCTTTCATGAATGAGTGAAATGAGTTTCTAAAAATGGTATTGATGGCACGTTTATCAGTTTTAAAAATCAGATTTTTTAAAGACCTTGAGAGAATCCAGACAACTAGTGAATCTGTTAAGTATTAAAAACACTGTGAATTTTCTGCCAGCCGTAGGGTTGTGGTTGAGTCTGAATCTCTTCCTGGCTACACTGGTGGCCGGTGGGCAAGTCTGGCTCGAAGCCTGCACCACCTCCACTGTGGTTCAGTCTGGGAAGATCACGTTAAGGCCAATTTAAAACTTCTTAACAAAAGACGTGTATTTTTAAAGCAAATCTTGGAGCTCTTGGTGCTTCTCTGGCCCTGTAGGCTTTCAGAATATTCTCTCAATTAATTCTTTTTACAACAGTTTTATTGTTGCATATAATTCATATTGTTGCATATAATCTATATCTCATTACAATGTAATCATTCAATCATATTACAAGTTGGTGCATCACCACAGTCAGTTTCAGAACATTTTCATCTTGTACTCATTGTTACCTCCCATTTCCCCCCAACTCTCCTGCCGTGCCCATAGGTAAGTATTAATCCAGTAACTGTATAGATTGACCTATCCTGGATTTCATATTCAGAAATTCATACAAGACATGAATAAGAAGCAAACAAAATCAAACAAAAATGACAAATAAAAACACTTCATCAAAAAGAAAACAGAAAATGTTAAAAGCGGAAACAACTTTAAAATGTGCCAAAATGGATATCAAATGATATGGTATTACATTTTAACCTAACTGTGCCTGCCCTAATCGACTTTACTCTGTCTGATAGCAAGGCGATTCACATTCCTGGATTATGGTCAGAGAAGATTCACCAGAAGCTTAATCCATGTGAGGAGTCTGCAAATGAATTTTAGGCTTCCACGGTCATCCATAGCTCTCTGAAAACTTCCACTTAAATCTTTTAAGCAGTGCTTTGAACGAATTCTTTCCCATTTAGAAATGACATCTAAGCAGACCCCAAACTCTAAAATGTGGGTGAACAGAACAGTGACTAGAATGGGAAAAAGTATGGGCTGATGACCTGCCAGAAACTTTCATCTTAGAAAACAAGGATGTATGTATGTATGTATTTAGAGTGGAGTGAGAAATAGCAGTGTCCTGCTCAAAGATGGTGACTCACCTCGCTGCTTTCATTACGTATTGTTTTCCACTGTCCTGGTAATAATCCTATCTCCAGCATCATATAAGCATCTGTATCTTCTTGCTACTTGGCCAACTGACTGGAAAAGATCCCTATTTGTACCCATTCCTGAGAAATGTGAGTCAACAGAAGAGCATCGTTGATATCGCATGCAAGTAGAAATTTCCTGAGATCATTCAACATTTGCAGCAGTGCATTGACAGGGAACTACCAGGGGTTCAGCTCAGATTCAGAAGAGGACTCCGAACAAGGGATGCCATTACTGATATAAAAGGGATCTTGGTTCAAAGCAGACAACCCCCCAAAAATGTTTCCTTGTGTTTTATTGACTCTGCCATGGCATTTGACTGTGTGGATCAAAACAAACTATGGATAGCCTTGAAAAGAATGTGAATTCCAGAACATTTCATTGTGTACATGCAGAACTTGTACATGGATCAAGAGGCAGTTGTCCAAACAGAATCCAGGAATACCTCATGATTTAAAATCAGGAAAGGCGTGTGACAGGCTTATCCTCCCGCCATACTTATTCAGTCTGTGTGCTGAGCAAATAATGAGGGAAGCTGGGTTATATGACGAAGGCGACGAGTGTAGGAAGGCTTATGAACAATCTGAGCTATGCAGGTGACACAGCTTTTGCTTGCTGAAAATGGGGACTTGAGGCACTTGCTGATGAAGATCAAGGATCGCAGCCTTCAGTACGGATGACAACTCAATGTGAAGAAGACCCAAATCCTCACACCTGGATCAACTGGTAACATCATGATCAATGGCGAAAAGATTGAAGTTGTCTTGATTGATTTTTTTTTTTTTTACCTTGCTTGGATTTACAATCAATCCTCATTGAAGCTGCACTCAAGATCAAAAGACAGGTTGCACTGGCTAAATCTGTTGCACAACACCCCTTTAGAGTATTGAACAGCAAGGATGTTACTTTGAGGACAGGTACACATGTGACTCAAGCCATGGTATTTTCAATTGCTTCATATGCATGTGAGTTGGACATTGAATAAGGAAGACCCAAGAAGAATGGATGCATTTGAATTGTGCTGGAGAAGAACATGGAAAGTACTGTGGACTGCTAACAGGACAAACAAATCAGTCTCTGAAGAAGTTTGGCTCCTTTGTGGCAAAGATTGCAAGACTTCATCTTCCATCCTTGGACATGGCAGGAGAGACTAGCCCCTGGAGAAGGGCGTAAGCATAGGGAACGACTGTGAGGACAACAGAGGGCCAGACAGTGTTCTGTTCTGTTGTGCATAGGGTCAGTCACTGTGGGCTACAACAAGAACAACATCCTTTTGGTTTCAATAGTCATACATATTTTAAAGGACTTAAGGAGGAAAATACCCTATATATGCCATAGATTTACTATTTCTGATTTTCTTTATTGATAACATTCCCCGTTTGCCTCTCCTATCATTTTCCTTCAATCTGAAGAATATCTTTTAGCATTTATTTTAGGGCAGGCTTCCTGCTGCTTTGTATTGCATCATATTCTTGTTTTACATATGTGAGGTCCACACTATTTCATTTGATGCATGTTGTGATCTTTTCTTTTCCATGGGGTGTGGGTGTGGGGAGCTTTATCCATGGGTATTTATTTGGTGGCTATTGTGTTCCAGGCAGTATTCTAGGCAAGTGAGATAGCAGTGAACAAACTAGGAACGTCTTTGCCCTCTTGAAGCTAACATTGTGAGCAGGTGGGAAAAGGAAATGAAACAGTCTGTCTGATGTTAGCGGTACAGAGAGAAATGGAGGGGTCAGACATACATACTTCAGTAGGGTGATCGGGGCACCCTCTCTGAGAAAGGTGTGATGATTGGACAAAGAATTATAGAAAATAAGGAGACAGCGTGATACTATTGAGTGCAGGTGTCCTGAAGCACAAGGTACTTGGCCTGTCTGAGGAACAGCAAAGTAGTAGGCAAGGTGATGAGGGGAAGGAGGTAAGAGATTTGGCCATATAGGTAAGGGTGGGATCTTAGAGATGGCCCTATGAAAGAGAGGTGGGAAAAATGGCCATCTCTTACAAACCACACTGTGGAGGGAAAGTTGTATTTCGATCTGTCCTGAAGTGTCTACTCTTCATGGGCTATAATGAGTCACAAACCTCCGATCCTTACACAGTAAACCCTGGTGGTGTAGTGGTTATGCATGGGGCTGCTAATTGCAAGGCCAGCAGTTGGAAACCACTAGGCCCTGGACACCTCCCGCAGATCCTTGGGAGAATGACGGGTTTTCTGTTCCTGTAAAGAGGCACAGTCTCAGAATCCCCGAGGGACAGTTCTTTCTGTGCTATTGGGTGTCGACGAGTCAAAATGAACTTGGTGGCAGCAAGTTTGAGTTTTTGTTTAATCTGGTCTCTTTTTGAAGCATGCAAATATGGGCCTTTCCTTCCAGCCTTCCCATTTGCCAGACAAGCTGGGCATAGAACATTGCGTTACATACATCTCCTGACTTTTAAATACTGACAACTGATTTTAAAATTTTAGGAGCCCTGATCCAAATGAAACATCTGTGGGCTGGAATCAGGCTAGAAGTTGCCAATTTTTAAGCACTGTTCTGGGAGTTTTATTGCTTGACAACAGCTCCATTCCATTGCTACTAAAGCAAACAGCACTGTGCGCAGGGCCTGCTTTGAATCGGATTTGTGTCTTTATGCCGGCTCTCTTTTAAATGATGTTGTCAGGGACTGCTCACCACAGCGAACCATTTGGTGGAAATTATTGTCCAAGATTTGCCAGTCGTTGCTGTTTGTACTGTAGAGAAGTCATTTTGTGGCCAGGTGAGGTACGTCATTGGGCTCGCTTTGTTAAGTGGCTGGAGGGCAAGTCACATAACATGATGGTGGGCAATCTCCTCCCTTCTCTCCCCAGCTCCTTACCTGGCTGATTCTGGGCAGTCGCCAACTTTATTGCCATAGAGGTTTATTATACTTAGCACAGCTTTCTCCACAGCCTGGTGATATAATTATGATTGTTATCCTCTCCTTTTCCCCCTCCTCTCTCCCTATTATGCCATGAAACCCTCTGGTATAAATATGTGCTATTGTGGGGATATGCTTTTTCTTCTACTCCACCTATGGGATGAACAGCTGGGAGTTAACGAGCTTTTAATAGTGAGTGTAGGGGGTTAGTTTGTTGCAATTTCAGTCTTCAGTGAATACCCGGAGGCCTCATTGTTTTTCTATTTCCCCTTAACATTAGCTTTATTGATACCTGCAAACACCTGTTTAAAATTCACTCTGCACGGGAGGGACATCCTTCTCTTTGGATCACCTTGGCCCCAACTGATTCATCTTTAATTATGAGGCTACTGTGGAACGTCACAAGAGGCTTTATAACTTCATTTCCAGGGACCTAAAAAATGTAACACAGGATGGAATTTTTATTTAGCACAGAAATAACTTTCGCATGGGCTTTTGTATGCTTTCTTTTGACCCTTCTTATTTTTCCACCATGACCTTTAGAGGCAATCCACCAGGAAAGCTTTCTTCTGCTAATACATTTCAGAACAATTTTCCTAGCCTTTATTTCTCATTGAGCTCTCCCTCCTCCATTAAAATGTCCTCAGATCTATTCATTGTAGACATTGAGTCATCAAAGTTTGAACTTTGAAGTTAGGTACGATTGCTAACCATGAGTTAAAAGCAACCACAATTAGCCACGTATGCAGTTGGTGCATGTTCATATCAACTTTCCATCACTCACAGGCACCGGTGGTTTCTCGCTTAGGGTTTGCCTTTACCTTCTGAGGCGAGCTGGCCAAGCATTATTACCATTTCACGTAGGAACACACCTGAGGCACAGTCCCTGAGCTGGTTGTGAGGCCCCTGGATCAACTGTGACGCAGAAAGTGACAGTGACTGAAAGAAACACTGCTTGGCCCTGCACCATCCTCCACATTGTTGTTTGAGCCATTGCTGTAGCCGTGGTGTCAGTCTACCTCAGTGAGGGCCTTTCACACGGTCACTGGCCCTCTGTCTACTATACCAAGCACGCCGTCCTCTCACATCCAAAGTATGGGAGACAAATTCTTGTCCTCCTCAATTCTCAGGAGCATTCTGGCTTTACTTCCTTCAAGGCAGATTTGTTTGCTCTTCTGGAGGTCCACTTCCTTAGGAATGGGCAAACAGCTTTCTCTGTCAATGAATTGGTGCGATAGCTGTCTCCCGGATTTCTTCCTATAGGCTCGGAAGTGCTTCTAGGGCTGCATTTGTTTGTTGAAGCATGTCAGTTGGTAGTCCATCTGTCAGAGCCTTGTTTTTCACTAATCCATTCCTTGTAGCTTGAACTTCTGTCTTCAATACCACGGGCTCTTGGTCATGTGCTGCCTATTGAACTGCCTGAATGTTGATCAGCTCGTTTTGGTGCAGTGACTGTGTCTTCCAGCTTCTTTTGATGCTTCCTGCATCACTCATTATTTGCCCAGTGAATTCTTCAACACTGACATTGAAGAGTTGAATTTTTCTTTAGGCCTTTCAGCTTGTGATATATTGAGTATTTTCTTTCATTTTGCCGTTCTAACTTGAAATTTTCTGT
>NW_022103928.1:11018427-11020663 GCF_000313985.2 Echinops telfairi
GTGAACTGGTCCCCTGTTTAAAAAGTTTGAGGAGCCCTGTGACTTAGAGCATTCTTTTTGAGGCTGAGTGCTATACCATTCCTTCTGAATTTGTTATTCTCAGCACATGATTGTATAATTCAGTATGGCCCAAACCAACCCATTTTAGTGCACGAATGCCTATGGTATCAATCCTTATTGTGCTATTTTTGACAAATGTCAAATTTCCTTACTTTGTACAGCCCACATTCTGATCATTAAAAATCCATTTGAGTCATGCCCTACAAGATGAAAGTCCTGAAAGGCTAATTCTGCTCTGAGAGGCAGCTCTTCTTCAATCCTATCTTGAGTGCCTTCCAACCAGAGGGGCTCATCTTCAAGTACCGATTCACGTATTCTCCTGCCGTTATTCATAAGTTTTAACTTAAATTTACATGTCTACTGTAACAAACTATTCAAGAAAATAATTTACGTCATTTCCAGTTAAAGTAAAAGTGCATTTTGGCAGTAACACAAATGCTCCAATTAAATTTTCCACCACCCCCCAAACAAACCAGCTTTATTGGCACATAATCCACACATCATACTATTCAATAGTTCAGTCATATCAATAACAGTTGTGCAATCACCACCACAATCAATTGTAGAACGTTTTCTTCTTTCTTGTACTCATTGTTAGGAGCGTCCCATCTCCTGCCAACCTCCTTTGCCATGGCCCTAAGAAACCCTTAGTGCAGACACTGTCTCTGTAGATTCTCCCAGCTTGGATTTCATGCACCAGAAAGCATATAAAAACATGCTTGAAAAGAAAGCAGAGGATATTAAAAACTAGAACTTTAAAGTGGGTGAAAGAAAGATCAAGTGAAAAAGTGTTAAATTTTCACTTAAATACATATGCCGTAATCCGCTTTTCAATGCATTCTGTAGGATAGCAAGGCTGTTTACATCCCTGGTCTAAGGTCAAAGAAAAGTCACTAGAGGTTTAATCCACATGTCTTTCCTTGTCTCCCCCCTTTTTAAAAAAAAACTGAAACAACTTTTAAATGAGACAAAAGGGAGATCAAATAAGATACTTCATTTTAACCCAACTATACTATAATCATCTCCACACTCCTCTCATAATAGGGCTATTCATATCCCTTGATTAAGGTCAGAGGAAATTCACCAGAGCCTTAATCTATTTTTGGGTTTCCATTGTTGCTTGTAGCCTTCTGCAAACTCGGTGTTCACATTTTAAGCTCTGATACCATTCCCTCCTTTGGATTTGGATTATATTATTTTTAATCCGTGGATCACACAGGCTGGTGTGCTGCTTCCATGTGGACTTACTTGATGCCTCACTTAGCTGGGTGACTCCTAAGGCTTCCAGTGAGTCATTTTTCTCTTCATTCTCCTAATCTGTTCTCCACTTGGATGCTTCTCTGAAGTCTGACCACCACCATCTGTGACTCTGCTGCTCCTAGAAATACTGAAGGCCACCTTCCACCACCCAGCGGCACACAAGCTATCACAGTGTGACAAACTGACAGATGGCTGGGAAAAGTACATGATAAGTCAATGTTAAATGGTTAAAAACGCGATGAATACAAGCCTCCCTCTGTCATTGTGTGGACTTAGGATAGTTGACTTAACCAGTCCTCCATTGATGGACATGCATCTTTACATTTTTGTATTATAAAAGTGTACAACATTTAACAGATTGCACCTGGGCTTTGTGTATGTGTTGCAAATAATCTCTGTAATGTCTAGTAGAGGAATTTCTGAATGAGAGTTAAATTTTTGATCATCTTTCTAAAAATGTCATCCAATTTATTTTCCACAGTTTACACAATATTGCAATTGATATAAATGTTGTGCTCTCCTCCCCCACCCCAACTTCTCAAATACTTTCAGATGTCATAAAACTATTTTATTGCCAGTATGAGTTGTTTTCATTTGCATTTATTAAAATATTAGTGAAGTTGAGCTTCTTTTCATATGGTTAAATGCCATCTGTATTTCATTTTCAGTTCTTTATTTATTCATGGCTTTGCATATTCAATTGATTTTTTTCCCTTACCGATGTTTAGAACTTTTTATAAATTAAAGATCTTAGTTTAAAAGATGCAAAGATCTGAAAATAAAAGGGATAAAAAGTTGAAATTGCCAAAATTCTCTTGCTTGGCTATCACTCACTATTTTACTATGCATTTGCCTCATCTCTTTCGTCTATGGAGAGCCCTGAGGGCACTGTGGGGGAAGTGTTGGCATGCTAACC
>NW_022103928.1:11022923-11024444 GCF_000313985.2 Echinops telfairi
TTGTTCCTGAGCAGCCTTTCAGTGGACGGCGGTTCTACCATTTTATTCACCCGGTGATGAACATTTGCAGTTTCCAGTGTTTGTCTACTAGGCAATAAATGCCTATGAAATTTTCATGGGGGTCTTTCTGTGGAATCGTGTTTCCATTTCACTGAGGGATTGGATGGCTGGGTAGTGTGATAAGTACATGCTTGACTTTGGAAGGAAGCGCACCATTGTTCTCCAAAGTGACTCCCTGTTTTGCATTCGTACCAGTTGGTCTTTATCTTCAGTAACATTTAGTTTTGTCACTTTTATGACCTTAGTCATTCTAATAGATGCCAAGTGCCATCTTACTCTGGTCTTAATTTGCAGTTCCCTGATCAGTGGTAATATTCAACACCTTTCTTTCATATGCTTCATTTCCATTCATCCATATTTCTTTGAAGTAGCCACATCTTATACTGATCTTTTGTTGGGCAGTATTTATTTATTTATTATTGCATTGTAACAGTTGCTTTTATTCTCTGGATAAAGGAACTTTATTAGCTCTGCCTTAAAAATTATGTCTCAGAAAAAAATTATTTTTCGTAGAGAGGCAATGGCATTGAAGATACATCTGATCCCTTCTGTGTATATAAGAGGGATGGAGAATAACTCCTCATCAGACAAGACTGGTTTCTATGGGACAGAAGTCTGACTTGCCTCTCCTTTTAACTTTCTTTACCCTACCTGCCACCAAGCCTCCCTCTACGGTACTGTACTTCTTGGTGGTTCCCTAATCCATTGCGATGACCACACAGGACTCACACATAGTCAACGATTATTGGAGTTTATTAATGAAGCTAACAGGTTACAAGTCACAAAAACTGATTTTTGTCTGGAACATCTTTTCTCGGCCATACTTTTTGGTCCTCAACCTCTCGGTCATGTGGCCCCTAGCTCTCTGCTCTGTTTGGGCAAGTGTTACAAAGCCCCTTTGGCTCTGATAAATGCCTCAAGGACCCCCCATAGTGCAAGTCAGCTGCTGCCCTGAGACACTCAGCTTTATATGTTTGTGAGCTGGGTGCTCACTGCTCCATCTCATGATCCACGGCTGCTCTTCTCCCGGTCTTCCCTGCAGGGCTCTCGATTCCCTTCACCCCTGGCCCTTCTCTCTTGGTGATTGTTGGATTCTCTGTTCCTGCTTCTGAGATGGCTCCCTTTGCACTTCGTGGAAAGACTCAAGTTAGAGAGTCCTGCATACCTTATTTGCATGCTTCCACTCCGTCATTTAGTAGGAGTTATTGGGACTAGGAATAGAAAAGCCATACCAAGTAATTTTACTTAACTGCATACATTGTCTTTGATTTCATTTTAAACAGGTTTTATCTTTTTTTTTTTTTTGATAAGCATGCGTGTTTTCATTTGGATGGAGTCTGCTACTTTGATCATTTTGTAGCAAGAGTTGAGACTCAGAGTGTATGTTGTTTGTTGGTATACAGTTATCCAATGGCTCCTGCACTGTTTGCTGACAAGAGCATCCTTTCCCACTGAGTGACT
>NW_022103928.1:11025969-11027586 GCF_000313985.2 Echinops telfairi
TCTGAGCTAGATGGCCGCTTGTTTCAGTAAACGTATTTAATAAAAAACAACATACAAAAAAAAGAAATCATTTTATTGGCATATAATTCATATAGCGTATAAGAAGAGTGTGTAATCATAACCACAATTTAAGAACATTTTCAAAAGATGTTCTTTCTACTTGAGACCTTGGTGTCAGCTCCTTATTTTCCCCTCTCCCTCCTCCATACTTCCCCCCCTCACAGACCCTTGATAATTTATAAATTATTATCATTTTGTTATGTCTTACACTGGCCACTGTCTCCCTTCACCCACTTTTTCTTTTTTTTATATAGTGTAACTCAGGTTATCTGTGTCTTTTTAAAAAACAATTTTTAAAATTCTAAATTAGCTGAGGGATCTACATTTCATATCATCAACTTCATATTCAACAATTTAAGCTAATTATCAACACCCCCAATGTCTTACCCTAGCACACCCTTTTGATTTCTCTTTTCCCTCTTGTGGATTACTATTTCCCCCTCCACCCAAGTTAAGACCTGTCAACTCTCTAGCCTATTGTTTTCTTGTCCTTCCCTTTCCGGCCCCACTTTGGTCATCCCCAAAGTCTATTCTCTTTGATGTGAGAGTCTTTGTCTTGTTTCATTTTTGTTTTGTTTTCCCCTCTTTGTACCAGTGGTCTCATTCAGAGTTAGACTTTGTGTGATTGACTAATTTCACTCAGCATGATGTTCCCCAGTCCACCCATGCCATGAGTACCCATCAGGTACTCTGTGGTTTCATCATTGTTTTTTGAGCAGCACTTAGTGTTGCCATCTATCTATATGGGCCCGTGTTGTGGTGGGACCAGACAGTGCTCTGCCAACTGACTGCCTTCAGGGAGGATGTCTCTAAGCATCTGACCTCCCACCATGTGCTGGAAAATAGCCTCTAATGTTTGGCATATCTTTGGGGGAGACAAATCTGGGGAAAAGTCTCTTTATAATCCCACAGTAATTTGTTTTTCACATGATGTTCCTCTTTTGCTATTGATATTGGCAATGTATATTCTTTCTTTTGTTCTTGATTAGTCTGATGAGGTTTATTTATTTTATTAGCCTTTAAGAGCATATATATCTTTGGGAGTACCGGCGTTACACAGGGTTCTCTAGAGAAAACCTGGACACTAATGATTTCATATAGATAGATAGATAAATAGATAGAACATGAAGGAATATAACAGCTAATTAGTCCACACAGCAGTACAGTGGCTCAGTTCAACTCACTTCCGTGGAACAGTTAATATACTGGAAGTCCTTCAATTTACGAGGGCTGTTGGGTCCCAGGTCAAGGAAGCAGACAGGTGAGTCTTCTGTAGAGCAATGCAGGCAGTCCAGCCATAGGCAGCAAACAGCAGGGTGGGCCACCACCAGTCAGCAAGACGACAGGATCTGACAGTCCCAAACTCAAGTGATGTACACACCAGCAGCACGGCAAAGCAGGTCTCGAAGGAACCTCAAGCTCTAGTGACATGATCCACGGGTTGGCAGTCCCACAGGTAGTGTAGCTCACAAGTTGAGGCAGAGAACTAGCTAAGGCAGCCGCATGCTGGTCTGATTACCAGGGAGCAAGAGGGGGAGACGGCTTACCAAGCCATTT
>NW_022103928.1:11029810-11031633 GCF_000313985.2 Echinops telfairi
AGTGAAGGTGTACAGAGCAGATAAGTTTATATTCAATAATTCATAAACATTTTGTTTCATCTCATTTGCTGCAGCCCCCTCAGTGTAACATCACTTATGTCACGCCCCTGTTTTTCCTACTTCTGCTCATTTTTCCTTCACCCTTTTGAACTTTGTCCTTGGGCATATGCTGCCCTTTTGATCTCAAGTGGTTGACTGTTCCAAGGCACAGGTTTCCAAAGTTAATTGGCCTACCACTTTTTAGAAAAAAGAAATTACTCAGTGGCCCTCTGGAAATTAAAAACTTTTTGTACCGTAGCCCATAAACCAGAGTAAAGTTTAAGCCTCTGCTTTTGCAGCCAGCCTGAATCATTCCAGTGCCCCCCAGGAGGGGTATGACCCACTTTGGGAAACACTGTTCTACGATATGTGTAATTCTCTAGTGTTACTGTTCTCCTTATAGATGGGCCTGACAGGGCTAAGTTCTGTGTCAGACTGGAAGACTGACTAAGGGCCATAGTCTAACGGGTTCTTCCACTTTCTGGTCAGTAACTCTGCTCTGTTTTGTGATTCTAAAGTTTTTTCCCCCCCACATGATTTTCCCCTCTGTTCAGAATCCTCTGGTATGAGTCATTTCAGAGCAGTTGTTAGCGATAGCCGGGCACCATCTAGTGCTTCTGGTTAGGGTCATGAAACTCATGTATGTGTGGTCCATTGGGTTAATTAAGGTGTTTCTTTGCATCTTAATTTTTCTTTCCTGTGGATGGGCACAGACCAATAATTGTTGTACCTCAGATGGCTGCTCCTGAACTTTTTCAGGCTCTGGTCCCTAGTCACCACAGTAAGATGTGATCTCTTATGCCAATTGATGTGATTGATGTTGGTGTCCCAGACCCAGCAACTCATTCCCTAAAGGTAATTGTTTATGTCTAAGAAGTTTCATAACTTTACCTCCTGTATGCTCTACTACATTTATGGGTAGTTTTGCAGCCAGGGTGAAAACACATATTCAGATGTTGTGGTTGTTATGTGCCATCAGGACTCCTTTTTGCAGATGTTGTCAATTTGATTTCTGTGGATTCTATCTGGAGAGGTCCTTCTGTAATACACATTGTTTATGAACAGGTATTTGTGTTGTGAAAACTGGTATTTGCTATAACCAAATAGCTGTTTTTACAAAATTCTATCATATGATCTCCAGTTTCATTTCTATCACCAAGACCATATTTTCCCAGCTACTGTTCCTAACTTTTGCACTCCAGTAGCCAAATATTATCAATGCATCTTGATTGCATGTTTGATCAATTTCATATTGAAGGTATTGATAGAATTTTTCAATTTCTTTATCACTAGCCTTCGTGATTGGTGCATACATTTGAATAATAGTTACATTGACTGGATTCCATGAACACAGATTGATATAATCTGATCACAGACAACATTGCACTTCAAGATAGATTTGAAATGTCCTTTTTGGAGATGAATGCAACACCAGCAGAGGAAATGGTATGTTTTTCTGACTCAACATGGCCAATGTCAGTCCGTTTCAGCCCAACACCTAAGAGATTGATCTCTATGCATTTCATTTAATTTTTGACGACTTCTAATTTTCCCAGATTCATACTTGGTACATTTAAAGTTCCATTTATTAATAGGCATTTGCAGCTGTTTCTTTTCATTTTGACTCGTGGCCACCAGAAAAAGAAGGTTCCAAAGACTCCACTCCCACAGGCTTTACTCCATTTGTCATTATCGTCGATCCTCCTTTGAGAAGGCAGCTCTTTCTCAACCATATTTTGAGTGCCTCTGGCCCGAGGGGGCTCATGTTCTGGCACCGTCTCTCA
>NW_022103928.1:11033063-11068596 GCF_000313985.2 Echinops telfairi
CCGTGATCTAGCTTAGTGAAACTTCCTTTGGCCTTTAAGTGTTTTCTGATGGTATTGGGTAGTGTTGTTCCATAAATTTCAGTCAGTCGCTGATTATTTCTTGTTAATTATGGAGAATTGAGTTTTGAAGTCTTCAGCCATACTTATGTATTCATCTATTTCTCTTTCAATTCAATGTGTTATGTGTGTTTTTAAACCGGTATTAAGATTCATGTACGTTTAGGATTTTTCTATTAGTTTGGGCTGTATTAACCCCTTTATGATATGAATTTCATTTTTTGCCTTTAATAATCCCATTTTTAATTTATTTGATGGAGCTACTTCAGCTTTCCTCTGATTCACGTTTTTACCCTTCTTTTACTTTTAAGCAATCTCTATAGTTAGAGTAGGGTTTTTTGACAGAACATAGTTGAGTTTCAGTTTTTACCCATTTGGGTAATGTTTATCCTTTCTTCTGAAGCTCAGGGTCAGGATTAGCACCTGTATCTGTGTCATTGGACTGCTTGATTCTGTTGTAGGAGGTCTGTGTAGCCTGTTTGCATAGTCTCCTATCTTGCCAAAGTTGTCTGGCTGAGTTTTATTTGTTGATCTTGTCCCAGACCATTAGCTGTATCTTTCAAATTACTCCAGGTAATCTCTTTGCTATAGTCTTTGAGGGTTTCTATGTATAATATAATCCCATCTGAAAATTGGGAGAGTTTTCTTTCTACTTCGCCAGTTGGGATCCCTTTAATTTTTAAAATTTTTATTATTGCCTTATATCTCTGGTTACTTCCAGCTTAATATTGAATGTTGTTGGTTAGGCCCTTGTGAGTCCGTTCAGATTTATGCTACTCTATGTACAACAGAACGAAACACTACCTGGTCTTGTGTCATTCGCATAATGTCCTTCCATCTCATTGATGGATTCCTCTCTTTAGCTGACCTCTTACTTCACTGAGCATTATGTCCATTTCCAAGGACTGGTCTCTCTTTATAACACATTGGAAGTATGTGAGATGCAGTCTTAAAATCCTTGATTTTTAAGGAGTATTCTGGCTATATGTCTTCCAAGACAGATATGTTTATTCTAGGAGTCCATGTGACTTTTAATATTATTTGCTAACACCGGAATTCAAATGCATCAATTCTTCCTTATTCATTGTCCAGTTTTCACAAGCATCTGAAGCGATCGAAAATACCATGGCTTAGGTCAGGTGCACCTTAGTATTCAAAGTGACATTTTTGCTTTTCTACACTTTCAAGAGGTTTTGTGCATCAGATTTGCCCACTGCAGTTAATTTCTCGACTGCTGCTTCCATGAGCATTGATGTAGATCCAAGCAAGATGAAATCCTTGACAATTTCAATCTTTTGTCTCATTATTATGATGTTGTCTATTGGTTCAGTTGTGGTTATTTTTGTTTCTTTACAGGTGTTATAAATCTCATTTAAGGCTGTGGATTTTGATCCCCGTCAGCCAGTGCTTCATTTCGGCAAGCAAGGTCCTGTCATCTGCGTATCACAGTAATGGGTCTTGCTCCATTCCGATGCCTTTTTCTGCTTCATGTAGTTCAGCTACTCAGATCGACTAAATATGGTGAGAGGAAAATGGCCATGATGCACACCTTTCCTGATTCTAAACCATAGGGTATTCCCTTGAATCTACAAAAACAAGTGCCTTTTGTCTATTTACAAGTTACCCATGAGCAAAACTGTGTTCAGAATTTCCCATTTTTACAGTGTCATTTATGGGGTCCAGCCGACGGTTGAATGGGCCACGCATGCAATGAAAGAAGACAAAGAAGGCAGAAAAGGGGGTCAAGGGGACTCAACTCCATTCTCAGGAGACGTGAGAAGAGCCCAGAGTTTATTCCACAATGGGATTTTTGTAGCTCAGAAGGCATGCAAGCCTCTCCTTAATCATATACATCAAACACATGGGCAATGTACTAGTCTTGGTATTCCAAGCATTCCAAGAGAGTACTTCACGGGGAGTACAAAACATACAAGAGGCGCAAACATCCTTTACTATAAGCATACTTTACCTGTGTACATAAGGAGTTAAGCTTCTTATGACACAACTTTGTCTAAGCATTTATGGGGGGGAGCAGATGTGCTTTGGAGAAACGTTCTTCCTGGAATTTTGTGTGTTGAGGTGTTTCCTCCCTTTTTCTGACTGCAGAGGCTTGCCTCACACTAGGGATGGGCTGCTAAGTCCTGGGGTCAGAGCACTGGGAGCAGACCACGCATACTTTCTTCCAGGTCTTCAGTGTCCCACAGTCACGCATCGTTTCGTACGACCCACAGTGGGATGCGGTAGTGTAGCCAATGAACACAGTCAATAAGCATCATGCTGGGATTCTCTTCTTTCAGCCATGATCCATCTGCTGTCATCAGTGATATTCATGATTCCATATCCTGTTCTGAGTATAGCTTGAATTTCTAGCAACTCCCTTTTGTTGTATTGATGGAATTGCTTTTGATATGGCTTGATAGCAATGATATTGTTCAACAATGTCTACATTCCGTTGGGTCACATTTCTTTAGAATGGGAACAAACATAGATCTCTTCCAGTCAGCTAGTGTGTTAGGCGTGTTTTTTAGAGAAGCAAAACCACTAATGCAAAAGACATCAATGTTTCTATATTCCAGGTCAGTTTTTATAACTTCCAGTTTTCCTAGATTTGTACTTTGTACATTTCATGTCTTGGTTACTAATGGACACTTGTCACTATTTCTTCCCATTTGTGTCGCATCAGCAAATGAAGGTGAAAGCTTGGCTCCATCCCTGTCACGTTGATGTCAATTTTACTTTGAGGAAGTGGCTCTTCCCCAGTTGTCCTGGGAGCACCTCCCAACCTGGGAGCTCTTCTTCTCACACTGGGAGGCAGTTTTCGCAGCCATTCATAATTCCCGTGGTGCAGATTCCAGCATCACAACTGCATGTAAGCCACCACAGAACCACAATGTTGAATAGGTGTGATAAAGGACATACACACCTTGTTTCCTTTTACAAGAGGCATTCTTTCAGTCTCTCTTATTTGAGATTAATGTGGGCACTTAGATTTGTATGTACCACTTAATTGTGTTCAAGAATATCTTTTATTCCTGTCGAGTTCTTGTTTTCTTTTTCTCTCTCAATTAGGAATGTGTGTTAGCTTTTGTCACATGTCTTTCTGTGGAGGTGGACTTGGTCATGGGGGTGTTTTCTTTTGCCTAATTTAGGTGGCGGATGACTGTGAGCCTTTTTCTAATGCTGACCCATCCTCTTATATCTAGAATGAATCACATTTGATCATGATCTATTATTTTTTTAATATGCTGTTGGGTGTCGTTGGCTTGTATGTTGTGGACAATTTTGACGTGTATGTTCAGGAGGGATATTGGATTTAATTTTCTTCCTTTGTTTTTTTAGGTGATATCTTTGCCTGGTTTTGCTATCAGGATTATACTCGCTTCATACCATGGCTTTGGGAGTATCTCATTCTTCTCTATACTTTAGAAGAGCTTAGATGCAATTAGTGTTAGCTTGCCCATGGATGTGTGGTGGACTTTGCCTCTGACGCCAGCTAGCCGTGGAGCTCTGTATTTGGTTGGAAGTTTCCAAATGAGCCAATCTATTTCTTTTTGTGTTAAGGAACTGTTCCAGGTTTCACTTCCGTCTGTGTTCGGTAGACTGTATGTGTCTGCAAACTTTACCCTTTCTTCTAGATTTTCAAAGTGGGTGGAATGTATTTCTTCATAGTTAGTGACCATGCTTTTTATTTTGGTTGACATTTCTGATTTCATTTCAGATAGCAGGTATTTGCATCTTGTTTTCGTTTCTTTGATTTGCCACTGGTTTGTTGACTTTGTTAATTCTTTCAAAGAACCAAGTCATTTTCTTATTGATTCTTTGTGTTTTCTTACTGCTTCATTTATTCTAGATCAACTTTATTAAGCTTTTAAAAAAGCATTTTGGTGAGAAGGTTTATTAATTTTCTTTGAGGTTACACTGCCATTTGTTATTTCTCCCCTACGTTAAAACAGGCTGCTCTGCCTTCAGGTGGACTCGACTTTGTCTCCATCTGGCCATTCTGAGCTACACTTCTAATGACTTCTTTTTACTCTGTCATTGTCTACATTTACATATTGATATATCTGGGTCTATATTTTTAGCCTTTTAGGTTTGTTTTACTCTGGCTGTTTATAGATCTGGGCTGACTTCTGGTTGGTGGTGTAATAAATGTTAATCTTAGGTTGCTACTGTTGTTCATTATCGGTCCTTAGTATTTCTTGTAAGCTTGGTCTCGTTTTACAAGTTGACCTAGAAATGTTATACTTTTGCGTTCAGATACTTGGTTGCTAATTTTTTCTTTGAGAGTTTCTATATGTGATTCCACTGTCTATGGCCAATGGATGAGTATACTTCCAGCCACAGCACCCCCAGTGGCAACCGATCTCTGCTTTGTAACGTTGTGGGCCCCTGGAGATGAGTGGGCTTTTCTGTTCCCTAGTGACAAGTAGATTTTGCCTTTTATGAGAATTGACTTAATGGCAGTGAGTTTGTTTTTGGTTTGGGAGTGCACATGTTTCATGCACCCTCTGTAAAAAGCTCAAGGTTGTGGTCGCCTTTTCTTGTGCAGTCGAACACTTCAGCTTTTTTACCATCATTAGAGGGGCTCGTGCCCTGTGGAATTTAGTTTCCCTGAATTCTTTCTGATTCTCTTATGACTCGGTAGAGTATCTGTATGTTTTTGTTCGAGTGGGAGTGGCTTCTCTGGTTGTCTATATACCAAGTACAAGAAGAACACCTTCCTGTGCTGGGACTTATTTTCATTGGCATTTTTTTGCCACGTTAGGTTTGCGTTTTTATTAGAAAGGACTTCTTTACTGCAATTTTTTATAAAAGGCACTCTCCCAAATGCCCCGCAAGGACTCCTTTCATGTTTTTTTTCATAGTACCTTTATTTTGTTTACATTTTTATCCACCGACAGTATGTATGGAACCCCGGGGGCACAGTGGTTTAGAACCCTGTTGCAAATCAAAAGTTCTGCAAAAGAAAGATGTGGGATTCTGCTTCTGGGTAAGTTAAAGCCTGGGTGACCCTACAGGGCAGCCTTACCCTGTCCCATAAGGTCACTAAGAGTTGAACCAACTTGACTGCATTGGGTTTGGTTTTTCCACTAGAATAAATATTGTTGTGCATCACTATATGAGGGAGCTTCAGAAATTTTTCATGGGAAAAATGGAATTAAACGATAACTGGAGCAGAGCTCTTGTCTTCTGTTGGCTGTGGATACTGAGCTAAGTCAGTGTTCGAGGATATCCTCAGCCAATGGCAGCAGAGTGGACAAGCTGCCTGGGCCATCTAACCCCAAACATCAGAAATACCTGCAGTGTGACCCCGAACAACAACAAAGAAGAATTATGTACAAATTGCTTATAATTTCTCTGTACTGATCCTTAGAACAACTAATAAAATATCAGTTACACCCCCCCACCCCCGCTCCCCCAAATAATGGATTTCCTTATATGATCTTTTTGAAGTTCTACTTTTTATTGTGTTAGTCTGGGTACTTTAGAGAAACAAATCCACAGAAACTCATGTATAAGAGAGAGTTTTATATAAAGGTTAAGTGCGCATCAAGAAAACATCCCAACCCAGTGCTGCCCAAGCCCACAAGTCCAACATTAACCCATTAACCCATATGTCCAACGCCAATGCATACAGTCCTCCTCCATCTCACAAAACAGAGGCAATGATGCCGACTGCAGGAGGAAAGCCGAGTCAGTGAACGTGTAAGCATATCATCGCTGGCAGGGGTCTCCACACGGCTGCTCCAGCACCCAGGGCTGCACCAGGGCAGGTCTATGTGGCTTCTCCTTGGGGATGTCTTACCGGAAGTGAGCTTTGCCACCTAAGGCAGGGAAGTGGCTAAGGCAGCTGCACCCTGGTCTGACCACCAGAAAACAAGGGACCCGAGAACTAGAAAGACAAGGCTCACTGAGCCATTTATCCCTCTGCCCTTCAATTAACCCCACATGTGTTTATCGGCCAGGTTGGCAAAATAGACACTCATATATTGATTCAGAGTTATTTCTTTCCAAGTGGGTTTCTAGCTGAGTGCAAACCATTTGTGGATTAACTCATATTTATGCTACTGCTTTGCAAGTCTATCTTAAGATCAGTTTCCGGTCGCATGTTATTAATGGAGAGAAAGACAGGATTCAGGCTGTACCCCTAATTTTTACAGGTAGTCCATTTAATCATACTGTCTTATTTTATATTGTTGCCGCTTGAGATTGGAGAGTATTGAGGGAGACTTCCTCTCCACAGGCAACTTTTTGTGCTCATGTCTTCTTTTCCTTTTCCTTCAACTTAAGAGCTATTTCAAACAAGATAATGTGGATTAAAGCACCCGTGACATTGTGGTCTCTTACTGAAGCGTGGAGCAGTTACCATTGCTATAGTCCTTGTTGCACAATGAAAAGTTTTTGTAAGACTCACACTATACCATAGACATGTTGTATAGTTGGAAATACCAATCTTTTGTTGCTGATAGAACTTGGTAGGTGTTTTTAGGAGTAAGGTACTCCTTCCAGAAGCTTCCTTTCCAAGTATTTGTACTTTTTTCAGAAATGAAGCTTGGGGAAGGGCTCCTCAATTGTACTGCTAGCCTTTCCAATCTCTATGTCTCGGCCTAGTGTAAATGTTTTTGTTCATTTTGTAGATGAAGAAGCAAGGTCAGTTATCTATCCAGATGCTTAGTTTTGGAATACAGACTACTTTTGGGTAAACAGGTTGTTATTTGCTTTTGCAAAATTATGTCTCTCACTTGTTAGGTCTTTCATCACTATTGATCTTCAGCCTTAATTTTCTGTTCTTCATGCCTTTTCTTAAGCCCTACTACTGTTTAACAGCCTCCTTCTTGCAACCCACATTTTCATTAACAATTTCATGAGGTGGTAATCATTCCACAATCGGAAAGTATCTGTTCTTACTGGGGATACTTCCCTCTGTTGAATAGGAGATACTGTGTACCCTTTAATAAGCCTGGTGACACAGCGGGTGAGACATTGGCTTCTAATGGAACCATGAGCAGTCCAACCTACTGGATGATACATGGGAGACGCCGAGGCTGTATACTCCTGTATAGTCTTGGAAACTCAACTGAGTGGTTCTGCACTAGTATCCGGTCATGTTGAGTTTGAATTGACTTGATGGCAGTCGGTTTGGTTTCTGGTTATGGACCCTTGTGAGAATGACTGAGTTAGTTAATTGTGCCAGCCTGGCCGATAATCACATGTGGGGCTAATTGAAAGGCGGAGGGATAAATGGGTGGTGAGCCTCGCCTTTCTAGTTCTCGGGTCTCTTGCTTTGTGATGGTCGCACCAGGGTGCAGCTGCCTTAACAGTTCCCTGCTTCAGCTTGCAAGATTGACTTCCTACAAGACATCCCCAAGGAGAAGCCACATGGACCCATCCCGATGCAGCCCTGGGTGCTGGAGCAGCCGTGTGGAGACCCCTGCTAGTGCTAAGATGCTTATTCGTTCACTGACTCAGCTTTCCTCCTGCAGTCGGCATCATTGCCTCTGTTTTGTGGTGAGGTGGAGGACTTTGTGGATTGGTGTTGGGTTAATAGGTTAATGTTGGACTTGTGGGCTTGGGCAGCATTGGGTTGGGATGTTTTTGTGATGCAAACCTTCTTTACATAAAACTCTCTTATATGTGAGTTGCTGTGGATTTGTTTCTCTAAAGTACCCAGACTAATACAATGACTAAGCTGAAGTTAACCATGGCTTTTTAATTTAGCAGACACTCTTTTTACTGGACTCATCATTGGGAGCAATAGTTGTCTGGTTAATGGAAAAAGTCATTTGGAGAAGAAATGATTAGTTCCAATTTAATTATGGGGGTCCACCCATGACTTAGAGAGTTGTTTTCTTTGATCTCATGGAACTTGTTACCTATGGAATGGTGTTCAGGAAAGTATTAGCCAAATATTATTAGGTCCTATTAGAACAGTATTCAGTGGGATTTTGATTTGTGTCTTACTGCTTTGAACAAGCATTATTTACCACAATTCTTGTAAGGAGTTGCATGTGCATGTAGGTATTTTTGTAAATCTGCAAAGAAAGGTAGTACATTAAGAAAATGAATTTATTTTCTTGAAAAACAAAAAAACAAAAAAAACACCCTTGGCATTATAAGAAAAAATTACAAAATAGTAGAGAAGCCCACAGATAGTTATCAAATGCAAAAGTGTCAAATCCTATGTGTGTGAGTGCACATTTTGTGTTCATGATACTGTGGCTTGAGAAATCACTTGATTAGGATTTAAAAATATATGACTAAATTTGTCGATTATTGTGGTAGTTACATAATTTCATGTCAACTTGCAGTGTAAGGGTGGAGTGTAGCCTGTCAATCTGGACACAGCCTGATGATGGCTCCTTGTGGGCATGACCTCCTCATGAGGAGGGTCCTGGACATCGCCCGCTGTCCATGCCTGCACCTTCGGGCCGGTCGTGCCCAACCATGGAGTGCTTCCCCTGCCATTTGATCCACCAGGCTTTTACCTACTGGCCTGTGATCATCCTCATTTTAAATCATTGCTTGTGGCTGTGTGAGTCTGCAGAGGGATTTATGGGCTAGTATTGGATTTAAGGACTTGATCTGGACTGGGCTGGGATGTTTTCTTGGTATATAACTACTTCTTGACCTAAAGCTCCCTCCTACACTTATATGAGTGTCCTTGGGTTTGTCTCTCCAGTCAACTCGGCCTAACACAATGATCAGTTCAATACTCATATATTTTAAAAATCAACTGCCCTACCTTTCCAAGTCTACTTTGTAGCTGCAGCTACATTTTCTCTCTTAGGTCTTTTGATTTACTACCAACAACCAATTTTCAAACAGAATTCATATACATTGATTCCTTGATTCATTAGTTTCCGACCTTATGTATTAACTTCCTATTATGATAGATCAAATGACAGCTTCTTCCTGACGCAGCGTTGTTTATCTTGTCTACCGTGGCTTTGCATTCTGTCAAGCGCTCCTGAGTTCCAGAGATCTTCTCCATTCTGGCTGCTGCTTCTTTTGTGAGTGGCTGAAACACAGACCCTAAGCTTTGTTTCACCACTCTTGTGTTAGAGCCATTGTTCCATGGGTCTAGTTTCTCTGTCCTTACTCCTTCATGTTTACAGGTCCTCCAGTAAATTCCTAACATGCTGGTTTTTGAAAAGTTTTGAGGCAATGTCTTAAACCATTTCTGTCTCACACTCGAGTGATACTTTCTTGGGAATAGAAATAGTTTGCTTTAAAAATTCTGAATAACTTCATTGTTGACTTAGCAGGCAGTGTTTCTTTTGAGAGCCTACTGTTTTATACCCCCTGTGGTAATATTGCTTTCCTCCCTTGCCAACACGTTTAAATGTTTAAGTCATTGTTGTTATGCCAACAAGTCTTTTTATAAAGGTGTGTGTTGGTTTGGGCCTACTCTCTGTGATAGGATTTTATCTTTCTACCTTCATGGAAATCTAGTCAATATAATTATTATTTAAATTTATGCACCAGCCACAAAAGCTAGTGATGAAGACATTGAAGAATACCACCAACAGCTTTAGTCAGAAATTGATCAAACATGCAGTCAAGGTGCATTGAGAATTATTGGTGACTTGGAATGTAAAAGTTGGAAACAAAGAAGGAGGATCGATAGTTGGAATTCAGTGAGAGAATTGAAGCTGGAGATTGCATGATAGAATTTGGCAGGACTAATGTTTCGTTCAGAGCAAATACCCTTTTTCAACAACACATGGACTTATCCAGATGGAATACCTGGATGAGAGACATGGTATTTCGGGGTGTTCAACAGATGATGTTGTGAAAGCTCATCTCCTCATTTATGGTCCATATCTGTATAATTTTTCAGGTAGAGAATAAATTAATACACTCATAAAATTAGATCTAATATATAGGAGGTTGTAGAGTTTTGGTGGCGCAGTGTTTACACATTGGGCCGCTAACTGCAAGGTCAGCAGTTTGAAACCACAGCTGCTCTGACGCAGAGAGATGGGGCTTTTTACTCCTGTAAACAGTCTCAGAAATTCACAGAGGGCCGTTCTGCCTTGTCTTAGGGTCTCCATGAGTCAGCATCAACTTGATAGCAGCATATATATGTATATATATCAGATATACACGGGGCTTTTAAAAAGTTTGTAGAAAAATCCCATTATACTTTTATTCCATTGTCTACAAACTTTTGAAGCCCCCTTGTATCTAGTACGATGTATTACCTATCATCCCTTAGCAGGTGCCTGGTATTCTATGTGCTTAATCGTCTCCTCCCCTTCCCTTGTACTAATAACTATTAGTATTCGCTGGTCTTCTTCTGTCCCTTTATTATTTTCCATCTCTGTTTATTTTCTGGTTCTTTAATATTAGACTTTCCCCAAATCTCGTCGCTCCTTGTGGAAGATTGGAAGGTGTAGCTCTAGACTGGGCTTGGTCTTTGGTCGTGGAGTGTACTGGTGGCCAACCTACTCTTGAAGGCCCGGTCGCATCGGAGAGCCTCGTTTCCTGAGTATCTCCTTCCTACGTCTGCCGGTCTAGGACACTCACTCCTAACCCGCCTGCTTTCAGCCCTCCACACGTCTGTCCCTGTCTCCCAAATGCTGACGCCTCCATTTGTGTTCTTTCTTTTGTGGGCTTGAACCTGATCTTGGGAAGAAGCGGAGATAAGCATTGTGGTGGTTCTTATTTTCAGCTGGAACACGTTTTATTCAAATCTAGTTAGAAGTGCTCTGCGGAGTATGTTAAAGATTTGGAGCAAGGTCCATGTTGCCATGTCAGAGGTAGCAGCCTGATATTTAACTATGGACTTGATAAGTAATGATGCATATGAACTTCCCGTAGAAATATGTTTGACGGATTTTAAATAACACAAAGTATTAGCGTTGATAACAAAAAGTATGCTTTTTATTGCTAGAGACTATTTTACTTAGAATAATAAAACTTCCTAAGAGAAAAGGTTAAAAATGCAGGTGTTTTTTATATTTTGCATGTACAAATGGAAGCTTATCACCAATTTCCACATCATAGAGGTTTTGTTTCTATTGAGATTGTTCTGCATTGAGTAGAACAACAAATGAGACATTCATCCACCTGTGCATGAAGTGCTGTCGAAACCACAAACACTGAAAAAGGGACTTGAAACGTCTAAAACAAATCCCTTTGTTTATTTTTATCTTTTAACTCTCTGTATATCGCCTTTGTAACAGGTTCTTTGAAATTGAACACGGGCAATTTCACTTCGCTCCGCATGTTCTTTTTCTTCTCATGAAGCGCCCATTCAGTTGTCTCTCCTGCCTCTAAAAAGTGTATTGGGGGGGGGGGTGCCAATGAAGCACAATGTTGTCAATTCTCTACTTCCTCAGTTGCCTCCAAGTGGAGAGGTTTTTGCTGTGCCTTGGCAAGTATGTTCTCCTTGCTGGCGAAAGCTGCCGGTGGTGATTGAGGGGGCAAGCCTTTGGCTTTGGCATAGGAAGGTACTTAATTTGATTTTCTGTCCCCCAGTGGCCCTGCTGAGATGGAAGCTTTTATAAATAGTAGAACCAAGTGTCAGAGGAACAGTGACTAGAGAGCCCAGGGCAGTCAGATGTGCCTGGGAGGGAAGTTGTGCCTCACATCATTGGAGATGTCCAAATTCGGCACAGGCTGCTGTGCTAGGCCAGGGTGACTAAGCAAACAAATTCAGTGACACTCACATATGTATAATAAAGAGTTTAGATCAAGAAGTAATTATGCATCAATCAAACATCCCAGCCCAGATCAAGTCCTTCCTCAGACTCACACACTTTCTGCAATGATACAGAATGCAGGAAGATCCCAGGCTGCAGGGGGCCAAGTTTTGTGGATCCATCTCAGGGCTCTGGCAGGTCTCAGAGTGGCTCGCTGGCATGACGGGGAAGGCAGAGAGAGAGGGGGGCTGGCCTCCAGAGAGCCATTTTTCTCGGTCACTTCTCCAAAGGAGGTCATCAAGCCGTGACCCGATTAAGAGGCTAAACTCCACCCATACAGTCTTACAGGTGCCATGTTGGCACAAAACACCTGTCACAGCTGCTAATGGGAGAACTCGGGGTTTAAGGTAGCCTTGGAGGAAAACTTGTTGAGGAGTAGCTGGTATTCATCTACCAAGTGGGGAAAATGAACAATGAATAACTCTCAAATTCAATGAATTATCAGTTGGGTAAGGGGTCATTGTAATAAAAATGATTGTTCCTAGGAGTTACTTACTTTTCCTTTATTCTGAGTTATATTCAATTATCTTCCCATTTATTCATACATCTTCTTAGTTCAGTAGTTGTTGAAAAAGTTAGATTGGAATAATGATAATAGGAACATTAATAGCTATGATCATATTTATTATTACCACTAATGCCATTTAACTTTTACATCAAACCCCTGAGGATTTGTTCCTTGGCAGATTTGGAAAGTGTGGCAAAGAGAAACGCAGCCACTTTCTGAGTACCTGGCTGACAGTTGTAAATATATGAAGCGTGCAGAAAAGCCTGGGATGTCTGTCAGTTGTTTCTTGGAAGGACAGTGCACATCTGTATATGTACACCTCACCAGACTACTACCTATTAACATTCCTACCATTTGAAAGGGAGCCCGATGGTTTAGTGGTTATGCCTTGGGCTACGGCCCACATGGTCGGCAGTTCAACATCAGCAGTACCTCTGAGGGAGAGAGACTGGTCATTCCACTTCTGTAAACAGTCACAGTGTTGGAAATTCACAGGGTCACTTTAAGTCAGCATTGACAGTGAGAGAATGAGACCATATATAAGATATTAATTTAAGTATACCTGCCAATTTTCTTTTCTTCTGAAATCTTTGAAAAGTTAGTGGCAAACCATATATATGGGAGGTGAGAGGGGCTTCACAATGTTCCTGTAAACATGGACTTAGAAGATCATGGAATTTTCCCATGAACTGTTTTGGACCTCCCTTGTACTTCCTAAGAAGAAGGATATTCTGTAATGCATCTTGGTACTGAACTAATTCTTGTTGATTGAAAGTAAGGCTCCCAACCACCACCAGTTAAGGACAGAGATCATGTCTTACAACTTATTATTTCCAATCTTCTTTACAAGGAGTCCTGGTGGTGCAGTTTTTAAACACTCGGCTACTAATTGAAAAGTCAGCTGTTCGATTCCATAGGCTGCTTCACCGGAGAAGGAGGAGGCAGTCTGCTTCCATAAAGGTTACAGCCTTGGGACCCCAATGAGGCAGGCTTACAGGTTTGTTATGAGTTGGAATCAACTTGATGGTGATGGTTTTGGTTTCTCTGTTTTAATGTTCAGTAAAGTATCAGGGTTAGAAAGCCAAACTTACTTGTGAGCAGACATAAAGAGAGAGATGGTTTAAGAACTATGAGTGGCCCTGAAAGATTTGTTTTGCATACAATTTGTTTCTGGTTTGATACCCCTTAATGTGAAGCATTTCACCTTTTTAGTCCATGAAGTTATAATTAATAAGTCATAGTTTGAGTAAATTCTTAAGAAATATTGGAAGAGTTGGTCCACTGAAAAGTACATAGTACCCCAATTTAACATTTGACAGTTTATTATTAATTAACTTATCATTTATAATGTAATTAAAATGGTAGTTATTTCTTGTTTGTACAAAAGGGGCTTCAAAAATTTTGTGAAAAAAACTCAGTATCTTTTAATTCCACTTTTCTAAAAAATGTTTGAAGTTCTTTTATCTTCTAATGACAATATTCTTGAGACAGAATAGTACAAAGATAGGGGACTTTTTCCATGTAGAACAGTGAGTTTTCAGTAGACGAGGAAAAGAAAGCATTGTTAAGGTTTACAGGACTGCTGGTGTAGGGCATTTTTAGATATTTTAGAAGCTGAAGTGTCTGGTAGGGTGGTAAGCTTAGAATATATGGTTTTTAAAAATATGTTACTAAAAAGTTTTACTTGTAATATCTCTTAGAACAAAATAAGGGTAGTTATTTTTCGTAAAATACTTCCAGGAAAATTAGAAATTCTCCTTCAGTCAAATTGGGAGATATATTGTATTTCTTGGGCATAGGTGAAGATTCTGTGACTTTAAGTGGTTTTCCAATATCACATTCATTGACTTAGTGAAATTTTGTATCTTCTGTATTATCTGCATTGAAGGATGCTCCGAGCAGTCGACAGGATAACTACTAGTGTGCAGTAGGGAATGCTTTGGGTGTAATTTGGCATGTAAAACCCAAACCTACTCCCATGGAGTTGATTTCGACTTATAGCAACAGCGTAGAACTGCCCTTTGAGGTTTCTGAGATTGAAAATTCTGTCAGAACCTCCCCACATGTTCCCTCTAGATCATCCTCCCGAAGGGTAAGATGCATAACAGCATGAAGAAGGAAAAATATACATGAGTTCTCCATGCTCTTATTAACAGGCCAGGAGCCCTGGTATTATGGCTGCACATTGGTCTGTAACAACAGGCCAGCAGTGCAAAACCACCAGCCTTCCCACTGTCATCAGCAGTTACGGCCTGGGAAGCTCACAGGGCCAGTTCACCCCTGTCCGACAGGGTCGCCATGAGTCGGAATTCACTCACGGCAACGAGTTTAGTTTGGTATTAGAAGCCTGTCTCTCTGTTGTGCTCAGATTCCCATTTTCATTTACCCTCTGAAAGACAAATCCATGGCAGTTGCTTCTTTTCTACTGTGTCTTGTAAATCAGCATGCAAAAATACTGTAGTTTTTCATATCAAAAATTAATTTCTAACAACTGTATATCCTTTCAGCTACATTCTCACTTCATTCATTCTCGTTTCAGCCCAGTGTTTTCCAAAACATTGCTCTAATTATCTTATCCTCCGATTTCTCACTCACATGCTCCCTTGTTCTCACTGTGATCAAGCTCACTCCATCGTTCTACGGGAACTTTTCTTGTACGCCACCACGTGTTGGTGGCAGATCCGTTGGTGCTCATCACAGTTAACTTTGTGGCAGCATTTCAACATGCTGACTCCCTTCTACTGGATGCCTTTGTTCACTTGGAACACCATTCATTTACCCTTGTTTTTTATCAGCCACTAGCCATTCCTTTTAACGCCTCCTATCTCTTAACCAGGAAATCAGCCTTAGCTATTTTTCCTCCAGCTCTAGTTATTCCCTTTTGGCTTTAAATGCCATGTCCGTCTGTCAGTGAAGGACAAAGCTCATCTTCAAACTAGCCCTTTCTTCGGAATATCTGACATATAAGTACAGTCACATGGATACATATCAGCCGCTCAAGTGGTGTGGGGGCCACATTTGAACTCCTATGGCTCACAGGGAAAAAGGAGAATCCTGCTCCACACCGGCCCAAGGCCACTAGCTGGAAATCAGACATGCCTCGACCCTCTCCTCTACTGTAGTCTGTGGTCTAGTTGCTGCTGCCTCCACCACTTCTTACACAATCTTCTTTCTTGAGGGTCATGAGATTCTCTTCCTTGGGTTTGAGATCATTCTCTTAGACCTCAAAGAATTATAAAACAGACTATACCCTCTATTAGTATTTGACCCATCCTATTTGTATGATGCTATCCAGGGATTTGGTGGGAGTTACGAAGACCTGGATAGAAGAGCCATATTTAAACAATCTCAAAACTCACTCACTGCCATCAAGTTGATTACCACTCCACAGTGACCCTAGGGTAGGGTAGAACTGGCCGTCTGGGTGTCTGAGGCTGGAAGTACATCTTCACAGGAACAGATAGCTTCATCTTTCTTCCATAGAGCGGCTGGTCTTGTGGTGAGCAGCCCCATTCATAACCCAATATGGCTCTTCATTTTATCATGTCATCTAAGTTTGAATATCTAAATTCCTAGTTGACTGGTTTAAGGGGAACTCTTTTCTTACAGTTGTTCAAAACAAAAACCAACTCCTTACTTCACACACCTCATATATAATCTATCAACAAATCTTTTCATCTCTACCGTAGCAGTACATCCAGAATCTGACTTTGTCTTACCTAGCACATTGCTCCAGGCCACCATCACCTCTCCCTGGATCACTGCGGCAGACCTGGTGTCCTGGTTCCACTCTCATCTTCAGTCTATTATTCTTACCACAATTGATCCTCTTAGTTTATTCTGTATCAGGTCATTCTAAGATCAACCCCCCATGAGTTCTCCACTCACTTTGAATAAAAGCCCAAATGCTCACAGTGACCCAGGAAGTCCTGGCTAATCTCCCCATTCACCCTCCTGTCTCTCACACACCTTCAGTCATCCTTCCCACAATATCTCTCTGACTTGCTCTTCACCTACTTTAATTTTTTACTCAATGTTGTAATGTCATCTACTTTTTATTCTCTTTCCTTATTAAACCAGATGACTCAGAGAAAGTTATTTGGCCTGTTTTATGGAGTGACTGTCATGGAATAAATAAATAATTACTCAATATGTATTGACTAGATATGTAGATAAATAAGCATGTTATTTAGCACTGTGCTTCAAAGAGCTCACCGTGTACCTGCCCTGGAGTAGGTTCCGAGTCCTAGAGACCCTGTAGAACAGAGTAGACTCACCACCCTGTGCTTTCTTCAAGACTTACAGCCTGGCTCTCACAGAGCAGCCCAGCGCTGAGGCACTGCCCTCCGAGGGCGCCTTCCCATGCTCATTAGGCAGTTGGATTTAAATCTCCTAATGCTCATCTGTGAGAACAGTGAGATCGAAGGACTGCCCAGTTGAACTGCCCAGGTAAGGAAGAGGCATTGAGCGTTTTCAGGTTGAGGCTCCTGGCAGACTTGGACGTTTATTGACACTCTGAAAAGAGCTTTGTAGCATTACAGGAGCAAGGTAGAGACCAGAGGATGTCCTCACTGACTAATTGTTTCTTGAGCCTTTGTAACCTGTTAACTTTGTTTAAACCCTGTAACTCTACGAGAATTATCTGCGTGGCCATTGTAATTATTGAAACTAACTGAAAAAGTAGAGAGCTCTAGGAGGGACAGTTGGTGTCATAATTGGTGGGAAAGGTGGAGGGTAGGCCATGCCTGAACCCAGCCTCATAGCAATAGTTCTCTGCTGATGGTGATGTGGAATTTGTGTTCCTTTCCCCTTGTGCAATCAGAGGAGGGAAGATGTGGCCCCTCCACAGTTCTCTGTACACACTTCTATCTGCTGAGTAGGGAAAAATATCTTTGTTATTTTTCTGCTCAAGTCTCAGCACCCAGCAGAGGACATGGTCTATAAAAGAGACTCCACAGTGACATCACATGTTTGCCCTGCCGATGATCCCCCTGTCATGGGTCTAACGTCTCTTCTCTGACATTTCCATTTTTTACTAACAGTCACAGTAGGGTTGGTTTTGGCGGAGAAAGTTTAGAATTATAAGGAAACCCCAACTAGGAACATGTGAGGCATGTTTGCCAGTGGTGATGAGTAGCTCTGATCTCCTTCCCTGCTTTTAATGCCATGAAACCCATGTCCCGCCTTTTCTTTCCTCTGCCCTGCTTCCAGAGAGGCAGAGAACGCTACAGAGAAAATCACTCTTCCATCCCGGAAATGCGGTCTTAGAAGATCAGTGGGGTGTGAGGCAGCCCTTCGAAGGGTGTATGCTCTGGTGCTGGACAGGAGGAGGGGGAGAAAGGAGCTGAACAAAAGGAAAAGGATTCAAGGGAAATAATAGCAGGAAGGAGGCCCTCTAATCTGCCGCCTTCGCTCCCTCTCTCAGCCTTCAAGCAGTCTTAACTGAAGACGTCCTGTTTCAGATGTGCTTTCTGTGTGTATAATGGGAGAGCTCCATGGGCACAAATGGGATTTCCCCCATTACTGGAACACTTTCTCACAGGTTTTAATAAGAAAAAAAGTTATATGCATCTGAGAAATCTATTCTCCAGATAACCCATCCTCTAAAAGCCATTCCGGAGCCACCTGTTTGGTCGTAAGGATTGACACGATGCTTGATGGCATCTACATCATCATTTTCTGGTGCTGAGAAATGAGGTTCCTCAACATCTTTCAGTTGTGCCCTTGGTGGCTCCAGGGACTTAGGACACCGCAGGTGTCACTGAGCAGAGCTACCTCAGAAGGGTTCTTGGCTGTAATCATCATCAGGCAGATCACCAGATGGTCATTAACACCCCCCCCCCCCCCCCCCCCCCCCCCCCCCCCCCACGTTATTTTATGCCCATGTTTTTAAGTCTGCTTTTTCAAAAGAAAATAGGCAACTCGATTACAATTTCAGAAGTAATTGTGTGAATTCAGAAGTATGGGTGTGAATCAGGCAATAATTTTAAGTTTCGCCAGCTTAAAAAAAATGTAGATAGCAGTGGCTGGAACATACTATGCTCTACCTAAGTGTTGGTTAAATAAATAGAAACTGACAAGGATGAACAGTACAAAGATATGATGGGGTTTTATTTTCCCTCTGGCCATTCTTCCGTCAGAAAATAGCCATGCTCCCAGATACCTTTGCCTTCTATTCTCAGAACGCTAAGCTCTAAAGTTGTTTGCTGTGAGAAGTTTCGACTACCACTTTGTACTTACTCCGAAGGTATTCTCTACATGAATCTTGCTTCATTTTTCAAGATGAAACCTAACCAAAATATTTCCCTACTGTTCAAGAGGGAAAATTCACTGTTGTGAATTTATTTGAAGTGGCTGTTACCAAGCATAATGAACAAGGAAGCTTACCGTGAAAGCCAAGTTTCTTGATTGCATTCAGATTTCATTGTTTTCCCATCCAACATCACCACCCTTACACTGTGCTGGTATGCTGGTAGAGTGTGCGCTGCTCAAGCAGTATAGTCAGTGATTTCCACATGTAGTCCATATTGGCCTCATGTCCTCGATCCTTTCAAGTGTTCATCTCCTGTTTGCAAGGAGCTCTGGATGACAGAGATGAGACATCCTGTTATTCAAAGGACCACTGTACACATTTCTGGTAATATCTCTATGATATGTTTCACCGAGAAACAGAGCTGTTTTGTGTTCACTACAGCAGGGGCACCATTTTGGCTCTACCTGGTCTATGTTTAGCTAGTAAGTAAGGAAGTTTTCTCTGGATCTTGAGAGAACATTAGAATTTGAACTCAAATTCCACTTTTTCCCATTTCTAGCTCTGTAGCCTTCGACAGGCTGGATAAATTCTGTAATACTGTCAAATGTGTAAAAAGAGTAAGAGTAGTACTAGCCCCATAATACTTTTGATGTCATACAGGTTAATCTTTGCAAGGAATCAGAGCAATGACTTCAATGTATCATAGAAACCATTGTGAAATTATGATAGATACTGCTTTCTTGCTCACCTCTAATAAAGAAAAGCAAGACCAATTATAAATGCCATCAACTGGGACACTGTAAGGGCTTCCAAAAGTCTGGAGCGGGAGGCAGGGGAGGATTAGAAAGATACTTTTTCCATAAATTTTTTGAAGCCTACTCAAATTAGTGAAGTTGATTCAATAGGTCAGAAAACCAGTCCTGGACTAGAAAATTAGATATTCGGAGGCAGTATGGAACGAGATCCTCAACTGGAATAGCAAAACACAACAAACATTTGTATTAGTGGATTACCATTTCCTAGGGCTGTCGTAACAAAATACCACCAACCTGGTAGCTGGAAATGACAGACACATATTCTCTCAACATTTTGGATTTGGGCAGGGCTGGGTCCTTCTGAAGACTTTAGAAGAGAGTTTGCTCTGTGCCTCTCTTTTAGCTGCTGAGAGCACAGACTTTCCTTAGCGTGCAGATGCACCAAGCCAACCTGTCTGTCTTCACACAGCCTCCGTGCTGCTGTGCCCCTCTCCTCACAGAAGGAAGCCACTCATTGGAACTTGGGCCTACTCTAGTTCGAGGATCATTTCATCTCAAGATCCTAAGTGAATTGCATCCAGAATGAGGTTACATTTGGAAGTTCTACCCTGTTTCCCCGAAAATAAGACAGTGTCTTATATTAATTTTTGCTCCCAAAGATGCACTAGGTCTTATTTTCAGGGGATGTCTTATTTTTCCATGAAGAAGAATATGGTACACATTTATTGTTGAATAAAATAAAAGGAAATGTATTATCTGTATATGGTACGGTAGTAGTTGTCCTGTATATGGTACGGTAGTAGTTGTCATCACAAACCAGCATAACCAGACAAACTGTGAATCCTACAGTATCAAGAATTTCTTGATACTACCATTATTTCCATGTACAACAATCTATGGTACATTTACTCATTTATTCAATGACAGTCATGTCATCATCTTCTGGAACATCATCATAACAATCCAAACCCTTATTTTCGGGGAGGTCTTATTTTCAGGGGGATGCCTTAAATTTCAGCAAGAGGAAAAACTGTAAGTAGGTCTTATTTTCAGGGATGTCTTACTTTCGGGGAAACAGGGTAAGTGGACATGAATTTTGGGGAGGCCTTAGTCAACCCTGTACACTCATGAATACCACACTTCTAAACAAACTACGACATCATTGAACATCTAAATCACTCCTTGAGTGGAGTATTCAAGATGTTACTAAAGCTTTTTAAAAAATCAGGTTTAGAACAGCTCCCATTAGGGACATTCCAGGGTCATTTAATAATCCAATTAAGGCCTGATGGCCAGCAGGGAGGGCAGTTGCTGACGAGCTGCCAGCAAACGTTTGACCTAAAGGTTCTTATCTGAGATGAGAAGAATCTCCACCCCTGCCCAAGCCTCACTCTTCGGCTGACTCAGTGCTAAACTCCCATGTTATTTTACTGACTTTGTAATGACGCTTTTTTTTCAATCAGATACAGCTTCCCAGGGGAAATCAGCACTCGTTTGTGAACATTTAGTTAGGTTTATAGTTTTAATCATAGTTTGAAAACTTTCTCTCACTGGTCTAGTAGTTTGAATCTTCTAGGCACAGCTACCTTTATGTGTTTTTCAAGTGAAGTTTTGTCTTCATTTTTATTCTCGTTAGTATTTGAATTTCGCTGCTCCCAACTTTTAAAATGGCCTGACAGGGAAGGGCATGATGATAAAGTCCAAGTGAGTTTTTTGCTTTGAAGCACATGTAGTGATAGAACCCAGGCAGACGCTGAACAACCAGTGGGTGTCCTTGGGGAAGCCAGTTTTAATGAGTACATGAGATCCCATATAATTCATATAATGATTTATATGTAAATGGGTGTATCTGAAAATCACAAGGGTGCTTGAGGGTATTAAAAAATGTTGTCTTTCATTATAATGTCTAAACATTGCCTCTACCATCTTGTGTACATTATTTATATCTGAGCAAAGGTAATCCCTCCAGCCAGGCGGTGTCTGAGTTGGCGTGCATTACAACTGCATAACATTATCCCGATACTTAGTGTTACAAAATGTATTCTCTCTTGAAGTTCCTGAGGGTCAAGAACCTGGGCAGCTCTGCTGTAGGGTCTCTCGTGAGATTGCAGGTAGACTGCTGGCGCTGGCGGGTCTTCCCACACTCACTCTTGTGACTGACTGCTGACAGAGGCTTTTGTTCCTTATGTCACGGGCCTGTCCTGTCCCCCAGTGTGAGTGCTGACGGAGAACAGGCATCGCTGATTTATGATGTAATACTGGAAATGACATCCCTTCCCTTATGCCACTCTGCTGCTGTTGCCCCATAGACTCACTTTGGCTCCGTGTGGGAGGGAACTGGCTGCACAAGGAGTCCGTGTGGCTGTTGGAAGAGTCTTCACCACAGGACTTTTTCATCAAGTCTCTCATGCGAGACTTCCTCAGAGTGAGTGATCGGAGAGAGAGCAGCACGCAAGACAGAAGCCATGTATACTCGAAGTGATGCACCAACACTTCTGCTCTCTGCCGTTGATGGTCCAGGCTCACCCTGTCTGTACAAAGGCCCATACGAGCGCTTTTGAATGGTGGAATGCCACAGTTGTCAGGTGTCTCAGTTACCTAGTGCTGACTTTAAAGAACAGGCATTTCTTGTCTTACTTTGGGAGGGTCCTATCTGATGGGCATCCTTGGGTTTGCCGGCAAATTGTCACAGGGTTTTCTATGTGTATCGGTTCTGTTTTACAAGATACCATTCAAAAAGGGGTTAGGTTCAGAACCCACCTGAAACAGGGTCACCTTCACAGGTACAGGGGTGAGAAGTTCAACACATCTGTGGTAGTTACACAATCACATGTCAACTTGAGGATATTATGAGTGAAAGGGGCGGAATCTAGCCTGTCAATCAGGTTATAGCCAATGATGCCTTTGTGTGCATGGCCTTCTCATGAGGATTCTGGGAACTTCCTCTTTTTTCTCTCTGTGGAGGAGGACCATACTCCTTCTCTCTGCTTTACATTCCTGTTGACAAAGCCACATGGAGCCACCCTGATGGCAAACAGATCCCTGGAGATGCTTCCACCGCCATTGGATCCACAAGACTTTTCACCCACTGGCCTGTAAACTTCCTGCATTCAGTATCATTACATGTGCTGCGTGAGTCTGAAGAGGAATCCATAGGCTAATATAGAAATGGACTTGATCTGGACTGGGCTGGGATGTTTCCTTAATCTATAATTACTATTTGATATAGAGCTCTTTCCTATACATACACGAGGCTCTCTGCATTTGTTCCTCTGGTCCAACAGAATTAACACAACATCTTTTTAGGGGACACAACTCAGTCCATAACATGTAAGCAGTCAGATGTTCCTTGCCTCGAGCTGCCACGTGAGTAGAATGAAGGCTCAAAAGGGGGAATTGCTCACTCAGGTCCAGCCAGCCATGAGAGTGATTCCACTTAGTGCTAAGCTCGAGCTTGCTTCTGCAAACTCTTCATAATCTTCCAGTGCAGGCTTGTACCCTGCAAGGTACCCTAACCATGGGGGTGACACCAGGAGACAAAATCCACAGGACCACTGTCATATAAAAATAAAGCCACAACGTTACATAAGCATAGCTCAGGAAGTTGGAAAACTTAATGATGTCTTTGTTCATGGTTTTGGTGGTTTCGCTGCCCCCTAACAGCATCGGGTCTGTTTTTCTCTCTCGTTACCTTCTAGGCCACCATCAGATCAAGCAAGGGACCTGTGAGGTGGTCGCTGTGCACAGATGCTGCAATAAGAACCGTATTGAAGAACGGTCCCAAACGGTCAAGTGTTCCTGCTTCCCAGGGCAGGTGGCTGGCACAACTCGGGCACAGCCATCTTGTGTTGAAGGTAAGACCTTTCTGGCCCCTTTCTCAAATATTTCAAAAGGACTGAAAACTACCAAGAACCTCCTATTTTGCCTTTGCAACTCAAGGGCTCTTAGGCTGTTGTCATTTAAAAGCAGACATGGTTAAACCAACAAGATTAATTCTTGTTGAATAAGTTAAGTCTCGATGAGAGATGTTAATTGAGATATGAGTAGATTCTTATTCATCCACCTGTCTCTTCAAATCTCACTCATCCCCAGGGTTTTCTTAAATATGCTTTGTGTAGTCTTATCCTCCATTGCATCATTCAGTAGCTTCTGGTTTTTTTCCCTTCTCCTTTCCCCTTCATTTCTAGTTTAATGTTTTAATAAGTACTTAAAAGCCATCACTTTTGCTATTGTGGACTCACCCTGCCTCTGTAGAATAACTTCCCTGAGAATGGGTTGGGATCATATATTATTAGTCTTCAAATCCCATAGCAGAACCCTGGGTGGGTGGTTTAAAAAAATGAATGAAAGTTGATGGTTGTAGGTGAAGGCTTGGGATTGATCCTTTTTGATGTCCCTGCCTCCTTCCAGCAGACACCTTGTTAGAAGTAAGTGTCAGTCCCCAGGGGGCACAGATACACAATGTTAGTCTGCTAGCAGTTTCTCTACATTGGCAAAATGCTCTTTAAAATGAACATACCATGGATCTAATGCAGATCTAAAGGTCAGCATCAACACACAAACATAACTCCAGATCAATAGTAATAGCTGATTTCCCACCTCCTTTACCAAACACACACACACACACTCCCCAAATAGTCAAAAGTGGTATGCAGATTTTAAGTGCCTTTAGAAGCAGGAAGGAAACTGGACATTTTCAGGTCTACAATTTCTCATCCAAAACCCTAGGGGCCAAATATGTACCTGAATTGATATTTTGAGTACATTTTAGAAGGATGAGAGCCCAAGTGACACAGTGGCTGACGGTCTCCTATCAGTGGTTCAAACCCACCAGACGCTCTGCACGAGGAAACGTAGACTTGAAAACGCAATGGGGGCGGTTCCGTTCTGTCCTGGGTCCCTGGGAGCCAGAGTCTACTGTGGCTTCGGCTTATTGTGTTGTTAACGAAACCTACTGTGCTTTCTGGCAGCACCCATAGTCACATATTTCTGCAGTGAAATTCATGAATATTCATGTAGAATGAGATAAGGCAAAATAAAGATCCTCATGTTCATATAACTCAGCTTTTGCTGCTTCAAAATAATGTTTTCTATGTTTGGAGTTTTGGGACTTAGGAATTGTAGATAGACTGTGGACCTGGACCTGTGAAAGCTAAAGAGCTTCAGCACTGTTAAAAAAAAGGCATTTAAGGAAAGCATTAATTTAAGTTCATCCCCATGCCATTTCCATCGTTTAGGGGTCCACACTTCACTGTGCCAAGTTTATTACTCCTATCCTTCCATTCTCTCTCCTGTAGCCTTCTATGAAAACAAAACTGGCTGTGGCCCTTTCCATATGTAAAACGCTGGCTTCCCGCTGTCTTTAAGATAAAAATTCAAATTCTATACCATCCGGTATAACTTTGCCCCTACCCATCTTTTGTGTACGTAATTCCCCCTCAAACTTCCAGTCGAAGACTTTAATTCTATTTTGTTGTCAGCACGTGTTGACTGTGTCCCTGTTTGATAAGACTATCCGCAGATTTAGGGCAGGGTCTTCCTGTATCTTATTTACCCTCCCAATTGTCAGTGCTTCCAACTCCTGGCAATGCTGAATGTGTCAAGAGTAGCACTGTGCTCTGCAGGGTTATCCCTGGCGAAGGTAGCTGATGCTGAAATAAAGGCTCAGGGAATGAAGGTACATAAATGAACTTTAGCACAGTGGAGAGTTAACTCACCACAATAGGGTATTAAAGATAATGACTCTGAGTTTACTTCTGTAGGTTAGAATATTTTCTAAAGGAATTTATGAATTGTAGCAGATGTGTACTTGTTCTAGAGTCTTGGATATGAAAGGTCATTTAGTGCTATCTGAAAGGTATGGGTTGCTATTCATATGTCCTCAAAGATGCTAATATCTTTTACTAAACTGCCTTGTTTTGTATTTTATAAATGAGCAGAATACCTTCTGGCCACCACCCTAGAGGAAGCTGCATTTATCTGTTTTAATTTTTTTCTACATGTTTGCTTGTTTTACACAAATGGTATGGCACTGGACATTTCTTAATCCAGCTTGCTTTATTCTATCAATATTAGAGGAGATCTTTGTGTGCTAAAATATTTAGTTGTAACTCAATCTTTTTAATTACTCCAGAGCATTCTATTGTGTGGCTAAATCTTAATTTCTTTAGTTAATCTTCCACTGATGGACACTTGGTTTTGGTTTTTTGCCACAGACATGACTTGAATTGCCTACTAATTACATGACATCCCTAATGTCACAGAATCAGGGCTTAAGAATGAGTCTTTCGGCATCTGAGTACAGTCTGTCCAGTACTCATGGGACTCTGATGATGGAAATGGTCTCTGAGGGTAACTGATGGAGCAAGTGCTTTGTGGCATCTATGCTACCGAAGGTGGGGGTTCGGTTCAGTCTTGAACAGTCTGCCCCTGGGTTCCTTTTTCTAAAACTCAAAGAGTGTTTTAAAAATCTGCAGGGACAAGGTCGAGGCTCTAGGCTGAAAGGGATGGGCTTTCCTGAAGCGATTCTCACAGCACAGCCGCTGCTACAACTGTCCTGGCTTTTTCTCACTAGTGCACTTTCCAGCTTATTAAGCTTTCATATGAAGCCCCTGTGATGATCATGCATCCGCTGTTTGGATGGGGCCTTGGGGAGGGGGGGTTGTCATGGTGATGAGTTGGGCTGCTAACTGCAAGGTCAGCAGTTTGAAACCGTCAGTTGCTCTTGGGGAGAAAGACGGGATTTTCTGCTCCTGTAGTTACAGATTCAGAAACCCACAGAGGCAGGGAGTTTGGTTTGGGAAGGAGACGAAGACAAATATAAAGACAAATATCTGTAGCCATCCACTGAGACATATTTAAACATGTGCATTTGGCATAAACCTGTGCATGGATGAGCTGGGCCGCCAGTAGCAGTACTTTTTGACTTGCCCTCCTATCGTATGGTAGCTGGCTTAGTTTGCTGGTGGGACAAATTAATTTCCTCACAAATCAGGAGGCTGCCAAGACTCTATCAGTTCTGTGGGGAGTTCTTCGATCAGTGGTTCTCAACCTGTGGGTCACGACCCCTTTGGGGGTTGAATGGCACTTTCACAGGGGTCACCTGATTCATAGCAGTAGCAAAATTACAGTTATGAAGTAGCAACGGAAATAATCTTATGCTTGGGGCGGGACACCACCACATGAGGAACTGTCCGAAAGGGTGGTGGCATCCGGCAGGGGGCGATCACCAGGTGCCATTCATCGCTGGCTCAGACGGGGCTAGGTTGAAGACCCAGGGCTTCATTAACATAACCAAATCCACGGCTGTACAGTGGTGACCCTGCAGGGCAAAGTCTAACCGCTGAGGATGCAAATCTTTCTCCCACAGAAAGACAGCTGGTGGTATTGAACTGCTGACTTTCCACCACCATGACCCACTCTAGTTCCCATCTATCCACTTATGGTTGGAGGATGCGATTTAATCCATAACAATAGCCATGGGTAGCTACTGTGGTGCCAATATCAATTTTTAAAAATTCATTCCTATGGATGTGAGGCTTGCACTCAATTCTAGCCCTAATCTAAGAACACTTAGTTCTGTGACGTAGCCCTACTTGATCCTCACTTTTCATGAAGATCTGATTGCTAATCAGAGTGTAGTGAAGAAGCCAAATGGAGCATGGCTATCAGAAAAGAATAGCCTCTGGGTCTTACAGGCTTGTCTTCACACATGCAGCCCTAAGGGAGGCATGAACTAAGTCCACACAGAAGGGGCACATCAGCCTGTGTGATGCAAGGATTGTAAGTAATATAATCCAGAGCTAAAGGCGGAATGGCATCAACGCTTTAATTGTGAACACCTGGTTCTCAGGGGCCCCACAGAGATTGCCTCTTGTGAGTGCCCTGTGACGACAATCCAGGGATGTGAAGCACCTTGCTGTCGGATAGCACTGTAGAGCCGACGGTGGCAGATGTCTCACTCTCTGCCATCCAGTCAGTGCTGACTCAGAGGAACCCTATAGGACAGGATGGAACTGCCTTTGTGGGTCTCCAAGACTAACTCTTTATGAGTACAGAGCCTTGTCTTTCTCCCGTGGGCTGGCTGGTGGTTATGATTTGTCTAGTCACTGTTTTTTTTCCAACGGATTTTCTGTATAGAATATGAAATTCAGAATAGGTAGACCTAAAGAGACAGTAACTGGATTAATAATTACCTAGGGGTTGGGGGAAATGAGGAGTTCACAGCAATCAGTAGGAGAAGTATTCTAAAATACTGGTGAGGATTGTACAACTCTTAATATGATTGACTAAATTGTAGAAGTAGATGCCAATAGAACCATTTAAAGAAAAATTTATTCCAGACTTGTTAGGCTCATTTGGCTAGACTCCTCAGTATTGGACAGGCAGTTTTATATAAACGTGTGATTTTTGTCTGAGGTTTTGTGATGATGTGCATTCAAGTCACTGAGGGGGTAGAAGTTGCAGTTTAGGTTTCAGATCGGACCGCAGTTTGCTTTCATAGCCTCCAGATCGTCCTTTCTTATCTGAATATGCTTCCATTAGGGATTTTTAGCTTTACCTGCTTAATCTTAATCCCATAATAATTATGCAGTATCATGCAGCTAATTGGCATGTGGGAAGATCTAGTCTCTGCTGCTATGTTCTTATCTTATTTGTCAATAAGAATAGAGAGGGCCCGAAAATGTAAAACTCACTTGAATTTACATTTAAATGAAAACAAAGGCAGAAGATGTTAGAGCGGAGCACTAATTAATGTTGACATAGAATTGAAATATCCTTATGCATTTTTGTTAATCTACATCAGAGATATTTATCCAGTGTTTTCATCAGTCAAATGGAGAAAAATTGGCTGTTTTTTTTTCTCCAACAAAACTTTAACTCAGGAAAACCCCTAAATTATTGACATGGGCCAATGGCATACTTTTGGAGTTTGAACCTCCGGATACCTGAGGGAGCCTTGGAAGCATGGTGGTTTGAATGCATTAGCTGAGCCCACAGGGACAGTTCTACTCTGTCTTAGAGGGTTGGTTCTATGCTTAGTTGGGTCATGAAACAGGTAACTGCCTAACTGTTTTTGAATTGTCTGATGCAAGGCTGTTTGTGTGGTAGAAACTATCCTACATTTTGTCAAAATACAGTTCAGCAGGGATAATGGTGAATGGGTTTTTATGGGATAATGTAGAATACAATAAAAGTGAATACTATCTAAATATAGGGGTTAAACAAGATTAGTAACACTAAAAATAACAGGAATTTCTAAGCCAGTGGTTCTCAACCTTCCTAATGCCATGACCCTTTAATACAGTTCCTCTTGTTTTGGTGACCCCAACCACAAATTTATTTTTGTTACTAAAGCATAGTGATTAATCACAGGAACAATATGTAATCATATAAGTGAAATGTTGTCTTGAAGCATGGCATAGCATGGATATAGTCTTCACGCTGGGTACTTGTATGTGGGCGGACCCTCCTGGAGACAACGAATAGAGGAGTGGTGCCTTAGTTCCTAAGACCATGGGAAATACGTGTTTTCTGATGGTCTTACGCAACCTCTGTGAAAGGGTTGTTTGACCCCAAAGGTATGTAGACCCACAGGTTGAGAACCACTGTTCTAAGCTGTATGAAGTTTTCTGATGATGCCTGGATTTGCTTAGTGAGGGATAAGCGTGATTGCTTATACCACCGTGACTCGTATGGCTGTATAGACTTGGGGTGTTGCTTTAAATGTCCGTGCCACCTAAAAGGAGCAGCAGCATTTCTCAGGGTGGGGTGTCAGGGGATTGACAGGGAGGATTACTTTACAATTCATCAAGTTTTAATTTTGTACGTTTCGGTCTGTTGCCAAAGCAAAACTTGCATCGGACATTTTTGAATCAGGCAAGGATGACTTTTCCTCAAAAAGCACAGTCGTAAGAATTAGGCAGACTCCAGTAGGAGGAGTCCCAGTGGTGCCATGGTTAAGACCTTGGCTGCTCACCACAAGGTCAGTGGTTGAAATTTACCCAGTACTTCTGAAGGAGAGCGAACTGGTGAGCCACTCCATAAAGATTGCAGTCAAACCCTTGGGACAATTCCTCTCCACCACAAGGGGTCACTATGAGCTGGAAGTGTCTTCTTGACATTCAACAAGGGAAAAGGGAGGAGGAAGAACCATTGTAGTGTGAGGTTCATATGCAAAATGAGAAGCTAGGTTAGTTCATAAAATAATCCTAACCCACAATAAGCCATCACCCTGGGCATATGTGCTCCTAAAGGGACCTATCAAGGAATTCAGTCCTAAAATGTGACTTAATTGGGGACTTCTAGCCTTCTCATCCCTCTATCACCCAATTACTTCGTTTGCTCCCCACTCTTAAATGTTCTATACTTCCTCTCCCCTGTATCTAGGTTATACTAGACAAAGTTGAATTTTACTAGAACCCTTCAATGAAAGGAAGGAGCCCTGGTGGCATCCTGGTATGCGCTGGGCTGCTAAGCACAGAGTCAGCAGTTAATATATACAGACAATCCCTCACTCTTGTGCGCTTTTAGAATGGGTATTGCCCTCGGGTCTCTTAGGATCCATGTGGACTTGTCATACTGGCCAATTCCCCTACATTTATTTGATTAAAAACTGTTCCAAGTGAAGACTTAATACTCTCCACTCAGCTCAAAATGAGTTTTATAACCCAAAACAAATGTTTCTTAGGGCAGTGTTATTAATGATACCTAGTAGGTCAAGGCATGTTGGGGCACCTCTCCACAACGAAGAATTAGGTTATATGTTGAGCAAAGGAAACAAACATAATGTCCAATGAAATGACTGCCCTAGTATCATAGGAGTAATGACTTGTCAGGGGCTGTTGAGCTGAATTTTGACTCATGGAGGCCTCACATGGGATACAACTATCCCGTAGGGTTTTCTGACTAATCTTTATAGGAGCAGATCACTAGCATTTTACCTAGCAGCTAAGCATTTCATTGATGCACCACTAGTCCTCCTGAGGATCTGTGATAAAGTAAACGCATTGCCATCAAGTCAACCCTGACTTGTACTGACCCGATTCAGGGTAGATAATGTGGTGTCGACTTGTGAAGGGGTGGAGTCTGGCCTGTCAATTGGGTCACGGCTTGATGATCTCATTTGGAGGTGCCAAGGAGAGAAGTAGCTCACTGGAGGCCAGATACAGACTCTGTTCATATTCCTGTTCACATTCCCCATGGAGCTAGACTGATAGAACCAGAGCCCTAAAGCTGGAGGAGCCATGTGGAGACCCCTTGCCAGCACTGAGATGCTTCTACCACCACTAGATCCATAAACTTTGCACCCACTGACCTGTGACCTTGCTGCCTTGGGTGTCATTGGATGTGTTCGTGAGTCTGAAGAGGAACTTATAGACTGGTATTGGACATGTGGGCTAATGTCGGACTTGAGCTGGACTGGCTCGGAAGTTTTCTTAATATACAGTGCTCTTTGATATAAAGCTCTTTCTTATGCACTTATGAGTGTCTATGAATTTGTTTTTCTTGTCTACCCAGACTAGCACAGTTTCCAAGACTATAGTTCTTAAATGGGAGTAGAAAGCCCCATTTCTCTCCCTCAGAGTGGCTTCGAGCTGCTAACCTTTCAGATCTGTGATAGGAGCTAATTATTTGGCATTTGAGCAACTACCAACGTTGATAAAACCCACCAGGGGCCCTCATGTTACACCTATGTGCTGTGTGAGATGGCAGCGATCTGAGAAGACAAGCCTGGCCCACTGAAGATCAGGCTCCCTCCGCCCTGCTCAGAACTGTAATGTGAGGAACGTGCAAACAAGCAAGAGATTCCTTAAAAATAAAAACCTTAGCACTCTAAATATTGCTCGTGTGCCTCTTATCTGAGTCAGGTTGGTATAGAAACAACAGGTACTATCAGTTGGCAGGGCTTTCCACTTAGCTATCTTAAAAGTTAATACATAGCTTATGTTAATGAAAAATGCAAGAATCTTAAAATAGTATTCGTAAGAGCCAAACTAAAGGCATTAAAATCCCAGAGCATATTTGTGTGACCACTTCCCCCCAAATAAATATTCAGGGAAGATGTTTCCTTAATCTCCTTGTTCGTAGTTTCAGTGTAGAAGTAAAAATTTTAGCAAAGCCTGAACTCTGTGTTAATACAGCTCAACTAAGTCAACAGAAGGGAGACGAGAACTGAGCCAGTTCTAGTCTAATTTGAAGGTGGGCTGATTGAAAGGATAAGACATACAAAGGCCAATAGAAAAAAGAAGCAGCAGAATTGCTAATTGAACTCATTGCTACGACGTCGATTTCAACCCTGTCGGATAGCGTGGAAGTGTGCCATCGGGTTTCCAGGACTGTAAATCTTTATGGAAGCACACCGCCTGAGAAGGTGGTGGGTCTTCCCACCTTGTGAGTAGCAAGCAGCCTGGTGCTTACCCATGGCATTGCCAGGATTTCTTGAATTGGTCGTGCTAAGCCCTAGGAAACCGTTTAGTATGTACTGGTTGCATCCGTAAACCCTGGGTTGGCAGCTTGAAGACTTGGAACTTTTTTTAAAAATAAGGATTTTTATCTTAAAAATAGAAGTGACAAGATACTTTCTCATTTAAAGTATATTATGCTATTTTGTAACAAGAAAAAAAAGCCTCCTACAAACTTATTTCCTGTGGAGACGAGGCTCTGTTAAGTAGGCAGATGTTCTCAACGGTTATTTTAATAGAATCCTGCTTCTGGGCCTTTCCCCTCGGCTCTCAGCTGGGCTCAGTATGGGCTCGAAGCCTCCACGTCTGATCTGCTTAATCACCTGATTCACTGATAAGGTCACCCCGAGTCGTGCATCTTCCATCACTCCTGAACCCATAAAGGAATGGAAAACTTTTATTTTGGTGACTGGGGGGGCTCCTTTGATGTCTCTTTCCTGCAAGAACCTTTGCTATTAAATCGTGCACAAAAGAACTCCATCACGGACGAAGGGGCTGCTTCTGGGGTGCCTAATTTAATGCATTATTCTGAAGGATAGCAAAATAAAAAATCATTTTCCTAATAGAAATATTTAAAATCCTAGAGCAGCTTGCTGTTTTAAATAGGGGTGGAGAAATGTTATGAATCACATATTTTTCAATTAAATGAAGGAAAATTGGTTTTAAAAAAGCCACTAATAATAATAGTGAGAGTTTGCTCTTCTGTCTGATTCCCTAGCACTTCCTGAGTAGCAGTTCAAACCTCAGGAGAAAGATTTACCGCCTCCCAGCCGTCCCGGGGGTGGCGATGAGGTGCAACGGACCGGGGATGGGACAGTTGAGTGCTGGGCTGCTGACAGGTTGGAGGTACCCGGCCCCGCAGCCCTGGGAAGAAAAGCATCCGCGAGCTGGCTGCTCCCAGCCTTCGCCCTGCAGCTAGCGCTGCGTGGGGCTTGGATGACGAGACTTGGGAAGGCATCAGGGCGGCCATCGGGTCGCACTCTTGAGAACAGACGAGTTCCCTTCCATGCTTTCTGGCTGCCTCTGGCCCTCCCTCACGAGCTGCTCGGCTCAAGTGATGTCCCTGTGTGCAGGCCAAAGATCCCAGGGCCTCCAAGAACTGGTTTGGGTTTGCCGTTTCACGCTGCCTTCATTTCCTGTGTATTTCTCTAAATCCTGAAACGAAGTGTAGATTTTCTGTTTCCCTCCGCTCGGTTTAGCTTTTGTCGTCAGCATTTAACGGAATGCTAGCCCTCTCCTGCTGGAGAGCTGAGAGCTTCTGATTCACATTCTGCTTCCTCGTGGGGAAATTTTTCTCGTTCAGCTGCCTCTCTCTCTGTCCCCAGTTCGCCCATCAGTCCCTGTCAAGTGACTGTGCCAGACACTGGGTTTCCCCTGACTTACCTTAACCGCCTTCCTCGGAAAATGTCCCTGACTCCCACCTTGTGACAAATCAAGTCTAATCTTGAGGTGGCCTCGCAGGCCTGCATTATCATCTTCTACCACCCCCCCACCCCCCCACCTGCCAGGGCTTCTTTCAAGCCTTCCATGTAGCACTGTCTGCCTCGGCTCAGGAGCACAGAGTCTCCGCTGCGGAGGAGGGGAGGCACGTCCATGCTCCCTTGGTCAATATGTGCTTCGCTTTTAAACTGAGGGCTGGGCACCGAACTCTCTCTTCTTTAGACTCACTCCAGACCGGCCCCAACTGTGCTGAGCATGCTGCCAATGATGAACACTATGGAGGACCCTCGCCAGCACTTCACAAATACGGTTTTAAAATCTGATATAGTGCATTAGTCTAGGTACTTTAGTTTTACATAAAGGTTAAGTGCGCATCAAGAAAACATCCCAATCCAGTGCTGCCAAAGCCCACAAGTCCAATATTAACCCATATGTCCGACAGCAATCCACAAAGACCTCCTCCATCTCACAAAACACACTATGATGCTGACTGCAGGAGGAGAGCGGAACCAGTGAACGTGTAAGCATCTCAGTGCTGGCAGGGGTCTGCTTCCTCAGAGCACCTGCTGGTTGGAACCATTCTTGAGGTTAGAGTCCACTGCCTTACCCAACGGCACCACCAGGGGTTCCTGATGAAGGGCAGGGGGTACATGAAGCAAATGTCTTCTCCTCGTGAAGCCTGCTTTTTGGTGGCGATGACAGAAAGCATCTCTGAAGTCAGGCTCCTCACCCTTACTGTTGGAATCGTTCATCTGCTGGCTGCTCAGTGAAAGGTCCGCTGTTCCTATTCCACCGAGCAGCTTTGCTAGAGAAAGCCCTCACGTGGCACACGTGAGGTCACTGGATCACTATGAATCAAAACAGACTCGCATCGCTACAGTGGGAGTAAGAAACAGTGTGAATGAGTCTCAGGCAATCTGCCCTTTGTTTTCCAGCCTCCATCGTGGCTCAGAAGTGGTGGTGCCACATGGATCCCTGCTTGGAAGGAGAAGACTGTAAAGTGCTGCCCGACAACTCAGGTTGGTCCTGTAGCAGTGGCAATAAAGTCAAAACTACAAAGGCAAGTATAGCCTAAGAGCACAACTCTAATTTACAACTTCAGCACACAGTGGGAACGACGGGCTGCCTGCCTTAGACTGCCGTGGAGAAGACATTATTTTGTGTTGATAAACTGGACTTCCTCTAGGCTTGTGACAAGGTAGTGGCCCCCTTTGTGTCAGATTTTATGGCTCAGTGATTTGGTGGGGACACTTCTTACTGGAGGCAGGGCCACTAAATTCATTGTCCCAGCTTCATGAGCTTGTTTTAGAGTGAAGGTTTCGGAGTTGACAGGGCAGTCTATCAACACACCAGGGCAACAATGATACACCGAGGTGGAAGTACCTGCTGCTTTAAAGGAAATGTGGTGGTAGAAGATTCCAATTCAAAGCTCAGGAGCTAACAGTTTCTTCACCTCCTAATTCTACCTACTCATGCATTCATTCAGCCAGAAACCTAGTTTCTTCCTCTTCTCCCCATGTCCAACAATTACTTCATCCCAAGGCCCTCCAGCACTGTGTCACCACACTAAAACCCCTGTCCAGTCTGCCAGTGTGTCTCCCCTTGACTTTGCCACGTGCTTTTGCTCCGTTATTTCCTAGTTAATGATTATTTCTTCAAGGAGTCCTTTCCTGACTGCTTAATAAGTCCTGTGTCTCTGAGCGTTACCTCCTGTTCCATGGTTTCCATACTCATTTGGTTAATACTAGAGCTTTCTATGAGGGCACAGTCCTGTGCCAATTTTTAAAAATTTATTTATCTATCTACTTTTTTAATCATTTTATTGAGGGCTCATACAACTCTTATCACAATCCATCCCACTGTGTCAAGCACATTTGTACATTTGTTACCATCATCACTCTCAAAACATTTTCTTGCTACTTGAGCCCCTGGTAGCAGCTCCTCATTTTTTCATGTCTTGCACTATGGTGTCTCCCTTGACCCACTTTTCTGTTGTCCATCCCCCAGGGAGGGAGTTATATGTAGAGCGTTGTGATTATCTCCCTCTTTCTTCCCCCACCTTTCCCTTCCCCTCCTGCTATTGCTACTCTCAATATGGGTCCTGAGGGGTGTATAGGTCCTGGATTCTTCCTGTTTCCAGCTCTTATCTATACCTGTGTACATGCTCTGGTCTAGCTGGATTTGTAAGGTAGATTTGGGGTCATAATAGGGGTGGGTGGTAAGAAAGCATTAAAAAACTAGAGGACAGTTGTATGTTTCAACGGTGCTGTACTGCACCCTGATTGGCTCATCCCTTCCTTGTGACCATTCTGTGAGGGGATGTCCAATTGTGTACAGATGGACTTTGG
>NW_022103928.1:11069062-11071405 GCF_000313985.2 Echinops telfairi
TGCCTCCTAGTTCATTCCTCTATTCCGTTTTACTTTCCTCTTGCCCCACTATCATGTTCGGCCTTCATTCGGGTTTCAGTAATTACTCTCGGTTACCTTATCCTTGATCAAGCCCTAACAGGCATCCTACGTCCTCCTCACTGTCCATTTTAGATCACTTGTTTCCTTTCCCCTCTCCCGTGCCCCACCTGGAACCACCGTTCCCATTGTTTTCCCCTCCGAATTGTTTATCCCGCCTGTCTTATCTAGATAGATATGAAGAGACACTTATAAGCACAAAAACAAGGCAGAGCAAAAGAAAACAAACCAAAAAACGGATGACAAAGAAAAGCCTATAAATAGTTCAAGGTCTGTTTGTTGACCTTTAGCAGTGTTTTCCGGTTGAGTCAGATGGGGTGCCATGTTCTAGCTCCAAAGTCTATTTTTGGTATTCCCAGAGCACTTCATTGCTTTGCTCCCCTTGATGCTCTGTTGCATGCCCTGAGCATTTTGCCCAAGTGTGGTGGGGTCAGGCACAATTCCCACACTGTGCCTCCATTGTCGTCCTCCATAGCGCTATGGGTCAGTGAGGGACGTCGTGTCTCATGATGGGGCTGGCCCTATGGTCCTCTTTGTGCATTGGCTGCTCTGAGCAGGTAAATATATGATCTTCTGGGTTTGGTGGGCCAGGATGTGTTACACCCTCTCTCTCCTTCCCACTTCGTTTGCTCCTGTGTGGTCTGATCAGACACGCCCCTCTCCCTGAGCTATAACTTCAGTGCTGTCCTCTGAAGTGAATTCTTCTTGGGGGAGAGGAGGTGTCCACTTAGTTGGGATTGGGGCTGGCCCCTCAGACCTCTCTATTGGTTCCCAGTTTCATGCTGGCATGTTGCACTCATGTCTTGGAACATGGTGCTGAAGACTTGTCCCCCTCTTCCTTACCTGTGGAGATAATAAATAACACCCTCCCCTTGGGTGGGTTAGTGCCCTGTTCCCCCACTACCAATGCCTCTTTCTCTCTTTTTTCTGTTTTCTTTTCCCATCCTTTTTAGTTTGCTACCATATGTATCCATGGATTTGGTCTGGTCCCTGCCATACTACCTGGACCCCACCCTAGGAATGTATGTATACAGTAGCTTTTTCCCTACATCACTTTTGCACTTTTAAGCTTATCTCAGCGGACTCATGTTGAACATGTCCTTTTGTGCTTCCTGTGGCTATTTTTTGTACCTTGGTATCCTGGTGGCACCTGAATGCCTCTTTAACTATTTCTTTAAATAAAAATTAGTAGGCCAGAAGCCATTCTGGGATGCTTAGAATTGGGCATCCTCTGTGCTGTGAATCTTTAGGAATAAAATACACAGTGAATAGTTTCTTGCCTTGTTTACCCCTTTATAAATATTTTGAATGACTGCTGAACAGTTGTTGAAAATGAATGAGAACTCTACTGTAAAAGCTAGCAAATTCTCTTATTTTTTTATTTGAGATACCCTTTTCCTCTTTTTATAATAGTTTTATTTATTGACATATCTTACACAATTCAGTATATCCATTCACATACAATTCTGCTGTTCAGCCCCAACGAGTGGGGTTGTGCAGTTATCAATGCTGTCAGCTCCCAGTTCCTCCCCTTCCCTCCTTCTCTTCCTGTACCTTCAGGGAGCCATTATTCCTGTTGCTATTTCTGCAGGGTTATCTGTCTTGACTTTCCTGTACTGAACAATCTTAAATATGCAAACTAACATATGTAGATCTAACATGATTAATGAGGTAAAACAAATAATAGCCTTAAGAGTAAGCAGAGGAAATATTAAATAATTAGCAGATAATTATGTGGCTCATCAGTGTATACCACACCCTGGATTTATCATCCTTTCTGTGTGACCCTTCTGAGAGGGGCTGTCCAATTATGTGGCAGGTGAGTTTTGTGTCTCTACTGTATCCATGTCTCTGAACTTCTGATTCCTCTTTCCATCAACACCTCGTGATCACACAGGCTGGGGTGCTTCTGCCATGTGGGCTTTATTGCTTCCCTGCTAGATGGCCACTTGTTTAATTACAAGCCTTTAAGACCTCAGATGCTATGTCTTTTAATAGCTGGGCACCATCACATTGCTTGCTTCCTTCCATAATTTTATTGGGGGCTCATACATTATCATTTCAAAACATTTTCTTTCTACTTGAGCTCTTGGTATCAGCTCCTCGTTTTTCCCCCTCTCTCCCTCATGAACCCTTGGTAATTTATAAATTATTATTTTTCATGTCTTACACTGACCAATGTCTTCCTTCACCCACTTTTATGTGGTCTGTCCATCTGGAAAGGGGTTATATGTAGAACTGATCAGTACTCCCACCCATTCCCTT
>NW_022103928.1:11072524-11073669 GCF_000313985.2 Echinops telfairi
GTCCTCTGGGTCCAGCGGCTCTCTCTCTTTATGTGCAGTGAGGGCATTTTCAGGAAGCTAATCTTGCAAAGGGGTATTGTGGCTCTGTGTGCCGGGAATATAAGTTTGCTCCAGCTAAATCCCCAACAGTAGTGACATTTCATTTAGCACTTGAAAAAGTTGTAGAAACAGAATACAGTTCCCCAGGCCATCCTACTACTTGGACTTTTTTTTAGTGATATGCCACATGAGAATAATCTCAAAGTCATAAAACTTTGTTTCCTTTATTAATCTAAGTCAGTATGATTCAAGCTGCATAAAACATTTTATTTCTCTTTATGGATCATAGGCAGAGTAAATTCATTTTTTTCCATGCACTAAGTGGCTTTCACAAAGAACTTGGTGTCGCAGAAGCTCTCCCCCACGCCCCTTGATAAAATCAGCACTGACCTTACACCACCTGTGAGGCGGCTGCCCTATAAAGGGAGCCCAGTTGCCTCCCCAGAGGGGATATGAGGAGGGGTTATGAACTGTTCCAAAAAATAGCTTCAGTTTTCCTAAAACAGTTCATGCCCAGCAGTGTGAAACCAAGGAAAGTCTAAAAAGCAAGAATGTCTTCAGTAAGCTGCCGATGTCAGAATTTTGTGAAAAGAGCAGTCAGCTTGAGATATTAATACCCTTAGATGAAGATATGAAACAGGGGTGGGGGAGCAAGTCCTTTAGAATCATCTTGTCCTCTCTAGATATAAAGCACTGTCAGTGTAGTATTCAGTATCCTCAAGAAGATGTACTTCCCTACTTCTTCTTTAAAAAAAAAAATCATTTTATTGGGGGCTCTTACAGCTTTGATAACATTCCATACATCAAGCATATTTGTACATATGTTGCCATCATCACATTTTCTACTTGAGCCCTTGGTATAAGTGCCTCTTTTCCCCCCTCCTTCATGAATCCTTGATCAATTATATATTGTTTTTAATATTTCATATCTTACATTGTCCATTGTCTCCCTTCACCCACATTTTTGTTACTCGTCCCCTTCAGTGGGGGGTAGCTATATATCCAACCTTGTGATGGGTTCCAAATCCTTTTTCACCCTCCCCCCCACCCCATGATATCACTACTCTCACTACTGGTTTTTACGACTCTTATCACAATCCATACAT
>NW_022103928.1:11075000-11103371 GCF_000313985.2 Echinops telfairi
ATTCACCATCACCTCTGGGATTCCGTCAGGCATCCTGCTTATATCAAAGAATTTTCACTCACTGCCATCACGTGTACTCTGACTCGTAGAGACCATACAGAACAGGGTAGAACTGCTCGTGTAAGTTTTCCAGACAGTTCATCTTTACAGAAGTAGGAAACCTCGTCTTTCTCCCATAGGCTTTGAACTGTTTCTTTTGCAGTTAGCATCCCACGAGTAAGCACGATGCCACCAGGGCTCCCGAAATGCCAGTAGTGCCGGGATGGAGGCACTATGTTAGAGAATTTCTTTTTCAGTATCTCATTATGTTTCTTCACTCCCAAGTTCTATCAAGTTCCTGACTATCTCCAGTGTTTCTCACTGGAGGAACTAGAAGGAGTGAACACTTTGAGCAGCAGTCTTATTCAGATGAGTCTCTTGGGCTGGGGCTCCACCCCCTCCCATTTGCTCCCAGAGCCGATCAGTACCACCAGCTATCTAACCCTTTGCCAGCCTGTTGTCCTCCGGTTCTTTGCATATTGCTCTAACGCTGGAGGCAATGCCAGCAGCGTCACTCACGGACAGAGTTCAGTGAAGTTTCCAGATTGAGAGGCTAGGAAGAAAGACTGGGAGTCTACTCATGAAAACGAGTCAGTGAAACCCCATGAACCAGCGCACAGTATTTTCCAACATTGTGCCGGAATGGCTCTGGTTGGAAGGCTAGCGTGGCTCACACGTGGAAGTGGTCCTGAGATGATGGAGGACGTGGCGGCATTTTCTTCTGTTCCATGTGGAGTTGCCACGACTTGAAACTGACACGTTAGCAAGTCTCCCCCAGCCATGCCACAGATAAGTGTCCTTCTGATCATCGGGGCTGCTGCCGGGACGCCTCTTGCTCCCTACCCCAGCCTCATTATCGTTAGCGCCTGCTCAACCCCACTGCCATTTACTTGTGCCACTTTACTCCTCCTTGTCTTAAAGGACCCTGAAAGCTTATGGATGACAGAAGGGGTATTGCCACCCTGTACAATAGACAAATCAAAAGAGCATGTTCCCACGCTGGCCCTTTGGTAAGAGAGACAAAAATAAAGAACACAAACATCTTGGGAGCGGTAGTCACCAAATAGGTCATGTCCTCCCTAGGCCACCATCATCTTCCTCTGCTCCCCATTATAAAATGCTGCTCACCCCTCAGGACCAATAGTGCGGGGAGAAAGGGGGAATCGATCACTAAGAGTGAATATAACCCCCTTCCATGGGGATGAGCAACAGAAAAGTGGGTGAAGGGTGACTGAGGATGATGTAAGATATGAAAATGATAATCTATAATTTATCAAGGGAGGGGGGAAATGAGCTGATATCAAGGGCTCAAGTAGAAAAAAAATGCTTTGAAAATGACGATGGCAACATATGTACAAATGTGCTTGACACAATGGGTGAATGTATGGATTGTGATAAGAGAGTAAGAGCCCCCCCCAAAAGTATTTAATTAAAAGAAAATGCTACTCATCCTTGAAGGTGCTGCTGAGATGGATCCTACAGGGTTATCTTCCCTCACCCCTATAGCCAGAGCTGGAAGACTACAGGTATTCTGTTGCATGGGAGTGGAGCTATTACTGGTATGCCAACAGCCTTGTATCTTCAAAAATCAAACTAGCAATGAGCCTCCCATATATATATATATATGTATACATATAACAAGCATAATAATAATCCTAAATGAAAATAGATCTGAGAGTGTGTTAAGGTCCAACACTTTCAAATGAGCCACCACAAATAAAATTCTCCTGGCCACCTTTTGGAAATCATATCCTGTCATACAGGTTAGCGGTAAATACAGTGAAACCTGCCAAAGCCAGACTCCCTTGCTTTTTTTGAGTCTCCCAAGTCACCTTTGACGAAGTGCAGTCTTACAACTTTTCTGTGGTTTGTCTTAGTGGAAAATATTTGCATTACCTTCTATGACAAGTTTCCACCGTACCAGGCCCTGGCCATTCAGGTTTCATTGTACTTTTAAGTCACTAGGTGGGGGCACCACCCACAAAGAACCAGCATGAGAGTAGCCCACAGGTCCTAGGGTGGTAGGTTACACCGAACTGCTAGCCTGAAGGGGAGTGCTTCAGACCCACCAGCTGCTCCAAGGGAGCCTTGGACACCCCTAGGGGCAGTTCTGCCCTGTCTTTTAGGGTCTCTGTGAGTTGGAATAGACTCCCTGACAGTGGGGGAGCCATGTGAGAGGTGCCGGGCCCCACTCTTCACTAGAACTGAAGGGGGCAGGTACTATTATCTTCGTTTTGCAGATGACAAAGCTAAAGCAGAGAGAGAAAATGGCCAACTCCATCAATTCAGTTGTTCAAGTCAAAGACTTTGAAGTTGTCACTTCTCTTAAGTCCCTCCTCTTTGTCATTGGGCCCTGCTGGCTTACCTTTCATCACTTCAGCCAAAGCGACTGCTCTAACTTGCAGTCTGTTTAAACATCTCCTATCCAAAATTTGTCCCTTCCTCGGAATAGCTCTGCGTTGGCCTGAAAGACCTCTTGGGTTCACCTTTTCTTCTGCCTGGAGAGTTCTTCCTCCAGTCAAGGCTCCCGCCCAATCTCATGGTGAAGATGGTACAGGGCTACCCGATGTCTTGCTATTCATAAGGTCGCCATGGGGTGGAGCCGACTCGGGCAAGGAATAATAGAACAATTATAACTAGTCCACCAACACTATAGAGCAGCCTCCCTCCCTACTCTCTGGTGTACTGTTTCACCTCCCTTCACAGCTCATATCATCTTTGGCCACACTGTTGTCTTGTTTGCCCAACTATCCCTCCTAAAGTGGGATAGCAAGCTTAGGCATGTGGGCCAATCCTATCAGGGGCCTGCCTTTTTGAAAAATGACTTTTGAGCCAAAATTAAATTTTCCTTGATACATGTCAGTGTTCAGAAAAACAGTCTATTGGCCATGGCCTTGTCAGTCCAGTCCAGTTACACACAGTAACGGCATGGCTCCCCAAGCACAAAATATTTACTCATCTGGCCCTTTCCAGAATGTTTGCCATATACTACTCTAGATTACAAAGCTGCTTTAACTGTGGGTTGTGGCCCCATAATGAGTCATGTAACTGCACTGGGGTAAGGGTTAGGGCACGGTTGTGAAAAATTTGACAACCAAAAATCAGTTCAAAATCAAGCACATAATGAAATCCTAGGTGTTTCTGGCAGCATTTGCCCATGGTTTTGGGGCATTGGACAAAGTTTAAGAAGCCCTGTGTGTAGCTCTGTGAGGACAGGCTCTTTGTTTTGCCTACTGTGGTATAGCCAGTGTAAACAAAATAGCAATTATAGGGCCAAATACATAAATGAAGGTCCTATGTGTAAGAAAATCACAAGTGTATGCTTGGACAAGTTGGGAATTGGGTTCTGAATGCACAGTGGGTTAAACATTGCATTGCTGTGGTTCCAAACAGTCACTCTCGGGAGCGTGGGGAGACCGACTGCTCTGGTCCAGATGTACGGTTTGGGAAACCATAAGGAGCAGGTCTAGTCTGTCCCATAGGTTTGCTGTGAGTCAAAATCAGCTCAGTTTCAGTGAACTTCATTTTCCCTTTTGAGTCTAAACATGAGGCGTGATCTTAAGTGTTATGCCATCAAATATATTTTTATGGTGTAGACATTTTAATGCCTTGTTTTGCCTTTTGGTTTTTCTCTGAGCTGGGAAACTAGTAAAAATAAAAATGTGGAAATAGCTCCTCTATAAGAAATAATGGACTTTGAGGCTTAAAAAAGAAAACCAAAGGGGAAAAACCTTCATCACGGTTGTATGTTACCAGTAAATACAGCACTTTTATAAAAATAACCAACATCCATGGGAAAGCATTGTGGTACCATTATCAAAGCATGCACAGCATGGAAGGATGAACTCCATAGGTGATGAAGGCAGTTAATCTGATTGGATTTGCTGTAACTCCCCAAACTAGCACCACATTTACTGGTCTGAAAAGGACTAGGGGCACCACACAAGCTGTGGCCCTAGGCCACCCTTCAAGCCCGAGACGGAACCTCAGCCCCTGGCTACCAACTTTCTGCCAGATTACAGACAGGCCTATGAAGTGACAATGCCAGACAGGAGTTGGGCTTCTCATCACAATCACCCACATCAGAATGAAAAGGCAGCCGGTGCCTCCCGACAAAGTTCAGGAGGCCAAAGGAGGGTTACAGAGGGTGAATGGAAGCAACCTGGCAGGAGGAGGGAAGAGAGTGTTTCTGGTGTGGGAATTGCAACTGATGTTACGAAACAAAGTCTGTGTAAATTGGTGAATGGAAGACAGATGGCCTCTGTAAACTTTCATTCACACTACCATGGAAATAACCATAAACAAAAACAACAAAGCCCAGGGCCAGAACCCTGAGCCTTGAGGCATGCTTTCTTTGTAACCTAAAGGCAAGCAAGGTAAAGGGGTATCTGATGTGAACACTGGGTTTGGCGGTGAGTGCACACGTCCGCTGTGTGCAATGCTCAGGGAGGTGTGGGTGCTAGAATTAGGAAAACCCGGCCCCTTTTTTGAGGCACCCTTCTGTGGATGCAAACCCCAGACTGTTCTGTGAACAGTTGAATGCTCTGACTGTATGCTCAGAAGTAGCAGGCCTGGGTTGTAGATCAGCCATTGCAAACCCCCTAAGCACGTTCTCCTCTGACACAGGGTTGCCAGTGGAAACCTTTTTTTGCTGTTGTTTAGTAGCAGGAAGAGTTACCGTTACCTGTGTGACCTACTAAAGGCTCACTTATTTGTTTTAGGTCACACGGTAGCAAAGAGCAAGGAGCATCTCCTCTCTGGAGGGCTGCGGGCTGCAGAGCGAGCTCTCTCCTGTGGATTCAGCCATTTCTCAAGGACTGGTCTTGGAGTTTGGGACCATCGCATTTGCACATGTGCACTGAGAGAAGGGGCCGTCAGTCAGTCGACGACTTGGGCCTCTCTGCTTCGTGATTTCATGACACTGAATTGTAACCACAGGCTGGCATCTCCTCTGGATTCCCAAACAACATGCAGCCTCCAAGAAGGGACGAGCTGGAGATTCCAGAACAGATCCTGACTTCAGAGATGCTTGGTCTTTGATGTCCTTCGGCCTTTTCAAAGAAACGTGGGCACAGGTTGAAAAAGGTTCTCGTTCTGTTCCTTGTCTGAACTTTTCCTTTGGCCGTGGTGTTTGTTGTGAGGAGTCTGCACGAGGAATGCTGTTAGCAGGTGTGGATTCGGAAAGTCTAATTGACGGCTGAGGAAGAGTCTACAAACCTGGAAGAATAGACGGACTCGCTGGGAATGCAGCTGTCCTATTGATCTTGAAATTGAAGCGTTATTTTAACTTTCATTGTCGGCATAGCAGAAATACGGCGGGACCATTTTACTGAGTGTTAAGAAAGTATTTCAATTCCAATATAACCAAAGTCCTCACTTAAGATATGACAAAAATCTTGGGATTTTTTTTTTAGTTCCTCTCTCATCATGTAAATAAAGTATAAACCAGTCTCTATTTAGAGCAAGGGTGATCTCTTAGATCCAGTTTACACCAATGATATTAAACTCTGTAGACAGGTGGCCTAAGACGCTAAGTTTTCAGGCTTTTCCTGATCTTCACGAGCGCTTTTCCAACTTATTTTCTAGACATCTTATTTCTACAACGTGAATAAAATTTGGAGTCACATTTTTCTTGGTTTAATGACTTTGCCTAAGTCATGGCTCTACGTACCCTAAGATGCTCTCTGCAGCCACATCTTACAGCTGAAGAGCTACTGACCCAGGTTTAAATGCGTAATGTTCTTTCAAATACATATTACTGTAAGGATAGCCTGGATTTATATACATGAAAGCAATGACCCAAACAGCAATTTCAGTTTTTCTTTGGTTTTCTCCATAATTTGAAATTGAGATCAATACAATGACATAATATTGTTTGGTTATGAGTTAACTCTCTTGAGTTTTATTCTTGCTGGAGGATGGGAGTAGGTGGTGTCCATCTCTTTGCTAAATTTTGTTAATTTGATTGACTGCTTTATGGTGTTGTTCCTCTCTTGTTAATAAGTAAAACAATCTTCCTGCTGATGTCTAAGTTTTATTTTATTTTATGCCTTAAGACATGTACCAACATCTTAGAGTTGAAAATTTTAAATATATGTACAGGTATAAGTGTGTGTATATATACACATATATATATGAATATTAACTCATTCTGTGAACAACAGGGCACAGCTGGCCCATATATAAGGGGTACCCCCCAAACCCCCAGAAAATCATTTTTTTCAAAGCTATGTATTTAATTTTTTTTACAGAACAACTTTATCACCTTCAAAGTACTCTCCATTTCACTTAGTACATTTGGCAAATCTGTGATTCCAATCTTGGAAAGATTTTTCAAACACATCTGTTTGGGTGGCTAACACACCTCCCTTGACTTTTTCTTCTTTTCTACATCATCAAAGCATTGTCCTTTCATGTCCCTCTTCATTTGCAGAAACAAAAAGAAGTCAAGCATAGTGAAGTCAGGTGAGTAAGGTACATGGGGCAAGAGGGGCATGCTGTTTTTTTGCAAAAAAAATTGGCACACTGAGATGGCTGTGTGAGGTGCGTTGTTGTGGTGGCAAAACCAGTTCCTGTCTGCCAGGAATCAGGCCTTTTTTGTCATACACAGTTATGCAATCTTTTCTTGATTAACAGTGTGACTTGGTGGAATGAACTCCAAATGCACTACCCCCCTCATGTCACACGAACACACGAGCGTGTCTTGATCTATGATTTCACTTGACGGGAGCTTCCTTTGGGGTGAGGTGACAATGGTGTCTTCCATTGGCTTGATTGTTTCCTTTTGGGGTCGTAAGAATAGCACCATGTCTCATCACCAGTAATGACCTTGGAAAAAAGTCTGGGCTACTTCAGAGCTGTTCATTCAAAGCACCACGTGTCCGCTGGTCAGGCACAACTCGAGGCACACATTTTGCAGTAACCCTTCTCATTCCCAAATCTTCCCTTGACATTCACTGACCCAAGCTCCAAGAGAGTCCAGGTCATGTCCCCATCCCTTCAATGGTCATTGTTGGTGTACACGCATTTTATCAACATTTTCATCTGTTCAGGAAGTTTTGTCCAGAACCAGGTTTGTCATTAGTCACCATTTCACCTATTTTGAAATGAGAAAACCACTCGTACCCTTGAGTTTTCACCATCGCTCTGTCCTTGTACGCTATGTTTGATGGAACCGAAACAAAATCTCACAGCTGCACACGATTCTCCTAAATTGGCCATCACAAAAAAACTAGGTTTAAGCAAAACTGCTTTTATGAAAAAATTCATAGTGAACTTTCCCAGGGCACACCACTGGGTGCACTAACTCAGAGTGAGTTGCTCCATGCTTGCCTAGCAGGAAAAATGCGTATTATAAAAAAGCCAGGCGGAACGTACGTTTTCCTGTTTTGGGAGGGTTACCCCCTAGTGTTATTGGAAACTACATTGTTTTCACTCCCCAACTCACGTGCCAGTAAGGAGAATTTAAATTGTGGGGTGGGTGAATTAAACTACAGCACATCCATGCCGTTTTGTGCATCGGCTGCTGCCTTTCTATGGTAGGAATTCTTTTTAATCTAAAAAGGGGTTTATGCTGCACAAACAATGGCTTAGGTGGTCAGTGTACACGTCTGATCTTGTACCCCAAATACGATCAAGTGAAAAATGTCGCTGCTTCACCTTGAGGTGCATTTCCAAGGAGTAAACTGTTTCCACGGAGTAAATTCCTTTCAGGGAATAAATGGTCCATTTGGGAAAATGGGAGGCCTCTATGCTGACATTTCATCCATTATCGCTGTAAAGTGTTCTTTTTACCTAGTTCAAGAGTTAGCCCTGAATTGAGGCTGTCTTGAAGAAGTAGTTTAGTGGACTCATTCCTATCCCGTTCCTTCCCTGTAGGGCAGTGGGGAGGAGATGTTGCTGTAATTTGACAGCTTTTGAAACAAAGACACCAAGGGAGTCCGGCGGAGGCTGCTCAGGTCAGCATTCCGTCTGCTGAATATGGCACATGTGCTCTCAGCCCTCGGAAACCTTGCATTCTTTGCTCTGAAAACATGCAGCTGCCTATCAGGGACTGTGGGCTCAGCCCAGGCCTCTCTGAAGGGATCAGGAACCTCGCAGCCTTCAAAACTCTTCCATAGGTGCAGAAAGGAACCCTGGCTGTGAACCCCAAAGTCAGAGGTTTGAATCTACCAGCAGCTCGGTAAGAGAAAAGACTGACTGATCTGCTCCTCTCGAGACTAGAGTGTTGGAAACCCAATGATAGATTTCAGTTTTGTTCTGTGGGGTTGCTGGAGGATGCCTGCTCCCAACCATGAAAACCCTGGAGAGTAGAAGTCTGTCAAGACAGATTGATTTATGCCTTTGGTAGTCCAGGGCACTTTCAGTATCCTTCACCAGACCATCATTCAAATGCATTGATTCTCCGGTTTTCCGTATTTACTATTCGGCTTTCACGTGCATGTAAGGTGATTGAAAAGGCCTTTGGTTGTGTCTGGAGCACATTAGTCCTCAGAGTGACATCTTTCGATATTTTCAAGAGGTCTTGTGAAGCCAATTTGCCCAATGCAGCAAGTTGATTGATTTCCTGACCTTTCCTTCCACTTCCAGGAGCATTTATGGTGGATCTAATGAAAAGGATGTCTTTGGCAACATCCTTCTGTTCTCCATTTATCATAATGTTCTCTTACGGGGTGTAAGTTGTGAGGATTTTGCTCTTCCTCACATTGCGGTACAATCGGTCCTGCAGCTGCCGTCTTCCCTGTCACTAAATGCTTCAAGTCTTCCCGGCGTTCAGTGAGCAGCTTGTCTTTTACAACTTATTCCAGTCCTTATGTACGTTCTTCATACAGTCCAGTTTCTCAAATTACTTGCTCTGCAAACAGATGGAGTAAGTGTGGTAAAAGGATACAGCCCCGACATGCACCTTTTCTGATTTGGAACCTGCAGTGTTTCCTTGCATTTGAATGACTGCCTGTTGGTCCATTTACAATACCGATTCTTTTATGTCATTGTTTCTTCTGTTCATTTTAGCTACTCTACTCCTGACATCCATTTTGGTCTTTTTATTCTTTTCTGTTGTGTTATCCCAGGTTGACTAGAGAAACAAATCCAGGGACATTCATATGTGTGTAAGAGAGAGCTTTATATCAAGAAGTCATTATGCATCAATAAAACATCCCAGTCCAGATGCAGTCCATAGGTCCCATCTTAGCCCATCAGTCCGATAGTAGCCCATTAATTCCTCTTCTGACTCACAGCACTTGCAGTGATGCCGAATGGGTCCAGTGGTGGTGGAAATATCTCTAGGGCTCTGGCTGCCATCAGTATGGTTCCATTTTGCTTGTCAAAGGAATGTGAAGCAGAGTGTGTGTCCTGCCTCCAGAGGGGATGAGAGAAAAACTCCCAGAATCCTCATGAGAAGGCCACACCCATAAGAAGGCACCAATCAGGCTGTGACCTGATTGACAAGCTAGACTCCACCCCTATTACCTATTTATCAAGTTGACATGAAATTATGTAATTACCACACCTGTCTTCTTAAAGATCTTTTCCTTCATGTATGATATGCCTTACATAGCATACAGTTTAATCAATCTTATTAAGAAGAGTACTGTAAATATCACCACAATTTCAGAACATTTGTTTCTCATTCTCATAGTTCATTGCTTCCTTTCCCCACCCCACCTCCCACCCCCAACCCACCACCCCTACCAAACCCCTAGGTAATTATTAATCTAGTTACTTTATAGGTTTACCTATTCTGGATTTCAGATACAGGAAACCATATATCACACTAACAGGAAGCAAATAAAAACCCCAACACCAATGACAATACAGAGAAAAACCTCAATAGAAAAGAAAGCAGAAAATATTAAAAACTGAAGCAACTTGAGTCAAATGGGAGATCACATGTTAAGGTGTAACACCTAAACTAACTACTCTCCTAATTGACTTTCCAATGCTGTCATAGCCAGACTGGTCACGTCCCTGGATTATGGGCAGAGGGGTTCACTAGAGAATTAATCTGTGCTGTGGACCCTACAAATGGATTTTGGCTTTCCATTGTCATCCATAACCTTCTATAAACAGGGCGCTCATAATTTAAGCTCTGATACCATTCCCTCCTTTACATTTGGATTTTATTATTTACTATCTGTGGATCACACAGGCTAGTGTGTTTCTTCCATGAGGTCTTAGTTGATGCCTTACTTAGCTGGCTGCCTGTTGTGAGAAAAACCTGTAAGGCCCCAGATGCCAGTCTCTCGGATAGCCAGGCACCAACGTAGGATGCCTTGATCATCCCACAACTCATCTGGCATTCAGGAAGTACTGCTGTTCCATGTGTCAGACCTGTTCTGCAGATGGTCCCTAAATTCATGGACTTGTATATAAACAAGTGAGTGTCTGTTCCCCAGCCCCCTCCCGTTTTCTGAAGCTCACCACTATCATCTCTTTCCATTGTTGGGGTAGATTTGATTACTGTGTATTAACATCTAATGAGTTTCAAATGTATTAATAAATTAATACAGTCAATTAGTAAATTGTCTTATGAACTTCTGCAATTAGAAAATGACAAACTGGCCCCTGGCATAATTTCTATCAGTAAGGCCATATTTTTCAACTACTGATCCTCCTGTATTTAAAAATTTCACAGTCCAATATCCATTAATTATCAGTGCATCTTGATCACATGTTTAATCAATTTCCAATCACAGATGTTGGTAAAAATCTTCATATTTTTTTCATTTTTGGCATGAGTAGTTGGTACATAAATATGAATAATAGTTGTATTAACGATCTTCTGTGTTTACATACTATCCTGTTATTGACAGTGCTTTACTTCAGGACAAATCTTGATTATTATTATCTCCACCACCCCCAAACAGTTTTACTAGCACATAATTTACATATCATACACTTCAATAGTTAAATCATTCAATCATATCAAGGTACAGTCACCACCATTAATGTGAGTTGTGCAATCCCAACCAGTTCTAGTGCTCCTTCCCCCCATCGCCTTCATTATTTACTCCCCAAATCCCCTTTCCCTCCCATCGCCCACCCCACCCCTGCATTCCCTATAACCTCTTGTGTCAGTTATTCGCATTATGTATCCACTCCTCCTGTGGTGGGAAACCCAATGGAAAACAATAATAAACAAAATCGTACTAAGGTGGTAAGGCTAAAACCATAATAGCATAAAGACAAAAATACAAATAATGCACAAGAAGGAAGAGGCTTGCATCAACATTCAAAAGAGCAGGGAGGAAATTTCTGTCACGGAACAAATAAGATTTCTATGCTGTACTTGCCCCCAGTACAAATTCAGTTTGTGTGTGTAGGGGAGTCAACTGCTCAAGTATCAAGTTTGATCCAGCATGATCAAGATTACAGTGGTCTCTGCCTGATAGGAAGGCTGTTTGAGACTCGTGCCTTTGGCTAGAGCAGGTCTGCCAGCATCTTAGTCTGACTCGATCCTCTGCAGAGGGGTTTGGGCTCCCCCTGTCCTCCATAGCCTTCTACAAAATGGGTGTCCATACCTTTAGCTCTGATCCGTATCTCTTCGCCATACTCGAATATTGTAATTATCTTCCGTGGATCACACAAGCAGGTGTGCTGCTTCTGTGTGGACTTAGTTGGCTCCTTGCTTAGATGGCTGCTTGTTTAAATTCAAGACTAAGACCCCAGACACTATTCCAATTGATAGATGGGCACCATCTATTTCTCACTGTCCTTTGCTGTAGCACCCTTATCTACAGTGACCTTTTCATGAAGGGTATATCCAGCAAGGCCATGATGTAAGAACTAATTGTTCTTAAGTTAGAGCTAAGATTCAGTGTAAGCCCCCAACCCATTCATGGATCTATGATGTTTTTTTAAAATTTGCTGTACATTAGGAGTAATACATATGTCATATCCTTCCATTCCATAGTTCAGTCCTGTCAAACCTGATTGTACAGTTTCTTTCATAATCAGTCTCCAAACATACCTTTACTGTCCAGACTTATTGACATTATCTCCTATTTCCCCTAGTCTACTATATCACTCCTTCCTCCATATTTTGTTTCCCTATAGCAGCGGTCCTCAAACTTTTTAAACAGGGGGTTAGTTCACTATCCCTCAGACCGTTGGAGGACCGGACTGTAGTTTAAAAAACCAAACAAACAACTATGAACAAATTCCTATGCACGCTGCACATATCTTATTTTGAAGTGAAAAAACAAATGGGGCAAAAACACCCAGCGGACTGGATAAATGTCCTCAGCAGGCTGCATGTGGCCCGCGGGCCATAGTTTGAAGACCCCTGCCCTATAGGCTCAACTTCCCTAGGTTTCATTGCCAAAAAATAGAGAAACCAATAACACAGCTTCAAGTGGATGACACCCCCCCCCCATGGTGGCGCATCTCTGAGATACACCCTGTTATACCCAATCATCAGCATAATATACCAAAATGGCTATCACAGGATTGCTGGAATAAAATGTATACAGCATACAGGGCGTTGCTGTAGCCATATCTTTTGAGAACAATGAATGGGACACCATTCCTATTGAAAGTATCACCCAAATGGTCAATACCAATGCATTTCAGCTCACTAGTACTTAGAGTATCAATCTTTATGTATTCCATATTTGATGATTTCCAATTTTCATAGATTCATATATTATACATTCCATATTTCAATTATCTGTGAACGTTTGAAGCTGTTTATTGTTTGTGTTGTGCTAAATGAGGGTCTCAAAAGCTTATTCCATTCATGTCCTTCATGCTGACACGACTTTGAGGAGGCAGCTCTTTCCGGATGGTACTTTCAGTGCCTCCCAGCCAGAAGGACTCATTTAGCACGGTGTCAAATCATGTTCCTCTGCTCGTCAGATGTTTCACAGGCCATTTTAAAAGAAGCAAAGCAGAGGATCCCTTCTCCTTGTGTGTCTTGGTGTGGCTTCTCCACTGCAACCTGCCCACCTGGGCGAGCCTGCTCAGATTTGACACACTGGGGGCAGCGCTTTCAGCATCACAGCAATGTCCAAGCTACCACAGTACAACAGACAGGCACTATGTTAGTTAGGGTTCTCTAGAGAAGCAGAGCCAGGACACTAATGATTTTTGATAGATAGATGATAGATAGATAGATAGATAGATAGATAGATAGATAGATAGATAGATAGATAGATAGATAGATAGAACATAAGAAATAAGTTAATTATCTATACTACAAATGGCTCAGTGCAACTCCCTTCCATGAGACAGCTAATAAATACACTGGCAGTCCATCAAGTCTTGAGGGCCGCCAGGTAGTCCTCTGTAGAGCAATTCAGGCTATCCGGCCACAGGCAGCAAACAGCAAGGCAGGTTACCAACAGTCAGTCAGAGAGATGACAGGGTCTGACAGTCCTCAGCTCAAGCATCGTGGCAAAGCAGGTCTTGAAGGAACCTCAAACTACAGTGACACAGTCCATGGGTTAGGTGCCCCACAGGTAGCGTAGCTTGCAAATTGAGGGAGAGAACAAGCTAAGGCAGCCTCACACTGGTCTGACCATCAAAGATCAAAAGACAAGAAAGGCAAGGCTCGCTGTGCCATTTATCTCTCCGCCCTTCAATTAATCCTGTATTTGTTCATTGGCCAGGTTGGCACAATAAATCTACCTATCACAGGTGGGTATGAGAATTTAAAACCTAATAACAATAACCTTGCCCACCCAGATGGCTAACTTCATGGTATAATGAAGTTGTACCACAAGGGGTCAATATAAAACAGCAACTTACAGATTGATGGATTGTTTTCTAGTCCTAAAACATGCACTGTTCTATCTTCTACATCAGGAAGTTAAGCTACCCTTGAATCTGGATAGTTTTTATTCTGTTTTATCAGAATCCCATTGTTTGCATCCATCACCTTTACCCTCTGCCAGTATCTTATAAAATGCCAATGAATGAGTGAAGGTAAAACATCTTGTTGCTAAGTATATTTTAATGGGTGAAATATTCCAAATAAATCTTTGAGTTTAGTGAGCAACTGCATTGACTCTTATTTAAAGGAGACTTTGTTGACCTGTGTAGTATTAAAAAACATTGCAACCTACTTATTAGTTGGATTTGGAATCACAATCAGTAAGGATATGGAAACCACTATTAATATTTTGGCAGAGGCCACACGAAAGCAGACTCAGAGCTTGCTTTCCTTGTGTGTGGCTCCCAGGGTTTCTGAGTAAGGTCCGGTAATACTGAGCCTCCATGCTCCCACATCAGCACTAGTGAGTGGAGAGAGCGAGAAGCCCAGAGGTAGGCCTCTGTACTCCCTGTCCCCACTGTCACCATTTGGCCCACTTCTCTCATTTAAATTTCTGCCTCTAATGTAGACATTTGACACAAAGGGTTTGTGGGTACACGTGATTGGGAAGCAAAAATGGAAACAACCTCACCTAACTGCCCCTTTCATCGCTCTGGGATTTGAAAGTGCTCTGTATGAATTCCTTGTAAAGGTCTTTTTAGGAGTCCAGAGGCCAAGGATGAAACGGGTGCCAGTGTGGTGAGCAGCCTAACTCTTTAGAATCTCTTGCCAATTGAAAAATGATCTCTGAGACTTATACCTAAAGTACTTGGATTCTTCGACATGATAAAGACATCACAGCCATCGAGTAAGGACGTGGTAGAACTAACTGCTCCAGGCAGCTGCCGAGAGTTTGCACGTGGGGCAGCAGGCAGCCTCCTTGTTGTCCCTTGGAAGAGCTGGTGCGTTTCAAACGCTGGCCTCGTGCTTAGCAGCCCAACACATTCCTGTCCACACCTCATGGTCACACAGGCTGGTGTGCTGCTTCCATGTGCGCTTTGTTGCTTCCCTGCTAGATGGCCTCTTGTTTATCTTCAAGCCTGTAAGACCCCAGACCCTAACTTGATTTTATAAATAAGAATTTATTGGAACCCAGAGTGCCTATGGATGCATGAAGTCTCTCTGACCAAATGAGCAGATGGAGCAGTTATGGCGGAGACTGCATGGTCCATAAAGCCGAACATGTTGACTCTTTTGCCCTTTACAGACATGACTTCATGCCTCCTGCTGTACAGCGTGGGAAACCAGGATACGTTCATCAGCTGCTGGCACACTGTCGATATTGGCAAGGTCTGGAAACCAACTGACCTTAGTTTGAAGCTTAGCTCTGCTATTTACCCTCCAAAGCTTTTATCTGCCACTGATTTCAGTGTGTGTCTGTGTGTGTGTGTTTAATGTGTAAGAATGGGACAAACTGAGCTATCATACCTCATAGGGGCTTTGGTAAGAATTGTGTCATAAAGACTTGGCATGGTCATCAGCAGTTAATCAGTTCTTGGTAAGTTGGCACCCATTGTAGATGTGTAACTGACAGTCCAAGTGGTCACCTGGTACAGAGATAACCTAAACTGTCCCCATCTCCAAACTGGGGCTGCCATTTAAGTGGTTGCAGTGACGGAATGGCATCAGTTAAGAGACCTTTCAGCATTTCCTCCTTGTTTGCAAGTTAGTTAGAACTTTGAGAAAGTAAAGCGGTGGAAGTGCAGAAGACATTCCAGGGAGCACTGCTGCCCACTGACCTTGGATGGCAGGCCGGCAGAATCAGGGCTTCAAACTCGTACTTTTAGTTCAGTCATGGCCAAGCAAAGAGAAATGGAAACAGACTCGAATTTATACAACGTGAGTGTCGCAGAACGGGAACCCCCTGCTGGAAACTCCGTCTCTCAGAAAACAAGGCAGCAGGTCTGTGTTGCATAGCAACCAAATCTCCTGACAGGTCCAGCCAGCAACAAGGATGCCTTACTCCAAGATGGCAGCAGACTGTGCCCACTGGGCATGGGTTACACTGCACAGTCCTGGCAGCTATACAACTCCCTGTATTAGACTTCTGAAAGGAGTGTCCTGCCTTCTTCCAAGCCTCCCAGGCCAGGAATCCCACTCATTTTCCATATTCCACTTCACCCAACTTATACAAATTCAAGTTCCAACTGTACTGTGTCGGTGACTGACTTAACCAACTCAAACCGGTTTGAAGTCTTGAGAAGAATGTTGAAAACACGCGTGCTTTCTTCATAGACACTAATGCCTTGGGCCTATCTTCCTCCCGTCAGAAAGGATGCTACAGTAATTCACAGGGACCCGATTTGCATTTAAAAACCGAGATCTCTCTCTCTCTCTCTCTTTCTCTCTCTCTCTCTCTCTCTCTCTCTCTCTCTCACACACACACACACACACACACACACACACACACACACACGAGATCACACACATGCGCACGCACGCACGCACGCACGCACGCACGCGGTTCTTTCAAGTTCATCTTGTAAAAAAAAAACTCCCATCCCCATCCCACAGTGATGCGAAAGGAAATAATCATTCCGAGTTACAAAGTAATCTTGTAAGCAGAAACTTTGAACAAAAGAGCCCAGTAAATAATGGATGAACAGTTACCGAAGCAGGGTGGGCAGTCTTGGGAGTATTGATTTGGGGCTTGGAACAAAGCCGGGCTCTGTGTGAGCACACTCCAGCCTGGCTCACTCCTATTTGGTGCCATCAATATTCATAGCTCGCTCACATGTCAGGAATGAAAATGATCTTGTTCATGTGAGCCTTTGCTCTCTGTGGAGGAGGTCTCTGACCCAGCCTTTAATTATCAGCTTTGATTCCCTTAATGAGGAGTTATCAAAATAGTTCAGGGCACTGAATTATTAATTGAATCACTGTAATTAATGATCAAGGAATGGAACGAAGCAAATGAACTCTGAATCCCTGCTTCCAAATCTGAAATCCTCTCCTCAGTAGTTCAGTTTTGGTCTCTGAACTTCTTTGCCCCCTTTTGAATTTCATCTTGCCCGTTGCTTTGTTACCAGTCTTAAGTGCGACATTTGATGCTTTATGGCCCGTTCACAAGAATCATAGAAAATGAAATCATGTCCTTGCTATTTTAGCACTGCAGTAACTGAAAAGAAAACATAAAAAATAATCCATAGTTTCTCACTCACTCGCTTTCAACACAAATCAATAGAGCAGAATGCTTAGGTCAGCTCAGTGCTGCTTAGATTGACAGAAGCATCAGGACAATACTTGGAATATTTAAATATGTATGACTGCTGTACATCTGACAGAGGACTGAAACTGATTCGTGATGCCACCATAAAGAAGCTGGAGTAAAACTACGAAGTATCAGCTTGAGCAAAAGTTAGTGACAACTCTTGAGGCTGTCAAAGTCAGAACATGGCTATTTGATGCCGCCATATGCTAGGAGTCCCTGTCTTTCCTGGGTGGAAAGCAGGCCTGGAGAAGAGGGCACCTAGAGGTGCTGTGTCTGACATTCCCCAGGGAAAGGGACGTTGCCAGCAGAAAAGCAGTGCAGATGGCTCTGGTTGGCGACGACGCAGGCTTTGGGCTGGGGCCAGGGAAGGCACAGCAGGAAGGCATTTCAGTATGTTTGGCGGACTCTTGTTTCACTCTTGATTAAACAAAAGGCTAGGCTCCAAGGTCTTCTCTCTCTGTTACTCCATTCATCTTCCTGGGTTTAAAGAGAAGTGTGTTGGGGTCTCCGTTTCTTCCTGTAAACTCAGTGCAGTGTGTGCGTGTGTGTGTGTGTGTGTGTGTGTGTGTGTGTGTGTGTGTGTGTGTGTGTGAGAGAGAGAGAGAGAGAGAGAGAGAGAGACAGACAGACAGACAGACACTCTTCAGGCTTGGAATAGGGTCTGCAAGGGTGATCTATCATCTCAACAGGACAATATCTGTGAAGGTATAAAGATTTTACTACATAAAAAACAAAACTTTGCACATGGCAAAACCACACAAACCAAACTAAAGGTCAAAATGGGATTGACATTTAGAGCCTACATGGCAGACAAAATATTAATATCCACATACACAAAGTTTTCAAAAAGGCCCTAAACAAAGAGATGAATGCTTCCCTAACAAACAACAGAGCTAAAATGAAATGAGTAATATTTGTGCAAAGGACTTAAAAATGTGAGCATATAACATATAGAACAAGGAAAACTTGGGGCATCATATCTGATAAGGGTTTAATAGTCAATATCTATCAAGAAATGCTATAATGTAACCATAAAGACTAGCAACACAATTTAGAATTGGGCAAAGGACTTGCATGGGCATTTCACTTAAGGAATACAAATGGCCAATAACCATAGAAAGTGATGCTTCACTTCATTAATCAAACCACACCAAACCAAACCTGTTGCTGTCAACTGGATTCAGCTCATGGCAACCCAAGGTGGCACCAAGTGGAGCTTGTCCACGGAGTTTTCTTTGCTTCTGGAAAGATGAGAGCCCATTTCTAGGCCCCCTTTAATGCAGGTGCCTTTGAACAGGCAACCTTTAGTTTAGCAGTAGAGCACAAAGCATTTGTTTACCCAGGGAAAAATGCCAATTCAACCCTCTGTGAGATCTCATTTCACACCTTCTAAGATAATATAAGTTAAAAAAAATAAAAATCAACAATCACTGATCAGGATATGGAGAAATCAGAACCCTCAACCATTGCTGGTGGGATTATACAATGGCGGAGTCACTGTGGAAACGGTAAGGGGTTCCTGAAAAACTGAAACATACAATTACCATATGACCTAGTCATTCCATACCCACAGATATACACAAAAGACTTGAATGCAGAGACTGGGACAGAGTTCACTGCAGCCCCGCTTACCATAGCCAACCAGTGCACATCAACAGGTGAGCAGATCAACAAAATGTGGCACATGCATGCAGTGGAATACTACTCAGCCATAAAGAGAACTGAAGTTCTCTTACATGCTAGGACATGGATGAATTTCAAAAACACAGTGCTGAGTGAAAGAAGTCAGATGCACAGGACAATTATTATGTGGCTGACATATGAAATATCTCGACAGATATGTGCAGGAAGTCAAAAGTTTATTGGTGGCTACCAAGGACTGGGAAAGGGGTATTAGAAAGTTATGGGGTACTGAGTTTCTCTCTCAGGAGATGAAGACATTTGGAAATACAGTACAACATAGGGGATGGTTGTACTACACAGTGAATGTAAACAATGTCACTGAATTGCACAGCTACAGAGACAAATGTTTGCATTTTACCACAATCACTTTTTAGGTGATCACCGAAGAAAATAGAAGATGAATAATTCATAAAAGAAATACAAAATTGCCACAGTTAGCAGTTTTTGATGAGTAGTGAGATTAAACATTCTTTCATGGATCAGTATGACCTTATGTTAAAGGAATGATCATATTAAAGATTTGTTAGGGTGTTATACTGTACATATTGAATACCAATAGCTTTAATGGTGACTTTTGATTCAAGATTTCTACTTTCAGGAATTAAGAATCACAGTATCAAAAAGCTAAATAATCATAGAAAACAGGGTTGCCTAGACTTCTGGTCCTGGCCAATGTGCATTCTATTTAATGCTTCTTCAAATCAATCAATCAATTAATCTCTCTCTCTCTCTCCCTCTCCCAGTCTCTGTCTCTCTCTCACACACAGTTAGGAGCTGGATTCTTGTCGTTGTCTCCTATGGACCCCAGCATTTAGGAGCTAGAAATGCTTCAACCCAGAAATGTCAGTGTTGTTGCTATTGGGTGCTCTCAAGTCCAGTAGTGCCCCTGTGCGACAGGGGGCACCCAATCCCATCCCATCGGTTTTCCTAGGTGAGACTCTGTTAGCATAGTGCCCCCGTGCGACAGGGGGCATCCCGTCCTATCCCATAGGTTTTCCTAGGTGAGACTCTGTTAGCATAGTGCCCCCGTGCGACAGGGGGCATCCCGTCCTATCCCATAGGTTTTCCTAGGTGAGACTCTGTTAGCAAGCAGATGGCCAGAGTTTTCTCACACTACAACTTCTGGATGGGTTCAGACTAAGGACTTTCCAACTTTTCTGCTTTTAGCCCAGTGCTTGACAATGGTGTCACCAGTTTAAGATCACCCAAGGGCACGGCGGGAGAAATGCCTTGCTGCATACTTCTGTAAAGACACCATCCAAGAAACCACCGTGGGACTGTTCTATCACCCCGGGCTGCTGTGTGTTGGAATCCATAACCACCGACCTCACAGGCAGTGGCCCAAGCTCAGACTTTTGCCACTCCCTACAGTAATGAGCAGCCTTGGTGGCTGCTTACTACAAAAGCAGCAGTTCATAACCTCCCACCTGCTCCCTGGGAGACAGGTGAGGCGGGCTGCTCCTGAGAAGATTTAGTCTCAGAAGCCCCTAAGGAGAGTCCTGCTCTGCCCTGTAGTGTTACTCCGAGTGGGAAACAACTTGATGGCAGGGCTTCTCTAAGGAGCTGGTGATCAGAATTCTGATTGCATGCTCCACCATCACTTCCCAAGTCAGGGTAGATGTGACTCCATCCTCTTTGCAGTCACAAAGGGATGCCCTGTCCCTAGATAAGTGGGTAACATGTTGTCCCCACTCTACATTAATGAGGCATGCCCTCCTCCTCCTCCTTCAGCCATGTCTGAGGCCACTGTGGGGTGCAGTTCTGTCACCAATGTAAAACACAAGTGGGCAGATCAGAGTTTACACTGAAGAGGCTAATGAACTTAATTGACATTGGAGCCTTGACTCACCATGTTGGGACAGGATGTGCTTTTGAAACTAAACAAACTATTAGCTGCTGAAATAGAAGCTTTCAATAGGATTCAGATTCTGATGGCATAATGTCAAAAAATCTCCCATAATACACTCCAAGCTTGTATGTCATTCTAAGAAACTGGAAAAGCTTAACTCATGTGCAAAAAGATGATTAACAGAAACCCATGCTGTGGTGATGCTGATGTGGGATTATAGGCCAAGGATTTGAATCAGCTATCATAAAAAAACATTTTTGAAACAAATAGAAGAATATCTTGGCAAAGAAATGCACAAGGATGAATCCCAATTGGATTTTTGAAGTAAAAAAATATAGTGAGTGAAATGAAAAACAAAACACCTTACAACTCTAATATTAGAATTGAGATGAAATAGTAAAAAAAAAAAATCAGTGACTTTTTAAGCTAGACCACTAGAAATAATACAACTTGTATAAAACAGAGAAAATAGATTGGAAGTAGACGTGAACAGAGTTTCAAGGACCTGTGAGACTGTAATAAACTAATATTCGTGTCATTGAATTCCACCAAGGAGTCATAAGAATCTATGGAGAGTTGCTGTCAGGTGCAGAAAGCCTATTCCAAGGCCCAAGGAGTGTGTGTACCACAGAGTGCAGCCCTGCCCCATCCCGTGCCTTACTTATGATCGTTCCCATGTCTGAGACCATTGTTGCAGCCTCTGTCAATCCATCTCAATGAAGTTCTGCTGCTTTCTTTTAGTGACCCTCTCTATTACCAAGCAGCTGCCCTCCTCCAGGGACTGGTCCCTTCTGAGAGATGCCCGAAGAAAGCTCCCCACCTTCCATTTGAGGAAACCGTCTGGTTTTTCTTCTTCTGTGACAGATTTGCTCCTTCTTCCAGCAGCTCCGGATATGTTCAGTGTTCTTTGCCAGCGCTATAATTCAAATGCATCAATTCTTCAGTCCTCCCGATTCTTTGCCCAGCTTTCACACGTATAGGTGGCAAAGGCAAATACCATGACTCAGGTCAGGGGCACCGTCCTCCTCAAAGTGACAGCCTTACTCTCCAACACTCTAACCCAGGTCTTATGTGCAGGCTTGCCCAGTTTAATACAGTAATTCTTGGCTGCTGCTTCCACGATCATTGATTGTGAATCCAAGTAATAAGAAGAGGGCGTTTTAAGATGAAGTACTAAGAAGATGAAAATCTTCCCAAATTTGGTGAAAAACAAAAAAAACATGTTCAAGAATATATGTGAACGTAACTTTTCATTTCTGTGGGATAAATATGATTAGTGGGTTGTGTATTTAAATATATGAGAACATTTTCCAAATTTTTCCAAAGTCGCCCTACTACATTCTACCATGCACATGGTCATGTGAAATGTAATCATTTAGGAAAGCTATACTATTTTGCAACTACTTGTGAGCTAAACTATCTCAAAATAAAAGTGATTCGTTAGGGTGTGGTGACTATCTCCAATCAGAGGATCATTATGTAGCCGTGAAAATGGTACCGTTTCCCCGAAAATAAGACAGTGTCATATTAATTTTTGCTCCCAAAGATGTGCTAGGTCTTATTTTTAAGGGATGTCTTATTTTTCCAAGAAGAATACAGTACGTATTTATTGTTTATTGTTTTATTAAAAGAGACCTCACACTTCCTGTCTGCTCCGGCTGCGCTGCGGGCGTGGCGCCCACCTCTATGGTCCAGAGTCCAGAGTTACGGTAGCTTTGGGGGGCCTTATTCTCGGGGAGGTCTTATTTTCGGGGGTGAGTTAGTTAATTGTGCCAGTCTGGCCGATAATCACATGTGGGTCTGGTTGAAAGGTGGAGGGATAAATGGGTGGTGAAGCCTTGCCTTTCTAGTTCTCGGGTCTCTTGTTTTGTGATGGTTGCATCGGGTGCAGCTGCCTTAGCAGTTCCCTGCTTCAGCTTGCAAGATGGATTTCCTACAAGACATCCCCAAGGAGAAGCCGCATGGATCTATCCCGATGCAGCCCTGGGTGCTGGAGCAGCCATGTGGAGACCCCTGCCAGTGCTGAGATGCTTACACGTTCACTGACTCAGCTTTCCTCCTGCAGTCGGCATTATTGCCTCTGTTTTGTGAGGTGAAGGACTTTGTGGACTGGTGTTGGGTATGGGTTAATGTTGGACTTGTGGGCTTGGGCAGCATTGGGTTGGGATGTTTTCGTGATGCACATTTTCTTTGCATAAAACTCTCTCTTATACGTGAGTTGCTGTGGATTTGTTTCTCCAAAGTACCTAGACTAATACAGGGGGGATGCCTTATATTTCAGCGAGAGACAAAACTGTAGGTAGGTCTTATTTTCGGGGGTGTCTTACTTTCGGGAAAACAGGGTATTACTATTTGAACTATCTAATGCAATCTTATGAGTTGGAATGAACTCGTTGGCAGTGAGTGTGGTGGTTGTTTTTTAGTGTCCCTCTATTTCTTAACATATAAATATAGAAAAACCACCCGGGATTCTCTATGTAAATTGTTAATTGTGGGGAAGATATGTGACTTCAGCCATCTTCAGTAGGCCTTGCTCTATTCTTAGTTTGAGACACGTTCACTCTGTGTTTCATCTCTCACTTGACTCCCTCTAGACATTGACTTGGCTCACCAGATCATCTTAACTTAACTGTAGCTCTATTCCACACATGAAAGAATGCTCACATAGCTAGAAATGACATTTTGTTTGACTGTTAAAACTCTTAAACATCACTCTTTCAAACTGATCTCTCAAACGCAAACTTTGCCAACCTAGAGATTTCATATATCAGGATGTTTGGGGACAGATTTATGTTTCCCAAACCAGAAATCATGAATTACCTTCTCCTCTAAAACAAAAGACACCCCCCCCCTAATTAAACTCACTGCCATTGAGTAAATTCTGACCCATAGCAGCCCTTTAGAGGGTTTCTGAGGCTGTGAATCTTTGCAGGACCAGCTAGCCTTAGATTTCTTCTGAAGAACAGCTGGTGGGTTTGAACTGCCAACCTTGGAGTTAGCAGTTCACCACCACCAGGGCTCCTTTTAAAACAAACGAGCAAACAAACAAACCAAAAAACTCACCAAATGTGAAATTTTACTGCAAGGCAGAGATATCTTTGACCCTGTTGTGCAGAATTAGCCGGAGAAGAGAGTGGAAGGGAACTAATATTTGTTGAGCACCAGACTGTGTGAGGCATAATTTAGTATTTCACCCAATTCTGACAACTTTAAGGCAGTTTCTTATTCCAGAAGAGAGCACAGCTGCGATGGAAACCTCTCATGATGTTCCTAGCTTGTATTGCCAGAGGTTGGTGTTAGTCATAGTCAGGTTAGTAACCAGAGATCATTCTCAAGGTGATGGGCAACAACAACCACCCAGAGAACCTCCAGAGAAGGCATTGTAAAAATGAAGTCACCTCTGAGAAGCGGGAAAGACACAATAAACAAAAACAAAAACCCAAAATCAAAACACCTGAAAACAAGAAAACTGCCGACCATGAGTCAGCTCCAACCCACAAGAACACTATAGCCCAATCGCACTGCCCTGTGGGTTCCCAGGACTGAAACATTCACAGGAAGCAGACAGCCGCATCCCCGCTCACAGCGCTATCACTCCTTCTAACTGCAGACAAGCGCTTCCTCATGGCAGCACGAGGGCTCCCTTTAGGGTGGCGGCCCTGGTGATCAAAAGGACATTCGGAAGCTAATGCGGTAATAAATTTTGTCGTTTTATAAGACAGCCCAGAACTGGGAATTTAAGTTCTTAAAAAGTAGATGGATTTAAATGAGAATTACTTAACTAAAAATTTGATACAACACTAATTGATTTTAGCAATGAGACATTATGTGAAGTACAGTCAGCAAGACTGCTAAAATGAGGAAGTATGTGCCCCGGAGTTTAATGGGACATCATCCTCATTGCCAAGACGCTGTCTAAGCAGAAAACAGGAGCGGAGAGGATGCTGTTAGCTAGAGGGAAGCTGTTTTCAAGCTTCGAAAGGAGGGTGGAGCGGATCTGGGGAATAGCTGCTTCCTGCCCTGTGGCTACGTGAGTGATGATTGACTGCTCTCTGCTAGGACTGCCAAACCCCGCATTTCTTTGGTTGGTCCAAAGTGTCTCAGAGTTAGAGGCAGCGTCCCTTAAAGCTGCGCCACTGCTCTATGCAAGGATATCGAGAATCCATGATAAAATCAAGGCCCGTCTTCCATTTGCTGTCCAATGGAGACTTGAGACCATGTACATTTCCAAACAGCGTCCTTGTTCCACACACCTAAGGGGAAGAGACTGCTTTCTTAGTTTTCTAGTGCTGCCTTACAAGTACTACCACAGTGGGTAGCTGTGACAAAGCATTTTCCATAGGCACTGATACCAAGGGCTCAATAGAAAGTAAATGTCTAGAAAATAGTGATGGCAACATATGTACAAATATGTTTGATACAATTGATGTATGGATTGGTATAACAGCTATAAGAGCCCCCCAAAACAATGATCTCTTAATCAAAAAAAAAAGAAAGAAAGAAAGAAGAAAATTTTGTCTTCACTGATTGGGAGGCTGGAAGTCTTGAGTTCCGGGCACCAGCTCTGGAGGAAGCTTGCTTAGTTCTCGGGGAAGCTCCTGGTCTCTTCAGCATGTTTCCTTAGAGAGCTCTGTGTGGCTGAGCGTCTTTCTCCCTCATCTCTCCTTCCTCACTTGCTTGTTGGGTCTCTTTTATAGCAGGAAAGTGATCGACTGGAGACACATCCTCCTTGAATTCTGCCTAATATAATATGACAGGGACAACCCGCTCGCCAACAGGATGAAGACCACAGGGATAGAGGTTAGCATTTGCAACACATTTTTGGCAGACACAATCCAATCCTATGGAGATGATGTGAGAAACTGTCCTTATGAAAAGATAATTGTGTTTCTCTTAGATTTCCACCTGAAAGAGTCATTCTGTAAGAAAGGTTGTAAGTATTGTGTTGTCATAAATGATGTCATTCTAATGACTATCTTTGGCATGTAGATAGAAAATGAAAGAAATAAAAGTAAAGTCTGTTTTATGGCATCCATGGGGACACTAGTGCAGGTTGATTTAGTGAATCAAAACATAGAGCCTTTGTTGGTAAAAGTACGGACTGGTGCAATCCAACAGTCGACCATAGGCAGTGTTTGAGCCCTGTTAGTTCCTCTGTTTCAGTTGAAATCAAGAAAAGTCAGGCAGCCAAAAAAGATCCTTTTCCCTTTTCTCCTTCTCTCTGGATCATCGGTAGTGTGGTACAGAGCAATTGCTAGGGCAGCCTTGATACATCAGATAGACTCAACATGTACACGGATTGAATCATTCAGAGTAATTCTGGGCTCATAGCACATCAGTTTTCCTGCAGTTTTAGCCAATGTATATCTGGAAATTCAGATGGCTAGATCCTGATGGAGGTATGTGGTTAATTTATATATATGAAGCTAATGTGTTCTGAATTGGGGTAATCTGATTCTTAGAATAATTGTGAGAATCGGTAATAAAGTGTAATGTTTAAAACAGACACATCAGGATAAATGGTTTCCCCTTGGATTAAAAAACACAATACAAAATTTATTTGGAAATAATTACAGATTCCAAGGAAAATCTTAAATAGAGAAAGATCCCTTTGTCTATTTCACCTACAAGTCTGGAAGAACTTTCTGCAGCTGCGGCATAGGAACCCAAGCCTTTGGAGCTTTCTCACTGAATTCTCCCTACTCACTCTGTCCCACCCTTTGGGCTCCAAGTGGTGCATCTGCACACCAGCTGCAGCCCCCCTCCCACCTGCCTACCTGAGGGAAGTGCCCCTAGCCAGAAACAGATCACCCAATCCCCAACCCATACCCTAAATATGCTCCCCTGTACTGGGGCCAATACGTTCTATCATACTGCAGCTTGTACAGCTTCAAACAGCCCCTAAGGAGACCTGAAGGTGGCTGGAGCACAAACCACAGGAGAAGGTGACAGGGAATCCCCAGCAGGACAAAGGTGAAACACAACCCCTCAAGGCAGTTGGCTAAAGGCAGCCAGCTGAAACACCAACCTCCCAAAGAGAGCTCAGGGCTCTGAGACACCTGGGAAAATGGTACCAAGTGCCCACAAATCGAACAAAAACCAACAAGCTGATTCCACAGTTTCAACAAGAGAAACAAAATCCAATGCCAGAGGACCACCTGGACCCAACAGCAGTCATAGAAAAGGCAGAAGTTGACCTCCCACAGAAAGAAATCTTCAGAATGCTGCTTGGAGCCATACCAGATATGAGGGAAGCATTACAGAAAAAGGATGAAATGATAGAGGAAATAAAGGCTGTGCACCAAAGGGAAATACAGGAGTTAAAGGGTGAGATAACAAAAACTAATAGCAAACTCACGGACTTCACCCGGAGAATCGAGGAGGCAGAGAACCACACCAGTGACCTAGAGGATTCCCAAGCAGAAATTAATAAACATGAGAAAAAGTCTAACAAGTCCATCAGAGCAGCTGAAGAAAACCTCAGAGCTATGTCTGACGCTATGAGAAGGAACAACATCAGAATTTTCGGCCTGCCAGAGGAATGCACAACAAGGAAACCAGCATCCAAAATAGTGATGAAAATAGTGATGGAATGCTGGGAGGAAAACTTCCCTAACTTAATGAGCAAAAGCCAGGCAACTATCCAGGAGGCTAAAAGAATGCCAGCTAGACTAAATCCCCAGAAGAAGTCACCAAGACATATAGTTGTAAAATTATGAGAGGAGTTAGGAAAAAACAGGCAACCACATATAAAGGCCAGCAGATAAGAATATGCTCAGACCTGTCAGCAGACACTATGAAGAACACACAGGAGACAGTGGAGCAGCATATTCCGAAAATTGCAGGAAAATAACGCAAATCCAAGAATACTCTATCCAGCCAACTTATCTATCAAAATTGATGGAGAAGTGAGTCAAGGACAAGAAAAACCTCAAAGAATATGCTAAAAGGAACCCAGCACTACAAAAGATCCTCGCTGACCCAGTATGGGCAGAAGAACAACACTCACCAACCACATACAAGAGAACACCACACAACAACTCCACCCAGAGACCATCAAAGGGAAAACAGCCCCCAAGATAAAATTGGCTCAACGATGGATAGAAGGCAAGAATGAACCGCAAACACACATATGCACAATCCACGGAAAAGAAGTGGAGGTAAGAAAACACCCAACACAAAAGAGATAAAATGACATCACAGTGTCCACATATAGTTGTGATAACCCTGAATATTAATGGGTTGAACTCAAGCCTTAAGAGACAGAGGCAAATAGACTGGCTTGGAAAACACAAACCCTCAATCTGCTGCCTACAGGAGACACATCTCAACATTACAGATAAAAACAGGCTGAGAATCAAAGGATGGAGACATTACCAGGCAAACAAATTAAAAAAAAGCAGGGGTTGCAATCCTAATCTCAGATAAAATTGACCTCCAAGTGCAAACCATAAAAAGAGATAAGGATGGACACTGTATAATGCTCAAGGGAGCATTACATAAAGAACCAATAAGCATTCTAAACATTTATTCGCCAAATAAGCGTCCAGCAGAATATGTCAAGCAAACACATCAAAGAGTGAAAAAAGAAATCACAGCCTCAGCAATTATAGTAGGTGACTTCAATACACCGCTCTCTGAGAAAGATCACTCGGAAAGAAAACTCACTAAAATTAGACCATTTGACCTGATAGAGCTCTCCACCCAAACACAAAATAATTCACATTCTATTCTAGCCCACATGGTACATTTATGAAAATAGACCACAGGCTAGGG
>NW_022103928.1:11113588-11114876 GCF_000313985.2 Echinops telfairi
ACAAATTTCCCCTACTTCTTAAATGCTTCCTCCCCTCCACTATCATGATCCCAATTCTATCTTACATATCCAGCTGGACTGGAGGATGTATACTGGCACAGATAGAAACTGGAAATACAGGGAATCCAGGACAGATGAACCCCTGGCGATACAGGGAGGGTGGAAGGAAGGTGAGGGAGAAAGGGGGAACAGATGACAAGGTCTACATATAACCTCCTCCCTGGGGGATGGACAGTGGAGAAGTGGGTGAGGGAGATGTCGGATGGTGTAAGATGTGATAAAATAATAATAATTTATAAATTATAAGCGTTCAGGGGGAGGGGGGAGCAGGGAGGGGGGAAAATGAGCCGACACCAAGGGCTCAAGTAGGAAGCAGGTGTTGTGAGAATGATGAAGTCAACAGATGTACTAATGTGCTGGATGCAAATGATGTATGTATGGATTGTGAAGAGTTGTGTGAGCCCCTAATAAAATGATTATAAGAAAATTATATCAAGCGCATTTGTACATAGGTTGCCTTCATCATTTTCAAAATATTTTCTTTCTGCTTGAGCCCTTGGTATCAGTTCCTTTTTTTTTCTTTCCCTCCTCCACCCTCCCACCCTCATGGACCCCTGACAAATTAAAAATTATTATTATTTTCATATCTTCCACCACCCGCTGTCTCCCTTCGTCCACGTTAATTGTTGTTCGTCCCCCTGGGGAGGGTGGCAGTGATGCTGTTTGTTTTTGCTTGGATGTGCAGCTGTCTCAATGGTTTTATACAATTATCCTGTGACCCATGTTGTTGAGCCTCTATTTTTGTCATGTGTATATATTCTTTAGAGAAAAGTGTATTCACATAGTTTGCTAATTTTGGGGGAGGGTGTCTTCTAGTTGTTGAGGTGTATGTGCCCTTTATATTTTCGGGGCATTTGGCCCTTGTCTGTTCTCTCTCCCAGAGATGTTTTTCCATTTTTGAAGTTGTCTACATCCTAACTTAATTCCAGCTGCAACACTCTTTTCTAAATAAAGAGACATTGACTGGGTCGAGAAATTAGGCCTTGGCATTTTGGGAGACCCTTATTCACCCTGTGCTATTTGGGGTTAAAGTCCATTCTTCTTGCATTTGACATCCTATTGTTGCCTAGTCTTTGAGGAGATTTCTCTTCCATTGAATTATCTTGGCATCTTTGATGAATATTAACCATAATTGTATGTTTTGTTTATTTTTCTGATCTCTCACTTTTATGCCATTGGTTTGTGCCTTTCTCTTCCTTCTGCTGGTATCACACTTTGATTCCTGTAG
>NW_022103928.1:11115088-11137960 GCF_000313985.2 Echinops telfairi
AATGAAAAAGAACATTGGAATTTTGATAGAAAATTCATTAAATCTATAAATCAATTTGGAGAACAAAATCACACCTTTGCACAGTGGTTCTCAACCCTCTAATGCTCAACCCACCTCATACACCGCATATTGTGGTGACCGCCCCCAACCATAAAATTATTTTCATTGCTTCTTCATCACTGTCATTTTGCTACTGTTATGAATTGGGCGGCCCTTGTGAAAGGGTCATTCAACCCCCAAGGGGCCGCAACCCACAGGTTGAGAACCGCTGCCTCAGCAGGCTATCTTACTTAGGTCTTCTTTATTTTCTTTCTATGATGTTTTGAAGTTTGAAGTGTGTACTTCTTTATCTGTTAAATTTATTCCAAAGTATTTTTCTTTTTGATAATATTGTAAACAGAATCATTTTCTTAATTTCATTCTTGAATTGCTCATTGTTTATAGAAATACAATTGAGCTTTTAGTACTGATCTTGTACCTGTAACCATGCTGAACTTAGTAATGCTAATCGTTTTGTGTGTAGATTCCCTAGAATTATATACATACAGTATTATGGTCCCTGAAGATAGAATCAGCATTTTCTTGCATAATTTCCCTGGCTAGGACTTCTGGTACAATGGTGAATATAAGGGGCTAGAGTGAATGTGTTGTAGTACATTAATATGGCCCTTCTACCATAATTCCTTATGTAATGTAATATAATTCTAGACTCTAAGCCTGGGCTCTGATCCCATGTTATAAGGAGTTCTCTGTTTCAGGGTTGAGGTAGGGTTTGTGCCCTGACCTTAGTAGATGATGTGACCAAATCACACCTTTTGTTTATTAGGGGGCATCCTTAAGACTGTATTGCTAGAGAGCGTGACTTAAGACACCATCTTCGTTTTCCGTAAGAGTCTGGTTCACTAAAAGACAAAAGCCACACCTCCAGCAAAGCCACTTCTAGGTCTGAGTCATCCGGACAGGGAACAAGATCCCAGGACCACTGGAGGAGCCCATCTGAGATCTCTGTGTGAAGTGGTGGAGGCTGCTGAGACTCGATTCACCAGAGACTGGGACAGAGGCTCCCAGGAGCAGTGCTGAGACAGGGAGGTTCCTTCTCATCTGGCCTAAGACTATGAGACCGTGAGACGGAATGGAGGAATAGTAATATTTAGTAGCATCACCTGTGGGGATTTTTCTAACTGCCCTTTATGTGCTTGAGGAAGTTGCCTTCTATTCCTAGTTTCTTGTTTTGGTCACAAAAAGATGTTCGCGTTTGTCACATGCTTTTTCTACATCTGTTGAGATGATCATGGCATTTTCCTCCTCCTTTCTATTAAATTGGTGCATTGCATTAATTGACTTTCATATGTTTTACCAACTTTAAGACGTGTACTAACGTGCTGCTGTGGGGTGGAGGGTTCTGTACACATCTGGCAGGTGAGCTGGTTCTTGATTGCTGTTCATGTCCTCCACTTCCTTGTTTATCCTGTGCCTGGTTTTTCTACCCATCATTGAAAGTAGTAATATGGAAACTTCTGACTCTTCTTGTTGAATTGTCCATTTCTCCCTTCCAGTTTTGCTTCCTGCATTTCAGGGCTCTGTTGATAAGGTAATACATAATATATGCTCGGTAAGGTAATACATAATATATGCACACTTGTCTTTAAAAGGTAATTTAACAACACATGCTCTAGATAAGGGGCCAGGGGTTTGTAACCCATGCTTCAGCCCACTGCCAGTCTTGGTAAATCAAGTTTTAGTCTAGGACCGTCGCATTCATTCGACAGCCTGCAAAACCTGAACTGTGTACTGGACAGCTTTATTTCCAGAAAGAGGCCATGGGCCGAAGCATAATTTGTTCCCCCCTGACTTAAGTAAACGTTCTTTGGTTGCATACTTTTTAAACAGGACTTTCTTACCAATAATTCTAGTGAGAAATCTGATTTTATGAACTCTCTTCATGTGCAGATATTTTAATCTACCAACTAGATATGAATTCACTTGCTAGAAACAATTCTTTCGTGTTTAATGCCTTCGGCTCAGAAAGTGAGAAATGAAAGTACAGTCCTCTGGTCGTCACCAGCCACACCTGCCGTCCTGCAAACCCGAACACTGACATGTGCCAGGGCATGGATCCAAGACCACATCATATCCTCGCCCCACACCCGCATGACCAGATGCGTGGTTTCAAAAGAGTCACATCTGTGTTTCACGTGAAATCCCTGCAAATCAATTACAAAAGAGCATCCAGAGATGGATTATATTTGGCTGAAAAGGATTGAAACTAGGTGGTAGAAATATTTGGCAAAGAGTGCACCTTCAAGTGCACTCCTGAGATTTCAGAGGTGCAGGGTAGAGTAACTGTGTCCATTCCAACATACAAGTGTGACAGCAGGAAAATGGAGTGGAGTGTCAACTCCCGGCTATCCAGTACTGAATGGTCAGTTTCACAGCATAGGAATGTTGTCTTCCCCAGAGCTGCACCAAGTCCTGTGTGCTCTGGGAGGGAACGAGAGACACGGTGGCGAGGCATTATCACTATCGTCCTATCCTGCGGTACATTTCTCCCGAGAGCCTTGAATTGCTGCCACAAAGTTCCTCGGTGAGGGGCGGTGGAATGCGGGGGCGGTTATCTCGGTTTAGCAGACTTGGAAACGGTGGCCCAGGGTGGCTTAGTGTCACACGGGTGAGCGTGTTTGCTTCAGCTCTGGAGCTCCTCCGGGCACAAAATCTGGACAGCTTCCCAAGCTGCCTGCTCTCTACTGCGGCAGAGCAACAAGTACTTATCCGGCTTCCGTGGTGCCTGCCGAGGATGATGAGGGGGATAATGGCAGCTTCTGGGTGGTCCCAAGCCCTGTGTGAGTGTTCTTTCATTCATATTGCACAAAGACCAGCAATGGCATGCAGTGGGGGTGGGGTGGTGAAAAGGAACCCCACTTTAAAGATACAAAAACTGAGGCTCTGCGTTGGTGAGGGGGTTAACTAGACTGATCCTTGTCCTCTCGGAGCCCAAGCTCTCTATAAATACTTCCTGTGGTTTCCCCAGCCAATTCTGCTGATTTGGTCTTTCTAGCAGGTAGAGGTTGTGCTAACCAATATTTCCGTCTTCCTGGCTTATTGACCAGTGAATGTGGGCAGCATGCCTTATGCTCTCAAAGCTGCACAGATGGTCAACAAATGACAGACTGTGGCTCCTTAAGACCCACACGATGGAGGTGGGCTTTGGTGGCAACAGCTGCGTCTTTCGTGCCCCCCCTTTCTATGAATACAGAGCACAACTGTATTCACAACCTGGGAGAGGGTGTGAGCTGGGAGAAACACGGCGGTGGGAAGCATTCTAATGTGGCTGCCAAGAGTCCTGCCCCTGGGTGTGCAAACCTGGTCTGATTCTCCCCCTCTGGGCCCGGTCAGGTTCTCTGAATGCGATGGGATAGCATGGCTGTGAGTATGCCGTAGGGGAACAATGAAGGGATTTTGTACATGTCATCAGGGTCCCCCTTCAGTTTATTCTGAGCCACGGTGGAGATGGCCTTGGGTGGGCCTGACTTAATCATGTGAACGCCCTTGCAAGGAGGATCGCCCCTTCCTTGAACACACTGTTCTCATGCCTTTGAGGAAGCAGGCTGCTATGTGGTGAGAGGGCCTATGGGAAGGTCACCTAGCAAGGACTGTCAGCATGCAGTGGCCCTCAGGTGACACTTACTAATAAGGACCTCTGTCCTACCGCCACGGGAACTGAAATCTGTCAGCTAGAACAAGAGGATGAGAGTTCCAGAAAGAATGCACTTGGCCAACACCTTGATTGAAGCCTTTGTGAGCCCCGAGCAGCTGACCCAGCTGAGCCGTGCTGAACCCCTGGTCCATGGCAACTGTAAGATCCCAAGTGGATGTTGCTTTACGTCACTAAGCTTGTGATAAATGCTACCTAGTATCAGATAAATACAGATGCTTTTTGCTCAACATTTGATACATTCTGATCAATAAAGATAAATTGACCCATCAACTCCTGGAGGAAGGACTTTGCCATTTCTCCCTTGTTCTTTTTTAAACATGACCTAAGCGGCAGCCAGTCAGGGTCTCAGAGCTCCATGATATCGAGTCTTGCCTGCATCCTACTGTGGGCTTCCCTTGACCAGTGAGTCAAACCTCAATTTCTACCACAGGTCCCCGAGCTCTGGATGACAAGACCCTTGTTCTCCTGAATTCATTGTGTGCTCCTTTCCCCTGTCATCCACTCCAGCTTTCTGGCCTCCCTGTCCCTCCAGGACACACCACCGAGCGTGACTCTAAGGGCAGGGCTTTCGCATGTTCGCTGCCTTTGTCTGAAGTGTTCTTTGCACCACTCTCCTCCACTTGGAATTCCTCCTGTAGGCCATGTTTCCATGTCCTATCGGAGCTGCTGCGAGTCAGCATCCATTCCGTGGCAGTAGGTTTGGGGTTAGCTTTATAGAACTGCCCAGGTTTCTCTCCCCTTGGCATCACAACTCACCATTCAAGACAGAAGCCGCCGGCCAAATGTGGCCATTGAGATTTAAATGAACTGACATGAAACAAAAGTAAAAATTCGGTTTCTCCACCACCCTAGACACGTTTCAAATGCTCGATTGCCACCCATGACGAGCGGGAAGCATGTGCACAGCACAGACAGAGCGTGTTTCATTTGAGAGAAAGTTCTAGTGCTGGAGGCCCTGCAGGCGATGACCCCCAGTGAGGAAGGTGGGAGCTGAGCCCTTGACTGGCTCACACCGGACACGCGGGAGGGAAATGGATCTGAAATGGCCTGAGGGGTTAGAAGTCACAGCTTTCCCATTTGGGTTTACAGCAAAATCTAACCGATTCTGATGAATAAATCTGGTCATTCAATAGATATTTTCCAAATAAAGTGATGATTGACTTTTAGATGCAGAGTTTGGATGAAGAAGGGAGGACAGGCTTATAAAGGAGGGGAGCAACATGCGCCGAGATTTGGACCTGGGAAACTAACAAGATTTTCAGGGGTAGTAGGGTTTAAGGCAAGAAAGCTTCAGATAAGGGAGAGAACTTACCAAGGGAAGAAATAGAGATGTTGGGGGTTAGATCTGGTACTTAGAGAAAGAGGAAAGGGTAAATGCTAGGTGTAAACCTGTTGGACCCGCTTTACGATACACATTTTAGGTTTTGCAGACTCCCCAGTGAATGTGACCATGCTAGAGTAAACCTTGATTTACCAAGAGAGGCAGTGGACTAAAGCACAAGTTACCAACCCCTGGCCCCAGATCCAGAACATTAGTTGTTAAGTTTTAAATATATTATGTATTAACATACTGATTTCAAAGTCACAATGGTGTTACAATTCAAAGCGTATCAAAAGGGGATGGTAGCATTTAACAACAAAGCCCTAAAACGCTTGAAGCAAAAGCTTCTTGCTGAATTGTCACAGCCTGCTTCAAGTGAGTTATATACTCTGCTCAACACATTTATAATACCAAAGAACGGGTTTTCAGTTTCCCAAAGGCGTATTTTCCGAGAATTATGGATTGGGTTCACAGCAGAGGGCAGACGCTGGAAGTACCCAACAGCTGCCGAGTTGCCTCTTCCTCATGGAAACCTTGTTTGTAAGCCTAGAACTGTGCTCCATCGGGTTTTCAATGGGTTCATTTCTAACAATAGGTCATGAAGCCTTTCTTCGGATGTCCCTCTTGGTTGAATTTCAAACCTCCGACTTTTGGGTTAGCAGCTGAGTGTGTTAACTGTTTGCACTGCTCAGGGACTCCATCATAACCTCAGCCTGGAGGAACAGCCACCTCCTTGCAACAGGCTTGCAGGAAGCTACCCTTGATGGAGACTAACCATGCCTGCCCTCACCCCCACACGTGGTCTTGCCACGGGGCTCATGAGAAAAGTCCAACAAGTCCCCGTTTCTCCCCAGAGGAGCAAACTGAATCCTGACATCAGTAATCCAGGAGAATCACAGTGGAAATTTGTCAGGGACAGAACCCCTCCCCCAAATGCCTTCCAGTCCCTGCTCTCTTTGTCTCCCTCTTAATGTGGGTACAGTTTAAGCCTGGACACTAGTAGAGCAAAGGGTAAAAAAGGTGTGCTTGACATTGAATCTCAATCTAAACCCCAAAGAGCCTCCTGGAAGAACTAGAAATACTTAAAGCTTATGAAGTTGGACTGAGAAATTAAGGGACCACTGCTCAACCAGGAAGGAAGGGAGAAAATACAGCATATCTAGTTTGAAAGGGTTATTATTAAGGGGGCAATATTTCTTATTTATTTCCCAAGAGTTTAAGATGGTTTAATGAACTGGTTAGACAAGGACCATGCTTGGGACCCACAAGCCCCTGATGATCTTCTCGGGTGCTGTAGCTCCTGGATGGTTATAGACTTGGTTACTGGATCCTCTTTAGATCCATCCTTTAAGCTCCAAGTTGATGAAACATAAAGTTATCATTCAAAGAAAGTATGAGGGATACTATTTAATATTCTTTGAGTATTTCTAGCTGTGTAATTAATTCATGGATGAGAGCCATTATCTGATAGCATCTGATAGAAATGTAGAAATCATTCATTTTAGACAAGCAACCCTGGTCCTCTCATAGTTTTTGATTAAAATACAAACTTACTGAATTTTATTCCTCAAAATATGATAGCCTCACGGGCAATTGAAATAACTGAATTCCATTGTTGGGTTTCTAATTCCAGAGCTTATAATAATTTTTTTGAGTCAAGCATGACATAATGCCAGGACTCCGGGAGTTAGCAAAGATGATACAGCAGGTGCTCTGTACAAGCCTTTATTAAAAAGAGCTACCATGGACAAAAATGAAGAGTGATGCACTACAAATTTACAACATTAATCCCCCCCCCCTAATTAAAGCAGTGGGCACAGCTTCCCGAAGGAATCTGGAAGGAGCTGGACAAGAATGTGTGTACACGTATTTCCCAGGACCCCAGTGAACAAGGATTCTTGACTCTCGCCAGGAGAGCACTTGCATTGAACTCCAGGCTTGAGGGCAACAGGCAAGTGACATTATTTAATTAGACACCTCTCTTCTTTTCCGCCTTGACTCTAATTCCAGCTTGATAGGTGGACATTGAAGTGTTGTTAGACTTGGTAATCTAGCTGTCCTGTTTACATAGTGAACACTCCTAACAGCAAGGGTCCCACTTGCCAAAATCAAAAGGGCTCATGGAGTATTGCATGCTGTGACCGTGTATGCATGAGTGCTGACTAAGGGAAACTTGACACGTGATGTCTATGGAAAAAGAACACCTTTCTTTTCATAGGAAACAGACGCACACTTATGCTTCCTGTAGGAGACATTAATGAGTTACAACAGCGGAGGAGGGATAGACAAATACATTTTTCAAAGTATTTGGAAGAGAAACAATGACTGACCGTGTACTCATGCAAAGTTGAGCACAGCTGGAACAAAGGCTGACTCTGAAATCATAATATACCCAAACAATAGACTCTGTAGCTACATATGCTAAGATGCTGGCTCCTCTCCCAATTGTCAGCAAGATTTTTCCACAGGGATCTAGATTGAGACACCTACGTGCTTCCTTCTAGCATATTTACGGTCTGCTTTGCTTCAGAACGTTCAGAAGGACAAGAGCAGGAAAACATATACACGCAGAGACATAAACTCTGTCTTTTACCTTTACCCCTCTTCTCCCACTTCCCTCTCCCTCTCCTCATTCCCTCCCTCCCTCCCTCCTCTTTTCTCTTTTTCATTTTTACACACAAATGCCTTTTAATTCCTCACTGATTCTTTAAATACACATGTATTTCTCATCACAACGAAACATTTACTCTCTTATGGTGGAGACAAGGAATATTGAAAGCACTTCAGACTTCCAGAAAAATGAATGAATCTGTCTTGGAGGAAGTACAGCCAGATGCTCCTTAAAAGTGAGTCTGGAAAGGCTTTGTCCCATTTCCTTTGGCCATGTGATCAGGAGGGACCAGTCCCTGGACAAAGAGAGTACACGTGGTAAAGCAAAGGATCAGTGCAAAAGAGGAAGACCTTTAATGAGATGGATCGGTGCAGTAGTTACAATAGTGGGCTCAAGCATTCGAGCAAGTATGCAGAGGGGTGATGCCAGATTGGGCAGGGCTCTGCTCTGTCGTACACGGGGTTGCTATGAGTCAGTATCAATTTGATGGCATCTAACAACAATAACGGCAAAAATAACGCCAATTTAAAAAGCAAGGACTTTAGAGCTGTGACAATCTTGGGATTTACGTAGCAAATGTTAGGATTATGTCCCTCCAATTATTCTTTTGTCTTCAGTACAACCTGGAATTTCAACTCCATTTCTTCTTGTTTTTCTTTCAACTTTCTCATCTTTTCTTTCCTCCTGTTTTTCTTATTCTTTTTTTTCTGACACTGCCCATCCTCAAGACAATTAGAAATATTGTCTAGGACATTGGGCCTCTACTCACGTCATCCTCAATGCAAGAACATGCTGTTCTAATAACCTCGCATTCTGCGATGTTCACCTTCTCAACACAATCACTGAAGACAAATGGGTGCATAAGCAAATGTGGTGAAGAAAGCTGATGGTGCCCGGCTATCAAAAGATATAGCATCTGGGGTCTTAAAGGCTTGAAGGTAAACAAGTGTCCATCTAGCAGGGAAGCAACAAAGCCCACATGGAAAAAGCACACCAGCCTATGTGATCACGAAGTGTCAATGGGATCAGGTATCAGGCATCAGAAGACCTAAAACAATCATCTCAATGTGAAAGAGGGCAGTGGAGTAGAGACACAAAGACCATCTGTAGACAACTGGACATCCCTCACTGAAGGGTCACAAGGAAAAGACGAGCTAGCCAGGGTGCAGTATAGCACTGGCTAAACATACAATATTTCTCTAGTGCTTTAATTTCTCCCCTTCCCCACCATGACCATGACCCCAGTTCTACCTTACAAATCCAGCTAGGCCTGAGCATGTACACTGGTACAGATAAGTGCTCTCGACACACAGAATCCAGGACAGAAAAGCAAAACACTAATAAAAAACAAAGTGAGAGGCCTTTTACTCTTAGAATTCTATTATAAATATGTTACACAGCCACAGCAATCAAAACATCTTGGTATTGGTACAATGGATTAGAACAGAGAACCCAGAAATACAGCTAAGTACCTATAGACACCTGATCTTTTGTTTTTTAAGTAATTTTATTCGTGGCTCGTACAGCTCTTATCACAATCCATACATACATCTATGTGCCAAGCACATTTGTACATTTGTTGCCATCATCATTCTCAAAATATTTTCTTTCTACTTGAGCCCTTGGTGTCTGCTCCTCATTTCCCCCCTTCACTCTCCCACCCTCCCTTCCTCATGAACCCTTGATCATTTACAAATTTTTTTCATGTCTTACACTGACTCATGTCTCCCTTCACCCACTTTTCTGTGGTTCATCCCCCTAGGAGGGCGTTATATGTAGATCATTGTGATAGGATCCCCCTGTCTCCCTCCACCTTCCCATTCCCCTCCTGGTATCACTACTCTCATTATTGGTCCTGTGGGGTTTATCTGTCCTTGATTCCCTGTGTTTCCAGCTCCTATCTGTATCCGTGGACATGCTCTGGTCTAGCCAGATTTGTAAGATAAAATTGGGGTCATGATAGTGGTGGGAGGTGGGAAGCATTAAGGAACTACAGGAAAGTTGTATATTTCCTTGGTGCTATACTGCATTCTGACTGGCTCATCTCTTCCTTGTGAACCTTCTCTGAGGGGATATCCAATTGTCTACAGATAGGCTTTGGGTCTCCACTCTGCACTCCCTCTCATTCACATTGATATGATTTTTTGTCCTGGGTCTTTGATGCCTGATACCTGATCCCACTGACACCTCATGATCACAGAGGTTGGTGTGCTTCTTCCATGTGGGCTTTGTTGCTTCTCAGGTAGATGGCTGTTTGTTTACCTTCAAGCTTTTATGACCCCAAATGCTATATCTTTTGATAGCTGGGTACCATCAGTTTTCTTCACTACATTTGCTTATATACTCGTTTTGTTTTCAGCAAACATGTTGGAAGGTGAGCATCATGGAATGCCAATTTAATAGAACAAAGCTTTCTTGTGTTGAGGGAGCACTCGAGCAGAGGACCAATGTTCATCTGCTTCCTTAATACTAAACCTATAAATATAGGTACAAAAATCCATTTCCCTATCTTCATAAATATATTTACATATGCACATGCCTGTATTTAGATCTCTATAAATGCCCTTTACCTCCTAATTCTTTCCTCAAATTCTTTTTACTTTCCTCTTGTCCCACTATCATGCTCAACCTTCATTTGAGTTTTAGTCATTCCTCTTGGCTACATTGCCCTCCATCAAGCCCTACCAGATCTCCTACACCCTCCTTCTCATTGATTTTTTGGTCACTTGTTGTTTCCTTGTTCTTGGGTTTGTTAACACCCACTTCCTTTCCCCCACCTCTCTCTCTCCCATGCCCCCCCGGAACGGTCATACTGTTGTTTTCTCCTCCACATTGTTTATCTTGCCTATCTTCTCTAGATAGACCAGCAGAGATAATAATATGCACAAACACAAGACCGAGCAAAACAAAGCAACAATAGAAAATAAAACAATAACTCCAACAACAAAACAAAACAAACCCCCCCCAAAATCCAACGACAAAAAAAAGAAATGCGTACAAATAGTTCCAGGTCTGTTTGTTGACCTTTTGGCAGGAAGAGAAGGTCAGAGAAATGGTGGGGAGGAGGCATAAAAGGCGGTGTTATTGACCTAGTACTTAGAGCCACATCATAGAAACACTGCAAGTGGTGGCTTTAATAAACAGAGATTATTTTTCTGATAGTTCTGGATGGTAAAGTCTAAATCAGAGATTCAGCGATGTCAGCTTCTTCAGTGAGTCTTTCTCCTAGTTTCCAGCAATTGCTAGTCATTCTTGGAATCACAAGCTGGAACTTGTTCCCTTGTAAACAGGTCCTCACATGGAGTCTGTCTTCAACCGTCTGTTTGCATCTATGCATCTCTTCTGCTCACACTTGTTTAGAGTTAGGACCCCCTATTCTGGTCCAACTTCATTACCATGACAGAGTAATGTGATAAGAGGAGTGATAAAACAAAACAGTGTCAAAATTCCTCAATTTACAGAATAAAAGATAAATGTACATTATTTTAAAACTATGTTCTTTTCTGTTTTTCTGTTTCACTTCCTTTGATGCAACCTCAAACTCTTGCTGAATATATATATTAAAAACTTCTCCAAATATCCCTATACTTTCCTATCTCTGTAATTTTAACTGTGTGCAAGAATGGTGTTGGTGTGGTCTCTGAACTCTGATTTCATAATGAAGGAAGAGGATCAAATTCAACCCATGTCCAGGCAGCTTGAGGCGAGGCAGAGGTCAGACATGCCTCCACTCACCATCCTATTGTTTTTGTTTTAAACCAATTCTGACACCGACCAACTCTCCCACAGCACTCTACTTCTATGCTGCGTTCAATAGTTTATTGCAATAACTACACAGTGCTCCCAGACAATACTCATGAATATGGAATTTATTAAGGAGTCAGAAAGTCTCAAGATACAGAAGAGCCTCTTCAGAGCTGTGCCTCCAGGTGTACTTAACTCCTCAGTCAAGTGGTTCCTTGGACTCTGTCCTGCGTCCTCTGTGCTAGAGCTACTTCAGTGGTGCTGATAAATTGCCAAAGGGCATCACTCTGCCATTAGTCTCAGCCTGAAGGTTCTTGTCTGGAGCTCCTTAATTTGGCAAATCTAGCTTCCTCCATTTCATCACCTGGAGCTTCCTCATTCCATTCTCATATACCTCCTGGGCAAAGCACTCAGCTTTCTTGCTCTCTGGACCAGGAAGCTCATCACTGTGCTGACGTGTGCTCTGACTCTTGGTGCTGTTGCCACTTCTCCATCAGCTCTCAGGTTCAAACTTCAATCCCCCAGATCGAGGAGGTTCCGCACACAGGATCTTTTGGATCCAGAGTACATGCTCCATTCCTAGTTCTCTTGATGGCAATGAGATTCACCCGTTTTCTGCTTCTGAGATGGCTCATTTTAAATCCAGCAGGATGACAAAACTGATGAATCCCTATGTTATAGTTAATTAATAGATCCTATTTGCATGGCCCCACTCATTAGACCATGCTTATACTCAAAAGAAATTTCAAAGATGATAGCTAGAAGAGCCCTGAGATCCCTGTACCACATGGTGGCACCTGAAATATTTTCCTCTCTATCAAAGTCTCGTTCAACCTTTTGTCTCATTTCTCCATTCCACTCTGAGTTATGGATCTTAGACTTTGTCATAGTTACTTATCTAAAGGTGGTAAATAGAGTTACTCTCAGACACTATTGTCTATTGCTCATTATGACCTCTGAAATTTCTACATTGGAAATATTTCTTTTAATATATTGCTATATACGAGGGTACCCCCCAAAAATATCCCAGAATAAAGCTCTGTTGCGTGGAGCTTTCATTGTATGCATTTTGTCTCCTGCTAGGCAAGCATGGAGCAACTCACTCTGAGTTAGTGCACCCAGTGGTGTTGCCTGGGAAGATTCTCTCTGAACACTTAATTTTGTTTGTAAAAGTAGTTTTGCTCAAACTTCGTATTTTGTGATGGTTGATTTAAGAGAACAAGTGTGTGCCTGTGAAATTTTGTTTCCTGATTGTGAAAAAATGCCACAGAAACTGTTGTGATGTTGAACACAGCTTATAAGGACAGCACTATGGAAAAACTCAAGTGTACAAGTGGTTTTCTCATTTCAAATAGTTGAAATGTTGATTGATGACAAACCTTCTTCTGGACGTCTGTCAATTTCCAGAATGGACAAAAATGTCTACTCACAGTGTATTTGGAGTTCATTCACTCCAGGTGAGACTGTTAATCAAACTTTCTATCTAGAGGTTCTGCAAAGATTGTGTAGCAGTGTGCGACAAAAAAGACCTGATTGTGGCAGATGGGGGACTGATTTTGCCACCGTGACAATGCACCTGCTCACACAGCCATCTCAGTTCAGTGCGCCAGTTTTGACAAAAATCAGTATGCCTATCTTGATCCATGCTCCTGACTCACCTGACCTCGCTCTGTGCGACTTCATTTTGTTTCCACCGATGAAGGAGGACATGAAAGGAGCGAGTTGACTACAGGGAAGAGGTGAAGATAAAACAAGGGAGGTGCTGTCAGCCATCCAAACAAATGAGTTTGAAAAATGTTCCCGCTCCCCACCAAAAGAAAAGGAAAATGTTTCCAAGAATGAATTGCAGATTTGACAAATGTGTGAAGTGTAATGGAGAGTACTTTTAAGATGATAGGCTGTTTTGTAAAAAAAAAAACAACTAAATACATAACTTTGAAAAAAATTCCATTTTTCTTTTGGGTACCCCCTTGTATGTATTTACTTTTGCTGTAAATGTATCTTTAAATGAGGTAAAGCATATGGGGTCAAAGTTACAAAAACTTCCTAGACTTAACCAAACACCTCAAGGGAAAGAGTGCTGGACTTTGGGGCTCAGGACCATACTTTTGGGGAACCCCAAGATTAATTTGCATAACACAGTTCACAAAGAATATTCTACAATTTACTTTGGTGAACAGCAACTGGGTCTTACACAGCTCCTTAACAGACCTTTAAGGAGCCACACAGGAAGAAGGAAGAGTGATCAAAGAGAAAGACACGTGAACAATGTGAACATTAGTCTCCTGAGGCCAGAAGAACGGGATGATACCACTGCCAACACCCGGAAATGGATGGCTGTAGAAGGTCCTTGGTAGCATGGGAGAAGACTATAGAACAAAACTCAAATCATAAGAAAGGCCAGGTTTACTGGTCTGAGAGGGACAAGTGACCCTGCCTTTGTTACTCTGTAGATCTGGAACTAAGCTTACCACCACCACTCTCAGCTTGAATTCAGGCAAACAATAGGCAGGTCTATACAGGAAATAAACACAGGTGTATGAATACTTGTGAGGTATGCACACCGTAGAATAATAAATAATTTAAGGTAAAATTACATTTACCAAAGGACAAAGTGCCCAAAGCTTAGAAAAGAAGGAGAAATGGAAACAAGAAATACCTGGAAGAAATGAGATAAGTGATGGTACATAGCAGAGATTGTAATAAGTTGAGATTAAGTGAGCTATGTGTTATTATTGAATGGAAAACACAGCATGCACTCTGTTAACCTTCTCCCCATTCACAATACAGTTTTGTTTTTTAAAGAAAAGATTCCCAAGACGATGTCTGGGTACTTCAAGGAAGACTGCATGACTGATATTATGTCTGCTTCAAGCACAGGAGGTGGGGGGAGGGTAAACATTTACGTTATGGAATGCTGGCAGTCAACTCTAACTGATAGCCACCCTAGGTGGCAGAAGAGACCGTCCTACATGGGTTCTCTAGGCTGACATTTTAGGAAGCAGATGGCCAGGTTTTTCTCCTGTCGAGGGCTGAGCTAGAACCGCCAAAGTCTTGATGAGCAGTCCTGTGCTTAACTATTGGGCTCCTTTCACCATCTATATCGTTATCTACATCCTCCCCCTTGGAGTTTGCTATTCTGTAAGATCATTCATCTATGCAACAAAGCTTTTGGGGAGGATTTATGGAATAGCAGTTTTTCCATTTCTGTTCACAGTTCCAAGGAGACATGATGATACCGTGGGTTAAGCAATGCGATGCTAATTGCATGGTCATCTGTTCGAATTTACCCTTTCCGTAAGAGAAAGACTGCCCGCTCTTGTGAAAATGTATGGGCTCAGAAACTCGAAGAAGCGCTTCTCTGTCCTGCAATGCTGGTTTGAGTTGGAACTGACTTCATGTCAGTGGGTTTGGGTTTGAAGATTAACAGTTCCTCATGAATATGTTTTGCATGCTGTAAATACTTGGTAATTATATGTTGAATGATGAACATCCAGGAACAGACATTAGGGTGCTGGAGTGAGTAAAGGCAGGCCACAGGACATCTCTTCCTTGCTTCTAGAAATGTTGTTTGCTAAAAATTCAGTATATAAAACCTCACCAGACCTTTGTTGACTTTTATAGGAATATATTCACACCTCGCTTATGCATGCAAAAGGAGAAGTGTCTGCTACAGCCTGCAGAATCATCTCAGTAACATAGTCACTGAAGAATTATATCTCAGCAGCATTTTCTCTGTCCTATAAGCCTCTGGGAATGGCAGGCCAGGTAAATCAGACCTCTTGAAACACCCATTCATCTATATAGAACCCAATTGAAAAGGTGTTCAATTCTGGGCACACAAGAGCTTAGGTCTGGCAAAAATCACAACCAACTTGGAAGGCATGGGACCACTCACAATGGTGCCATTTAACTTTCCCGATTTCCCACAGTGCCTCTCACTGGGCTCATTAAAAAGACACAAGGAGCCAGCCTGGCCAGGGACTGCTGTCAGTGTGTCAGAATAATTATTGCCACTTTAGGGCTGCCAGACATACATGAAAGAGACTGGCTCTATGTTGAGCCACACAAAGAAGAGAAAGAATGAATAAATATGTGGTGTGTGTGCGCGCGCGCGCACTTGCAGATGAGGTCAGCTCCCTACCGCAGTTTCTCAGGACTCTTAGTAATTCAGATCAAGCCCGGGAGGTGCTCACTGATCAACCGAGCAGTGGAGAAGTCACTGGGTCGCTCTGGCACAAGTGCAGCCCTGGAGGAAGATGGAGGCCCCAACACCTCACAGTCACCAGATTAGACGGCTGTCTCATCCTTGCTATTATGACATTTTAGGCTGGCTCATTCTTGGTTAAAATAGGGGGCTGTTCTGTGTATTGTAGGATGTTTAGCAGCATCTTTGACCTCTACACATTAGCTCCCAGTAACATCCCTCCCTTCTACCTGCCGGTTGTGACAATCAAAAAATATCTCTGGTCATTGCCAAATGTCCCCTGGGGACAAGATTGCTCCTGGCTGAGAACCACTGGACTAAAGCTTTCTCTTTCTGTTACATGAGATTCAGTGAGACATTACATCAACAGAGAATCCCTTGGTGATATAGTTTCACAATTGTGTTACAATTACCTTAGTGTATTCAATACTTACAAAGGACATAGGGCTTTATTTTGAAATTACTAGCCTACATTAATCAGAGTATTTGTATGCATAGAAATGTATAACCAGACCGAAACAACGTATAGCCACAAAGCATGGCACAGACAGCAGTGTAACTGACTTGGAATAAACATAAGCTGAAAACAAATGAAACCAACATAGTGCACAGGCATGTCCTCTAGAGCATACTGTCCCACAATCAGTTCTTAATGTAAAAAGAAAAGTAAGAGAAACATGTCCAGTGAGGCTTATGTATCATAGATTGTACCTGTCAAAATACTCCTAAACAAATGCAGGGATGAACAGGGGTAGTCAACTGCTATCATCCTTAATCTGGGTTTACAAACCTTGACTTTCCAATGAAAACAAAACCCCAACTACCCAAACTCACTGACATCGAGTTGAGTCTGACTCATGGCGACTCTCTAGGACAGGGTAGAACTGCCCCTGTGAGTTTGAGACTGCAACGCTTTAGGGGAATAGAAGGCTCCATCCTTCCTCCAAAGAGCAATTGGTGGCTTTAAAGCGCTGATCTTGTAGTTACCAGCATCATAAGTAACCCACTAAGCTATGAACTTAAACAAAATGTTCCTCAGCACTAATTGAACGGCAAGGCAATGGTACAGTTAGGGCAAAACACAAGCTTTCCATCAAAATTTTTATCCCTTTCCTTACTAAACACTGTATTTAAGAATAGGCTACTAATTGACTAATGAGACAGATATGAGATGAAAAGAGAACAAAGATGGGCAAATGACTTTAAAGAAACTTTCCAGTTCACAGATATGTTTCCTTCAGCCCAAAAAACAAGCATGTAGGCAAATTGTTTCTGCAAAGTAAATGGACTATAAATATACAGCTCCAAAACTTGAATAAAGGTTATCTAACTATAGGTTTTATCAGTAGAAATCGTTTAAAAACTAGAGTCAGCTCAACATTACATTTAGATAATTTAACTGAGAGTAAGCAGTAATTCAGTAATTACACTGTTACTTCCCATTCTAAAAGATTTCTATCCAAGGAAAAAAATTTTTTTTATCAAACTCTTGACAGCTCTCTTCTATTCACAATTTAAGTCTTTAGTTCTTTTTCATTGTTAGGGAAAGATTTCCTCCTCTACTTGATAAAACTGTGAACTGTTTTGTTCCTACTGTATTTAGTTAGTATTGGTCTCAATAAAGTGAATCAGCTCAATGGCAATGCATGTTTTCATTTTGATACTTTGCTTGATAATCAGGTGGGTGCAATAGAAAACAATCCCTGAGCAGAACTGTAAGTCTCTCTGCAGTTCAGTTGTGGAAAATGGCTCTCCCTCACTTGCTGAAGTATCTCCTGTGTCCCCATATCAAGTACCAGCATATGAAAACAACAAGTTTGTTGTCTGCCCAAAAAGCAATCAACTGTTCCAAAATCAGCTACTAACACTTGTGGAAATGTAAGACATTTTGTTTTTATGACTGTCTTCCATGAATCTACACATGCAATTCAATGACAGGAATTAAGACCAGGAATCAGGGCCCCGGATTCAGCTCAGAGCATGCTGCTTCTACAAGCCATCAAGACTGAGCCCAGCCTTCCATTGCGCTGTAGCATTTGGAACCAGAACTCCTATGATCATGTAGCATGCGACAGGAAGATGATTTATTACCAGGTTTGTTTCTCTCAACAGACAGTGAACCCATGAAGGCGCTGCACACATTTATTCATTGATGTATCACTTGGTGATTGCTCTTTTATACTGTTTTGCATCTTTAGAGTGATTCATTCAGAGCTTTGAGGAATTCTGGTGGCACTGTGGGATAAGTGTTGGGTCATTACAAGTCCTGTGGTTTAAAACCACCAGCTGGGCCTCAGGAGGCAGAAATAGGAGGCTGTTACTGTAAAGATGTACAGTTGTGGAATTTCTGAGTTTCTAAGCGCTGGAATCAACTAGATGGTGATGGGTTTGGCTTGGGGCTTGAGGTAGTTAGTTTCTTGTGCCAACCTGGCTTATAAACACATATGGGGTTAATTGAAGGGCGGAGGGATAAATGGATCAGTGAGCCTTGTCTTTCTAGTTCTCGGGTCTCTTGCTTGCTGTTGCTCTGACCAGGGTGCAGCTGCCTTAGCCAGTTCCCTGCTTTAGATAGCAAGGCTCACTTCCTACGAGACATCCCTGAGGAGAATCCACATGGACCTACCCCATTGCAGCCCTCGGTGCTGGAGAAGCCATGTGGAGACCCCTGCCAGTGCTGAGATGCTTACACATTCACTGACTTGGCTTTCCTGCTGCAGTTGGCTTCATAGTGTGTGTTTTGTGAGATGGAGGAGGACTTTGTGGATTGGTGTTGGCCATATGGGTTAATGGATTAATGTTGAACTTGTGGGTTTAGGCGGCACTGGGGTGGGATGTTTTCTTGATGCGCACTTAACCTTTATATAAAACTCTCTCTTACATATATGAGTTTCTGTGGATTTGTTTCTCTAAAGTAACCAGACTAATACAGGGCTCTACTGTGCATCTTTCCCACAAGATGATTACTAAGTTGTAGACACTGAGTTACACTCCATTGATATGGCCCTGCCGACCATTATCCCTTATGAGGCATGTAATTCTGGATTTCATGTACCTGTGGCTGGTTTCATTTTGGATGTCATTATCTGCTAACAAATAGGAATGTGATGAGATAGAGTTCTGTCCTTGGTTTAATAGTTATTTTAGTTACTCTTACTTACAATGCGTCTGAGGAATCATTTCCTACATCTGAGAGGAGAAAGAAAAATCTTCCTTGGGTGGCCTGGGGACAAGCCTGGCCAATTAAGGTTAGCAGGAGGCCAATGGCTACCAGAAACATTTTGCCAGAGGCTCCAGGACATATGTGCATAAATACGTTCCAGTCTAGGGGTGGAGGTAGGTGATTACATTTGGGTGAAATTTGGTTGCACCATGTAACTCCCAGGAAATGATCTTTCCTTGCATGAATCCTGTAAGAAGGTGCGGGAAGCTACCGATAGGCGTCGCTTGTTGTTAACTGTGATCAGGATTCCCTTCGATGTCATCCTGCGCTGTATTAAAGGAGTCCACTGAGAAGCAGGGGTGCAGAGCCAGGAGTGGCGGGCATCCTCTGACCTCAGCCTCTGGCTTCCCCCTACCTGACCTTCGGGCATTGGAATCAATTGCAACCACCACTGCATGAGACATTTCCACAACTTTCTTGAACTCTGTGGGATTCGGCAGCAATTCACAGAGGCCAGAAACACGAGGAGTATACTCAAGGGAAGAATGGGGGGCACATGGCACTGACAATCATCTTACAAGTGTTGTCCTTTGGGGACTTGTTCAATATCCAACTTCTTGGGACTAGTTTGGTGTTAATTATTATTATAAAAGAAATTCTAACCACAAACAGATAATACCTTTTACCTATAGGTACTGTTAAGAGTATGGTGATAAAATTAATGATATCCTATTTGATAAAAATATGATATAAATATAATTACCATCACCAATTCATAACTGGGAAACTGATACCAGAGAAATTAAATAGCTGTCCAAAGTTACTCAGCTGTTAAGTGACAGAGTTAGGATTTGAAGCCATTCAGTCTGATCCCAGAACCATTAATACTCTTAATCTTGATGTTATACTTCCTATCAGAGAACTCAACAATAAAGGAATACAAGAAGAGAAAAACAAATGAAGAAACAAAGAAAGGCACAAGGACTAGCCAGCCTTTAAACATTTGTGGGGTAGTTGAAGAATACAATCTAACTGCCACAGCAAGAAAGACTAAGTTCTATAAAAAGGGGAGAAAGAGTGTCTACTCAAAGTCGTCTAGCGGGAACAGAGCAAGCATACACTGAAGTTCCAAGAATCTCATGCATCTGCAAACATCTTTAAAAAGCTAATAATATTGGCAGTACTGGATGCGGCTGTCTTCTTTCTAGGAGTGTCTAATAAAATCCTCCAGTGGTGCTTGTACGTCTAACCCAAACAAATCTTTCTCTCAGCACAGGCAAGTACCTAATTCTGATCACAATCTCATATGAGTAAGTAAAGTTCAGATATTGTAATAACCATGGGACCACATATAGTCTATGCATCCCATCCAAACTGAGTTGCAGTGTTCAATACAGTGATGTAGAAATAGTATGATCCAAAAAAAAATCATTCAGGATGCTTCTTTTTTTTAAAGTATGTAGTATGGTTAAAGTATGTTATCTTTAAATAACAAAATCTTGAATAAACAAAAACCCTCAAACCACTGCTGATGAGTCAATTCTAACTTGGTGATCTGATAAGACAGAGTGGAGCTGCCTGACAGTGTGTTTCTAAGGCTGTAAATCTTTACAGGAGCAAACTGCCTTACCTTTCTCCTGGAAAGAAGACCTACTCTTGAAACATTCCTTATGCCATGCAAAACAACCTGTGATACAACACTGAGGAAAAAAAATACATTGTGTTGTCCAGTAGAAATTAACTGAGAGGAAGAAATGTGACATACGTACTCTTAAATTGTCTAGAAGCCATGTTTCATTAAAAAGTAAACTAAAGCAAACAATAAAACCAATTGAAGTTAATTTCAATGGCTTTATTTAATCCAATATGGTCAAAATATTTTCAAATTATAATCAACATAAAACTAAAAATGAGATATTTTATGTGTTTTCCCCCCTTTCCATACTTAATTTGGAAAAAATCTTATGGTTAGGTACATTTCAATTTAGATGAATCAGTTATCAAATGCTCAATAGTCATATTTGGTTGTTGTTTGTCATACTGGACAATGTAGGTATATAACATGATTCCTATTAAACATAGTTAGTTGACCCATCAGTCTACTTAGATCTATTTACATTAAAATAAAAACTTCTGGTGGAGAATGTGTTAATATATTCATTGCAGTTTATCTTTAGGTTGAAGAGACATAATCACTTTTTCTTCATTTAAAAAAATTAGAGGGATTATTACTTTTAGAATCAACAAAACAATGTAAAACATAATCTTCACTTACATAGTCAGGAAATAAAAATAGTATAAGAATAGAATAAAAATTACATAATACATGGAAGAATTAATTAAACATGGAGTTTGCTGTGTCCTGAAGCTAGCGCAATATCAAGACTTTGATGAAATATGAGAAGGTAATAAAAGAATCAGAGTTGCTTTTGAGACAAGGGTCTTTGGAAACAGAGAAAACTACAAGGGATTACAATTTCTGTTCATGGAGAGCTAGCTTTTTCAGGCAAATCTTCCTATAGAAACCAACTAAAAATCTTGTATGGATAAAATATACCCTTTTAGAAATAGAGAAAAGTGGAGTAGAAATAGGAAGATAAAATTGAATAGAAACTGGATAGGCAGCGAATGAACTCTACCCCTTCTGTTCTCTTTCGAAGGTATTCGCTGGGATCATCAAGTTTAAACCTTGAAAATCTCTAAGGGAAGCATCAGAGCTCAAGGAAATACATAAGTGGAGAATCCCAATAGAAGAATTTCTCCACATTAGTCTTGGACCCTCAATAATACCGCCATCCTGCCTAGGGGCAGAGAAAAGCCATTGGTCTTGTATCTATATAATACCATCCAACATGAATGGGAGTGGACTGAAGGAGAAGCACTTACTAGACTGATTTTGCTTCCAGTCATCTGGACTGGCACAACAGTTGAATCTGATGTCCCTTCTGAAAGTAGAAAGTTGGGGTCAAATTTTTTTTTAAAAAGAAGGAAGAGAAAATAATTGCTTATGTCAGAGCAAGGACTAAATGGGCTATGCAAGGAGGGAAAAGCTATCATAATGCTTTCTCTTTGAGAAGGACTCAGGACAAGGGGGTCACCTTTTCTCAGTTAAATTTTATCAAGGCATAGGAAGAGTGAAGTTAACAAATGTTTGGAGAACCCGAGGAAACATTCTTCTCTGCTGAGAGTACTGGGTTGTTTAGAGATGAGCAATTTAAAAATTGTGTATCTAAATGGGTGAGGATAAAGGCATGAAGTGATGGTCTATAGTAAGATGATTTAAAAGGAGCAAGTTAATCTTCATGTATAAAAGGGACATTGGGTAGGAGAGCCAGGGATGACTTGCAATGCAGTGAACTACTTAATATTTCTTCTAGCCACAGCCTATGTTCCTCCCACCCAATAACACTCATTTTCCTGATGGGTCTGGCTAGGAAGTTGGGGGAAAGAAAGAAAAAAATATGGCCATGTGAGGATTATCCCAGAAATTTGCAGTTAACATTTGAAAACAAATCAATGTAATTCTTTATATTAGTAGATGAAAGGAGAAAGACAACATCTCTACAGAAGTCAAAATAGTGTGGATAATTTTTAATACCTGTTTATATTGGAATGGCCTCAACGACACACAACATACATTATAAAACTGCTCAGGAAAATATCTATTGAAGAGAACTCCTTAATCCGATAACAGGTATCATGAAACAACTTAGCAAAAATATGACACTTTTTGGTAAATCTTCCCTCCTGGGAACAAGAAGCAATGATGTCACCTTTTACCATTTATATTAAACATTACTCTAGGGGCTCTAGCCTGTGCAGTAAGGCTAGAAAATAAGATGAAAGCCATACAGATTGAAAATAAACAAGTAAAAATTTCTATTTGTGCATGATTAAATATGTAGAAAATCCATAACTTTTAGGAATGAAAATAAAATCTAAATAAAAAGAAATAACAAAAAACTGATAGGTAAATTAAACAAAATCACAAAATACAAGACTAACATATAAAAAAAATAACTGTACTCACTAGAAATAATTGAAACTTAAGTATTAAATATTGATTGTAGCATAAAAATCTATGAAATATATAGGGATATTTGTATTAAAACAT
>NW_022103928.1:11156782-11159211 GCF_000313985.2 Echinops telfairi
GCAGACATCTGGGTCGTGCTCATAGAACTGAAATCAACATTTGTCAACAAAGCTCCAAGTTTGCCTCTAAGTACCACATTGTTCAGTGGTCTCTCATTTTCTGGTGTAACCTCTATGCCAGACTATGTCTGGAGGCCTTTTCTCTAGACCAGGTCCATTTCCCGCATGCGGCTGTGCACGCATCATCACCTAACATGTTCTCCCCTTGTGTGAGAGAACATTCCATTAACTAAGGAACTGCGAACCCTCTATTTGGGTCTATAGTTTAGTCCCAGCAATAACATACTGAATGAATCAGGAACAACTTGCTGTTAGCTGCTTTCCAGCCAGTCCCACCTCACAGCAACCTCGTGCACCATGGAGCACAAGCCCGCCCGGTCCTGTGCCAATCCTGATTCATTGCTGATAGGTCTGTTGCGATGCACAGGGCTTTCATTGCGTGCATTTTGGAAGTAAAGCACCAAGTCTCTCCTCCTAATCTATGCCTGGAAGCTTCATAACAACATACAAGCCTCCCATGGCAGGTGGTGATGGCTGTACTTGAGGTACATTCATCAGGAATAGAAGCTTCACATATAGAGTGCTAGAATTTAACTCCTGTCACACCACTGCCCTCACCAGCAACAAAGAGCTGAGTAGACTCTTTTGATAGCCTGCTTTTCTCAGTGGATTCACCTGCCCCATACAGGTTGCTGGTATTTGGGAGATACAGTCGGCAAGGAAGGAAAACATTAGCCTATGTTTCCTTTGGAAAATCATCCCTATGCTTCCAAATTAGGTGCACCACAAATTAAATTCAGAAGCAAAGGGATAACTTTCAGCTGCATATCTTTTAATAAAATGTTCCTAAGCCTGATCAACTGCCAGAAAGAAGTCTGTAATAAAAGGTTGCCGTTTGCATTGCTTGCCATTTTTTAGCCATTACTATGAGGAAACAAAACCAAACCCCCAAACAAAAACGTGTTTGCATTTGACCAGCTCCTCAATTCGGAGAATTGTAGCTATAGGCAGTTCATGAAATGGAAATGGGTAACTGGTTGGATTCCTTATTTACACGAGCAGCACCCACCCACCATTGCTTAATTTACATGGAATTTTCACATTTTGTGCTCACATAAAGGTGTGCTGGGAAGGGGTTAACTGAGATGGAAGGAGTTTTTTAAGCATGCTTGGAGAACCCATTTGGGTTAGCTGTGTCATAGATGTAAGCTTAAACTTTGCAAAATATGGAACTATCTTAAAATATTACCTATGTAGCCTTAGCCAATGGTAGTGACATTTTTATTTTACCTTTTAATGTCCATCGTAGAGCTGCCTTGAGTGAATTGGTTCCCTGTATGTATCAGCTTGGTTCACTGCTTAAAGTACATGGCTGGTAACCAAAGGTTAGTGGCTCAGATCCATGAGCAGCTCCACGAGAGAAAGAAGTAGTAGTCTGCCTCTATGAAACTGATAGTCTTGTAACTGGAGGATGTTCTTATGAGGAAGTTCTGCTCTGTGCTACACAGTCACTGTGAGTCGGAATCAACTCAACAGCTACAGGTTACTGGTATATATCAGACAATGCTATTATTGCCTTGTCTGCTCTTTTCAGTATTTATGTATAAAGATTATGTATATCATTACAACATTTTTGTATACAAATTATGGTGATGCAGTACTCCTAGTTACAGTCTTCTTTAAGTCCCACCAAATGGCTGGGTAGGGCTATACAAATGTGAGCTACTTGTAGACTACGAAGGGGGCTGGACAGCTTGCTAATATAGATAAGCTACCTAGCACCTTTGGGGTGGGATCCCCAAAATATGGAACCCTAATGTGGTGAAAATGGACATCTAATTATCATCAATAAAAAAGAACCAGAACCAGAAGTGAACCTGAGATCTCTGTGCTGACCCTCCTGATCCAAAAGACAGAGAGATGGGACAACCAAGATAGTGAGAAGCAGCAGCAGATACATGGTGGCAATAGAGGCAACAGACCAAGACCCTGGCAGGCTGGACAGTGGTGGCCTCCCAACCCATGGAGTAAGAAAACAGAGTTCTTTGGGCTTGCTGGGGCAGTGGGGGTACCTCTGGGCACTAAATGGTCAGAGCTAAAGAGCTTTGCACCACTTGCCTAACCAAGGGAGTGTTGATCTCAGGTTCTCTTGTACCCCTTGGATGAGAGACCAAGGGGCAAAAAGCTGTACCTGTGGTCACGACTAAGAAGAGGCCGTCCTGATCAAAGAACTGTATCATGAGCATTTCTGATCCTGAATTGTAACCTCTTACTTCCTGAATAAACCACATAACCATGAGTATTGTCTGTGAGTTGTGTCCATTGCAATGAATTATTGATCTGGGCAAATAAATAGTGCCATGGAAGGGACATTTGGGTCAGAGTTGGAAGAAGTGTGGGACAATGAAGGCAAGTCTGATCTCTTATAC
>NW_022103928.1:11159695-11165709 GCF_000313985.2 Echinops telfairi
CGAAGATTACAATTAAGAGAACTTAACGGAGCAGTTCTCCTCTGAAATACAGCGGCCACCATGCCTCAGAATTCACTCAATGGCAATGGGTTTTTTATTACTAAAGAAATAGGTGGCTTGTTTTGCTTTTTCTTTAGCAGACTACTAAATGGAAAAAGGAAAAAAATCAAATCCAGTAAAAGGACTTTTCAAGTAGTAGGATTGGGTCCGGGACTCTTATTTTGGATAGAACCCAAACTACTATTTATCTCAATGTTTAGGAAATTTATAAAATAAAAATGTTTCAATTAGATTCCATTTTGCTTTTTTAAAACTTTTTTTCCTTAGATCTCAACGAAAACAGGAAATGTATGCCATTTTAATAGTCAATCAAGTCAGAATGGCTGGCTGACAGTCTTTAGTGGCTGTGCCTAGTCACCCTGGGAAATAAAAGCCATGCTCCTCAAAAGATTATATCCAGACAGTAAGAGAAACTTCTTATATTCAAACAATTAGAGAACAATTATGTTTAATGAATATTTTAGTAGATCATTGCATCCAGGGGCAGACAAAAATATTTCATTAGGTAGAAGGAATTGAACTTCAAAAGCAAAATGGAATTTAGATAGGCATGTTATCTATTTGAACACTGGCATAGTAATTTACCTGGTTACATGTGTTTCACACCCTTGGAAAGACGAGCCACATCTGGGGAAATGCAGTAGAAGCACCGAGTGTGACTTCCTCTCAGTCAGTTACTTGCCTCTTGCATTCGGAGACTGGGTCTGGACCCTCTTTGGAGGATGGGGAGGGTGGAGCATAAGGTTTGACACTGAAGTCTACCCCGGAGGAGTCTTGGGGGCACAGCGGTTACACATTGAGCAGGTTTCCACCGAGGACAGCAACTTGCAACCACCAGCTACTTCTCGGGAGCGAGATGAGGCATTCCAATGTAGAGAGTTACAGTCCTGTAGACCATCGAGGAGAGTTCTGTGTTGTCCTGTAGGGTTGCTATGTGTCAGAATCGACTCAATGATGGTGAGTTTGGATTTTGGATTGCAGAGACACCTTGGCAATGGACTTATGAAAAACCAGTCGTTGAAAACCCGGGAGAGCACAGTTCCACAGGGACACACAGGAGCTTGCCCTGAGCTGGAGTCAATTCCACAACAGCTGGTTAAGGGATAATAAATAGCAATGATTTCTTGTACCACCAATTCTGAAACTATTAATTTCCCTCCATCTATAACAAATGGACCACAAATCTAACTATGACTCAAAGGGTTAGTCATCTTGGGCACTGGCACAGGATAAGGGGAGCACGTTCTGGAATGGGTTTCTATTGAGAACAGGAAGGGGTGGGTGAACTGTGGATAGCTAGATCAGGGAGAAGAAGAGACCAAAGACATTTATGGTCCAAAATGATGCTGGAAAGAGCTCCTGTCCCTCAGTGTCTGTGGACTTTAAGTTGTGGCTCTGATACATCTAGTCCTGTGGTCCCCACATGGCCTCCAGCGTCTCTGGGTGTCATTTAATTGAATCTCAGTACAATCTTTATAAAATTGCTATTGGATCAATCAATGTTTACTCAGAAAGGCACGCGTGTCTTCAATAACCTAAACTATATGAAGCTGCGTAGAATGAAAATCAGATTTGTTTTGTGGGGATCTCATTTATCTAAAATTCTGAATATCCCGTATCTTTTTGTATCATCCCATGCATTATTTTAAAAAGTATTTCACATGAACTTTAATACATCCTTTGTATTTCATAGGTAAAAAGTAATTTAAAATGGAAGTAAACAATGCATGTAGTTTCTTTGGTCTTATGATAAATTCTGGTTCAGGAGCTGTGGAGTAGGGCCAAAGAATCTGCCTTTTATAAGCACTCCTAGTAGTTCTAATGTAGATGCTTTCAGTGCTACCTGCTGTCAGTGCTATATTTTTGAAACACCAAGTTTCTTGATAGGTTATACTTAGTTATTCTAGATGCCCTCAGCAGCTAGTAAAAAGAATGAAACATCCTTGTTTATTATTATTAGGCTGCCTTCAAAATGACCCCAAACTCATGGTAACCCCATGTACAATGGAATCTGATTACCGCAGTCTATGGGGTCTTCATTAGCTGGTTTCTGGAAGGAGGCGGGGCCAGGTCTTTTTCTCCTGTCTGTGCTCGTCTGGAAGCTCCACTGAAATGTCTTCAGCATCACAGCAAGAGCAAGCCTCCAACGACACATAAGTGGTGGCTCGGCACTAGGTGAATTAGCCGGAGTTGGGACCCAACTCTCCCACATTGAAGGTGAAAATTTTACCACCAAATGACCAGTACACTCAAGATATATATATTGCTCAATAAACATTTGATAAATGAATGGAGACATGAACTGAATAAAAGGGAAGACCAATCCTACTGGATTGGAGGAATGATCATTAGCAACCTGTGGTCAACTGACGACACCACCTTGCTAGTTGAAAGCAGATAGGACCTGAAGCACTTAATGATGAAGACCAAAGACGACAGCCTTCAGTATTGATCACACCTCACCATTAAGAAAACAGAACACAAACAAACCAAATAAGCAGCATCATGACAAACAACGATTGAAATGATCAAGGACTTAATTTTATTTGGATACATAATCAATGCCTACAGACTCAGGAGTCAAGAAAACAAATGATAAATGACACACTGCATTGTGAAAACCTACAAAAGACACCCTTAAAGTGTTAAAGGTGTCACCTTGTCAAAGCAAAAGTGTCACCGTGAGGACTAATGTGCTCCTAACCCAAATCCCATAAACACACAGAAGCTGGGCGATGAGGAAGGAAGACTCAAGCAGAATGACGTCTTTGAAGGATGGTGTCAGCCAACAACATTGGAAGGGATGGATGAACTGTGGATAGCTAGAACAGGGAGACTAGCTGAGATTCAGACTCTCAGCAAAATGGATGGACATAATAGTTACCACAAAAGGCTCAAACAAAGTATACATTGTGAGGCTAGTGCAAGACCAGGCTATGTTTGGTTTTGTTGTACAGAGGGTTGCTATAAGTCAGATCTGACGGGATGCCACCCGACCACGATCCTACATCGAGCTTTCTCAGCTTCCCTATCATAGACCTTTTGCATAATTTACCGTATATACTTGTGTATAAGTCGAGTTTTTCAGCACACTTTTAATGCAGTTTTTGTGGTAAAATTAGGTGCCTTGGCTGATCTTTGGGTCGGCTTCTACTCGAGTAATATGTGTAATTCTTTGTTGTGGAAGTTATCCCATACATTTTTGGCCATCGAATAGCATGCCCCCACTTGTAACAACTTAATATAGCTCCAGATATTTCCAAGTGTCCTACAGAGAGTAAAGTGATCCCAGGGTCAGACGAGGACCTTGGGGAAGCACCAGAGGACGACGTGGTAGGCATTAAATCAGCACTGGCGTTATTGCTTGATGCACTGTCAGCACTTAAGGCTATTTTGATGGTGAATTTAAAAAGTCACTTTCAGATAAGAGAAAGAAGCCAGGACTTGGCAGATATTCTTATTATGTTAATTATTTTCTCCTTCAGAATACTGGTACTATGTGTTAAGCATTGGACTACTAACAAAACTATTGGCTGTTGAAACCTACCAACTGCTCTGTGGGATACAGATGAAACAATTTGATTCCCTAAAGATTTATAGCTTTGAAAATTCTAGGTAGCAGTTCGGCTCTGTCCTATCAGGTTGTTATGAGTTGTCATTGATTCCACAGCAGTGGGCTTGGTTTGGGTTTTCAGAGCAGTTATCTGAGTATGGTCAAAATGTGTTTGATTTTCAACAAGCCTCCACCAGGGATGCTGAAAAAACAGTTTTAATGAATATATGTCATAAAATTATTGATAACATTGCCCAGGAATTCCAGAACATTTTACTTGCATCCATAACCCACATCCATGGGAAAACCATTCAAGCAAGCAAATGATGTACAGGGCACTGGGAAACTCTCCTTAAAGTGTTAGAAAATAAAACGGTTATATTTTGAAGACTAAGGGGCACCTAATTCAAGCCGTAGTGTGTTCAGTCATTTCCTATGCATGTGGACACTGGCCAAAGAATGAGGAAAACCAAAGAACAATTGATTAGGCTGTGGTATTGGTAAAGAATACTAAATATTCCACGAACTTCCAGAAGAACAAACAAATTTATTTGGGAGGAGGTGCAGAAAGAATACTCCTCAGAAGCAATGATGTGGGCTTCTCTCACATACTTTAAGACGTGCCATGAGGAGGAAGCTCTTCCTAGAAAAAATAGTTGGTAAAGTGGAGGGTCAGAGAAAAAATGAAATACCTTCAAGAGGATGAACTCATATAGTAGCTACAGCGATGGTCTCAATCATAGCAATGGTTGTGAAGCTGGTGCAGGTCCGAGCAGTATTTGGTCCTGCTGTACATGAGGTTAGCATGAGTCGAACTGACTTAACATCATCTAAAAACAACAGTGGGTGTCTGGCCCTTAATTTTAAAAATTGTTATGTGCTATATTAGCGTGATTCCCATTAAGTCAGTGGGGAGTCAATGAATAAATCCATGCACAAGACTTTGAAAATGTAACCTAAGATGTGATCTACTTGCTTTATTCACGAGAATTACAATTGATTGACCATGTGTGAATATTCCCTCTCTCCCCCCTCCTCTTCTCTTTAAGCACTTAAAGCCACATACACTTTGAAAAGTCAAGTGAAAAAAAAAAGTTAGTGTTTTGAACCTCATTTTTAACACATTCTTTAGACATGTGGTCAGTCCTATAATGTCAGAGCAAACACAGCATTTCCATGGTGCTAGGACTGGGTGAAGGAGCCCTGTTGGCACAGTGATTAAGCTTGTAGCAGCTCACCACAAGGTTGGAGGTTTGAATCCACCCAGCCCTTCCAAGGGTTTGCTTCCATAAACATAATGGCCATGGGAAGTCTATGAGGTGGTTCTCCTTGGTCCTAGCGTGACATTAGATGCATCAGATTGGACTTATTGTCATCCAACATCTAAAGGGGCCCCTGAGGCTGTGTTTAGAACTGGAAGTAGATGACTTTGTATTCTCCTGGAAAAGGAAAAACTCAGGATAGTAGTCTCATCGAAGTACATATAAATTTCTGGCAGAATTCTCTTTTTCATCTGGGATTCAAAATTAATGACTTGGAAACTTTATTAGGTTGATTAAAATGAAATACTCAATGGGTGATCTTAATCTCAGCTCTGCCTAAGTTCTACCCCCACAAGCACAACGGCTACTGCTAGAACAAGAATTGCATCGGCAGCAATGATGACCTCGGCATCTACAACTCAAAACAGCACCTTTGTCTATTGCCACTGCAAATGTGTACTCCCGACTGCTATTATAACCCAATGAGAATGAGTATTGTTATTACTGTACAGTCACAATAGAATGATAAACATCACAAGTCTACAACTCTTATCATTTACTAATTTTGCCCTTTATCTGGCAGATAACATTATTAAAAACTTACTATATTCTAAGGACCTCATAGCAATCAAGGCAGTAGATATTATAATGCTGATTTTACAAAACTGAGGTTTAGAGTTTGATGAATATGCTCAGTGGATGCCATTAATAAGGATGTCCCAGGACTCTGAACTTCCAGCTTAATAATACACTGCTGTTCATTGCTGCTATGTAGTCATAGAAACTTGGGCAGGTGACTGCATCTTCCTGGAACGTGGTTGCCTTGTTTATTGACCACAGAGGATGAATTAGGTAACATATAAACAGATCTCTTCTATTCCCTCTAACTGAGTCACTGGTTTCTGTGAATACAGAGCAGCATGATATCACACAGTGAGACAGAACTGAATGCTCAGATACTTTCTCTGGGTTCCCATGGGGACATCTAGCTAAAACTGTGACTCAAAGCAACAGGTGACAATTGAATTTGTCCTCTTTTGAACAGAACAATGCTAAGATAGAATCTTCAGCATCTACACTAGGTTTGGTCATGAAATACCTGGTTTAACTTTTAACTTTTAGTTTGAGGTTCTACAAAT
>NW_022103928.1:11165809-11171520 GCF_000313985.2 Echinops telfairi
TTCCTATTTTAGGTCTTCATTATTATTTTTTATCTCATTTATTGTATTTTATTTTTCTTGTTCCACCCAGAGGAGACAACAACTGTGTCCACATAGGCCAGCCACAATAGTACTTCCTACAGTCCAACATAACCGAGAAAGGCTAGTACTCCCACCTGTATCACTCCATCATGATAGATAGCACCCCACACCAGCCAGACCTGCCCACAAGTGTGCCACACAAACTGCAAGCAAAGAACTGAGAACACACTCACAGTCTTTATCACATCTAGCAGGAGACAAGTGGTAAGAGCTTAACATCAACATAACATCATCATTTAAATAAACAAACTCAACAACATAACATCACCAACATGAAATCATCAACATAAAATCATCATTTAAATAAAAAAACAACAACACTACTACAACGTCTCAGAGACAATAGGTAATTTCAGTTCACACAAATAAACCGTGTGGTTCACACAGGTGACCAAACAGCAGAGCTGGAAGTCTTCTCAATGAAAGAAATAGTGTGGGAACTGTTGGGTAACACATTTTAAAAACTTGCTGTGTAGTTTCTTTGAGTGGATTGAGAGAGGAAAGATGGAGAAAGTGACAGATGAAATGAAGGGAAATAGAAAAAAGTTAGAAGAATTCAATAAAATACTACAAGAACAAGCTGACAAAATGCATGACAAACTAGAAGCCCTACAAAAATAGCAAATATTTATAATACGGTTTCAGAAATAGGTAATACATTGAAGAGACAAAGAAGTAGAATTAATGGAAAATTGAATTAGCGAATCAGAAGATAAATCTCTCTATACAAATTTGCAAACTGGCCTATGAAAAAGAAGAAAAGGGGAACTCTAAATAGTATAAGAATCATGTAGAATACCATCAAGAGGAATGACTTACATAGGATCAGCATTGAAGAGCAGAGAAATATATCATAACACCCCCCTTTGAAAGAAAACATTTTAAAGACCACAGAAAATCGTTGAGGAGTGGTTAGAAGAAAACTTGAAGATCATGAGGAAGAAGAAGTGATGTATTCAAGAACCTGAATTAATCGCAACAGGATGGGCTCCAAAAGAAATTCATCAAGACATAACCAAACTTCAAAATCAAATACAAGGGAAGGATTTTGAGAGAAACGAGGAGAGGGGTGGACCTGCAAAAGAGAACCAGTAGAATCCGTTTAGGCAAAGTAGCTGTGGAATAGCACTCTAGAAGAAAAACAATTGCTAACCAAGAATCATCTGACCAGAACTATTGTCCCTAAAATTCAACACTGAAATTAGGACATTTCCAAATAAATAGAAATTAAGGGAATATGTAAAAACAGGACCAACCTTGTAAGAATTACCCATTGGAGTCCTTTGAAGAACCAACAGTAGACAACAACCTGAGATTAACATACATGACAAATCACCCAGAAGTCAATGCAGACACAGAAGCATCAAAAGTAAAACAAACCTACAAGACTGAAATCGGGAACCACAGATATCAATACACACTGAAGACAATTCCAAATAAAAAGAGGGATTAATATATGTAGTTAAAGGACTTTCAAATAGAGAGAAAATCAAGTTGATTTCAAGGTAGGGAAGACTGTTTTAAACTTGCATGGAAATTAATAAATTATAGAGTAGCCTAAAAATGACAAGGAAAATCATAAAGATTTTATAAGCACTAGAAGAACAGCAAAGAGCAGTGTGATGAGAGCACCCACCAACAAAATACACTGAGTACAAAACATTTCATGGGACATAGAAACCAGGAGCATCACAACAAACAATCACAAAACCCACACATCAAAATGATAGCACTCAATTCATAGCTATTGATTATGATAGCTATAAATGGATTAAATGCCCAGTCAAGAGACAAAGAATAGCATAATAGATACAAAAACAGGACCCATCTATATATACGCTATTGACCAGAAACACTAAAAAAAGAAACAGATTAAAAATCAAAGGATGGAAAAAAAATTACAGCAAGCTAATGACAATAAAAGAACAGGAATAGCAATATTACTCTCTGATGAAATAGTGGCAAAATGGACACAAAAGGTAAATATGAACATTTTATAATTTTTAAATGGCCAATTGAACAGGAAGACATAACCATAGTAAACATCTATTCACTCAGTGTATGAGTCTCAAAATACATAAACAGAATTGGAGACAGAAGTCGACAACTCTAAAATCATATGAGAATTCATTACACCACTTCAATGAAGGAAAATCTAGAAAGAAACTTAACCAAGACCTAGAAGAAGTATACAAAATCAATCAGCTTGATCTCATAAAAACACACAGTCCACCCGACCATAGAAAACACATTATTTCCACTGCACACGGACCATTCCCTAGAAAAGACCATACAACACATCACAGAGCAAGCTTCAATAAGTTTGAAAACATTGAGACAATGATAAAACATCATGTGAGATCACAACACTATAAAATCACAAATAAGTAACAGGAAGATTAATCGTTACAAAACAAATACATAGAAATTGGATACAGCTTGCTAAAAGCACACACCTGGGTAATAAAATAAAAAACAAAATTTAAAATCCTTTGAGTCAAATAGGAACAAAAAGACAATATAACATTTGAGACAAAACAAAAGCAGACGGCAACTTCCAGTAGTAAATGCACATAACCAAAAAGAAGAGACAATTTTAACACCTTAATCCAACAGCTAGAAAGAAAGCAGGAAAATAAGTTTAGAATTAAAATAAGTTTAGAAGAAAAAAGAGAAGCTATAAATGAAACAGAAAATATTAAAAGAATAAAAACAATCAACAAGAAGCTGGTTCTTTGAAAGAATAGATCAACAAGCCACTGACTAATCTACTGAAGGGAAGAACATGTGTGTAACATGAATATGAAGCAGTCATATAATAACAGAATCAACAAAATGGTAATGTAACAATACGCAAGACTTTCACCACTTGTTATCAGCTTGTCATGCTACGGTGGCTTGCAGGTTCCTGTGAAACTGGAAGCGCTGTTACTAGTTGCAGGGGCAGTGAATTGTTTCCGGTGACTCTGCTAGCCTCTTACCTAACGACCTTTCTCTGCAAGGGTCTGGTAGGAAGGTGGGGGTACAACACTGATAGGATTCACCTGTAAGGAACTGTGGACAGGATTCTCTGAAATGTCATCCTGTCCTGTATAAAATGAGCCTTCTGAGAAGCACAGAAGGGGTCTCATTACCAGCAAGAACCAGGAATGGAGAACAGAGAAGGAATTCAGAGTCTCTGTACCAAAAAGAATAGGAATGCCAGCCCACTCCTGTGCTCCTGTGAAACTTGACCGTGAAAGGAAAGGCCATCATTCAAACAGAACAATGGACTCCTGTATGGCTTTAAATAAGGAAAGGCATGTGCGTCAGGGTTGTATCCTTTCACCACATTTATTGAGTCTGTAGGCTGAACAAATAATCAGAGAAGCTGGACCAGATGAAGGAGAATGGGACATCAAAATTGGGGGCAGGCTTATGAACAACTTGTGATATGTGGATAGCTCAATCTTGCATCCTGATGGCAAGATGTGCTTGAAGCATTTGCTCCTGAAAAGCAAGTACTGCAACGTTCTGTAAGGATTATGATGCAATGCACCTATACCCATCTCTCCCAGAAGATGGAGAATGAGAACACTCAATTCATTTTCTCAATGAGCATAACCCTCAACCAGTCAAAGATCTCACTAAAATAGAAGAGCATAGACCAATATCCCTCCTGAAAAAAAGATGCAAAAAATTTCAAACTAATAGAATCTAACAAGATATATATGTATTATATGTGTATGTGTTATATGTTATATATGTATTGTATATATATAATATATCATGACTAAGTGGGATTCATACCAGGTATACATGGATGATTCTACATTAGAAAAGCAACATACCGTATATACTCGTGTATAAGCTGAGTTTTTCAGCACATTTTTTAAATGCCGTTTTTGTGGTAAAATTAGGTGCCTTGGCTGATATTCGAGTCAGCTTATACTTGAGTGTATACAGTAATTCACCACATAAACAAAACAACCACATTATCATATAATTCATGTGGCAAAGGAATCTGACAAAAGCCAATACCCATTCCTAGTAAAAGTACTCAACAATATAGGGATAGAATGGAAATTACTCAACACAATTCATGACATATACACAAAACAAAAGACTATCATTCTTCACAATGGAAAGAAACTGAAAGCATTCCCCTTGTGAACAGGAATCATACAAAAATGTCCTTTGGCACTAATGTTAAATATTGTGTTGGAAATCTTAGCTAGATTTACAAGGCAAAGTATCAAAGTAAAAGCATTAAAATTGGCAAAAAAGAAGTAAAACTCTATTTGCAGATAAAATGATTGGATGCATGGAAAATCCCAAAGATTCAATAAGAAATTTCTTGGAACTAACTGAAAGATACAACAAAGTTGTATGATAAAAGATCAACCTACAAAACCAGTCAGATTCCTTTACAATAGCATATAGAACTCTGAAAAGGAAATCAGGAAAGCAATATAACTGATGACTGCCAGTTAAGAAATAGAACACTTAGAAATAACCAGATTTACAAAGAAAACTATAAAGCACTGCTACCAAGAGACCTCAGTATGGAATAATATACCATGCTCATGGATACAACGACTACGCATTGTGAAAATGTCAATCCTACCCAAAGCAATCCAATCTAAGTTCCAATGTTATCCTTTAAAGAGATAGAAAAGCTAACCACCAATTTTATATAGGAAGGAAAGAACCCCCAGATAAGCAAAGCACTAATAAATCAGAACAATCTACTAAGGCCTCTCACTTTTCTGTCTCAAAACCCATTACACAGTGAAAGTAGGACAGAGCCACAGCCACTAAACCGCTGGTCCTGGGACAACAGTAGCTGCAAGAACACAAAAACAGAGGACCCAGCAGGCTGAGCTGGAAAGGGAGGGAAAGCGGGAGTATATGCACATATGTAGACTAGTTAGACAGAGGATAGCTGTACAAGGGGTACCTCCACAAAAGAGATGGAATTCTTTTTTTCAAAGCTATGCATTATTTTTTTACAAAAACAATCTTATTACCTTCAAAGTACTCTCCATTACACTGAATACATTTGCCAAATCTGCAATTCCATTCTTGGAAACATTTTTCAAACTCATCTGTTAAGATGGCGGACAGCACTCCCCGTGTTGTTTTCTTCGCCTCTCCTACATTGTCAGATCACTGTCCTTTCATGACCGCTTTATTCACAGAAACAAAAAGAAGTGCATGGGTCAAGAGAGGCATGCTGTTTTTGCCCAAAACTGGTACGCTGATATGGCTGTGAGAGCAGGTGCATTGTTGTGGTGGCAAAACCACAAATCAGGCCTTTTTTGTTGCACACTGTTATGCAATCTTTATAGAAGCTCTCAATAGAAAGCTTGATTATCAGTCTGACCTGGTGGAATGAACTCCAAATGCAATATCCCCCTCACATTAAAAAAAAAACCCAAACAAAAACAAATGAGCATCCATTTTTATGGAGTATATGCTTGCACATGCGTATTTGCTTTTGATGCAAATGTATCCATGAATGTAGTAGAGTTTACAGAGGATAAACATATGAAAACTTCTTAGACCGCATCAAACACTTTGAATGAATGGGAATCTGGACCACAGTCTCGGAAGACACCAAGGTCGATTCAAGTAACAGACCACAGAGA
>NW_022103928.1:11172142-11173780 GCF_000313985.2 Echinops telfairi
TCCTGGAGTAGACAGAATATAACCCTGAATTCAAATTGATAATCTCCCAAACTGAGATACAGTATGTTACTGTTCTTTAAGGCTGTCCACTTGTAATATTCCTTGACATAGTTAGGTTTATTGTGCCAACTAGGCTTCCATAGGAACATGAGGGTGGAGTTTAATCAAGTCACAGCTTGACTGGAGGGTGACTGAAATAAATGCTTTCCCAGGCTGGCGTCCTGTCTTTCTTTCTCCCTGGTGCTCGGAGCAGTGCGCTGCTGCTTGAGCTAGTTCTTTGCCTCAACCATGTGCTGCACTACCTGTGGGCTGAGCCAAATTGTAGATCGTGGCACTTTGCCATGCATTGCTAGAGCTTGAGGCTCCTTAAAGCCCTGCTTTGCTACACTGCTGGTGGATTGTGTAGACACGCGTCCATTGCTAGAACTCAAAACCCCATTGGGCCTGCTTCCCAACTGACTGTTGCTGCCCCACCCTCCTGTCTGCTCCTTGCAGGCAGACTCTGCCGGTCTTGCCTGTCTGCTTCCTTGACCTTGGACCAGCAGCCCACTTGAAATGAAGGACCTTCAGTATAATAACTGTAACATGAAAGTGAGTTGAACTGAGCCCTCTTTACTGCTGTGTGGACTAATTAGCTGTTATATTCCTTCTTGCTATATATACCTATCCATATATATATGTAATCTCAAGAGTCCTGGTTTTGTTTCTCTAGCGAACCCTGCCAAACACATTCTTGTTACAGCAGCATTAGGTAACAAAGACAATATCCTTCAAACACATGCTTCCTTAAGAAAAAGTCTGAGGAGGGAGTAAAAAGTCTGGAGAGAAGTCAATTTAAGTCTCTGTCCAAACAACAGAATGGTGGACAGACAACAGTGTTTGTGTTCACAGCAGTGCTATTTTTAAAAGCAAAACAATGGATGCCACTTATGTGCTCAGGAAGAGCCCTGGTGGCACAGTGAGTTAAGCACTGGGTTAATGCAGAAGAAAGATGCAGCAGACTGCCTCCTGAAAGATGGTCAGCTTTGGGAACCTGGTAGAGCAAGTCCACTGTGTCCCCTCGGGTTGCTGTGAGTTGGAATTGACTCCGTGTAGTGAGTTTTGCATTTGCTCAGCAGGGGGGTGGCTAAAAGAACTATTGAACCTCCTTACAACACAGTACTGTGCAATCATTAAAAATGATGTACATCTGCACTTGACAAAAAATTATACTTCTCTGGCAGTAAATGAAAAGGCAAATTATTAGACAGTCTGCAGAATACAAATTCCATTTCTAAGTCTATGTTTAAAATAAATTTGTACCATTACAGAGACATGCTTGTCTTAGTACAGGCATGCTTACTGTCCACAATCCATTCTGTGAAATTAGGCTATGTGGGGTCTCAGTATTAGATATAGTATTGATACACAATAACCACCTTGCAAGTTGCTCTATCAGTGCCAGAAGCCTCAAGGGTGGGGTTGCAGACTTGCACCTTCAATTAACTGACCCTGGGCACACAATGCTCTCCAAGCAGCCCAGGAACCTCTTCAGAATGGGAAGTCCCAAGGGATGGAGCCCAGTGGCTCTAGCCCAGCATCTCCCCAGTCACCTGTGGGATAGGTGGGCAGTAAGTACACAGCATTGCCACAGGAGTC
>NW_022103928.1:11174977-11176939 GCF_000313985.2 Echinops telfairi
TTAATTTTGAAAAAATGTATTTCCATTTGATTTTATTTGCTGAAGAAATAGTCACCTATCTATTATTCAGCACACATTGACCATTGCATTACAGGCACCCTAGCTCTAAAAGGCAGATTCTTCCAACTTTGCTATTATTCATGCGGAAACACCACTTGGTGGTTTGCCGTAGCTGTTCTTCAGAGAGATTTGATGGCTTTCAAATACATTTTCAATTTCCCCCTAGAAAATCTTGGTAGTGTAAGGGTTAGAAAGAAAGACCTATTAATCACAGAATTAAGAACAAATTCAAGGTCTACCTCAAACGTAGGCTGAAGAGTGAAGCAAGACATTTTACTCAGGTGCTTCTCATTTCTCCCTGCCCTCATTCTCCTGCTTGCTCAGACTCAATCAGTTAACATAGTTAACATCCTTGCTTGGTCTCTCCTGAACACAGACTTCAATACAGTCCTCAATACAGTCCTCAATACAGTCCTAATACAGTCCTAATACAGTCCTAATACAGTCCTAATACAGTCCTAATACAGTCCTAATACAGTCCTAATACAGTGCTGTGAAAGTAATCTTGGTTATCCCACCCTCACGAGAGAAGAAAGTGATTTCATCATTTTATTTATTTATTTTTTAAAGATCATTTTATCGGGGACTCTTTCAGCTCTTATAATAACCCATAACATCAATTGTATCAAGCATATTTGTACATATGCTGCCATCATACTTTTCTAAATATTTATGTTCTATTTGAGCCCTTGGTATCAGCTCCTCTTTCCCTCCTCCTACCCCCACCCTCATGCCCCATTCATAAATGATAAACTATTATTGTTTTGTTTTCATATCTTACACTGACCGCTGTCTCCCTTCACCCACATTTCTGTTTATCTCCCTTGGGGTGGGGGTTATGCATTGATCATTGGGATCAGCTTGCCTTTCCTCCCTGCCTTCCCACACCTGCCCTCTACCCTCCTGGTATCACTACTCCCATTTCTGTTCCTGAGAGGTTTATTTGACCTGGATTCTGTGTGTCGTGAGTTCTTACCTGACCAGTGTGCATGCTCCCGTCTAGCCAGAACTGAAAGACAGGACTGGGGCCATGATAGTGGGGGCTGAGGAATCCTCAAAGAACTAAAGGAATATTGTGTGTTTCATTGGTGCTATACTGCACCCTGGTTGACTCATCCCTTACTTGTGACCCTTCTGTGAGGGGATGTCCTATTGCAGTGGTTCCCAATCTTCCTAATGCAGCAACCCTTTAATACAGTTCATACATAATACAGTTCACCTCATGTGGTGGTGACCCCCTGACCATAAAATGATTTTTGTTGCTACTTCGTAACTGTAATTTTGCTACTGTTATGAATCGGGCGACCCTATTGGGAGCCATCCCAACCATGCTGTGTAGCAAAACTACAGCTTGGTGGGAGAAGCTTCTGCAGAACAGAGCTTCCCAGCGAGGGTTTCCAACATCCCTCAGATATTTGCTGTTGTTAAATCCATTCTCGAGAATTTTGTGCTTTGTCAGTTTACTGCACCTCGAGTGGATGCAAGGGCAGTCTTGAGAAGTACGAATGAAACCAGATCTAAAACTTGCTTCTATATGATGGGGCTTTCCTTAACTGAGGCATTGGAGAGGCTTAGACAGTGAGACATCTTTGGGAATTTTGAGAAGGATATGTGGGAATCGAGTGAGGAAGAAACCCCAAAGTTGAGGTCAGAGGAGAAAAAAACCCACAAAAAACCCTGGATTCCATTCAGATTAGGTTGTGGGGGACCCCAATATAGAGGACCTTATAGACTGCCTCCTCCAACTGACGCCCCTACACCTTGGACAGGAGCTTACATAGAAGGAGAGAATGATTAATATTAATAGAAAACATGTAAAAGGGGAAACATTAAGTCTTTGGCAAAGAATCAGACAGTTTGGCTCCCCATGGTGCCTCAGGAGTATAAAAAATAAAAGACATA
>NW_022103928.1:11177795-11179032 GCF_000313985.2 Echinops telfairi
GTCAGTTTAGATACATGGACTAAAGTAGGGAAGAATTAAAAGAATACTATAATGAACATGGGCCTGAAGAAATCCCTGTAGAAACATTCTCCTTATGGAGCTTAGTGAGAGATTCCCTAGACCTCTTACAAGAGGTTACTCAACTTTCTAAGAAACTTCCTTTGCAAGATGAAAAAACACCTCTAAAGGTGGAACAAGCGGAGAGGAAACAGATTTATACTGTTGAAACTGACTTAGGGGCATGTGATGATAAACTTCTGCCCGGAGATGAAGCTGACTTAGAAGAAGCAGCTGCCCAATATCATGACAATGTTTGGGATTTCCCCTTAGTTCAATCAAAAGGTCATTGTAAAAAGTTGCATTATGGCTCGATGAATAATTTGGCAATTAAATCTAAAATTAAGAAGGCTAAAGGTTGGCCTTCCCCCCTCCCTCCTTTGGGTTTTGGCTTCCAAAGAGCCCTAACCTTGTGTCAGAAATATGTAAGGGCAGCCTTGCAGTCAATTAGGGATAAGTATTTAGAAGCTTATGTTATTCCATTATATGGATGATATTCTTTTAGCCCATCAAAACTGTGTATTTTGCAAGAAAATTTACAAGATACTATCATGGCTCTAACTCAACAGGGACTAAAAATATCCCCAGAAAAAATACAAACAGAACCCCGTTTTCTTATTTGGGAAGGAAAATATTGGGAGAGAAAATAATTACTCAACCTGTACAATTAAGGCAGGATTTGTTAAAAACCTTAAACAATTTCCAAAAATTATTAGGGGATGTTAATTGGATTCATCCTTTTTTAAAGTTAACCACTAATGATTTGAAACCTTTATTTGCCATCTTTCAAAGGGACCCTAACCCTAAGTCACCTAGGGCATTGACTTGGAAGGAAAATTGGCCATTGAAAGGTGCAAGAAGCAATAGCGAGTAACCAATGAACAAGATTAGACTATTTAAAACCCTGGTCTTTGATTTTGCTACATATTGTCTATTCCCCTATGGGATGTTTGTGGCAGAATGGACCCCAATTCTCCTAAAATGGTCATTCCTTGATAGCATTGCTTATCATAAAGGGAAGAAAAATGAGTACAGAGTTGTTTGGTATATAAGTCCCCAATATTATATCACCTTACAATGCTTATCAGCTTGGAAACCTTTTGCACTCTGATCCAGATTGGCAGGTTGCCCTTGCAGGATATACAGGAATCATAACATATAAAATTTAACAAAGGGTTGT
>NW_022103928.1:11179768-11180978 GCF_000313985.2 Echinops telfairi
ACTTTCTCACACGCAGTCATTGCCTCAGCCCGTACCCGAGAAGCATTTAAGGATGTAATTCAACACTTGCTTTACTCTTTTGCCATTTTGGGACAGCCTAGAGAGATAAAAACTGAGAATGGCCCTGCTTATACCTCTATTGCTTTTAAGAACTTTTGTTCCACCTTTGGGATTAAACATATTACAGGAATTCCATACAACCCTCAAGGACAGGCCACAGTAGAAAGAGCTCACCAAACACATAAAAACCAAATCCAGCGTTTGCAGGAAGGAGAGCTTAAATATCACTCTTCACATCATATTTTACAGCATGCTGTTTGTTATAAATCATTTAAATTGTAATTCAGAAGGATACACACCCATGTATCTACATTTTCAGGGTCCTGACATTAAGCCTAAACCACTGGTAAAATGGAAAGATGTATTAACTGGGACCTGGAAAGGCCCAGACGTCTTACTCACTGTGGGCGAGGGTCTGCTTGCATCTTTCCACAGGCGCTGACTCTCCTGTGTGGATTCCGGACCGATTCATTCGCCCCCATGACGGGCCTGCCGCCACCTCCGCCTGACAGCAGTGTCCCCTGCTACTTGGAAACCCTACGGGAAACGGCTGACTCCTCTCCTGATGAATTCCGACAGGCTCTGCGTTCAGCCCCTCCGACTCACACTCTAGTGCGCTAGTCATCTCCTCCCCTCACGGGGGTGGGAGCGAGTCCCACCTTGGTTTCTCCTTTCCAGCGTCTGTCTCTTCAGCTTGGTCGGTCATGGAGAATCTGGGCCTGGGCCTATTCATCACCGCAGCACGCTCTCCATCCGCACTGTCTTCCCGCCGACCTGGGCACAACTGAAGAAGCTCAGCAACAAAGCCAAGGGCGGCACCCACCCCTGAGGTTGTTTTTACCCTTATGCTAGCAGTTCTCACGTGCCAGCTATTATTCTCAGGATTAGTTGCAGCTGAAGCCTATTGCTCATACATACCTGAACCTCCTGTTTTGCACCCTGTCACCTGGGAAACACCCGCTGTGCCGGTTTTTACAAATGATTCCTTCCTCCTGTGGGGTCACCAAGTGCCTTTATTAACCCTAAAAGTTCATATAATATTACCTACAGGGGTAATAGTTCCCTGCCTCCTATTTGCGGATCCCATCTTCACACACCACTTCCAGGGCCTTGTGTGTCACTGGGGATTAGAACTCTGGTCACAGATTCC
>NW_022103928.1:11181602-11191607 GCF_000313985.2 Echinops telfairi
AGTGGACATTCATCTATTTTGAGGAACATTTAATTAAGAGCCAGTGGTACTGAAGGGAGAAGTCCACGTCTCACGTAAGGCATTGGAGTGGGGCTGGGGGGAAGGCTTCAGGAATTTCGAAAACACCACTTGAAATGTTTCATCAACAAGCTGATGAAGCACTGGAAGTACTCATGACGCTATGCCAAGAAATTTGGAAGACAGCTCCTGGGTCATCCGATTAGAATAGATCTGTGTTTGTGCCCTTTCCGAAGAAAGGTGACCCAACAGAATGTGGAAATTACTGAACAATACCACATGCAAATAACATTTTGTTGAAGATAATGTTTAAATGGCTGCATTAATTATTAGTAATTAATAATTCTTGAATTAATCATTCAATAAGGAGCTGCTGGAAATTCAAGTCAAGCGCACGAGAGGACACTGAAGGAGAGAGATCGTTGATGTCAGATGAATTTTGGCCGAAAGAAGAAAATACCAGAAAGATGCTTGTTTTTTACTGACTATGCAGAGACCTTCAACTGTGTTGACTGTAAGAAACTACAGAGAACGTCGAAAAATATGGGAATTCCAGGGCACTGATTATGCTCATGGGGAACCCGCACATGTGCGAGGAGGTAGTTATTCGAACCCAACAAGGGGAATCAGGAAAAGTGTGATTGAGGGTGTACCTTTCACCATGCTTTTTCTCTGTCTGCTATACAAATAATCTGAGAAGCTAGGCTATATGAAGAACATTACATCAGGAGTGGAGGAAGGGTTATTAACCATCTGTAATATATAGCGAACACAACCTTGCCTGCTGAAAGTGAGGAGCACTTGAAGCTTTTGCTGGTGAAATTCAAAGACTGCAGCCTTTGGTATGGATTGCACTCAATGTAAAGAAAACCAAAATTATTGTTACAGGACCAGTAGGTAAGTAATGTCATGGGAAAAGGAGAACACTGGCAAGGATTTCGTTTTGCTCAGAACCGCAATCAAGGCTCTTTTCCATCCCCATCAAATCCATCTCCTTGACGACGTTCTTCTTCTCAATGATCTTCTACTTTACTAAGCATGATGCCCTTTTCCTGGAAGTAGTCTCTCCTGAGAATATGCCAAAAGTATGTGAGATGTATCTCGCTATCCTTGCTTCTAAGGAGCAGCATTCTGGCTGTACTTCTCCCAAGATGTATTTGTTTGCTCGTTTGGCCGTTTGTGGTACTTTTCACTGTTCTTTACCAACGCAGAAATTCAAATGCAACAATTCTTCTCAGACTTCCTTGTTCATTGACCGACTTTTGCATGCATACGAGGCAAAGCTTTGGTGGTGAAGCAAACCAGTCTTGTCTCGTGAAATAAAAGAGGGAGGGGAAGAAATGCATCTATAAAGTAGCTTTTAATATGTGCAGGACAACCAGCTTTGATGGTAAGGCATCACGGAACACATATATTCCACAATGTGCCCAGAATGGAAACAGAGTTTATGGCTCCTGAGTGAAAACAGTTATAATTCAGAGCTATTAAATAAAATAATACAACTGGGGCCCTGAGGAGCTTTTCTTAGAATGCCTACACATATTCCACCTAACCTAATTTAAGCAATGTCACGAGTCAGAAGAGATCCCCGTCAAGTCTGTCATGCTTGTCATAACATGGTATTTGAATAGAAGACATCCCTTCCCAAGAGACATTCTTGCTATGGAACTGTGTTATTTAATGGGGTTTAAAAATTCTTTACGTTTCAGGGCCTGTTTGTATGAATTTACATTGGAAAATGCATCTGTTGGCTGAGTTCCACTTAAAGGGCAATAAGCTTTCCCCAGGCAAGGATTGGGAGGTCAGACTTTTCAGCTGTAATTAGCTCGTGTGACGGCAATGGAAGGTAGCAGAGAAAGGAGGCGGGGAGCCAGGAGCTCTGTGGTTTGAATTATGAATTTCAAATATTTTTGAAAGCTACCATTTGATTCTGAATTGCCTCCAGAATGTCCCTGTAACTCTCCAGCTCAAATTGAGTCTATTCTGTCACCAAGAGACCCTATAGGACAGAGAAGACATGCCCCTTGGGGTGCTGAGGCTGTAATTCTTCACAGGAGCATAAAGTCTCATCTTCCTCCTGCAGAGCACCAGAAGGTTTGAACATCTGACCCGTGATTAGCAACCTAAAGTTTAACCCACTGTGTCACCAGAGCGCCTTCACTGAGCACTTTTAACGCCTGTGTCTCTGTACTTGCCATTCTGGCAACCTAACATACTTGTATATTCCACTCTCTCATGGATATGAAGAGCTTCCCCCACCATGTTCTCTCAATATTAAAGTAATCATGAAAATGTTCATTCGGAGTTCATTATGTTTGTGAGCATGAGGTGTTTGTCCACATTTTACCTCCCCTTCTCTGGGAGGTACCTGGGATCCCTGACTGTTACAAATTAGCCTTTGGCTGCTCAGTGAAAGGTTGGAGGGTTGAGTCTACTAGGGGCACCTCAGAAGAAAAACCTGGTGATCTCTTTGTCCCAAATATCAGCCATTGAAAATTGTGTGAATCGTAGCTCTACTCTGACACATGAGTTTGCCCAGAGTCCATGTCACTGAGACTTGAAGGTACTGAGAACTAGAAGGTCCCTACTTGTTCCTCCATGGTTATTGAAAAGTTTGTTTGTAATTCCTGGTGTTACTCCTCTGGTTGAGTTGAGATAGACAACTGATGGGAATTAAGCCATCAGTTAATAGTGCAACTTGAAATGACTCAAAGGGAGTATTCTAAAGTGTTTTCTCTTGAACGGCTTGTGAGTGGTGCTAGAATATTTTCTCTTGAGCGGGTAGAGACGTTGTCTTCCGTCAGAAAGAGAATGAAGTCCTGATGCATGTTACAACGTCACTGAGCCGTGACTACACTACGTTGAGAGAAATAAGTCAGACACAGAAAGAGTAATATGGCAGGGTCTTTTGGGGGATCGTTTTTACATTGTAAATTAGGTGGGACTTTCACATTTAAGACCATCAGCTTTTTGTTTAGCAGTCAAACTACTAATCAAACCCTCCAGTCATCCACCTGCAACAGTTCCCTGACCCCCAACTCCTCACCTCATGGACCACCATCCTCCGTTTCACCCGTCAACCCCTGTCAACAATCCAGCCCTTTGCTCCTTTGCCCGCGGCGACTCTTCTAGTTTCAATTCACCTCAACTGCCATCAAGAGCAGCTGACTATATAAGAGTAGAACAGCTTCGGTGAATTTCTAAGACTGTAACTCTTTACAGGAATAGAAAGTCTCACCTTTCTCCCAAGGAGTGCCTGGTGGTTTTGTACTGCTGACCTAGGAGTTAGCACCTCAGCTTGTAATGCACTATGCTTCCGGGGTTCCTTGCCAGCCTCTTAGGTCTTTTCCCTTTGGTATGAGAGTCTAGCCTTTCTTCATCCCCCGAACCCATGCCCCGCTTTATAGCAGTTGCCCTCTATGTTATTTGACCTTTGGTGATTTCCTAAGTTTCACTCAGCTTAATGTCCTGTAGGCTCACCCATCTTACGCAGAGTGTCCCAGATTCACTTTTTTTTTTTTTTTAAAGCACTGGGTAGTATTCCATTGTGAGTCGTATGGTGTGTACACCCAAGTTCCTTTATCTAGTCTCCTACCGATGGACATTCAGGTTGTTTCTTTTGCTGTTATGAGTAGTCCCACAATGAACATGGTGTACAAAGAGCCATTGTGTGTGTGTGTGTGTGTGTGTGTCTAATTTCTCGGGTATATACCAAGTAGAGGAATGCTGTGCCATGCAGTATTTCAATTCTGAACTTAAAAAAAAAACCCAGTTTCACTGACATATATTTAATGTACCATATAATGGTTTGAATATATTAAAACATTGTACAATCCTCACCATAATCAATTTTAGAACAGGTTTTCATTTTTGTCCTCATTGTCATTAGCTCTCCATTTCCCCTAGCCTCCCCTGCCATCACCCTAAGAAACTATTAGTCTGGCTGCCGCCTTAGGGAGTTCCTTGTCTTGGGTCCATATAATGAGGAGCATACCAAAATCAAAACAAAACACACCCCAAACCAACAACAGGACGAAACAGAAGCAGAAAATAAAAGCTTCTCCCATAAAGAGTTATAGTCTCAGAAACCACAGGAGCAGTTCTCTGCTGTCCTACAGGGTCACTATGAATCAGAATTCATTCAATGGCCATGAGAGGATAAATTAAAAATGGGTCTAAAGGGAAAGCGAATGCTAAAATGTTAACATTTTATCTACGTTTGCATTCATTCACTTTCTGATGCACTCTGCCTGAAGCCAAGGCTATTCACCTGCCTGTTTCATGGTCTGATGGAATTCAATGGAGGCTTAATCCTCACAGGTACTCTGTTCATGGATTTGGACTTTCACTCTCACCCATTTCCTTCTTCAAAATGGGTGGCCAGAGTGTAACCTGTAATATGTATTCCTCCTCTGGTCTTGGATTTGATTATTTACAATCCTTGGATTACACAAATTGGGGTACTCTTCTGTGTGGGTGGAGCTGACACCTCACCTAGATGGCTGCTTGTTTTAGAGAAGCTTTTAAAGTTCCAGACACGATTATTTCTGCTAGGTGGCACCGTCTGATTTCTTCATCACACTGTGCTACAGCACCCATATCTTCAGTGTTCCCATCAGGAGGGTAAGTAGGCATGATCTATTTTATGTGAACTAGCGAGATTAGGCAAACATACAGAGATCAAATTTTATCAGGAGTACGTAGAAGGGAAAATGGGACATCATTGCTTAGAGAGCTCCGAGCTTCTGCTTGGCTCAATCAATGAATAGCTTCTGGACATGGTAGTAGCAACATAGTCAATATATGAATGTCTCTGGATTCTGTATACAAGAAATAATTGCTAATGTTTTGTTACGTATGTTTTACAGCAATAAAAATCAGCCTAAGGGAAGTTAAAAGAGAGGAAGACAAAAGGTGAAGGAGAACCCCACTTACATAGCCATCGAGCTTGGAGGAAGGACTAATATTAACTCCGATGCCCTTGGAGGAAAATCTGAGACCCAGTGCACTCATGTTTTCTAGACAGAGGCTGAATTTCCTAAGAGGCTCATGGTTTTAAAGCAAGTCATTTCTATGTACAAAAAGTATACATAATTACCTAATCCACTTTGTGTTTTCACATGAAAATGTAATAGCCTAAATTCTGGGTTCTGACTGTTCTCAAAATTCTAATACCGTCTATACTCGAGTATAAGCTGACATGGATATCAGCCGAGACACCTAATTTTACCACGAAAACGGCATTAAAAATGTGCTGAAAAAATCGGCTTATCCACGAGAATATAGGGTACTAATGATTGATAATATTGATGGAGTTTTTAATTAGCAGCATCTTGGTTTCAGTCAAATTTAAATTCTTCTTTCCTCCCGCCTGTTTTTGGATGTTGATGAGTGGGCCCATAACGCTCGATGGTTCCCTCCCTTAGAGAATAAAATGCTGCCTGGACCTGTACCCAGCAGTGATGCCAAGGCTTTCAGTGGCTCATTTCTGAAGTAGATCACCAGGCCTTATTTCCTCGTCTGTTTCAGCCTAGACCTTTCCAAATCAGAGTTACTCCCACAGGAAAGAGTTTTCTAATTGAAATGCAGAGAAATTAGATGTACACATGTAAGAACTATTGCCAAAAGAGAGGGTGAGGTGATACATTGGGCTGCTAACCACAAGGCAGCAGTTTGAAACCACTCGCCACTCCTGGGAGAAGAGGAGGCTTTCTACTCTCATGAAGAGTTATGGTCTCAGAAACTCACAGGGGCACTTCTACCCTGTCCTGTAGGGTTGCTATGTGTCGGCATAAACTTAATGGCAGTGAGTTTTTTGTTTTTTTTTTGAAACCCATAGAAAAAGACATCTGCTCACAGAAAAGTAGACACTGATGCTAAACAGAAAAAAAGCCAACTTGCATGTCAATGTCGTACCCTAAAGGTCTTGATTCCTAAGTATTTGTCCCCATTTGATGCCTGACCTGGGTCAGCATACCAGCGGGTTCATTATTCTTAAGGGCACATCTTTCAAAATGTACTTGGCAGTTCAGCAGCAAGAGAAAGTTACATGTTTCACATAATGAAAAATCCGTGAGCAGAGTGAACCCTCTCATTAGGGCCTCACCTCCCTAAATGCTGTGTTACCATATTTATCACAAATCATGACAGCAGAGTATGTGGGTTTTACACACGCTTCAGCTTCCCTTGCTTTGTAAAAACCTTCCCTCCCTCACTCACTGTTTCTCGTCCCTTCTACCTCCTAACCAGAACAGCTTCTCAAATGCAAGCTTTGTGGAAATGCTGGTTGTTCCTTCTTGTATCACCCCACACGGATACATTCAGATCCTAACCCTTGTAACCTCCAAAGGGGGCCGTATTTGGAGATCCGGTCTTTGCGGATATAATTAGTTTACGGGAACATCAACTGGGATAGTGTGGCCCCTCATCTCTTTTTGACTGGTGTCCTGACAAGAAGGGAAAATCAAAAGAAACAGACACAAGAGGGAAGACAGGTGTTTAAAGACACAGCTAGGCCTTGGAATGATGCTGGTGCAAGCCAAGGAATGTCTGTGGATCCTGAGGCTGGACAAGATAGGAAAGGATCTTTTCCTAGAAACTTTGGTGGACACAGGGCCCTGCAGACCCCTTGTTTATAGACACCCACCTTTTAGAACTATACAAGAATACATTTCTATAGTTTTAAACTACACAGTTTGTGGCAATTTTTCACTTTAGCCCCAAGCAACTGATATGTCCGCATCTCTCTGGAAGAGAACATCGTTGGAGTGGAAGGCAAAGGACCCTATCCTGTTTCATATCTGGGTGACTGCAGGCATCAAGGAGCAGTTGGCACCTTTGTAGCCAGATGTCCTGAGGTCCTCTCTGTATCCCTTACTCAGTGTTAGTTGAAGGTAAGAAAAAGGCTTTCGTTTATTGAAAAAGGATGGTGTGGCCAATGGCTTCGGGGGACTAGCATCGACATTTCTTTACCACTAACCCCAAGATAGTGGCTATCGTCAGCCTTCTACGCACATGGAAGTGGTGCAGGAGTTTGACCAGAAGAACACATGCATAACCAGCCAGCCCTCATGTAGTTCCAATGGTATTTAACATTTACACTGTCTCAGAGTCCTTGATTGGCCTTGACAACTAATTTATAAGCATAGGTAATTTCACCCCAAGGTAATTTCCAGAAGAAATACCTGTGGAAGGTACATGCATCAAAACTTTTTCCCTGGAAATATTTACCACAAAAGATTTACCCAAGTAGGAAGCATTGTCAAAATTGAAGAAATACCCAACCTAACCTGATTTGAGCACACAGGTAATCTTTTCGTGCAAATCTCTAGAATTCAGGATACCCTCTAGCTTCAGGAATTGCTGCATCTGAGTGATCTGCTGTCACCAGAACTCAGTCTGTCTCCATCTCTCAACTCTGCCGTGTCCTCCATTGCTTTTAGGCTCATTCAAGTCTTATCCACATGGTGGTTCCTGAGAGGTTCAAGGTCCCACTACTTGTTTGTCATCATTTGTTGCTGTTGCCATTGAGTTGGTTCCGACCCCCAGAGACTCCTATGCATAACCGGATAGAACACTGCTGGTCCTCAAGATGGTTCTTGAGCCCATTGTTGCAGCCACTGTGCCAATCCATCGCCTTGAGAGCCTTCCTCTCTTTTGCTGCCCCTCTACTTTTCAAAGCACTGTGTCCTTCTCCAGGGATTGGTCTCTCCTGACAACTGGTCCAAAGTGCATGAGATGAAATCTCACCATCCTTGCCTCTAAGTAGCATCTTGGCTGCACCTCTTCCAAGACAGGTTTGATTGTCCTTTTAGAAGTGTGTGGTACTTTCAATTTGCTTCCCCAGAACCGCAATTCAAATGCATCGATCCTTTTTGAATATCCCACTGTTACTTGCATAGGAGGCAATTGAAAATTGTTTGCTTCATGTACACCATCGTCCTCTACTACTCTTGCAATCAGAAATCTCCTCTTGTCCACGGGTTCACCAGCATCTCTGAAGTTGATTCACTCACCCTGGCATGCACATCATTTAATATTAGATCCAACTGAGCATGCTCCCTAGGACCCAGGACTGTGTATGCTAGGAGAGGAAATGGGGCTAAGCTAGCCTTAACACATGGACAGTACTCCCCTGCCCCGGTTTTGGGCCTTTCCTCAGTTTTGCCTGCTGGCCATCTCTCATTGCCAATCCTTCCACGGCACAATAGGTGTTCGTTTAGAATGTCTCTCTCTTTCTGTCTCTTTTTGTTTTTGGCTCTCCCATCCAAAATTCACCATCCTTGCCATTCATGTGAACTCAGGCAAGGGAGCACCGAGAGGGAAGAGGCTGCTTTTGCTTCCATGTCCACTAAGACCCATAGCTTGGCTCCAGTGGAGGTACAGAGCTCATCTACTCCTTTACTTGGGCATTAGCTTATTTTTGGTTACCCCCTCATATATGCTCTTTGATATTAAGATTTCTGAAAATATTAAGCATGCCATCTTGCTGTCCTGAACCTGATTCATAGACTAAGAAAACCCTGAGACACAAACAGTATTTTAGTCAGTCATGTTGTTGCTCAATTACAAAGCAAAAAAAAAAAAAATTGTTGCCTTGTATCGAGATACCAGACAGGATTTATTTCTGGATGAACCGTCAACTGAAAGCTCACGGCAAGTTATTAATCCCATCAGCTCATGCAGCTCAACACCTTAAGCTTTTACTCTCAGTTGACACCAAGGAAATCAGGGTATTTTTATCAAATTGGGACTGGGATGGTTCTATGTCCCTCTTCTTATCTGGAGCAGTTACTTTGGGGACCTACTCAGAGCGGTTGCTGGCTCAGAGATGATGGCATCATCAACAAACCCCATAATTGTGCTGGGTGGGGCGGAGCTTTCATAGTATGCATTATTTCCGTTAGGCGAGCATTGAGCAATCCACTCGGGGTTAGTGCATGCAGTGGTGGTGTTGGCAAGGTTCTCTCTGGTCACAGTGAATTTTTTCATAAAAGCAGTTTTGCTCGAATCTTAATTTTTGTGATGGTCGATGTACAAGAACAGTGTGCAGTTGTGCAATTTTGTTTTCTGCTCAGGAAACTGTTGTGATGTTGAACACAGCTTACAAGGACAACGCAATGGGAAAACCTCAAGTGTATGACTGGTTTTCTCATTTCAAAGAAGGTGAAATGTCGATTGATGACAAACCTTGTTCAGGATGTCTGCAACTTCCTAAATGTCCGAAAATGTTGAATCATAGTGCATATGGGATTTGTTCCATCGGGTCAGACTGTTGATCCAATGTTCTATTTAGAGCTTCTGAAAAGATTGCATAGCAGTGTGCGATACAAAAGGCCTGATTTGTGGCTGACGGGGGGTTGGTTTTGCCACCATGACAATGCACCTGCTCACGCAACCACCTCGGTGTACCAGTTTTTGGCAAAAAGCAGCATGCTTCTCTTCCCCTATGTACCTTGCTCACCTGACTTTGCTCCGTGCAACTTCTTTTTGTTTCTACGAATAAATATGGACATAAAAAGACAGTGATTTGGTGACATAGAAGAGGTGAAGAAAAAAAAAACAAGAGTGGTGCTGTCAGCTATTCAAATGTCAGTGGATCCAGCCTCTAACAAATAATCATGGGTCCGGTAGGCACAATTGTACAGCTATAATATATAAAGATTAGATAAAGTCATAGAAGATAGGAGAGAGAGTAACATGAAGGAGTCAGACACGTTTTATGGTAGCATGCTCACCTCAACCCTTCTTGGTGGTCCACGTGGGGATATGGGAGGAGGCAAGGGCAGGAGAGAGAGGGACCCAAGGGGGGAGAGGGAAGGAAGGAGAGGGAAGGACGGGAGCCCAGAGGAGAGAGGGTCTTTATTGTTTTGGGGCTTTTATAGGTAGCCATTAGTCATGCATATTCAGGAGTCACATATGCCACAGGTGGGTGGTAATCTTAGTGAAGTCTCTGAGCTCACAGGTGAGGAAACCTAATCCGTGCAT